>NC_044040.1:153620022-154311191 GCF_901765095.1 Microcaecilia unicolor
CTGCCCCCCTTCAATCTCATTTCATGTCCTCTAGTTTTACCGCCTTACCATCTCTGGAAAAGGTTCGTTTGCGGATTAATACCTTTCAAATATTTGAATGTCTGTATCATATCACCCCTGTTTCTCCTTTCCTCCAGGGTATACATGTTCAGGTCAGCAAGTCTCTCCTCATATGTCTTGTAATACAAATCCCATACCTTTTTTGTAGGTTTTCTTTGCACTGCCTCAATTCTTTTTACATCCTTAGCAAGATATGGCCTCCAAAACTGAACACAATACTCCAAGTGGGGCCTCACCAATGACTTTTACAGGGGCATCAACACCTCCTTTCTTCTGCTGGTCACACCTCTCTCTATACAGCCTAGCAACCTTCTAGCTATGGCCACCGCATTGTCACACTGTTTCGTCGCCTTCAGATCCTCAGATACTATCACCCCAAGATTCCTCTCTCCGTCTGTACATATTAGACTCTCACCACCTAACACATACGTCTCCCGTGGATTTCTACTCCCTAAGTGCATCACTTTGCATTTCTTCGCATTGAAGTTAATTGCCAAAACTTAGACCATTCTTCTAGCTCCCGCAGATTCTTTTTCACGTTTTCCACTCCTGGGTGTCCACTCTGTTACAAATCTTAGTATCATCCGCAAAAAGGCAAACTTTACCTTTTAACCCTTCGGCAATGCCACTCACAAATATATTGAACAGAATCGGCCCCAGCACCGATCCCTGAGGCACTCCACTGCTCACCTTTCCCTCGTCCGATCAAATTCCATTTACCACCACCCTCTAGCGTCTGTCTGTCAACCAGTTCCTAATCCAGTTCACCACTTCCGGTTCTATCTTCAGAACCTAGTAGATGACAGCAGAAAAAGACCTGCATGGTCCATCTAGTCTGCCCAACACATTAAAGACTATATTCTTTAAATGTCACCTAAAAAAATCAGTGCAAAAAAAATGGAACTTGGCGCTATTCTATAAATGGCCCTTAACGTTAGGTACTGTTCATAGAATAGTGCTTAGCACTACGAACCGTAACTACATTTAGGCACGATCATTTACACCAACAAAACTTTGGTGTAAATCCCCGTGCCTAAATTAGGCGCGGATCCCCTTTATTCTGTAACAATGTGCATAAATTAAAGGAACACCCCCGATCTGCCCATGACACTCCCATGGGTGCACCCTCTGTTTGGACCCAAAGTTTACAAGTGAATGTAAAAGATCTACCTGTACCAGAAATGGTTTTCAAGGGTGAAAATGCAGAGGAACAAAGAAATCTCGGTGAACCTGGAAGACTTACTGAGCCAAACTGAAGTTAAAGAGTGAAAAATCACCTGGACCGGATAGCATACACCCCAGGTACTGAAAGAACTGAAATATGAAATTGTCAATCTTTTATTAATGATCTGTAACCTGTCGTTAAAATCATCCGTAGTACCTGAAGATTGGAGGGTGGCCAATGTAATGCCAATTTTTAAAAAGGCTTCCAGGGGTGATATGGTTATCAATAGAAATCAAACAAAATAAAAAATGGAAAAGAAAATAAGATGATACCTTTTTTATTGGACATAACTTAATATGTTTCTTGATTAGCTTTCGAAGGTTGCCCTTCTTCGTCAGATCGGAAATAAGCAAATGTGCTAGCTGACAGTGTATATAAGTGAAAACATTCAAGCTTTACTATGACAGTCTGACAGGGTGGGAGGATGGGGGTGGGTAGGAGGTATGCATGGGGACATCAAAGCATATCATTGATATTCTAACAGGATGGGTGTGGATAGGTGAGGGATTCAATTTACATAGACATCACATGAACAATACTGGTGCCAGTAGGGTTCCCACCCCTGTTGGTCAGCATTTTACAGGACTAGGACACTGTACCAGTGACTTCACAGTGAGAATCCTGAAAGGTAACTTTAAAACCATACAAGAACGTAAGACCTTTGAAGTCAGAATGATTGAATATTTTAACACCCAACAGAAAGGATTTAACAAGGATCTGGGGTTCCTAGCCCATTATAAACCATAAAGCTGTATTTCTCTGTTCATCACCCTACCCTTCACCTATCCACACCCATCCTGTTAGAATATCAATGATATGCTTTGATGTCCCCATGCATACCTCCTACCCACCCCCATCCTCCCACCCTGTCAGACTGTCATAGTAATGCTTGAATGTTTTCACTTATATACACTGTCAGCTAGCACATTTGCTTATTTCCGATCTGACGAAGAAGGGCAACCTTCGAAAGCTAATCAAGAAACATATTAAGTTATGTCCAATAAAAAAGGTATCATCTTATTTTCTTTTCCATTTTTTATTTTGTTTGATTTCTATTGATAACCATATCACCCCTGGAAGCCTTTTTAAAAATTGGCATTACATTGGCCACCCTCCAATCTTCAGGTACTACGGATGATTTTAACGACAGGTTACAGATCATTAATAAAAATGCACGTTGAGCACTATTCTGTAAACAGCTTGATGAGTTGGGCGCCATTTATAGAATAGCACATAGTGCTGGGATCCAAGCCTAACTTTGGGTGCCAGGATTCACACCACCTGAAACCTGGTGTAAATCCTTGAGTAAAGGCGCAGGTCCACCCCCCCCCCCCCCCCCCCCCCGAATTCCAAACTACTACATGCATTTTTATAGAATTCTCCTGACTCAATCATGCCCCTCCCATGGCTACAATCCCTTTTCAGTCACATACTAAAAAATTTGTACACAGATCTTCATACAATTGCATGTAACAAGATGTGTGCACAAATTCAAATTGTTGCCTATTAATGCCAATAATTGATTGTTAGTGCCCAATTATTGGTGCTAATTGGTTCATTACTAATTAAATTGCATATACAAATTGGGTGCACGCCTACATTTATGCACACAATTTTGAGTACCATATATAGAATCTGGAGGTGCAAGCTCAAATTCAGGCAACATTTTGTGTATGTTCCTATTATAATCTACCTAGTGATAGGTGAACTAGAAATGGGTTAAATAAATAAATAGTTCACACTTAGAATTAGCCTATTGTTTCTTTACAGCCTGTGAGAAAAAGGTTTGGGTACTTCCATAATAATAATACATTTTGGTTTGTTGCCTTTCATTTGCAGTGGATTTCAGTGTGCTTTACAACTTATGGGCCCTTTTACTAAGCCGTGTAAGCACCTATGTGTGCCCAACGCACGCCAAAATGGAGTTACCGCCCAGCTACCACGTGGCTCTTATGGGAACAATTTCATTTTTGGTGCGTGTCCGAAAACTAATTTTTATTTTTGGACGTGCGTATAGGACGCGTGCCAAGTGGCAATTGACGCGCGTAGGTCATTTGCCTGGTTACCACGTGAGTCTTTACCACTAGGTCAACGGCTGACGGTAAGGTTTCAGACCCAAAATGAATACGCAGCAATTTTGATTTTGCCACATGTCCATTTTCAGCAAAAATTTTAAAAAGGCCTTTTTTACAGGTGCGCTGAAAAATGGATCAACGTGCGCCCAAAACCCGCACCTACACTTCTGCAAGCCATTTTTCAGCGCACCTTAGTAAAAGGACCCCTTAGTGTTTCAGCTTCTTGTGGAGTGGCAAGTCTACTAACAATTTTGTTGCCAAGTAATATGGACAGGAGGGGGAAACTTAATTTTCAACAGTTCGGTTACAGTGAATCTTTGGAGTATCTGTCAAGGAACACACTGTGAATCAATGGGGAATCAGGACTTCTACTCACCAGTTTCAAAAGCTTTTCAGGTTTACTGCATCATTATAACTAAGAGATAAACCCTCCTCAGGCTCTTACTTTTCTTACTGGTATAGATTTTGGAGATTTATCACTTTTATACATTGTTACTGAGAATGTTGGGATGAATGTTCATTGGAATGAATGTTTTTTTTTCCTTTAAATAATTGGAGTTCCTTTCTATTTTTCATACTCTTCTTTTAATTGTAAATCATCTAGATTTGGTTGTAATCTAGATTGGTGATCCAGTAAATTTTAAAATAAATATAAACATTCTTCTACTTAAGTACTTAGCTTTCCTTTTCATCATTATTTTCATAAACCATTTTTTTACTACTGTGATGAATGTTTCCCATTTCCCTACTATTCCCTTTAAAATGAATTGTCATGTAACATATGCTGATGACTTGTATAATATAACAATCCCCAATATGTCAGTCTATTCCCCTTTAAGTATACTGCAGTAGGTATTTTATCTACTTTACAAGTTCTTGTACACTCGTTTATAACATACTATCAAGAGTTATTCATGGCTCATGTTCAAGTTCTGTTTTTTTTATTGATTCAATTCAGTTTGTAATTTCTTTGCTTATATAAATGTGGCTTACAGCAGATGCACACCTGCTACAGTGACTTTTTCTATAGAATGAATCCAAAGGAGCTATTGCCAGCTCTGTAATCTAGGAAAGGAAGAATAAAGGAATAATTACTTTTTTTCTGGCTGTAAACATATGCTGAAGAGAAAATAGAGCAAGGTTTGCCAATCCTGTGTGTTCACTGAGCTGTCACAGTCATAGTCTCTCTCTTATACTGAAGTATTTACAAGTATTAACTAAAGAACAGATAAACCCCTTAATTCTAAAAAGTCACCAAAAACTGCTCACATAAATTTGTGTGCGTGCTAAATTTGCGCACGCAATTTAATTGAATAACAAGTTAATTAGCACCATAATTGCCTTTTAACAAGCAATTATTGGAACTAATTTGATTTAATTGGCATTTATGCATGTAAATTCAGGCATGGGATCCATGCCTAAAATTTACATGCAATCTAAAAAAAGGGGGTGGGGAAATGGGAGGGATATGAGCAGAACCATTGCATTCCTAAAATTAATACACGTTGTTATAGAATAATGTGGATACATGCATAATTTAGGCATATACATTTGAACCACTTCAGTTCCCAGGTGTAAGTGCTATTCTATAAACGGTGCTTAACATTAAGAATGGCTTATAAAATAGCACTTTTTGGCACTGATTTTTTGGCATCATACTACTACTACTACTACTACAAATCATTTCTACAGCGCTACCAGTAGTACGCAGCGCTTCACAATTGAACACAATCTGAATCAGGACAGACAGACAGGACAAACAAGGGATAAGGGTAGGACAGAAAGATAGGTCACACAGAGGGACATAATCGAATGCGAACGCCCATCTCCATGGGCGTCTATGTCCGAAAACGGGTATGTGAAGAGGCGGGACAGACCGTATTATCGAAAAAGATGGGCATCCATCTTTCGTTTCGAAAATACGGTTTGGACGGACCAAATGCCATGGATTTGGTCCCTTCTGAGATGGGCGTTTTTTTTTTTTTTTAGTGATAATGGAAACTAAAAACGCCCAGCTCAGAAACGTCCCAATCCAAGCCATTTGGTCGTGGGAGGGACAAATGTACAACACTACCATAGCTCTTAGGGGTGAAGGGGGCAACTACATGTGGGTACAGTGAGTTTTAGAGGCCTCCCATTTACCACAAGTGTTATAGGTGGGGGGGGGGGGGGGGGGTATTGGCCTGGGTCTGCCTGCCTGAAGTGCACTGCAGTACCCACTAAAGGTGCTCCAGGGACAGGACTTGTTGCTGGTGTATAACCTTGGCACAGCAGTTCACACCTGAAGACTAATCTCACTGAAAACATCCTTTATTTGAATAAGCACCTTTACTCACAGTTAACTGCAGATCAGAGGTTGTGCCCCACTGGCAACGAGTCTCGCTGGTACTGAGATGAGCAGTAGGTCTGAGCTGGCAGAATGGTGCACAATGCCCTCTTTCAGCAACATTCAAGGTAAGAACTAAGTGCTGTAACGTGGCTAACACATGAAAGGGATCTAAAACTGGCTTACCCAAATGGCCACTACCTCATGGACTACCGGAAACAAAACAGGGCACACTCTGACCCAGTAAGCAGAGGGAAAAGCACCATGGGAGTAGAGCCTACTACCAACTACCAACATCGTGAGCATTTAACACAAGCTAGTGGAATCACGGAGCCCAATACCCTACACCCACCACAATGCATTGTTGATGTGACTCTGCAGTGCCCTTAACAGAAAAGGTGTCACACTTACCCGAGAGCCACATCAGAACCAGGGAAAGCCTGTCAGAGGATAGAACATATTCTGCTGTCATGGAGGTGGGTACGGCATTTGAGGCTGGCATACAGGCTTGGAAAAAAAGTTTGTAAAGTGGGGGGTTTTGGTGGGAGGGGGATAGTGACCACTGGGGGAGTCAGGGGAGGTGATCCCTGATTCCCTCTGGTGGTCATCTGGTCAGTTGGGGCACTTTTTTGGGTCTTGGACCTGAAAAAAAGGGTCCAAATAAAGCGGACCAAATTCTCAACAAAATCGCCCTTCTTGTTTCGATTATCAGCTAAAGACGCCAATCTCTCCTCGGCCTATAACCACGCCCCAGTCCCGCCCTCGACATGCCTCCGACATGCCCCGTGATCTTTGTTCATCTCCATGACGGACTGCAGTTGAGGACGCCAAAAATCGGGTTTCGAATATACCGATTTGGGCACCCATGAGAAACGGACACCCATCTCCCGATTTGGGTCAAAATATGGGCGTCTTTCTCTTTCGAAAATAAGCCTGATAGGGAAAGGAGACTATTGAAGAGAGGAAGACAAGATAAAGGTTACAAGCAGGTGACAAGTTAGAAATTAAAAGCAGCATCAAACAGGTAAGCCTTTAGTCCATATATAGAATCTAGCCCAACATGGCAAGCATTTTAGAAAGGATGTACAAATCAGAAGTGAGAAATCCAGGTCAGGATGTGTCAAGTTCCACTACTATTTTAGAACAGAGCCTGTTCTAAGATACAAGGAGAAATGGATGTTTATGTGCTGGTTACATGCAGCAGGAGCATCTGTTTTAGAACCAAAAACATCTAAAATACCAAGAGGCCAAAACAGACACATTAACGTTTATGTGCCAGCATAAACATATTTATATTCTGAAATGCCAAAAAACACGTAAGTGGTGGAACATAAAAGTTTACGTTACTCATTGTAGAAAAATAAATCTGTGCTAGCAGCTTAATGCAATTAGAAGGGCAGAACAGAGATGTGGTCATTGGTGACAACTAGAATGCAGATTGATACAGTGCACTACCTGTCACGACTTCCGATAGGGCAGTTGAATTTACCATTGCCTCATCTGTCAATGGAGATGTGGCGACCTCAGCAGTAAAATCCATTTTCTGATTCCCCCCCCCCCCCCAATTTGTGTCAACACCCTCTTCCAGTATTCCTCCTCCCCCTATTCTGATCTCCCATACAAAACCTCACCCACCAAGGAATAAGACCCTCCTCTCAGAGGCTGAGCCCCTCTCCAACCCCTGACTCCCCCATGACTTATCTGGGGTCTCCATTGTGGTCCAGTAGTAGCCAGGCAGCAGCTGAGTCCCTCTGCTAATGCCCAGACTATGCCAGGATTCAAAATGGCTGCAATTACCCCTAGTGGTTATGTTGTGATGCAGACACTTGGAGGGTGATCAGAAGAGCGTACACATACTTGGGGGAAGGATTCAGTTGGTGCAAATGACCAAACCTAAAGTTAGGAGCAAATCCTGACCTTAAGCACTATTCTATAAACCGTGCCTAACTTTAAGCACATGCTTACAGAACAGTGCTTTTTTCCACGCTGATTTTTTAGCACCATATATGGAATCCATCTCCATATGGCCAGTTATTATAGGAATACAGTATATACTGTGCTCAGGGCTGAAAGTGTAGAAAATGCAAACATTTCTTCTATTTTTGCTAAGGAGTTTCAAGTCTGGGCATTTTTCTTTTTGATTATTCTCAGTATAGAGAAAGGCTGGTGGGAAATGTTAAAACAGAAGTGGCAGGACCAGAATTCTGTTTAATTGATGCTTTTTCATTGTCATGATACAAGCATAAAGCTTTGTCTAATTAGATCTTTGAGATGTACAAATAATCCCTCATAGCTTCACAAAAGTGTTTATTATGAAATTAAGGGTATTAAGTATTTACTTCATATGGCTATGTCAGTATTTCAGCTCCCTCAGTATTTTCTCCTGTCGCTGCATAAAACATCATCAACCAAGCTGCTATATCATGCTGTTGAGCTTAGAACTGCGCAGTTCAATTTTCAGCCCTGAAATATGATTGAACAAGAATAAAATACATTAACATTTATAACAGTAATAACACTATAGCAACTACATTTGAATTTAAGAAAAATGTTCCCACTTCATCCACATCACTGTAGCAGCATACCAGAGGCATTTTTCCTTTGTAATATGAAAGGTAGCTAGCAGAAGATTATAGATTACAGATTAACTAATCTAATCCAAATTATGAAGCCCTTTTACAAAGGCGCAGGAGACCAACGTGCGTACAGCATGTGCCAAATCGGTAGTACAGCCCGGCTACCTCGTGAGCCGGGTGGTAATTCCGAATTTGGCGCATGCCAAATCCCACAGTAGAAAACTATTTTCTATTTTCTACTGCAGCCTACTTACCCGGTACTAAACAGCAGTTGGCGCACGCTGCATGCTTACCGCACGGGTAGCGCTTGTGACTTTATCACTAGATCAATGGATGACAGTAAAGTCTCATGCCAAAAATGGATGCATTCTGGTTTCAATTTTAGCACACATCCATTTTCTGACCCCTTAAAACGGTCCTTTTTCCTAAACACGGTTAAAAATGGATCAGTGAATGCCCAAAAGACACGTTCACACTACCGCAGGCAGTGGTGTGCTGGAGCCGGCTCGCACCGGCTCGCAAGAGCCGGTTGTTAAAGTAGCTACTTTAACAACCGGCTCCCAAAATTTAGGCTTGCCGTGCCTCTTCTTGATGTCCTCTGTCCTTCCCTGTGGCTCGCTCAGCATGTCTCACCACCTCCCCCCTACCCGAAGCAGCTCCTCTTCTTGCAGCGATTTATTTTTCAGTGGTGCCGGCTGGCAGGCTGAGTAAGAAAAAGCACGTTGCTTCAGCCAATCCTGGGGAATTTACTTCAGCCTGTCTCGCTCCCGGGGGACATTTTCAAACAAAAACCTTCCATGGGAAAAACACACAAAAACAAGCCACACAGATATTCCAGCAGAGCAACAGGGCGGCCTAGGGGGCACTGCAGTGACCTTCACATAAAAGGTCCCGGGTACAAATCACATCATAACCCCCTTATATTGTGTGGTGAGTCCTCCAGGAAGAGCAAACAAATGTACTCTACCCAACTGTACACCACTACAATAGCCCTTATGCCTGCAGGTATCACTTATATGTGGGTTCAGTAGGTATTTTGTGAATTTTGGGCTGCTCACACTTTCCACCACAAGTGTACCAGTTAGAGTGGGATATAGGCCTGGGTCCCTTCTCTACAGTCGACTGCAACCACCACTAGGCTACTCCAGGAACCTGCATGCTGCTGTAGGAGGAATGACCATTATATCTGCAGCTGTCACACAGCCTGTTATGTACTGTCACTTTCATATCTTAGGAGGGTTGGAGGGAGTCAGTGATCACTATGGGATTAAGGTGGTCGTTCCTTTATCCCTCCAGTGATCATCTGATCATTTTGGGCACCTTTTTGGTACTTAGTAATTATTGAAATAGGTCTAGCCAAAATTGTCCTATATTTTGCCCTGGATTTTTTTACAATGTGCCATTATTGCAGAAAAATGTCCAGATCATAAGCCCGCCCTATTCCCACCCAAAACAAGCCTCTAACATGCCCCCTTGAGATTTAGATGAACTGCATAGAAAAATGTCCAAAATGAGTTTTGAAAATAGCAATTTGTTTTCCGATACAAATTAACCTATGCATCCAATTTTTTTCTTACTTAAGTACACAAATGTGGAGTGCACTACCAAAGAGTGTGAAAGCAATTCATGACCATCAAAACTTCAGGCGATCATTAAAGATCTATCTGTTATGCAAGACCTACCCTACCGGCCCTACTTAAATGCCTCAACTCTGCAATGCATCAATACCTTACATCGCATTGGACATTATATATTCCTTTATTTTCTTGTCCCTTTCTGTACCTGTTTACTCTAACCTTATCTAACCCTTATTTTAAATTGTATTTGTTTAACATCTACCGGACTTGGCAATCACATTTACGGTATTATGTAAGCTACATTGAGCCTGCTAATGGGTGGGAAAATGTGGGATATAAATGTTACAAATAAATAAAGAAATAAATAATAAAAATAAAGAAAAGTCCATCTGCCGCTTTGTACCTTTTTATTTTTTTAACGCTTTTCTGTTTCTAAAATGAGCCTCCTAATCAATGTGTAGAAGGTTTCTTGAGAGGAAGAGAATAGACTAGACAGTAAGAATAACTGAAATAAGGGATAAACTTTTGTAAAGTGAACAGAATCCATATCATTTCAGTTCTTCTGCTGTTGGGGTAGCAGTACTATAGCATTGTCAAAATACCTTTCTGAAGTTTAAATGTGAAGGTAACCCAATACCAAAAATTCTATTATTTGATAATAACTAAGCTTTATCTGCTAGGACAAATTCTTTCATTACACTGAAGTCTCAAGTTGCCTTGAAGATTTTACACAAACTATGATTATTCAAGCAGCAATTTCTTTTATAATAGTGATGTTCTGTTCATCAAGATTGCAAATCTTGAGCTCCCCCTGGTGCCTGACCATCCAGTCACTTAATTATATTTATTGAAAAGCTGGACACATAACTCAGAAGTTGCTTTACAACAACAACAAAAAAAAAACCCTAAGTAAAACTGTTCAAATTTTGATCATAAAAAAGCTGAATTAGAAGTAACTGAACTGTTTGAAATTATACCCTGATGTCACTTTAGATTCTACATATCATAGTTGGCAGCTGAACTGTTTGATATTCTTTATCAGAACTGTTATTCATGTTTATGAATGTTGATGTGAACTCAGAACTCGAGCCCCCTTTTACTAAGGCGCGCTAAACATTAGAGATGCCAATGCATTCTTATGGGTGTCTCTAACGTTTAGCACGTGACCAATTAGCGTGCCTTAGTAAAAGGGGGTAAGTGTTAACTTATAATTCATTTAGCTAAAATTTTTTTGGTACTTTTTCTAAACCCAGATTCTCTTGGAGGATAGGAAGGGATCTGATCTGCTCAAAGTCATGTGCTGAGTTCCAAGTGCAAGTGTGTATTCCATGGTTATTTGCTCTGACCAAGGGAATGAGATAACCTATAGCCATATCACCAATGTTAAACACTCCGGCCACTAAGTACTAGTAGCATGGATTTATTTATTCATGTGATATACAGGAATCTTTTGGATCAGGTATGGAATTTTGAGAAACTGTGTATTTCTTTTTACAGAGACAAGGTTTATTAGTATTATCTCTTAGCTTCTCACATATGGCCTAATTTAGCAGAGCATTTGCTGGACGTGGGCCAACAGTCAAAATATAGAAGTGGAGGGCAATTAATGAAAGGCTTGCTATGAGTAAAACCTGTTATCAGCAGTCTTGACAGGGCGAGGCACTGACCTGTGAACTAGCTGTCCCTGGTGATCACATCTCTTTCCTTTTCACCCATGACCCACTACTACCCATGCTAAGCAACAAGCACAGGATTTTACCCTACTTAATGCAGGATAGAAAAAGGGTCTTGATATTGATTTTTATCTGTCATCATTTAGGGAAATGTTACTAAGGTACAGTAAAAATTGGTCTTTTACCACATCTTAGTTTATTGAAGGAGTCACTAAGATGCTGCCCAGGAGCATCAGGCCATAGATTGGCAGCTTAATTCCCCTGGGCAGGAACAATAACATCATCTCTAAGCGGGTGTCATTTTTCTTGGAATAGCATAGGCTGCAAGTTGAGCTATTCAACTAACATTATAAAGAAGTGTTTTAATGCAGTTGCATGCTTTATATCTCATTATTATGATTCATTTGATAACATAATACACATTATTATCGTTTAATGCATATTAAGGGTAAATAACATATTAATGACTTAAGGCACCTTAGTAACTACCCCCTTACTATCTTACTACACATGTAAGTAGCAACTTCAGAAAAGAGACTACTTGCATGTGTATATCTACAGTATGGACAGGTATGAAGAGCACGTGTTTTTTGGTGGGCCTATAAAGTAGATACACATTTTCTGTTTTGGAAATAAAATACAATTCAGTTTCGAACAGTTTAAACATTGGCATTTAAACCTGCTCCCAGGCACACATCAGTGAGAGATAACTCTTTGTGTGGAGGTGGGGTTTGGTAAATATGGAGGCAATTCGACTAACCTGGCATTTAAAACCAGTTCAAAAATGCAGCTTGGCTCCTTAAGTGACTCTTCTTGGACCTGCAAAATCCGGCTAACAACCATAAAATCTGTTATGTTGTTCTGGGATCTTGCTAGGTATTTGTGACCTGCATAGGCCACTGTTGGAAACAGCATGCTGGGCTTAATAGACCTTCGGTCTGTCCCAGAATGGCAATGCTTATGTTCTTATAATTACTGGTGCTAATTGCAACAATTTGGATTTCCACACGCCTGTTGCTCTAAATGGTGCCCAATTCGGATATAGAATAGCGCTCGGTGCAAATTTTTTTAGCTGCCGTTTTTGAGTGCCATTTACTGGATCTAGTCTTATATAGATACTAATGCTGAAAATTCACCACGTATCATCCCGGCACTATTCATTTAATGCCAGGGTAGAGAGAAGATGTTCCACCTTACTATATAGATACAGAGATATTCAGCTGCTATCTATATAATATGTTGGTTTAAGTTATATTAAACCAGTCAACTATATGGATAGTGGTTCAATATTACCACTATTCATATAGCAGCAGTGATCAATGCTGTCTATGTGTATTACCTCCTAAGTATTTCCAAAGGCTCATAATTATTCACTAATATAACAACAGTCACTATAGTTATACACAGTATTCTAACAAAACTACTGTTGTTTAACAACTAACCACAATAGACATGTTCATTTAAAAAAACAGATCCTCAGAGTGAGCTTCCACTTAAGCCTTAGGCTTTGAAAAAAATGGAAGTAGGTGCACCACCTTGTACCTTCATCAATCCATATCATTTTCTTAATGTGCTTAAATGTTTCTTATTTTTCTTATTCTTAAGGAAAAAATAAGAAAAATGTAAGCACATTGAGAAAATAATACGGATTGATGAAGATACAGGGTGACACAATAGTGGTTTTGTTAGAATATTGTCTATGTATATTAAGCACTGCCACTTCAACAGATAGCAGAATTGAATATACATGGACTATTTTAACGCCATAACTGATGTTTTAAACAAACACTAACTGTGGGATCTAAATATTGACCTGGGAAAGGATATCATCCATTCTTAACTGTACAGAAAAAGCAGAGAACTCAGCCACAAGGGAGTAGATTTTATAGAGCATACATTTGGAGACGCTCCAAGAATTTGGTGATTCACTGTGGTATTATGCAATAAATATTTTAGAGTATACAGGTGAAAAAGAGAGCATCCTAGATGAACACATTTCTGCTCTTTCATTTTCTGCCTGATAACAGAAATTATAGGGGCTGGGATGAGATGAGAAAGGAACAATTAATTAAATGTAGTTATATGCCACGAGTCAAAATTTCAGTGGTTTATGCCACAATGTTTGAAATATTAAATATACATATAAAATACCATCATATACACACATATGTATGCACATAAGTACATAAATGCTGATATTCTGGCTACATGCTATTCTACGGGTGAGAGAAGAGAAGTGGGATGTTTCACCACGGATACCAAAAGACTGGAGAGATGGATGCTTCTAAATAAACATTTATTGATTAAACAAAAACTCAACACAACTGTTGTGTTTCGGCCGCCAAGCCTGCATCAGGTCTATAAAAAGTATATATATATAATGACAAACATAAAATGAATATATAAATACAAGCAGTAAAATGAAAATAAGAGATAATAACAAATAAAATGTACTGTTGTCTAGAAGGATTAAGAGTAACAAAAATATAATTTGACATTGATAAAAATAATAAAAGATGAAAATAATATCTAAATTATGCAATATAAAATCATTTGTTTCCATTGTATATGCAGAGTTTATAAAGAGTGATACTGTGGTTACATGGTTTTGTATGTGTGAATGTCTCAAGATTATCTTGCAATATCAAAAATTGTCTTAAACAGGCAATGTAGGGTTATAGTTTAAATGCACTAACCATATTTAGAGGCGTATATAAACGGACATTCTGGGTGAGTGGTATAAATTGGTGGATAAAAAAACAAAAAAAATTAATAATAAACCAAAATTGAACAAAACATGTAATGAACCGAACTTAAATCTGAAATGCAAAAGGGGAATTTAAAAATATGTGGAGTAGTATGTGTATGTGCTAATTTTTGTAATATTGTACAAAAAGGCTCTCCATGGGTATATTGGACAGCAAAATTTACATGCCATTGAACACCTATCTGTATGCTTTGGTTGAAACAAATAGTGTCATGAATGTGAGGCAGATCCTAGTTTAAAAACAAGATTTGGCTGTGCAGTAAGTGTTGATGTTTATAGAAAGGGACGGAAATCGATTTCATTGTTTAATCCATGGGGGATCAAATTACATTCAAATTACATTCAAAGATGAGTTTCTGTTCTTCCTGGAGTAATCGATTGTCCAAATCACCTCCTCTCCATTTTTTGTTGAAAGTTTTGAAGACCAAGAATTTGATATCAGAAAAGAAAGAGGCCGATCCGATTAGGGAGGCCGGACACAACTGGGCTAAAGGCCTGCAAAGGAATAGTGGAAAGGAAAGGGTTAAGGATAGGCAGGGGCAGAGGGAGGAGGGGGAGAATAAAAGAGAGATCACAGGTAGGGAGGGGTCTTTCCGAACAGGCAGCAACAAGACAGAAGAGCTGGCCGGCCCACCCACCCACCCAGGCTTTAGGGCATGGCTGACGCAGCTGGGCGGTAATGGAAGGATATTATGTAAGACTATGGAGGGTACACAGCATGTCACCACATAATAGTGCTTCATGGTTGGGGAATAATGGTTGAAATGTTACGGTCAAGATGAACTTGAATTGTTACGCCCGGATGTGGGCAGGTTGCAGTCCAGTAATGTCATTACATTGTCTCCTGGCTTGAACGGCCGGGAGGCCAAGAGCTTAAGCAGGGTGCATCCTTACAGGGGAGGCACCATAATCTGCAGGAGCTATAAGTATAGGAGGGGGGTGTGCTTAGACGGCACATACGGAAGCGTGTTAGAACGCAAGGGGAATGAAAAGCTGTGTGCCCTGAGGGTTTGCAATGAGATGTGAAGTGATCTGAATTTATACGGTGTGCAACAGATTTAAGTGGTATTTATGAGATTGAATGTTAAAAAATGCTTGGCTGCGGCCTTAATAAATTCCAAATTTGTTCAAAATAAATGGCTTCTGAGTCCTCTTTGGGTGTAAGTGTAAAAGGAGCGTGGATGAGTTGGCAGCGAGTGCCGAATGCCCCAGTTGTTGAATGATTTGCTGAATACCAGTGATCAACCAAAGGAGCTGATTCTATTTTCTTCTTGATACAACTTCTATGTTCAATTATTCTTGTTTTTATTGCCCTTATGGTTTTGCTAACATACAGCACTGGGCAGGGGCATAAGATAATATAAATTATGGATGACGTAGTGCAGTCTGAGGTGTGTTGCAAATTATATGATTTCTTGGTGATTGGATGTGTAAAAACTTGCTTCCAGACTGTGAATGCACACACTACATTGGCCGCATTTTCTATGTCCCAATATCAGGAATCACCAAGATCAGAACATATAATTGTTGACAGAGCCTTAGCAGATCTGTTTCTTTCTTCTTCCACTGAAAGCCTTTGCCAGCAACAACTGCTTGGGTAATTTCAAAAGTCCAGGCCAATCAGAGCCCAGAAAATCAAGTTTCAAATAAAAACTGGTTATATCACTACAGTCACTTCCTATTATCTGTGTGCTAAATCAAAAAAAGAGAAGTCAATCCTCTGTAACAGCTCTGAGCATAAACATGAACCATCTGCTGGCCAAATAGGAGAACTACACTTCAGACATAAAACAGGAAACTATCCAATACATTTTACAGGATTAAAACACTTCACAAGAATTAGTAAGAAAGATACTGTAGTGCAGGAGTTTTCAGAACCCGAAATGCTTCTATAGCTATGCAACACACTTATTTTGAGAACTTAATTACTTTTCATTCCATTTATATATTATTATTGCCTTAAACTGCATACAAGACTATAGAGAAAATTAAAGGCAACTTTATTTACACGGGAAAATATCAGGTCTTATTCAGTAAAGTTTTGTTCCATATATGCATGAGGAAAATTTACCTTTTTTGAATATGGCTCAGAAAGAAGATACATGAAAAATGAGGCAACAATGGAACCAAAATATTCTGCTTAATATTATCAGAATTTATGCAAAACCTAAAATACAGTTAAAGTGGACCAAGGGAATGCATTCTGATTCTTTTTTTCCCCAAACTTCATCATCTGCCCTCCTTTCTCTTGCTTCCATAAAACAATACAGATCTGATATTTGAAATCATTTCCTGTCAATTTAATATACCTTGCACAGCTTCTTCTACTTGAAACAGCAGGGAATAACTATCACAAACAAATAAGCAACTAAGGGGAGCTTTTTCTAAACTTCATTAAGCAGCTAGTGCTGGATTTACCACACAGGTAGGCAACAGTATAGACCTGTGTTAACGCCTATTACACATTAAAACCAGTCAGCATGGTAAAAATTCTGCATTAGCTGCTTAACATGGGTACGAGTGACGAATAGGTGTGACAGGGATGGAGCAAAGGGGTTGCCATTAGTGAAAACTAGCTCACAAGTCGGATAAATCCTAGAGGGATCAGGGTGGGGAGAAGGTAGGGTCACCGGGGGGGGGGGGGTTCTATCAGGAGTGGGGCTTTCTTTAGGGGACAGGGTGTTTCTGGAGGACTGCGGAGATATCAGAAAGGGAGAGGATGGGAGGGGTTCCAATCAGGAGGGAGGGTGTGAGAAGAAATTTGGAACTCAGTGGTAGAGAGAAGAGGAAGACCCGATTATGGGGAGGGCTGTGAAGTGTTTGAGGGGTGGGGTCTGCCACTATAACATGCTTTGGTATACATTTTTTAATTAAGTACTTGGCCCCAGTGCATTACCTGCAGTGGCAAATAGCAAGGCTGGCTCAAGGGACCATGGCGCCCTGTGCCAACTTTTAGTTTGACACCCTCCCATTGGCATGTCCTCCATTGGCATCCCCACCACCATCACTATTGGTGTGCATTCCATTGGCACTACCCCTAAGGACATCCTCCCCCCCAGCCTACATTTAAAGGCAGTTACCCCTCCTAAATATCGAGTGTTTCACCTAACATTACCCGCATCAGCCCCTGTGCATCTTCCCTCTGCCATGCCCCTGTGGAAACAGGAAGTTATGTCAAAGGAGGGGCTGGGGTGTTGATGCGGGTAGCATTAGGTGAAATGTTGTGTTTGGGAGAGTAAAATTGCCTTTAAAGGTAGATGGGGAAGGTAGCCTGAGACTAGGGTTACCATATTTTGTCCCCCAAAAAGGAGGACACATGCCCCGCCCCCACCACACACCACACCCCCTTTCACACCCTCGCTCTGCCCCCTGTCACACACCCCGTCACCCCCCTCCCTGTCACCCCCCTCCCCTTACCTTACTACTGCCCTGGTGGTCTAGGGACCTCTTCGGGACAGGAAAGAGCCCCCTCTTTCCTGCCTGGAGCGCTGCCCTGCATGCATCCTTCTTGTTGCTGATCTCGGTCACCAAGAGTTGAAGTCTTGCGAGATCACTTCAACTCTTGGCGGCCATTTTGTATCGGCGCCAAGATCAGCAACAAGAAGGATGCACGCAGGGCTGCGCTCCGGGCAGGAAAGAGGCGCCCCAAATGCGGAAGAGGTCACTAGACCACCAAGGCAGTAGTAAGTAGGGGGAGGGGAGGCTAGCAATTTGCCCATTTGTCAGACATCCGGACAAACGGGCAGATTGGCAAAACTCGCCCGGTTGCCCGGACATGTCCTCAAAAAGAGAACATGTCCGGGAAAATCCGGACATATGGTAACCCTATCTGAGACAGAACAAGAAAGGGGGTTGCCAGCTCTTCTTTTTTTCCATGTACACGTAACACCACCAGGTAATCTCTGGGCCATCTTAACCTATAGGGCCAGTGATATCACAGGCTCAGGCATTTGGCTTTATCTCCAGCTCCCTGGGCCAGACCCTCACCTGGTCCATACACTGAGCCAGCCCTGAAATAGCCACTGCAGGTATTGCACTGTGTATGTGGTACATTTGCCTGTGCACTAAATGCAGGGCAGAAGCTGGGCACAACCCCTGCATTTACCACATACGTTTTATATTTATCACACCAAATTCCACTCCTAATGCCAATCCCAGCCCTCTGTATCAGTCCCAGTCAGTCATCTGCAGAGAAGGGCGACGAAAATGATAAAGGGGATGGGACAACTTCCCTATGAGGAAAGGCTAAAGCGGCTAGGGCTCTTCAGCTTGGAGAAAAGGCGGCTGAGGGGAGATATGATAAAGGTCTATAAAATAATGAGTGGAGTTGAACGGGTAGATGTGAAGCGTCTGTTCACGCTTTCCAAAAATACTAGGACTAGGGGGGCATGCGATGAAGCTACAATGTAGTAAATTTTAAACAAATCAGAGAAAAGGTTTCTTCACTCAATGTGTAACTAAACTCTGGAATTCGTTGCCAAAGAATGTGGTAAAGGTGGTTAACTTAGCGGAGTTTAAAAAAGGTTTGGACAGCTTCATAAAGGAAAAGTCCATAGACCGTTATTAAATGGACTTGGAGAAAATCCACTATTTCTGTGATAAGCAGTATAAAATGTTTTGTACATTTTTGGGATCTTGCCCGGTATTTGTGACCTGGATTGGCCGCTGGGCTCAATGGACCTTTGGTCTTTCCCAGTATGGCAATACTTATGTACCTTCTCTCCTCTCTCCCTACCCCCACCAGATTAGTGCTTTGCATGGCAGTGGTACCTGTTCTTATGCTCACCACTGTTTACTGCTGTTGCTTGGGGCACCATGGCACTTTGAACAGTAAGACCAATCACTTTCTGATTCTCTTAAGAGACAGAAAGTGCTTGGTTTGCCTACTGAAAATGCCATTATGGCAGCAGCCAAGGCTGAGCACACCAGCAGGAAGTGAATTCCAGCTTCTAGAAGGGATAATCAGGTGAGACAGGCTTTCAGCTCTCCTAAGCCTGGGCATGCTGAGCTGGTGCTTCATTGGCTATCCTTTTAAGTTGACCCTAGTTGTAAGTCTGACAATAGATATGCCAAGTCACATGCATTTGTTGTGGGACACATGCATTCAAGTCCCTTTTCTAGCTCACATGTCCAAGTGCCATGATCTCACACATTGGCTCCCTGCTCCCTCCAGTGATTTAGCATCTTCAGTTTCCTTTCCCTACTCCTACGGGCCAGCATCTCTCACTTTCTCTGCCCCCACCCCCCATACTCCTCCAAACTTCCTTGTGCCGGTAGCACTGCAGAGAGGCAGCTTCTAGCAGGTACAGGACCTTTTTGTGTGGAGGAGTAGCCTAGTGGTTAGTGCAGCAGACTTTGATCCTGGGGAACTGGGTTTGATTCCCACTGCAGCTCCTTATGACTCTGGGCAAGTCACTTAACCCTCCATTGCCCCAGGTACAAAATAAGTACCTGTATATATGTAAACTGCTTTGAATGTAGTTGCAAAATACCACAGAAAGGTGGTATATCAAGTCCCATTTCCCTTTTTTCTGGTGCATTCCACCACTTCTGATACTACTTCCAGTTTCTGAGAGTAGGACAAGGCAAAGAGAAGATGCCAGGCCATCAGGAAGCAGAGTCTTTTTAGTGCTACTGGCAGAAGCAAGTTTGGAGGACCATGGAGGCAGGGGGGGATGGTGAAAGTGAGAGATGCCGGGCAGTCGGAATAGGAGAAGGAACGGGGAAGAGAGAGTGTGTTGGAGGGGAGGAGAGAAAGAAATGCCAGTATAGGGGGGAGGGGAGAAATATGCTGAGATGGCAGGGGGAGAAGGAGAGAAAAATGCCAGGATGGTGGAAGGAGGATGAAGAGATGCCAGGACCTGCAGGGAAAGAAGGAAGAGGGAGAGGTGCTGGACCAACAATGGGGAGCCGGAGATAGAAGAACATGTGCTGGACCCCTGGGAGGGAGAGAAGAGAGAAAGAGTTGCTGGCCTCGTGTGGGGGGTAGGAAGGAAGGTAGAGAGAGGGAGAGATGCTGGCATGTGGTGGGGGGAATATAAGGACACAGAAGAGTTTTGTTGGACAGGACAGAACTGGGATAGAGAGAGGGGAGATACTCAACATGGTGGGAAGTTAGTGGCAGAGACATAGGGGCAATGCTAGGCAGGGCATATAGGGATGCATAGAAAAGATGGATGGTGGACATGGAGAGAGAAAAAAGGCCAAATGGACAAGGACAGCCTAGCAAGACAGTTAAACAAAGACATAGGAAAGAAAACCAGAAATTGGGACAAATGGTAAGAAAATTAAAATGACTAGACAGCAAAGGTAGAAAATATAATTTTATTTTCTATGTATTGAGTAGAATATGTAAGTTTTTTTAATGTACGTCTGCCAAAATTGGTTTTAGACATGGTTGGAGCCCACGAGAAAAACCTCCAGCATTCTCCAGCATTGCAGGGGTAAATCTCCAGCTTTGTGATGGGCCACCCTTGGCATCTCTGTGACAATATCTACAGAATATTCAGCAAGCTAGTGCAGATAATTTTATACAGCATTTGACTGTATGTGTGAAGGGTGGGTATGGGTGGCACACACTTAGGGCCACATTCAGTAAACTGTACCCAAATTTAGGCGATGGGGAAAATTTGCACAAAGCGCTATTCTATAAAGGTTGTCCCAGGCTAAGCACCCTTTATAGAATAGTGCTTAGAGTGGATTCTCCTATCCAACTTTGGTCTTGACGACTTATGCCAGCTGAAATCCCGATGAACAATTTGGGCAAGTAAACCTGATATTCTATAACAGTGTTTCCCAAGTCAGTCCTGAAGAACCCCCTTGCCAGTCAGGGTTTCAGGATATCCTCTATGAAAATGCATGCAAGAAATTTGCATATAATGGTGGCAGTTTATGCAAATCAATTTCATGTACATTCATTGCGGATATCCTGAAAATCTGAATGACAAGGGGATACTCCAGGACCAACTTGAGGAACACTTTTCTATAACATTGCCCATAAATATTTGGAATGACCCTGACCTGCCCATGCCCCTCCCGTGGCCATGCCTCTTTTAGATTTCACACAAGACACTTTGGATGAGCAGCGTTATAGAATAGCATGTAAGGAGATGTGTGCGTAAATCCAAAATTAGTGCCAATTAACTCTATATAACCTCAATAATTGGTTGGTAGCTCCCAATTGACTACTTTGTTTATATGCGCATCTGGGCTCTGCACCCAAATTTGAGCACCTATCTTTTGGCAACCAATATAGAATCTGGGGTAGATGTCTCTGCAGCTTATTCTGTACAGTGATAGAAAAAAAAACTATACTACTAATAATAATTTTTGGATAACCTTCAAACATTTAAGTTTCAACAATATTAAAGACAGTGGTTGTTCATAATTTGTTTGCCTAGTTCCTCCGGTATCTAATATTGTTGACAAATCTTTTGTAGGCTTTTCTATACTTAACCTCCTGCATGTATAGCAAATACTATAGTCTGTCCTATTACAGTCATTCTGACAGTAACATGTTGTTATTATACAACAACAGATTGTTCTAGCAGAGGTTATGAGGAACAGATCTTTTGTTTACACATATTTATCTTCAGTAATTAGATGTCTAGCAGTGTGTGCTGTTACACATCATGAAATGGCAATACCATAGCACATGAACCCCCCTAATTGTTATAGACACAATCATACAGAGAGAAATGCATTTTATGTCTCTCTCTTCTTTTCCTTCCTATTGTTTAGGCATTTTCCCACTTCCTAAACGAGCTGATTCAAGCTCCACAGCTGTCTGCTATAGAATGAGCAGATCTTCTGACAGCAGGATGCTATGCTGCTATTACTTCACTGACAAAATTAAATGGTTTTTAGTAATTTAGTGATTCATAATGTATTTCAAAGGCCAAAATCAAACACAGATTTTTTTTCACCTCTGTGCTGTTGGTTATAATTTAGATCAGTGGTTTTCAAAGAAGTCCTGAAGGACCACCAGCTAGTCAGGTTTATAGGACATCCCTAATGAATATCCATATATGTTTAACTCTAGGCTCTATAAGCTCAATATGGTCACTCTTTATATTATATTATATTATATTATAGTATACTCACTACGTAACCACTGTTTATATATAAATATTTTTTTTTATTTATCTTAACTGTAGTTATATATAACTTAAATATGTGTTATCACCCTATATTCCACCTCTTGTTCTATCTTATCACGTTCATACTAAACACACACACTTCTAAACAAAACACAAACTATAAAATATAAAATGCATAAACATGCTATACAAACATGAGTACTAACAGGAAATTGTTCTATGCTGATTTAAATACAAGTGCCTTTTTTATAAGTTCTCCAGTATCACCACTTATAGGTAAAAATTACCTGTAGACTTTACACAGATGTGCTTTATTTGAAAAATGCTGCTTGAAAATGTGCTATAAGGGGATAACTGTATAAGCTTTTCTTTGTTTTACACAGAGAAATAGGTGTCCAAAGGTATAATCATATACAAGTATGCATAATGAACACGCAACTTCAAGGGTGTAGCTTAGGCAGAGTTGCAAGATACACATATTTATTATAAATACATATGCATCTATGCAAACATAGGAAGAAAAGTTATGCTTGCTTAGGCAAGGAAACTCTCACCATTGCAAACTTTTTGAGTATATAAACAAACTAGTTCTGCTAAAGCAGGAAAAATAATTTGCAAAAAAAGTACAGATGCTTATATATCATGAATTGCTTCTGACCATAGTTAATTGGGGCCTTAAGCATCACTTCTAGATGTATGTCCAGATAAATTTTGATAACTTGAACATTTGACCCAGCTACTGAAAGTGAACATGGTGAAAGTGAACGGTCCCTGCCCTCTTAGGGCGGGGGTGAAGGGACTTATTCAACATGGGCTACTGTTACCACATGCCATGCTATCTTAGCACAGGGTCCCATTTTGTACAATGAAACCCTGTGCTAAAACAGCACAACTTGTGGTAAAAATAACATATTCATAACAGTGGCCCATTTTGATAACTTGCCTTCTAAATCATGCTACCCACATCACAGATGCACTTTTTATTTCATGTGCACTTTATCTCACATAGACTAGCCAAAATTTATTTATTATAACCTAATACGAAAAAATGTTTTGGGCCCTGTTAACTAAGGTGCGCTATTTTTTGCGCATGTGAAAAATGCTAGCGAGCCTACAGTGCAACTTAGTACACTTGACCCTTTGTGTAATATGTGCTGACAAATCTAAAAGTATTTTTTCTTCATCCACTCCATCACATACTACTATTACTATTGTTAATAATATTTGCAAGAATAACTGGATATTAAACTAGCATATGCTTATTTCAGTGCAGCCATATTATATGAAGTTGTTAATAGAATATCTATGTCCAATTTGTTGAAATGTCTCATAGAATTCCAACAATGGGAGCATGTGAACATTTTCTGTCTTTCACCAGCAGCTGTACACCAACTATCCATTTACAGTCTCTATGAGAGGCATGCACGTCAGCAACACACATGGAAAGGGTTAGCTGCAGTATACAGAGAATCACAGAAGATAAAAATAATTGATATATCTCTCCACATTAACAGAGTTATCCAATTACATACGGCTCACTTCACTCAAAATTATTTTGACCTCTGGAGGTCAGATAACAAAAGTTAATAGACTGCCAAATAGCAACTGTTGTAAAAGGAAATAGTCTTGGTCTAACACCAAGATATTAGGAGTGTGTGGGAGGAAAAACCACCTTCGCTGCACCATTAATGCAGATATGCTCACTTAAATACATACATACCTTATCTTTGGCACCTAAAATCTTAAGATATGAATATATTTACTCCTGAATCAGGCCAGCATACATGTTGGCTTGAACATAACTACAGCCATGTAGCTCCTATTATTTCCTGTGGGAATGATTTTAATTTTTTCTTATCTATATTTATATATTTATGTATGTATTTATCTGCTTAAGTAAAATAATAATATGTTTCTTCAACAAATCCTCTTCTTTTCGTCCACAGAGTAACATTTCCAAATTGTTTTAGCAACGTTTCCCCTATTTTTAAACACTAGCTAATATTTCTCATACAAATGATTTATTTATTTGAATTTATTTACCACCTTTTTGAGGGAATTCACGCAAGGTAGCGTACAGTACGACTAGATCAAACATGAGCAATAGGCAATTACAGCAGTAAAAATATTCAAATCACAATGAAAAGTATGGCGTGGAGGGGCATAATCAAAAGGGGCGCCCAAGTTTTCCTGAGGATGTCCTCGCAGGACGTCCTGTCAAAGGGGAGGGGAAACCTGTATTATCAAAACAAGATGGGCGTCCATCTTTCGTTTCGATAATACGGTCGGGGACACCCATATCTTGAAATTTAGGTTGTCCCTAGAGATGGTCGTCCTTAGACTTGGTCGTTTCTGATTTTCGGTGATAACGGAAACTAAGGACGCCCATCTCAGATACGACCATGACCAAATGCAAGCCCTTTGGTCGTGGGAGGAGCCAGCATTCGTAGTGCACTGGTCCCCCTCACATGTCAGGTCAACAACCGGGCACCCTAGGGGGCACTGCAGTGGACTTCAGAAAAAGCTCCCAGGTACATAGCTCCCTTACCTTGTGTGCTGAGCCCCCCCCCCCCAAAAAAAAAAAAACCCCACTCCCCACAACTGTACACCACTTCCATAGTCCTTATGGGTGAAGGGGGCACTTAGATGTGGTACAGTGGGTTTCTGGTGGGTTTTGAAGGGCTCACATTTACCACAAGTGTAACAGGTAGGGGGGATGGGCCTGGGTCTGCCTGCCTGAAGTGTACTGCACCCACTAAAACTGCTCCATGGACCTGCATACTGCTGTCATGGAGCTGAGTATGATATTTGAGGCTGGCAAAAAATATTTTTTAAATTTTTTTTGAGAGTGGGAGGGGGTTAGTGACCATTGGGGGAGTAAGGGGAGGTCATCCCGATTCCCTCCGATGGTCTATCTGGACAGTTTGGGCACCTTTTTGTGGCTTGGTCATAAGAAAAAAAGGACCAGGTAAAGTCATCCAAGTGCTTGTCAGGGACGCCCTTTTTTTTCTATTATGGGTTGAGGACGCCCATGTGTTAGGCTTTCCCAAGTCCCGCCTTCGCTATGCCTCTGACACGCCCCTGGGAACTTTGGTCATCCCTGCGACGGAAAGCAGTTGGGGATGCCCATTATACCGATTTGAGTGACCCTGTTAGAAGGACGTCCATCTTGCGATTTGTGTCGAAAGATGGGCGTCCTTCTCTTTTGAAAATAAGCCTGATAGTATACTACCTACAATGTCAACACAATATGTAATAGAACATTTTAAATGATAGCGAAGGGTAAAGCAAAGATGGAACATATAGATAGGTAAGAGTAAGAAGAGTTAGAAAGTAAGGTGATTAATTTAAAGAAAGTTGCACATGAGGTCAGAAATGGTTTAACATTATCTCAACTAGGGTAGGAGTGGATAAACATGATTGTATTGACAGATCACGGGTGAATTTTCTCTTAGGTATTGCTGCACTTGTCTTTGAAAATCTCTTTGGACTACCCTAAGATATAGAGGTTTGTGTACAACATGCCTACACTATCATCATCATAAACTAAACCTACTATTCCTTATTTATGTTTATATGTATGGACTTTTATTTTGTTTCACTTTTCTCCTTGCCTTTTTGTTAAGTTGTTCTTTCTCGTTATATGCTATACAAAGAAATCAGTACTTGTTACTTTTGGATGGAGTTAGTTAAGAGTCAAATTTTACAGCTGTGGAATGCTAAGGAGTGTTCCGTGTGGCAAACTGTCTTCCTTGATATGCAGTTCCGCTCAGAAAGGAGTGAGAGGAAGGCAAAATTTAATTGGCCCTTTTACTAAGGTATGCTAAGAAATGGGCTTATGGCTAGATTCTAGATATGGCGCCTGAGAAATCCAAGCAGAATAAATTTCTTCCTAAGTGTATTCTATAAGCGGTGCCTAGATTTAGGCGTGGTATATAGAATATGCTTAGCTGATATCCCAGCGCCTAGAACTAAATGCATCCATTTGCACCAAGGAAAATGTGGTGTAAATACTGGTAAGTAGATTTAGATGTAGAGGGGTATATTGTATAACAGTGTGCATACATTTTGGAACACCCACAAAACGCCCATTTCCCCACCTATAACCATGCCCTCTACTTGGCTCCATGCTGTGCATTACGGAATATGTTTAGCGAGTTGTGCATGTAAATTCTAATTATTGCCCATTAGTGCTCATTGTTGCTTGTTAAGTGCTGTTAATGCTAGGCACAATATATAGAATCCCAGGGTTAGTGTGTCCTTACACAGGTCTTTCCCATGTGCTATGCCCATTTCTAGCATAGCTATCAAAAAGGGCTTTTTCTACTTGTTTCATTTATGGCCGTTTTCTAATGTTGTGAAAAAATCGGTAAAGTAATCAAAAGCTGAAGGAAACTTAAATATGTACATATATCAATTGTCCAAAAACTGCAAACTGGTACAGACAATGCTACTGTGCAGACCACTTTCAGATGTAACTAGTCAAAAAGTAATCATGGGTTAGAAAAACCTCCAGCTAAATTGTCTCTTTAATTACATCAAAAAAACATCAAAACATGCATAAATCAAAAGCTCACTTAGCTTAAATACTTTCTAGTGATTCTTTCCACAATGTCAGATTACACAGCATTATGACAATGCTACTCTTCATACTGCATCATAATCAATCCTGCAACTCACAACACGATGTGTCAGATCATGTAACATCGGCCTCGGTCCAGACAGGGACCCGTTTCGCAGTGGCTTCTTCTGGAGACCTGGCCTACCCCCAGATGAGCTCTGTCTGTGCCACTTTGAAAACAACCTCGGGTGTGCTCTGTATATGAAGCTTAGGCCACACCTAGTGCCACTTTGAAAACAACCTCAGGTGGACTCTTTCAACGTGGCTTTGGCTGCACCCAGTGCCAATGTAAAAACAATGTCGTGTTGACTCTATATATGTGGCTTAGGCTGCTTCCAGTGCTTATAAGAAAAGTTATCTGTACTCAATCAACTGTAGTCTGGTAAGCAACAAACTCAGCTGGCCAAAGAGCTAGGCATCAATGAATCTACTCTAAGAGGGCGGAGGAAAGAAGATTAAAAAACTGAGAGATATGCCCTGTATTCTGGAAGAGGAAGAAGGATTACCCAGGAAAAAATTAAAGTGGCTAGTGGATTCAGAGCTAAATCAATGGTTCGTCCAAGTTCGGTCACAGGGAGTCCTTATTTCAGGCTCCTTCATGAAAGTGAGGCAAACAAATTTGACCAACAGCTAAATAGTCAAGAGCCAACATTCAAAGCCAGTAACGGATGGCTTGACAGATTTAAGAAAAGGCATGTCATCCGTCAAGTCCATAATGCTCAATGTTGTGTGAATGCCTCAGTTTGTAGCAAATAAATCTTTTGCAACAGATCAATCTTTGCTTCATTTTTGTTCATTTTCTATTGATCCCAATATAATGCAAACATGCATTTAATGCATTGATATTTTATGGATCCCAAACTTTGCATTATAACAGGGTTCCACTGTATTTTAGAAGAGAATTTGCCAATGTAGAACCTGTTCTAAAATACATTGAGGAATGGTTATGCATGTGCCGGTTACATGGTGGGAACATCAATTTTGTTATCACAAATGTCTAAAATATCACCAGGGTCAACATGTCAACATAAACATATTTGTACTGGCACATGCACATGATGTTGGTAAGTATATACCAGATTATAGACATTTAATGTCAGCCAATTTTGAAATGTGTAAGTGCATTTTTTCTGACGCTGTAACAGAGTTTGATAAACCTTGCCAGTATTGATTTTAGTGGGGGGGGGGGGGGGCAAACAAAACACCAGGGGATCACCCTCCCTCCATCTTGGGGAGCATGGTCCATAATGAGCCACTTTCTAAAAACCTAGACATCCCTGGGAGCAGATGTAAATCCTGACGTTCATGTCAACGGACATAAACATGCATTCCCCTTCTGAAATGGGGAGTGCACTTGTGTCTTCTCACCATACCTCATGAGAGAGCTGATGCTTGGATCCTTGGTGTACTGAGTCCTCAGGGTCATCATCTGGTTGTAAGACCACATTTTCTTCCAAATGTACAATACAAATGAGATACAACCAGGTGCATAAAGCAATAATGTAAGGATGAAAACCAGCGCTGATAGCATTTATTAGCAAAGTTGCAAGGAAAGCTAATAGGCATGATAAATACCTCAGTACTATTGTACTTTTGTAACCTTTTCTGTTTCCTGGTCTGCTTTTCAGGATTTTAATTTATGAAGGAATGAACATTTTTCAGAATGTTGTGATATGCTATTTATCTGATTTGCTTTCCTTAAAAATGAGAAAGTTAGAACTTGCAGGCAGAAAGAAAAAAATGATTCTTGCTATGCAGCAATGGATGACACTGTTGATAAGCTAATCAGTGGATATGGACCATTTCCTTGGGGAGACTTTCAATCCTGCTGCTTTAGAACCCTTTGATATAGTTTCTGATGATATCTGACTGTCAACCCCATGCCCTTTCCTGCCAGTCACTGGTTTTCATTCCCACACATTTAATGCTAAAAGCATTCCATTTGAAGGAAAGCTTAGGAGCTGAGTCTTAAGAGGCGTTCAAAAGTGCCTGTTCTTTTTTAGATGAACTTGCTGTTAAGTTGTATTAATATGTAAGAGCTATTCCAGCTTCTCTATGAGAAAGTTCTTTATGGATTTCCCACAATAGACCCTTGAATGAGCTTCTCTTGCATTTTAAGCTTCTTGGAGCAGGGAACTCCCAGCCTCTGCCACTGGGGATCCTTCTATAACTCTACTACTACTACTACTTATCATTTCTATAGCGCTACAAGGCATATTTTGGTCACTTTGGGAACAGTTTTCAAGACTGGGTTAACCAGGCTTTACCCATGTAACCCCAAGAGTTACAGTATGACATCATGGGGGCTCTGAATTAGGGGTCTGGAGAAGAATCCTCTGGAGATATTATTTTAAAAAATAAATAAAAGGAGTGACCTCAACATTAGAAACACAAAGGAGCAGATCAGAATATGAAATGTTTCCTTTGAATCTTTGTTCTTGTGAGGTCTGAGAATAAAAACAAACAAGCCCAACACTGGCTGTGTTTCACCCATGCAAAAGGGATGCATCTGGGGCTAGGTAATGCTAATGATAAATATAACAAAAACTTGTTAGTAAAAAACATAAATGCATAAATACATAATAAAAATATATTAATAATAATGTGCACACACCAAAACATGTACATAATGACTCAATATCTAAACGATAAAATAAGTACAAATTTAAAACTTTAAAATAAAATGATTAGTATATAATCATAAGATAGAAAAGGACACCTACCCAACCAGTATACAACAATCACCACACTACCTTGGTTCAAAACAGAAAAATAGATAAATGCACCACAGCTCAGTAGCCTAGTGGTTAGTACAGTGGACTTTGATCCTGGGGAACTGGGTTCAACTTCCACTGCAACTCCTTGTGACTGTGGGCAAGTCACTTAATCTTCCATTGCCCCAGGTACAAAATAAGTACCTGTATATATGTAAACCACTTTGAATGTAGTTGCAAAATACCACAGAAAGGCAGTATATTAAGTCCCATTTCCCTTTTCATTCACACATACTCATAAACAGGTTGTACCAGAGATCACTTACCAGCTTTCTCCAAAAGAGGGCAGCCTCATATAGCAATCCAGCAGCACTGATTCTAGCAGCAATAATTACAGTTCCACACAGAGATACTATTATATGCTCCCGGGTCAAAGGTCATATACTCAGACCAAATGGGAACTCAAAAAGATTTTTGCCCAGTTTAAAAAGATAACAACTAAAATCTTGGAATCTTTATTAATAATAATAATATATATATAAACAAAATCATGCTAAAATATTAAGATTCCACATAAAAAGACCAGACATAGGTATGAAATTATTGGTACTAATCAGTGGCCAAGCCACAGGTGGGCCTGGGTGGGCCGGGGCCCACCCAATTAGGGCTCAGGCCCACCCAACAGCAGCACACGTATCAGCAGTAGCAGGTGGGGATCCCAAGCTCCACCAGCAGAAGACTTCCCCCTGATGGTAATGAAAACGCTATTCTCCAGGATACCAGCACCTGTGCATGCTCAGTTTTCAGCGTGTGCTTGCTGCAGATTGCTAAGGTGGAAAGAATCGTTTTCCCGCCAGCTGAGAATTTTTTTTGGTGGTTTGGTGGTGGGTGAAGGGGACAACACTTGGTGCCCACCCACTTCTTGCCTAGGCCCACCCAAAAATCTGTTGTCTGGCTACGCCCCTGGTACTAATTAAAGTTAATTACACTTTTTGCACCTAAAATTTATGCACAATTAGATAAAGGGAGTGCAGAACTGGGCGGGTTATGGGCAGAACGGGGCCACTCCTAAAATTAACATGCTTTGTTATAGAATAACAGGGGTACACATGCACATTTCCACCATTTTTCAGTAGGTACAAATGGTCAAACCAAAAGTTAAGCTCAATTTCCTGGCATAAGTGCTATTCTATAAACAGTACCTAACTTTGGGACCTTTTTACTACTATGGTAAAAAGTAGTCTGCGCTACTTTGGATGTGTGAAATTGGCGTGTGCTGGGCCATTCTTTACCGTGGCTGATAAAAAGGCCTTTTTAAAAATGTGGCAGTAAATGGCCGTGCACTAATATTAAAATTACCACACGGCTATTTACTGCCTGAGCCCTTACCACCACCTATTTACTTGGTGGTAAGGGCTCATACACTACTCATGCGGTAATCAGGCAGCGCTACCCATTATCGCCAGGAATGCCTTCACAGGGTTGGTTCCAAGATGGCGCTGTGACCGGACGCACCTGAGTTTGCTGCCGAAGAGACTCTGGTGTTCTCTGCTGATTTCGCTGCCTTTGAGGTCTCCTAGATGGGGAAACGAAGGGGGAAAGTCAGGGAGCATTCCTCGGCTCCTGGGGCATCCTTAGCGTTGCGACAGACGACCATGCAGTTTCCTAGACAGCAGCCGGGACCTCGGGGAACTTCGACCCCTTCTGCCGCTCTCGACGCGTCGGCGTCGGTTGAGAGCGCTAACGGGGCTTCCCTGAGCCCCGTAGAGCGCATTGCTCCGCCTCAACCCGGAAGGGAATTACTGACAGCCCAAGCAGGAACGGCGAACGGCGACGCTCAGCCCAACCTCCTCGAGGAAAGGTCTGCGGTGATAGAACACGATTCCCAACCTAGAGAAGTACTTTTTCAAGCAGCCATACAGGTACTTCCACTGGATACTGTTGCAAAACTATCTCAGGTTGGTGAACAGGCTCAATCCCTTCCTGGAATTTCTGGTGTGGTAAGACCTGCAATTGTGACCTTAGAGTCACTATGGGACATGGTACATGATATTCAAATCTCCATGCAACCTACTTTAAAAAAGAATACTGAAAATATAAGAACTCTTTCTGAAGCTGCGTTACTCCAAGCACAGGTAGCTGCACAACAGGCCACTAAAATGGAAAATTTGAATATCAAATTGCAAGAGATGGGAAGTTTAGAGAATGCTTTGGTTAAAGATAATATTTTTCTTCATAAACGGACGGAATACCTTGAGAACCAGATTCATAGGTTTAACCTTAGGTTCCTAAACTTCCCTAAGTCTCCTTTAATTTCACCTCTTGAAATGGTCAAGAAATATATCGTGGACATTCTTGGAATGGACAAGGACTCATTGCCCCCCATAACAAGGGCCTATTATATCTGGAACCCACAGGGAGACGGTCGAAATCTCCCAAGGGTGGGGGATGAAATGAATTTAACTTCATTCCTTGAGAGCTCACTGGAGATAATTACACAGAGGTCTACTATGCTTGTTACCTTTGTGTTGGAACCTGATCGCAATGCTATACTGAGACTTTCTTTAAGACACTTAGAAAACTTGTTTATGGGTTCAAAGGTTCGCGTTTTTCCTGACCTCTCAAGGCCTACTCAGGCTAGACGCAGGGCTTTTTTAGAACTGCGTCCTAAAGCGTTGGCATTGGGGTTTAACTTAGTATTACGTTTTCCTTGTATATGTAATTTGATGCTAGAGGGTAGTCAGTTTCAATTTGTAGACCCTAAACAGTTAAAGGAATTTCTTGATGCTAGAGTAGATACGAATACTATGTGCCCCCCATAAATAGCAGGCTGGGATCAGTAACCCCGAGATATGCAAAGGGTGGTTTTTCTTTTTATTGCTGTTTGTAATATAAATTCTTGTATCTTGGTACCAATTTCTTAAATTGTGGACGAACAGGCCTTAAACTTTATTCTTAGTTTTGTTATTTCCTTTTCAATGCCTAATGCATATTCATAATTTGTTGTCAAATAATGATTAATATTAATAAAATAAAATTGGGAAAAAAAAAAAAGGAATGCCTTCACAGTAGAAAATAGAAAATTATTTTCTACTGCGGGAAACAGAGCACACCAACTTTGGAACTACCACCGGGTGCCCATGCTACCCCTGCGGTAGGGTCGATTTAGCACGTGCTACCCCTGCGTCAGCCCTACCGCAGCTTAGCAAAAGGGCCCCTTTAAGCGTGGCTTATAGAAAAGGGCTTTTTTTCAGCACCAATTTTTGGAGTGCCATATATAGAATCTAACCCTGTTAGCTACCTGTTAAGGTTTTCAACAATGACTGAGTGGGCAATTGTGTTTAATTCCGCGGGAACGTTTAATTTAATTTAGCTTATTTCACTTGACTTCTTAAATTGGCTCTACTTCTACATGCATTTTAGCACTTATACATGTAACTGGTGGCAAATACACAGATCTGTGTGACATGATTAACACTTTCTTGTATAGATACTCATGCTCACATATGTAAACTTCAAATGATGCTACATTTTTTTTCAATGAGGTTTTTTAGTTGTTATTTTTTTATTTTTTGCAAAATTACTTTTACCGGTGGACATAGGAACCAAGTTTTCAAAATGATCAGGGGTGCTAAACCCAATGGAAATTACCCTTTCCTGGACACACTCAAAAGTTCTGCTCAATATTAGGGGCCCTCAAGCACCCACAGCACACACCCAGCTGGCTCCTATGCCAGTGGACATGTTGGCAAACATACAAGTACTTGCCAGTGTTGCTATTTGTGTTTTATACAAGGTTACACATTCAACAGGACCATTTGTCAAATATTTGGGCAATTGGGAATGTCCCAGCTTAGACACCCTATCTTTCTCTTTTAATATATTTAATTGATTTCCAACTTAGATTTCCTAATTCCAACACAGATATCCTCTGAAAAAATGAGGGTTTCAAAGCTGTTGTCTAAATTAAAACAAACACATCCAATAAATAAATTAAATAAAATAGAGAAAAGAATGTAAGCTCCTGAATAAGATCCAGTTACACTAATTGTAAACAGAAAACTAAACCACATCATTTTTCTTTTCAGATTTGTTTATAATCCCCTACATCCATGGCTATATTCCCACTACAACAAATGAAGCATGATCTGCTGCTTTTCATATTTCTTCTCTGTCAGTACAGTGTATATTGAATGGGTTTCAAAGGTTAGAAACAATGACAAGGATGTATTTATATTTGCACAACAGCTTTTATTACAGAGTACAATTGTTAGAATTAAAAAAGGGCAATGCATTTTCTTGAGGCTACTTATATAGGCAAAAAAATTATATTTAAGATTATATAAAAAAAAAGATTAACTAAGAAATGTGATTGGATAGTGCTCTTTCAAATTAAAAAAAATCTATTAAAATCTGAAATAAACATTATTGTAGCTATGAAAGGGGCAGTACTCTATGCACAAGTTCAAACTTATATATAAAGATAAGAAACATCTAAAGATGTCACTTGCTAAATTTTGTGGAGGACTGGATTTTCTGCCCTTGCCAGGAAATTTTACTTGTGCAGCAGAACTACCTGTTGTGTCAAAAATTATTAAAATGTCTGTTTTTGCTGAATCCCAGCTTACATAGGGGCCCTTTTACTAATCCGCAGTAGGTACTGGCACATGCCTACCGTGTGCCAAAAAGAACTGAAGTGGGTTATGGCTCTTCAGCTTGGAAAACAAACAGATGAGGGGAGATATGATTGAGGTTTACAAAATCCTGAGTGTTTAGAACGAGTAGATGTAAATTGATTTTTTACTTGTTCCAAAAGTACAAAGACTAGGGGACACTCAAGGAAGTTACATGGATATACTTTTAAAATATATATTTTTACTCAATGAATAGCTAAGCTCTGGAACTCTTTGCCGGAGGATATAGTAACAGCGGTTAGAGTATCTGGGTTTAAAAAAGGTTTGGACAAGTTCCTGGAGGAAAATTTCATAGTCTGCTATTGAGGACAGTCATGGGGAAGCTACTGCTTGCCCTGGGTTTGGTAGCATTGAATGTTGCTATGATTTGAGTTTCTGCCAGGTACTTGTGACTTGGCTTGGCCACTGTTGGAAACAGGATATTAGGCTAGATGAACCATTGATCTGACCCAGTATGGCTACTCTTATGTCCTTACTAGTAAAAAAGGCCCGTTTCTGACACAAATGAAACGGGCGCTAGCAAGGTTTTCCTTGGAGTGTGTATGTTTGGGTGAGTGTATGTGAGAGTGAGTGTTTGAGAGTCAGAGTGAAAGTGTGAGTGTGTGAGAGAGAGAGTGACTCTGGGTGTGAGTGTGTTTGTGAGAGAGTGTGTGTGAGAATGAGAGTGTGTGCAAGTGTGTATGTGAGACACAGTGTGAGAGAGAGTGTGTGTGTGTGGGCAAGAGACAGAGTGTGTGTGAGACACAGATTCTCTGTGAGAGTGAGTGTATGACACCAAGCGAGTGTGTGAGTGACTGTGTGGCACATAGAGAGTGAATGTGATACTGTGTGAGACAGAGTGTGTGAGAGTGAGAGTCAGAAAGACATTGTATATGAGAGAGACAGTGTGAGCCGTGCCCTCCCAATCCATGGCCATCTGTCCCCTGCCCCCTCCATTCATCCTTTTCCAGCAATTCCCCTCTGTCCCTGAGCCCTGCCCTCCCAATCCATGGCCATCCATGTTTGTCTGTCACCTGCCCCCTCCATTCATCCCTATCCAGTATTTCCCCTCTCTGCCTGAGGCCTGCCCTGCAATCCATATCCATCCATGCCCATCTGTCCCCGCCATTCATCCCTATGCAGCAATTCCCCTCTCCCTGAGTCCTGCCATTCCAATCCATGCCCATCCATGCTCCTCTGTCACCTGGCCCCTCCATTTTTCCCTATCCAGCATTTCCCCTCTCTGCCTGAGGCCTGCTCTGCAATCCATATCCATCCATGCCCATCTGTCCCCTCCATTCATCCCTATCCAGCAATTCCCCTCTCCCTGAGTCCTGCCCTTCCAATCCATGCCCATCCATGCTCATCTGTCACCTGGCCCCTCCATTTTTCCCTATCCAGCATTTTCCCTCTCTGCCTGAGGCCTGCTCTGCAATCCATATCCATCCATGCCCATCTGTCCCCTCCATTCATCCCTATCCAGCAATTCCCCTCTCCCTGAGTCCTGCCCTTCCAATCCATGCCCATCCATGCTCCTCTGTCACCTGGCCCCTCCATTTTTCCCTATCCAGCATTTCCCCTCTCTGCCTGAGGCCTGCTCTGCAATCCATATCCATCCATGCCCATCTGTCCCCTCCATTCATCCCTATCCAGCAATTCCCCTCTCCCTGAGTCCTGCCCTTCCAATCCATGCCCATCCATGCTCATCTGTCACCTGGCCCCTCCATTTTTCCCTATCCAGCATTTCCCCTCTCTGCCTGAGGCCTGCTCTGCAATCCATATCCATCCATGCCCATCTGTCCCCTCCATTCATCCCTATCCAGCAATTCCCCTCTCCCTGAGTCCTGCCCTTCCAATCCATGCCCATCCATGCTCCTCTGTCACCTGGCCCCTCCATTTTTCCCTATCCAGCAATTTCCCTCTCTCCCTGAGTCCTGCCCTCCCAATCCATGCCCATCCATGCTCCTCTGTCCCCTGCCCCCTCCATTCATCCATTTCCAGTAATTCCCCTCTCTCCCTGTGCCCTGCCCTCCTAATCCATACCCATCCATGCTCCTCTGTCCCCTGCCGCCTCCATTCATCCTTTTCCAGCAAGTCCCCTCTCGCCCTTCCATGACCCCCCCCCCCTCGCATCCATGCTATTCTCTCTCCCATGTCCCAGCCTGGCCCGCCCTCTTCTCCCCCCCCCCCCGTTCGCATCCATGCCCCCCCGTTCGCATCCATGCCCCCCCCTTCGCATCCATGCCTCGCATCCATGCCCCCCCCCTTCGCATCCATGCATCCCTTTTTTTTTTTTTTTTATTCTTTTTAACTTTACCTCCGTGGCGGTTCGTGCAGCGAAGCGTCAGGGAAGGAGGCGGCGCTCCCGACGTCTAGCTGTCCCTTCGCTGTGTTCCGCCTTGTTTTGAAGGCGGAACACAGCGAAGGGAAGGCTAGAGGTCGGGAGCGCCGCCTCCTTCCCTGACGCTTCGCTTCCGTATTTGTTTGTTTAGGCGCGAGGGCGGGGCAGAGACGGCTGGATGGCTTCACACCACGAACGCCACGAACTCCACGAACCCCACGAACCAGCTTCAGAACGTTGTCCTCATTAGAACGTTCACGGTGCGTTTTATTATATTAGATTACACGCTGAGGCATCCCACGGTAGTGTCAATGAGTTTGTATTTTTTGGTGTGGGAGGTGTGTCTATGGGTAGACAGTAGGCAAGTCCTGTGCTATTTGGGTAGAACGGGCACATTGTCGCATGCTGCCAGATTAGCATGGGATTAGCGCAGGAGTCCTTACCAACTAGTAAACAGGTGGCAGTAAGGGCTCCTGTAGTAATGGTCACGCACTAATTTGGAATTAGCACTTGGCCATTACAGGAAAATACAGTAGTACCTCGGTTTTCATTGACTTCAGTTATCATCGGTTTCGGGTTTCGTCGATTTTTTCTGCGAAAAATTTGTCCCGGATTTCGTCAGCCTGTCCACGTGACCTCGCTGCTAATTTTGCGAAAAGAAAGGGCGACCCACGCATTCTCCTGCTCAGTGTGGTGTTGTTTCTCATTGTGTGAGCATCTCCCCGCACGTCTAGCCAAACAATTCCATTGCTTTCCAGTGTTGATGCATATGGAAATAATTGCCTCGGTTTTCGTCGGTTTCGGATTTCGCCGATTGTTTTCGGATGGATTATCGACGAAAACCGAGGTATCAATGTATACAAATGCAGCCATTTTACCACCACACTATGGGGATTTTTTACTAAAGTGCACTAGCATTTTCAGCTCACGCTAAAAATCAGCTGGCGCTAAACACTGAGATGCCCATTATATTCCTATAGATGTCTCAGTGTTTAGTGTCAGCTGATTTTTAGTGTGAGCTAAAAATACTAGCGCACCTTAATAAAAGACCTCCCTAAAAGTGGCCACAGCATGTGGTAAATCCATGTGCTACAAACAATGCTGGCCACTTTTGAGTACAGCTTAGTAAAAGGGCCTCAAAAATTGCTATTTGAAATTAATTCTAAATGGTTGACAAATTTCAATTCTTTCTTGAGCTATAAAGAAATAAAAATATAGAGATGGCAATCCAGCAGTGGGATAGTAGGAGTATGTATTTGTTTGAAACAATATAGGAAATGTCAACAATATTTCCCATATCATTCCATTGGCAAATGAAAATAAGCAGAAGAAAACCCCAAAGAATTTTGTAATATATTTTTCCTGTGCCATCAAAAGTGTGCACGCTTTCAGAAACAATGCACACATCTCTGAAAGAGCACACATTCTTTCAAAAGAGTGCACACTATTCATGAGGAGTATGCACTATCTGTGAACAGTGCACATTTTCCTGACAGTGCTTGTATGCATGTGCTATTTGTGAATGCATGATGGTTCATGCATCAGGAGAAGAGACGGCTGAGGGGAGATATGATAGCAGTGTATAAAATAATGAGTGGAATGGATCGGGTGGATGTGAAGCGACTGTTCACGCTATCCAAAAATACTAGGACTAGAGGGCATGAGTTGAAGCTACAGTGTGGTAAATTTAAAACGAATCGGAGAAAATTTTTCTTCACCCAACGTGTAATTAGACTCTGGAATTCGTTGCCGGAGAACGTGGTACGGGCGGTTAGCTTGACGGAGTTTAAAAAGGGGTTAGATAGGTTCCTAAAGGACAAGTCCATAGACCGCTATTAAATGGACTTGGAAAAATTCCGCATTTTTAGGTATAACTTGTCTGGAATGTTTTTACGTTTGGGGAGCGTGCCAGGTGCCCTTGACCTGGATTGGCCACTGTCGGTGACAGGATGCTGGGCTAGATGGACCTTGGTCTTTCCCAGTATGGCACTACTTATGTACTTATGTACTTATAAAGAGTGTGCCCTCTTTGTGAATAGGCAAATAGGTGAGCAGACCAAAATGCAGACTGAGGTAATCCAAGGCAAAATTTAATTGGGCCCCCTTTTATCAAGCTCCACTAGCAGCTGCCACACGACAGTGCCGATGGAGCCCATTCACTTTGTCGGCATCACCGCACTGGCAGCTACTAGCACGGCTTGATAGAAGGGGGCCTAAGCAAGGAACAGTATTGGAGGGGTGAATATACATATGCCCAACTCAGCCAAGTTTTTCCTTATTGGGCTACCTCAGGGGCTGAAAGTGCCAAACTAGTGTAAAATAACTGCAAGAAAAACAAAAAAGCTTTTGCAGCACCTTTGGTTTGGACTTTTTATTTTTTTGGTCATAAGTGCATAAGTATTGCCATACTGGGACAGACCGAAGGTCCATCAAGCCCAGTATCCTGCTTCCAACAGTGGCCAATCCAGATCACAAGTACCTGGCAAGATCCCAAAACAGTACAATACATTTTATGCTGCTTATTCTAGAAATAAGCAGTGGATTTTCCACAAGTCCATTTTAATAATGATCTATAGACTTTTCCTTTAGGAAGCCATCCAAACCTTTTTAAACCCCACTAAGCCAACCGCTTTTACTACATTCTCTGACAACGAATTCCAGAGTTTAATTACACATTGAATGAAGAAATATTTTCTCCGATTCGTTTTAAATTTACTACTTTGTAGCTTCACTGCATTCCCCCTAGTCCTAGTATTTTTGGAGAGAGTAAACAAATGATTCATATTTACCCATTCCACTCCACTCATTATTTTATAGACCTCTATCATATCTCCCCTCAGCCATCTTTTCTCCAAGCTGAAGAGCCCTAGCCACTTTAGCCTTTCCTCATATGGAAATTGTCCCATCCCCTTTATCATTTTTGTCACCCTTCTCTGTACCTTTCCTAATTCCACTATATCTTTTTGAGATGCAGTGACCAGAATTGAACACAATATTTGAGGTGCGGTCACACCATGGAGCAATATTAAGGCATTATAACATCCTCATTTTTGTTTTCCATTCCTTTCCTAATAATACCTAACATTCTATTTGCTTTTTTAGCCACCACTACCGCACACTGAGCAGAGGGTTTCAATATATCATCAACAATGACGCCTAGATCCCTTTCCTGGTTGTTGACTCCTAATGTGGAACTTTGCATTACATAGCTATAATTCAGGTTCCTCTTTCCCATGTGCATCACTTTAATCCAGGTCACAAGTACCTGTCAAATACCCAAGTAGTAGCAACATTCAATGCTTCCAATCCTAGGGCAAGCAATGGCTTCCCCATGTCTATCTCAATAACAGACTATGAACTTTTCCTACAGGAACTTGTCCAAACCATTTTAAAACCCAGATACGCTAACTGGGGTTATCCAACTGCTGAGAACTTGTTCTTTCAATAATTAGTTATAGATCAAACTCTTTTGAAGACCATCAGCTCAAAATGTTTTGACAGCGAAGAGGAATATATTGCCAGAAGCTAAAGCAGACAAGCTGCCAGTCCATCCATACAAACTTTCACTATTCAGGGCATTCTCTGCAGGTCAGACATAAAGAGTTTTCCAGAATTTCTGATCCATAAAAAATTGAACTTAAGACAACTATTCATGAAAGTGGAGGGCATGCATTCTAATGTACATCAAGTTTCTGTTCTGGAATGGGTAAAAATGCAAAATGGTGTCAGAAATTATCAACTGCTAGAAGAAGGCTACCACGTTTCCTGATTTGGGCATGATGACTTATGTTTTGGCTCCAGCACTGCGTAACAGTGGCAAAAACTAAGGAAATATCTCTGCCTGCCTGAAATGTTAAAACTGCACATGGCAATCAGTAAATCAATGTTAAAAGATAAACCACTTATTTTACCTCAAGTTAAGTCTCTAGGCATCAAAGTTCAGTATTTCTGCATAAACCTCAACAGCTAACTGTCCGTGTAATTTTCAGAATTTACATGGTTAGTGTTTTGTTTTCAAATTCCTGTTTTTCTGAAAGGATAACTGCAGGCCCTATACATTAATATATAGTCAAAATTATGCAGATAAAGTGAAGCAGTATGAGGGGTATACCCAGTGCTTTTTTTGTAGGAAAAAGGGTACCTGTACTCATTATGGGTGGGGTCACCATCTATGGCTCCGCCAATATGGTAGCCACACCCCTTATACCAGCCATGGCGCATATAAACAGGTATCATTGAAAATACTATACCAGTACAGGAGAAAAAATAACTTCTGATACTTTTTCATTATAAATAATTTCTGTAAGCTGTTACAGCTCCAGTATACCCAGTGCAAAATAAGACAGCTGATGTAAATTCTCAAATTGGACATATTCCAAACACTGCTGCTTATCTGTTCCCTTAACTCCATTTCCAGGGTTTCCTTTCGATTTATTTCTTTACTTTCCTCCTTTCTTCTTCATTTCTTGCCCTACATCCATAAGTAAAAGCTGGGTCCTCCGTAGACTTGACTGGAGAGGATATATAGAATGGATCCAGCTTTTGCCTATTTTCTTCCTCCATGTGCAGTTTTTCTCCTCTTTTCCCTTTCCCTTATCTCCATCAGTATGCATCTCCTTCCTATTCTTCCATCCTCTCTATCCATATGAATCTCCTTCCTCTCTCTTCCCTCTCATCCATCCATGTCCAGCATTTTTCCTCTCCTCCTCCATCTATGTCCAGCATTTCTCTTCTCTCCTCCCCTCCATCATTCCATGTTCATTTCACTTCCTCTCTCTTCCCTGCCCTCCATCCATGTCCAGCATTTCAACTCTCTCCCCTCCCCTCCATCCGTGTCCAGAATTTCTCATCTCCCCTAAATCCATGTGCATCTCCTCCACCCCTCCATCCATGTCTAGCATTTCTCCTCTCCCCATCCCCTCCATCTATGTTTATCTCATTTTCTCTCTCTTTCCTCCTCAGCCCAGTGCATGTAAATCTATGCGCAGGGATTTAGGACACAGTTTTGTTGGCCTAAACAGACACATGTAGTTTTAGGTACTAGGATTTCTGCCTGTGTATTCTACTGCACCTAAATCTAGGTGACGCTTATAGAATATGCTTAGGTAGAATCTTTAACACATGGATATTTTGGGCGCCATATATAGAATCTGGCCCTAAGTGCTCCCGCATTAATTTTTTTAAATGTCTGCATGCTAATGCTAACATTAGCACATGGCCAGGAAAAAGATACAATAGGAAAAGGATGAATTTATGTCTACACTAGAAATTGGCTTATCATGCAGGAAAGTCCTGCATAAGGATGTGTAAAGCCCTATTTCTTAGCACAGCTTAGTTAAAGGACCCCATAGTGAGGTGTGATTTTTTAAAATTCCATGCCACTTTATATGACTCTACCTATTGCAAATGTTAACTATACTACTAGACAGATTTCAAACTATAGGGTACATTTCTAAACACAAGTTAAGGTACATTAGTAATGACCCCCATTGTAAGTCATGCATATCAATGCATCCAAGGATTGTTAAATCAGTGAAATACTACCTTGATAAAACATTGCTAATCAATCTTAAGTAAAGTACACATATTGCCATAGAGTTTCTGTTTCTAGATTTTAACAGAAGATTGATTTCTTCAGCTAAAGTATACAAAACTACTATTTTTCTTCATTATTAATCCAGACACTTTCCTTGTTATATGATCCACTGTGCAAAGCATGTGTTTCTTCAAAAGAAGGAAGCAAGATATTTTCCCTTAGGAGTGTACTTTAGTGTAGCTTATGTGGATATAAAGCTGAACTGCTCCTGAAGGTACCAGAGTGGTTCAAACAGAATGACACATAAACTACAGCTCAATCCCAATGGGTTTCAGTCTCTATCAATTTGAGAACTCTCAACTTCATTATGACTCACAGTTTTTAGGCAACGATTCCCTGCTTAAAATATTTACAATAGGAATTTTTGGCTTGGTTCATTTTCAGATCAATTACCCATTTGGTTTGTTTTCAGATACTGAATGACCTATTGTATTCATGTCCAGCTCTAAGTGGTACTACAAAACAACAAAACAAAACACAAGAAACATTAAAACAACAAAATATCAATAAACAGTTAAAGACAAACATATAATAAAAAATGATAATAAAACAACAAGACTAACTCAAAACTACAATCAAATAATTATATACACTCTCAAAATAAATAAACTATTAATCGTTAACCTAATCACAGATTATCTTGTCATAAGACAACTTTCCTGCAAAAGCCTGAGCAAAAAGAAAAAATGTTTTCACTCTGTTTCTAAAGTCTATTTCTACTTGTACTTGAAATATACAAACTGTTCTTTTTTTTTTTTTTTACATGGTGCCTAGCATTTGTAACAGAGGCAACAGCACTGACATCAAAAGCTACACAAAGACCCCACAACTCCAAAAGAGGAGCAATGGATATCATCAGTGCCAGGAGCACTCTAAGCCAACATGAGAAGGTCAAAGTGGCACAGACAGTGAAAAAGAGAGTCAAAGGTGCTGGGAGAGGAGCAAAATACTGCTAACATTGGCAAGAAAACTCCAAGCCAACAGGAGAGAAATAAAGAAGCACCAATATTAAAGCACCAGAAGAAGGTAAAGTGTAACCAACATTGGCAATGCTCTCTTCAATTAATTTTCTATCAAGCTTTTCACCATTGAGTCTGTATGTTCCTTTCATAAGACCCGACTCTTCTCTGACATAGAAATGGAATCATGTGCATGCTCTTTGCTTTCTCTCTGACTCTAAACCTGATAATTACCACCCATTTTCTTCTGAAGCCTATAATTTCCTAATACAAGCTTCTCCCCATCTGCAATGTAAGAAAGAAACGGCAAAGACATAGTGCTGGTTTCAGATTAATGATGACATAATCAGTCATGGGCTTTATAAGAGAGGTTAGATTTGTTTGGCTATGTGAAAAGGTTTCTACATGTTAGATCAAGTGATCCCTCCCCATTCCCATGACCCTCGGAAGGAGAGGGAGGAGACTTACAGCTGAAACCACCGGACATGCAGAGGTAAGGGACAAGTCAGTGAATTCTCTGGGCCTCAGAAATCAAGAGTCATTCCTATAGAAGCCCAGGATAGGGTATGTCCTTGATTGGAACCCACATGTTGATCCAATGGGCTCTTTCAGTGACTTGTCTCTCCTCCTGCCCAGAGGAGAGCTATTCTCCAGCTTGCACTGTGACTGTGCAATTCTTGTGGTTTCAGCTGCAAATTTCTAGCATCCACTCCAAAAAGTCATGAGTTTTATTCCCAGTGATGCTCCTACTAACCGGGGGGCGGGGGTTGGCTGTTTTTCTTCTCAATTAATGTACATGCATTTCCCATTATAAAATGGGTAATGCATATGTATTTGTTTTAATTGAACAACGATGTCCAGAATATGCCCCTTTTAAATGTATGCTTTCCGCAGAATGTACACGTGTAAATAGCAGCATTGTAAAAACAACAACAAAAATCCCATCATTTGCATGCTGTAACCAGGTCTCCCTTCCAGGTGGGAGCCAGGGTTGACCCTGCTTAGCTTTCACCGGCTTCTGCTGCTTTCCTAGCCAGCCACCGCACTTTTGCTCACTCTCTCTCTCCACCTTGCCAGCTGCTGAGAAAATCAGTCCCACTCCAGCAGTAAGAGCAATCCAAGTTCTTTTTTGTTACCGATGTCAGCCTTGTTTAAACACCTCCAACTATCAGCAAACTTTAATCCATTTTCAATTACAGGCTTTTGTTTTAAATTCTCCCTCCCAAACCTCCAGCCACACTATCTTCACCGCAGATAGTTTTGGAGATTTAGCTGGAACCACCTCCTCTCTCACCTCCTACAGTTTTAAGTTCCCACAATGCACATGCCTTTCTGTCTTAAAACCCTTCCCCCCCCCCTTCCACAGCTCTACCTCTTGGGAACAGCCAATATGGTAGCAAGTTGTGCTTTCCAGTTGCTCCCCCACTGCTTTGCTCCCAGCTTCCCCCAACTCCACAACCGGGGCAATGCTGAGGCCACAAAAGCTCTCACCCTGTCTGCACGGGTTAGAGCCAAACCACCCACCTCCATACATTCCCCCTTACCTTCTCCTTCTACCTCTTCTTTATTCCACTCCATCTCCTCCTCCTCCCCAAGCTCCACCAGCTGTTCCCCATCTCCAGGATCAGACCTCATCTCCCAATCAGTCATTCCACCCTCCCCCTCCTGAGAGTTCAGCTGACCCTGCACTGGCTTCTGGGGAGTGTAGTTTTTCTCCTGCATTACAGCTTTCCCTGGCAGTTTGATCCCTAGAGGGCACCCTGCTCTCCTAGCTGGGCTGAATGACTGGGGATGATGCCGGCTGAAAGAACCACTATCCCCTTTCCCTCGTACCAGCCCTCCAGAGTGCTCACACACCCCCCTGCTCAAACGATTGCCAGTCTTCTCCTGTCCTGCACTGGCAATTCGAGAAAGAACATCCGCGTTTGTCAGAAATTTGCCTGATCTATGCTCCACCTTGAATTGATAGGGCTGTAAAGCCAGATACCACCTTGTGAGACAACCATTACTATTTTTCATCTGGCCTAACCACCTCAAAGGCGCATGATCAGTAACCAGAGTAAATTTACGTCCATCTAAATAGTAATGGCACATCTGCACTGCCCATTTTATCGCTAAACATTCTCTCTCTATGGTCGAGTACCGGACCTCATGGGGGAGCAGTTTCCGGCTCAGATACATCAGGGGATGTTCCTGTCCCTCGTGTAACTGAGACAACACAGCCCCCAAACCTACCCCCGAGGCATCAGCTTGCAGTACAAAGGGCTTATCAAAATCCACGGCTCTCAGCAGGGGTTCCTGACACAGGGCCAATCTCAATTCATTGAACACCCGAAGCCCTCCCTCCTCCCATCGTAGACTGTTGGGGGACCCCTTCTGAAGTTTATTAGTGAGGGGTGTAGCAATGGAGGCAAAGTGGGGTATGAACCTCCTATAGTACCCCACTAGGCCCAAAAAGCTCCTTAACTGTTTCTTATTTTTGGGGCATGGAAAGTCCCGGATACTCGCTACCTTATCCCAGAGCGGAGTTATCTGACCATTCCCCACCCGGTATCCCAGATATTTAACCTTCTCCTGCCCAAAGCAACACTTTTGAGGGTTCAAAGTCAAACCTGCTTGACGGAAAGCCTCCAATACCGCCCTCACTCTTATCATATGAGAGGGCCAATCCTCACTCTGAATGATAACATCGTCCAGGTAAGCCACTGCATATTGCTGATGTGGTCTTAAAACCTGATCTAACAACCGCTGGCAGGAAGCTGCTGCGGAATTAAGCCCAAACGGCATGCGTTTAAATTGATAGAGCCCCATGGATGTAGAGAAGGCTGTCTTAGGCTTGGCCTCCTGAGTCAGAGGGATCTGCCAATACCCTTTGGTCAAGTCCAGGGTGGACAGATATCGGGCAGTACCCAACCGATCCAATAGTTCATCGATACGTGGCATTGGATAGGCACCGGAATCTGACAGCGCATTAACTTGTCTAAAGTCGATGCAAAACCGCCACGTACCATCGGACTTGGGCACTAACACCACTGGACTCGACCATGGACTGACAGATTCCTCAATGACCCCAAAATCCAGCATCTCCTGTACCTGTCGGACCACCTCTTGTTTCTTTGGGGGTGAGAGACGGTAAGGTCTCTGTCTGACCACCCGGCCCGGCTCCGAGATGATATCATGCATGATAAGGTGGGTTTCCCCTGGGCAAGGAGTCAGGACATCCCGAAACTCCTCCACAAGTGCCTGAACCTCTTTCTGCTGACTCCCTGGCAATGTTGTCGCAATCTGCGGTTCTCCTGCCTTAAATATCTCCGTGATCTGTGGTCCTAATTCTTCCTCAGCTTCTATCCTAGACTGACCAAATAGTCCCCTTCTCTCCTGCCAAGGTTTAAGCACATTAATATGATAGGTCTGCTCCCGGCCTTGCTCATTCCTTACTAAGTAGGTGACTGGACCTAACTTCTTTTCTATGACCGCAGGACCCCTCCAGCGTCCCGTGAACGTATGAGGTGAGTCTGACACCATGATCAATACTTTGTCCCCCACCTCCAATGCCCTCTCCACCCCTTTCCGGTCATAATAGGCTTTCTGGTAATCCTGACTCCTCTCCCAGTGTTGCTGAGCCCCGCGGCTCAATTTATGCAACCGTTCCTTCAGCTTCACTAGATAGTTCACTACATCACGATCCTCCTCTTCTGGAGGAACCCACTGCTCCCTTAACACGTCCAACACTCCCCGGGGTGATCTCCCATACATCAATTCAAATGGCGAGACGCCCAGAGAGGCCTGAACATTCTCCCTGCACACATACAAAACAAATGGGAGGACCCTAACCCTTTCCTCAACAACATCTTCAAGGTTTTATTGAACCTCTCCACCAGGCCATTAGTCTGAGGGTGGTAAGCTACGGTCCGAATATGCTGTATCCCAAAGGCCTCCCACACCTGGGCCAGGGTTCGTGACATGAAATTGGTCCCCCGGTCAGTAATCATTTCCCTAGGAAACTCCACCTCACAAAAGATCCGAATTAGCTGGGCCGCAATAACTTTAGCTGAGGTGGAACGAAGTGGCACGGCCCAGGGATACCTTGTGGCCATATCCATGATCACTAGAATATAGGAATACCCCCTTCGGGACTTATCCATAGGCCCGATCATATCCATTGCAATACGGGTAATAGGAGTCCCTATACGGGGAAGGGGTCGTAGGGGCACTCTGCTCGGTATTTGCTCCGATACCCTCTGACACTGACTACAGGAGCTGCAAAATTGTTCCACCTCTTTATACACCCCGGGCCAGTAAAATCTGTTTAATACCTGCCGGAGCGTATTCTGAGCCCCCTTATGTCCCCCCAAGATATGATCATGGGATACCCACAACACCAGGTCCCTGAACCCCTTCGGTACTACTAACTGTTTCTGAGGTTCCTTCCCCCCTGCTAAACAGGACAGCCGATATAGCAACCCCTTGTCACTAACAAACCGAGGGAAGCTGGTTTCTCCCTCCTGATCTACCCGCTCCCAAGCATATTGCAATGTCTGGTCATCTTTTTGCTCTTTGGAAAAATCAGGGAATCTCTCTAACACCTGTTCCGTATCCCCTGGGAACCTCCCCTGATGAAGGAGCTCTTGGCAATGCTGCCGCCTTTGCTCCTGACCTCGTTTCTTTTGTTGAGAGCCTTTCCTTGTCTTCCCTGGCCGCCCCATAACCTCTCCCTGGAAGGGAAATACTTGTGCCAGGGACAGTTCCTGCTCCTTCTCCTGCCTCTCCTGGGCCCGGGTAGATACCAAGGCTTGCTTACCCCCAAGTCAGTATGTGAATGGAGCCCAATCTCATCCCAAAATTAGATCCTGAGGAAGCCTAGGAAGTATAGCCACCCACACCCAATGAATCCCATCCTGGTCCTGTATGTCTACTAACCGGACCGGATACCTTGAGGAGGCCCAGTGTATGCACTGAATAGCCACGGACCGGTCTCCCTTCCTACCCTGCTGACCCTCTTTCGGGGCAATCTGCCCCCACAACTTCTGGGAGCACATTGTCTGGTCCGCCCCTGAGTCTAATAGTCCTTTCACCGGGACCCCTCCTATCTTAACCCAATGCGTAAACTGGGGTTCCTTAGAGGGGGTTACCTGAGATATGAGCCCCAACTTGGCCCTACAATCCCTCCTCACATGTCCCGACTTCCCACATCGGTAGCACATTCTATCATCCTCCTTAGGACCTTCCTCCCTCCACCCAGATCCTTTGAACATTTTACCCCGACCACCCTGCCAGACCCCCTCTCCCCCCTCGGCGTATTGTGACTCCAGAAAGTATTCAAAGCCTTTGATAGCTTCTTCCAGAGTCTCACATCCCTTCCTGATCAAATTAACCCTGATACTCTCCGGTAGAGCCTCTAAAAACTGCTCCAGCACCAGATCCTGCATCAACTGAGTCACCGCCCTCTTATCAGGTTCTAACCATTTGGTAGCCAAGTCCATCAGCTTCTGAGCCAAGGCCTTCGGAGTCTCCCCCTCCCTCCACCTCCAACTCCGAAAGCGCCTGCGATAAGTTTGTCTGCTTACCCCATACCGGTCCAAAATAGCCGTTTTCAGCTTCTGATAATCCACCACGTCCCCTGGCAACAGGCTCCGAAAAGCTGCCAGGGCTTCCCCAGACAGGGCGGGAGCCAGTCTAATGGTCCATTGCTCTTGAGGCCAGGCAGCCGCCAACGCTACCCTCTCAAAAGTCCCCAGATAATCCTCAATGTCGTCCTGCTCTGTTAATTTGCCCCAAGGCAGCCAATTAACCCGTCCAGGCTCCATGCTTCCAGGCACAGCTCCAGTGGCTGTAGACTCCAACGAAGCACTCTCCTTCCTCGGTAGGGGTACTGCCCATCACAATTCCTGCACCACCTCCAACACCGGTTGTATCTGTGCTCGAGAAGCAGCCAAGGAATCCTCCAGAAGTCTCTGAGCCATTTCCTGCTGCTTTTGGAACTGGTGGGCCATAAAAGACAGCAGCTCCTTCGACTCCATGTCGTCTTAGCCACCAGTACCTGAGAAAAAGGGAAAGACAAAGAACACTCTCCAAGTGCGGTATTACCACAGCTCTGGCCCTCTATATCCCCCTCCTCCTGGTAACCCAAGTCCCGTATATGCTTACCGGAACTCGGAGTAATGCATGCTTCTTTATCCGGCAGGTCGTTCAGATGATCCCACCACTGCCACCACTTTGTAACCAGGTCTCCCTTCCAGGTGGGAGCCAGGGTTGACCCTGCTTAGCTTTCACCGGCTTCCGTCTGCTTTCCTAGCCAGCCACCGCACTTTCGCTCACTCTCGCTCTCCACCTTGCCAGCTGCTGAGAAAATCAGTCCCACTCCAGCAGTAAGAGCAATCCAAGTTCTTTATTGTTACCGATGTCAGCCTTGTTTAAACACCTCCAACTATCAGCAAACTTTAATCCATTTTCAATTACAGGCTTTTGTTTTAAATTCTCCCTCCCAAACCTCCAGCCACACTATCTTCACCGCAGATAGTTTTGGAGATTTAGCTGGAACCACCTCCTCTCTCACCTCCTACAGTTTTAAGTTCCCACAATGCACATGCCTTTCTGTCTTAAAACCCTTCCCCCCCTTCCACAGCTCTACCTCTTGGGAACAGCCAATATGGTAGCAAGTTGTGCTTTCCAGTTGCTCCCCCACTGCTTTGCTCCCAGCTTCCCCCAACTCCACAACCGGGGCAATGCTGAGGCCACAAAAGCTCTCACCCTGTCTGCACGGGTTAGAGCCAAACCACCCACCTCCATACATTCCCCCTTACTTTCTCCTTCTACCTCTTCTTTATTCCACTCCATCTCCTCCTCCTCCCCAAGCTCCACCAGCTGTTCCCCATCTCCAGGATCAGACCTCATCTCCCAATCAGTCATTCCACCCTCCCCCTCCTGAGAGTTCAGCTGACCCTGCACTGGCTTCTGGGGAGTGTAGTTTTTCTCCTGCATTACAGCTTTCCCTGGCAGTTTGATCCCTAGAGGGCGCCCTGCTCTCCTAGCTGGGCTGAATGACCGGGGATGATGCCGGCTGAAAGAACCACTATCCCCTTTCCCTCGTACCAGCCCTCCAGAGTGCTCACAATGTCTAAATGCTACCATTTAACAAAGAAACAGAGCAAATGATGACAGATTAAGACCATATGGTCCATCCAGTCTGGAGCAACCTTAGAAGAACAGTTAAACTCAAACTTTAAAGAATATATGGACAAATTGTTTTGGACAACAGCTTTACTAATTTTGTTGGTTGTGAAGATTATTCTACAACTTGGTAAAAACTTGGGAATCACCTGGGTGTTGATTTAACCATTGGTCTGGTCAGAATCAAAAACAACGACATGGAGGTCTGAAATGACCTACTAGCAAAAATGCTGGATGAGAGCACTTTTAGTGGAGTTTGGGCATGCTAGTAACAAATCTGGAGGGTGGAGATGGGGAAAAGTGCTGAGAGATGGGAAAAAATAAGATGGAGCAGTTGGTGTTGTGTTACCTATAATAATTCCATGTGTTTATTCAACTCAGACAACTCCCATTGACACCGTTCCCTCTAAGCTGAGCGGGAGTCCTCCACCTGCACTTCTGCCAGTGGGAGGTGCTGTTTCACTATCACATTTTCAAGAGTGAGGGACAAGTAAGCTCTATAGGACTCCAGGGAACCTGCCTGTCCCTAGCAAGTGAAAGCACAATATTCAAGTACCACTCCCCACTGGCAGTAATGGAATTGGAGAACCCCCGCTCAGCTTGGAGGAAACAGTGCCCATTGGGTAGATTAGATGGACCAATTTGGTATTTATTTGCCATGTTCTACTATGGGGTCAGTGTTCAAAGGCATTGTAATATTATAAGTTGGGACATAGCCATATAGATCAAAGCCTTTACATATTTACTAGGCTCAACAGCCAGAATTAGCCTTCTAAGTTCCATTAGCTAAATTCTGTGATGGCTCAGGTGATGGGGTTGGCTAGTGGAAAACATTATTCTGGTAGGACTGATTTTCAGAGCTGCTTCCTGGATTGGCAGAATAAGTACACGTGCTGCAACAGCAATTTTATACCTAGTTAGTTTGCTTACCTTGCTACCCAACCCTCATCCACAATCTTTCCTCCACCCATCATAAAAGAAAAAAAAACTGTTAGTCAAGAGGCCACGTGAAATGAAAAGAATCCTCATTTCTCTTCTAACCCACCCAAGTTTTATAAACAATCCCCTTTATCTCTTCTTTTGAACCCATCTTCCCACTTCTCACTTCTCAAAAGCACCCAGAGCAATGCTTGTCACAAAACTGGAGGAACCTTGGTACAACTGAGGGCTGGTATGATAATGAAAATTATTTTTATAAATGGGATAGATTGGAGGGAGATGATGGGAGCTTATTGGCTCATGGCTTCTTTTTTTGAGGGGGAGAAGGTGGGAGTGGTCATGTCAGTACACAGCATCTTTCCTTTTTAAGTGAGTGGGGGGGAAGGGAGGCCTGTCAGCTTGCAAATTTCTTTATTTTTGGTAAATGAGAAAGGACATAGCTAGCTAGCCATGATTTTCAGCACTAAACAGCTAAGTTTAAGAAGCCAACCTGAGTGCCATAATTGTAGTTGGCAGAGTTTTAGGCAGCTACATTTCGGACGATTTTCTGCCAAAATTCTAGTTAGCTGGCATCAGCTGAAAATCTGCTTTTCTTAGTCAGCCAAAACTTTAACTTCATCTGTCCTCTTTGCACCTTCCAACTAGTAACCATCCTTCATTCCCTTCATTTTGGATTGTTATTGGAAGATTACAACATAGCATATGGACTTAATAATTTTGGGGGGTTTATTTTTTAGAACACATACTGACATTCTAGAGAGTGAATACTGAATACAAATACATATAAGAACTTTCTGTAGTATTGCTAACTTTCTATTGTCCACATGCTTATCATACTTAGCATATTCACTGACAATACACAGCTGCTACAGAAGCAATAAGTAGAATGCTAAAGGTAATCTTGTTTTCTTCCTCTGAGAGTCAGAGATACTCCTTCTTGAGATCTCAGAAAGAAACTAACTTATTTGATTCTCTCTTGCAATTGCTGAGTCTGGGTTCCAACCAATTACCATTTTCAAAGGGAATTGGTCAAATTCATTGTTAGACTCAATTTAAATAAATACTAGGTGCATCTGCTTAATCTACTACAGAATCCAACAGACAGTTCACAGCTCTTAGGTTTCTTATTATTGCTTTTTACTTTACTGGAATTTTTAGGGGGAGCCCTTTAATTTTTACACTAATGTAGCAAACACAACTAAGCATCAGGGGCGTAGCCAGACAGCAGATTTTGGGTGGGCCTAGGCAAGAAGTGGGTGGGCACCAAATGTTCTCTCCCCCACCCCCACACCAAAAAAATATCTCAGCTGATGGGAAAATGCTTCCTCCAGTCTCCACCTTGGTAGTCTGCAGCAGGCATGCGCTGAAAACTGAGCAAGCGAAGGTGCCAGTATTGTGGAGAACAGTATTTTCATTACCATGTGCTGCTGTTAGATGGGCCTGAGCCCTAAGTGGGTGGGCCCTGGCCCACCTGTGGCTACGCCACTGCTAAGCATATTCAATGGTTTATTTTCACTTGGTTAAAAGGAATTGCTACATCTTGTTTGGTTATACAGTTTGTAAGTATTGTATAATTAGGAATAATTAAGGTTTGGTGTAATATCACCCACTATAACATTACTACCAGTTAAGGATTTTGGGTGGAGGGTGTAGGTATGCCTGTTGAGCCAAGTGAGAACAACAAAGGTCAACATTCATGCATGATAAGACAATCATTGCTTGAAAGCTGATACCATTGAATGATGAAGTGACAACAGGCTGGTTCAGACATTAGGGATGTACATTTCTTTGAAATGATATGAGAAATGGCAACAACATTTCCCATGTTATTTTCCAGTGTTTTCTGCTTGAAAAGGGAAACAAAAAAATGTATGGTTTTGTTTGTCATTAATAGTGCACACTCTTTCAAAAGAGGGCACCCTTTTTTGAAAGTGCACTTTTTGGAAAGAATGTGCACTCTTTCAGAAAGAGGGCGTAATCTTTCTTGACAGTGCATGCATGTATGCACCATTGCTCACGTGTAAATAGTGCACACATATACATACAAATGGAATAGAGTGCACTGTCTTTAGGAAAACATATGCATTCTACCAAAGAGGGTGCACTATTCAAGAATAATATGTACTCTTTATGAAAAGAGTAGCCTCATTTGAAAGAGGGTGCACTCTTTTCAAAAGAGTGCACACTACCAATGTTATTGTTAAATGAAAAACAAACTGAAGGGAAAAAAACAAAGGCCCACTTTTATCAAGCACCGCTAACGGCTCCTGGTGCGGTAATGCTGACAAAGCCCATTCACTTTGAATGAGCTCTGTTGGCATTGTCACGCAAGAAGCACTAGTGCAGCTTGATAAAAGAGGCCCAAAATGAAAGTTCCTGTAAATGACATGGGAAATCAACTGAAATGAAAAATTTTGGACTGCACACCTCTATCAGACATTACATGGATTCCCAGTAGAAAACTGGCAATCTAAGGGGCCTACTTATTAAGCCGAGTTAAGGATTAATATGTGCTAATGAGCAATTAATGTACATTAAAAACCTATGGCACACAGATTTGGGTGCACTCTGAAGATGTGTGGGCTACTTAATTGGCTAACAAGCTCTTAAGCATCAATAATTGGGTGCTAACAACCAATTATTGGTGTTAATTGGCACCAATTAGGATCTGCATGCACATTCTATAACACTGGATACCTACATCCCATGGAGGGGCATAATCGAACGGGGATGACCATCTCTAAGGGCGCCCATCTCTAAGGACAATACGGCGAAGGGGTGGGGAAATCCGTATTATCGAAACAAGATGGGCGTCCATCTTTCATTTTGATAATACGGTCGGGATGCCCAAATCTAAGAGATGGTCGACCTAAATGTTGAGATGGTCGATCTTAGTGATGGTCGTCTCCAGTTTTTGGCCATAATGGAAACCGAGGACGCCCATCTCAGAAACGACCAAATCCAAGCCCTTTGGGAGGAGCCAGAATTCATAGTGCACTGGTCCCCCTCACATGCCAGGACACCAACCGGGCACCCTAGGGGGCACTGCAGTGGACTTCACAAATTGATCCCAGGTGCATAGCTCCCTTACCTTGGGTGCTGAGCCCCACAAAACCCACTCCCCACAACTGTACACCACTACCATAGCCCTTAGGGATGAAGGGAGGCACTTACATTTGGGTACAGTGAGTTTCGGGCGGATTTTGGAGGGCTCACATTTACCACCACAAGTGTAACAGGTAGGGGGTGATGGGCCTGGGTCCGCCTGGCTGAAGTCCACTGCACCCACTAAAACTGTTCCAGGGACCTGCATACTGCTGTCATGGAGCTGGGTATGACACTTGAGACTGGCATAGAGGTTGTCAAAAAATCTTTTAAGTTTTTTTTTCAGGGTGGGAGGAGGCTGGTGACCACTGGGGGAGTAAGGGGAGGTCATCCCCAATTCTCAAAACACAAAATAATAATAATAAAAAAGAATCTCTCAGGTACTGCAGTTTTAAATTCAAAGGTAAATTTTCTGCAGTAATGTAGAGCTGCAAACAAGTCAATTACTGTACTTCATTTTCAGTCACCTGTGGAACTAGGGTCTGAAGTGAGTTAGCATGCTGTATGACTCTAAATCAAGGATCTCTGTATATGTCTCAGTTAGATGTTAGTTCTGTTCATTGCAGTGTGGTCCTCTCATTGCCAGCCCCCTTCAGACGCTTACCCAATCAGGCAAGTGCTCAAGGGGTAGGAGTAATTCTAGTTGTTTCTGCTTTTCTGGTGATACAGGTGACCTCAGGCTAGTTGCTATTTTGCTGCATGGTTTGTATAGCAAAATGATGCTACAGTCTCAGCTCAGCCATTGCTATTGTGAAACAGAGCACCAGCAGGGCAGGAGTGATTGAGGATTATTCCTGCGGCTGCCTCAACAATATTTGCCAGATGGGGTAAAAAACTGAGGGGGGTTGGACAGAAGGCCTGAGAAGGTTTTCTTCTTCTATTTATTATGGCAAGGGAAAAAAGCAAGGAGACTAAAGAAAGAAAAAAAATAGAAATGAGACCCTAGAGAGGACTCAGGAGAAAACAAAGCTGTGCATTTGCCGTGCGGGAATCGCTAGCACGGCTTTGTAAAAGAAGCTCTTAACTTTCAGCTACTTACCAACTTTACATTTCTTATTCGTACTTCTCTAGTCATCCCGTTCCCCTCCTCTGTCTCTTTGCTACTAGAGTTGTGCATTCATTTGAAGTGACATGGGAAATTTCCATATCATTTTCAAATGAAAACAATGGAAAAAACACAACATTTCATTGTCATAAGTAGTTCACAATCTTCTCAAATAATGCATCCTCTTTACAAACAGTATGCACTGTTTGTGAAAAGTACACACTTTCAAAAGTGTGTGCGCCCTTTTGGAAGAGTGTATGCTTTTTCCAAAAGAGCGCATAGGCTTAATGACATTATTCCACTAGCTAACAAAATGTCAAAAAACTATCTCCCTCATAAAATGAACATTCCCGAGTATGACATAGGAAACAACACCCAATATGAAAACTGCGGGGCTAGGCAAACCTAATTCCTTCCTTAGCCTCCTATTTCCCCCATCTTTCACCAACGTTTTGGTCCTTCATTTCTACCTTCTGTTCTTATCCCCTCCCCAGCCTCATCTACATTCATCTGCCTCTTGTCACCTCACCAGTCCCATCTCCTTTCATGTCACTCATTCCCTCTCTACTCCACTCCCTTTATTATGATTTATCCCTACCCATTCTCTCTTTCCATCTTTAATCTCCCCTTATTTCTACCCGCTCTTACCTTCTTCAAAGATGTGACCCTTCTCTCACCTTCTCCATAGCTCTGTCCCTTTTAACTGCCTCCCCAAATCCTTCAGGTCTTTCAGACTGTCCCCCTCTCCATGTATCTGCATTCATTTTCACAGAGGCAATTCTATAAAAAGGGGACTACTTTTAGGTACCTAGAAGGCATCTATGTGGAACCTATTCAATAAAGAAAATATTAGAGTAAATGGGTATAAGTAAATGTTAGGCAAGAGAAATTATGCCTGCCATAGAGGTGGTATAAAAGTTCACACCTAGATTGTAAACAAAACAAAACACATGCACACACATAAATTATAGTATTCTATAATTTATGTGTCTAACTGTGCATGCTGCCCAGACTCCGCCCATGTGTACACTTACCTTCAAAATATGCACCATCACATTTAGGCACTAGGTTATAGAATAGCAGAAAACTGGAAGACTGTCATTTACACACACACACACACACACACACACATATATATATATATATATATATATATGCCAGTGTTCTGATTATTTGCATGCATTCCCGGTACCTAAATGTTGGTACCTTATTTGTGGAATTTAAAGTCATTACCAGTTCCCATTAATCTCCCTATCCCAGATCAATTTTCTTAATCCCCACTACCCCTCCCCCCCCATATAACCCCCATCCTACCTAAGCCTTGTGTCTTCACTTATAATCCCACTCAAGCCCTGAGTCCCTACTTACATACCCAATAGCCAGTCATTTTATTTACTTATTGGGATTTATTAACCACCTTTATGAAGAGATTCACAAAAGGCGGTGTACAGCAGGTACAGTGTAACATAAAACTTACAATTTTGTTAACAGCATAAGAATAGTAAAATGACCAAGTAAAAACATAAATACAATAAACGAGTTAAACTTAAAACAGCAAATTGAAACTTAATAATAGGACTACTATGAAACAGGTTGAAAAATATACACCTTTAACAGCACTGAAATTCAAATAACAGAGATATACTATGATATCAGCATAATACTAATGAAATATCTAATAAGCACACAATTAGAACATTCAAATAACATTGCTACGATACTAATGCTTTTCTAAAATATAGCTTACCATATAGCAGACGAGTCGAGTGCAGATAATAGATGGGGACAGAAGGGTGTCAATCATCTGATTTCTCAAAAAATCAGAGTCTCTATCTGTCTGAGAGGGTCTTTTACTAAGGCGTGTGCTCACATTTTTGGCACGCGCTAAAATTGTGGGCACGGTAAATGTTAGAGACACCAATGCATTCCTATGGGCGTCTCTAACATTTAGCGTACCCACAGTTTTAGTGTGCGCTAAAAACGTGAGTGCGCCTTAGTAAAAGATGCCTTTAGTTCCTGCTATCCTGCATCCCTATGTCCTCATTATCCCCCTCTTTCTACCCTTTCTTAAACATTCATTGCCCTGTCTTTTCTCCATATCTACATAGTTCCTGCATATAGCCTTGCTTCTCCTCTTCATAGTATATGAATTCTTCTCCTCTCTTCCAGAATCCCCATCAGTCCCCAGCCCATACAGCCAACCCTACCCCCTTACATCAGTATCAATTCCCTCCTCCCAGTCCATAGTGCCCATCACCAACATCTTGTCTCAGCTCTGGCCTCCCAGCATCATCATCAGCTTTAGTCCCCTTGTTCCAGCCCCAGCACCATAGCATCAGCATCCATACCAGCCCATGCTTAGTATCACCCCCCCCCCCCTTCTCCCAGCACCAGCTCCAGGCTCTACATTGGCCTCCTTGTGCCAGTCCCAGTCCCAGTATCAGTTTTCTTTTCTATCAGACACTTTATGCCAGCACAAACTCACTCCAGCATCTGCAGCTCCCAGCAGTAGAAAGGCCGTCCTCTTTTGCTCCTGCCATGCCCTCCTTTAGGCACTTTTATCATTCACAGAAGACACAGGAAATGCCTGTTCTTGCAGTTTTTAAAATCTTCCAATGTGCCAACAACAGGAGGGGAGCATGGATGGAATGAAAAAAGGTTACATTGCTATAAGGGTGTTACATAAGTACATAATTATTGCCATACTGGGAAAGACCAAAGGTCCATGAAGCCCAGCATCCTGTTTCCAACAGTGGCCAATCCAGGTCACAAATACCTGGCAAGATCCCAAAAAAGTATATCTTTTTGAGTGCTAGTCGGATCCAAGATGGCGCTTTGACCGGACGCACCTGTGTTTGCTGCTGAGGTGACTCCGTTTTTTCTTGCTGTTTTCGCTGCCTCTGTAACCTCTACGATGGGGAAACGGAGGGGGAAAGTCAAGGAGCATTCCTCGGCTCCTGAGGCACCTTCGGCGTGGCGGCAGACAACTCTGCAGTTCCCGAGGCAGCTACCGGGACCTCGGGGAACTTCGACCCCTTCTGCAGCTCTCGACGCGTCGGCGTCGATTGAGAGCGCCAACGGGGCTTCCCTGAGCCCTGTGGAGCGCATTGCTCCGCCTCAGCCCGTAAGGGAATTGCTGGCAGCCCAAGCAGGGATGGAGAATGAAGGAGTTCAACCCAAACTGCCCGAGGGAAGGACTGCAGCGATAGAGAATGAACCCCAACTGAGAGAAGCACTAATTCAATCAGCACTACAGGTATTTCCCCAGGACATTGTTACTAGACTGTCTCAAGTTGGTGCTCAAACTCAATCCCCTCCTGGAGCTTGTGGCGTGGTAAGACCAGCAACTGTGACATTAGAGTCACTATGGGACATGGTACACAACATTCAAATCTCTATGCAAACCACATTAAAAGAAAATACTGACAATACAAAAACCCTTTCTGAAGCTGCGCTACTCCAAGCACAGGTGACCGCGCAGCAGTCCTCGAAATTGGAAAATATGAGTACCAAATTGCAAGAAATGGGAACTTTAGAGACTGCTTTGGTTAAGGACAATATTTTTCTTCATAAACGAACGGAATACTTGGAGAATCAGGTTAGGAGACTTAACCTTAGGTTCCTTAATTTCCCTAAGTCTCCTTTAATTCCACCTGTTGAAATGGTCAAGAAATATATGGTGGACATTCTTGGAATGGATAAGGATTCGTTACCCCCCATAACACGGGCCTATTACATCTGGAACCCAAAGGGGGGTGATGGAAACCCCCCAGTGGCGGGGGATGGAATGAATCTGACTTCATTCCTCGAGAGTTCACTGGAAATTATTACTCAGAGGTCTACTATGCTTGTCACTTTTGTTTTGGAGCCTGATTGCAATGCTATATTAAGACTTTCCTTAAGACATTTAGAAAATCTGTTTATGGGATCAAAGGTTCGTATTTTTCCAGATCTCTCAAAGCCTACACAAACTAGACGTAGGGCCTTTTTGGAACAACGTCCTAGAGCGTTGGCATTGGGAATAAATTTTGTATTACGATTTCCTTATACATGTAATTTACTGCTGGAGGGCAAACAGTTTCAATTTGTGGACCCTAAACAGTTAAAAGAATTTCTTGATGCTAGAGTAGATATGAATGTTGTATGCCCCCCATAAATAGCAGGCTAGGGTCGTTAACCCGAGGTAGCAACTGGTGGTTTGTTTGTTTGTTTTTTTTCCTTTTATCTTTTGTTATTCATATTTCTTGATTCTTGGAACCAAATGTTTCTTAATTTGTGGACGAATAGGCCTTTAGATTTATTCTTACATGTATTTCCTGTTTGTAATGCCGATTGCATATTCACAGTTTGTGGTGAAATAATGAAATATACTAATAAATAAATAAATTAAAAAAAAAATAGTATATCTTTTTTGTGATATGGCAAACAGAATTGAACACAATATTCGAGGTGCGGTCGCACCATGGTGCGATACGAAGGCATTATAACATCCTCATTTTTGTTTTCCATTCCTAACATTCTATTTGCTTTCTTAGCTGCAGCAGCACACGGAGCAGAAGGTTTCAACGTATCATCAACGACGACATCTAGATTCCTTTCTTGGTCCGTGACTCCTAACGTGGAACCTTGCATCACATAGCTATAATTCAGGTTTCTCTTTCACATGCATCACTTTGCACTTGCTCACATTAAACGTCATCTGCCATTTAGATGTACAGTCTCCCAGTCTCGTAAGGTTCTTTTGTAATTTTTCATAATCCTCTTGTGATTTAACAACTTTGTGTCATCAGCAAATTTAATTACCTCACTAGTTACTCCCATCTCTAGGCCATTTATAAATATGTTAAAAAGCAACGGTCCCAGCTGCACTGTTATGGTGGACTTTTAGTGCCCTTTCTTGCATGCCCTGAGCCAGTGCCTCATTGGCTCACCCCTAAAGTCAATCTTGTTGTTAATCCATATTTGTACCCAAAGTGCACTTGCTCATTAGAGCACCTGTGTCTCTGTAAAAGCATTGGAAACAGATCCTGCTCACAGCATTGCACAGCAAGTTCAAAAGCTCCCAAATCCTGTAAGTAAGGATTGATGTTTCTGGGTACCGAGTTTCTGTCACAAGCATCTTAAAATGTTTATATTCAGTTTTTTATTGATGCCATTATAGTTTGCTATTTCTAAAACAACTCATTAGGACTTGTATATCTAAATTAGGCAAAACAAATTTCATTACTTTAAATATATAATGAATTTTATAATTCTAATTTATGTGCAATAGCAAAATAACACATGGGTACTTTGTTTCATTTTCAACTGTTTTTGCTACCGTTGTATCATTGTTTTATACCCGTTTTTCAATGTTTACTCAAAGCAGCAATAGAGCCACTGGCTTTTTCTCTGCATGTTTTATCTATTAATCAACATAAAAATGCATTTTCCCTGTACTGCTAAATAGAAAAATGTCACGCTGTGCAGTAATATATTAGACAGGTACCTGCTGAGCTGGCAAGTTTCCAGTCATCAATTAGAATTCATACAGGCATAGCACCATAATTAAAACAGCAGCTACATATAGAGCATTTGAAGAACATTCTGCCTTAGGAATATAGTATAACATTATATGGGATTTCAATTAAAGATGGTCACACTCAACTTGCCTGATTTGTGATCCCAAATCTAGAAGCCAAGTGAATCATTAATCATGTTCAGCTTTGCAATCAAAGTGAAAATTATCTTAAAAACTAAACTAAAAAATAAGAAAAATACAAACCATGTCAAAAATCATAGAAATAACAAACAAACATATTATGTATCATTTTGAATATCACCTGGTGTGTGTTTTATTCAGAATGGAATAGGTTTGCTCTTGTTCAGGGGCAATCTTTTGCTCAAAAGGACTAGTTATTATTCAAAGGGAACAGAGACAAAGAGAAAGGAAGAGTGGAAAGCAGCATTTCCCAAACTGTGCCCCGTAGTGTCCTGGTGCACCGCGGCAAACTCACAGGAGTGCCACGGAGGGAGAGGCAAGCACATGCTGATTGGTTGCCTGGACCCGGGCTATCAAGGTTTAACACATTAACTCTGCTCTTCTGCCTGCCACATCAATTCTTTCTTTTAATGCAAACTTTATTTATACTGCTCAGACTCCCATCCATTCCCTGCACTGGGTTTTGTACTACCGCGCACATATTGGTGGTTCTAATGTCAATGGTTGGAGCTATGCAGGCACAGTGGTCATGTGAAGGGTTGGTTTTACCGTGGGCAGTGTCAGACATTAGGAGTTGGCGCTTGCAGTGTATAACGGCAGACCTGGAGAACATGTTCCCAGGACTGTAGCCTATCATAAGTAGCTTGATATCTAGCACACTTTCTAGCAGAGGAGGACTTCCAGTTCTATGCTCTGCTGAATGAGGCTTCAGCGCATCAGTGTTTAGCCACAGACAGGATAAGGTTTTCAGTTAATGAAGTAGATCACCATGCAGCACTGAGTGGTTAGAGAAACCAAGAAAACGGGGCATAAAATTTGTCATGCTCCAAAGTGTGTGCTGAGAAACACCCAACATACAACCCGCCTAACTGTAGCTGGTGTAAGATTAGCTGTGCTGTATAGCAGTGCCTACATTAAGGATTTCAAACATTGTATGCCCGGTCTTATTCAGCATGTACCCACCAATAATCCCAACCTCTTTCTTCCAGGTATTTAGAAGTTTAAGGGCCCTTGCAAGTCATAGAACAATGTTGATATTAACCCAATTATGAAAACTTTATTTTTTCCACAGAATACCTTTTTTAGGGGTGGGGGGAGAAATGTGTGGCAGGGGAGGGGGGGGCGCTGTGAAAAATTGCATGGACACTAGGGGTGCTGTACACCAAAAACGTTTGGGAACCACTGGTGTAAAGTATTACAACATTTATTCAATGCTGTATAGCCTCAGGAAGAAAGACTACTTCATAACAGTAATTGTTTTGCAATTATCTTCAGTAAAGAAAGTTGGAGCACCCCATATCTGTCTCTGGGTGATTGAAGGGATCTCTACACCTCGGTCTTGATGGCAAATCCCTGAGTGAAAAGGGAAGAGGAGCAGGAATATCTTACAGGACAATTCTATAACCTGACACCTCAAGTCAGGTGTCTTGATGCTGCATGCTGAGCAACAATTCTATAGCGGCATCTTGATGCTGCTGGAGCTCAATACAATTTGAACTATTGCTGTATCTTTCCGCTACATGTCCTGGTCTTTTATTGAAAATATCACCTTTCTCCCTACCTAGAAAAGAGGAGCCCGATATAAAAAGCAATTTAACCAGGCAAGAGAGGTTCCTGCTTGGTTAAATCACTTCTCATCACCTAACTGGAGATATTCGGTGACAGTTAAACAGACAGTGCTGCTGAATATCACCACAGACCACCTCTGGACAGTCCATTTAGTCTGTGGGCGGAGCTTGGGTGGGGCATGGGAGAAGCTAGGACCTAACCTGCTAACAACCATATTTAGACAGTTAACCGGTTAGGAAAGTGACTAATGTTAGGACAACAAAAAGGCTGTCCTAACTATAGCTGCAAAACTAACCAGGCAGTGGTTTAAATATTGGATGGTACTCCAGGTTGTGGCACTAGCCTCCCCCCCCCCCCCCCCCCGGATTCTATATTTTCGCAACCAAACTGGCATGCTCAAATCCGGTCGTATTCTGGATTTACACACACACAATTGAATTACATAACAAGCCAATCGGAACTGATAATTGCTACTTAGCAAGCAATTAGGTCCAGTGGAGTCATATGGGCTGGAATGCACTTGCTCTGCCCATAGTGGCAGCCAGTGTAAAATGGCTGCCATGATCTCTAGCAAAAGCATTGTGGTACTAACAAGGGGTCATGAATTTGGATATACCACCTTTTTGTGGTGCAATTAAAATGGTACCTCCTCTGCCTTAGCGGGCTCAAAATCTAAGTTACCATGCATTTCTGTTATGTGCATGGCATAGTCCAAGCCCATTTCTACCCCTTTCCATTTTATGCACATGGAGAAGAGCAATTCTATGAAATGAACCCTAATATTTATAAGCTCATTATATGAGTAAATATTTAGCAAGTACCACTTTATTAGAAACTTGATAAAACGCTTAGCTAAAAGAAGGTCAAAGAAGGTTTACAGTAAAATAAATAAACACAAGTTTAAGAAAGGAACTCCATTAAAGATAAGACAGAATCAATCATGCAATCCACAGAGTACATGAGACAAGAGACAAGAGGAGGGATGAGGAAAAAGGGAGGCAACCTTGCACTAAAAAGTATTAAAATCTGGGCTTAACACGTTTTAACACGGGCATTTCCAATTTAGGAGGCGCTAAGTGCTCCACTGCTAATGCTGCATTATCCAGTTAGCCCACACTATTGTGAATATATATATATATATATATATATATATATATATATATATATATATATATATATATATATATATATATATAGTAACCAGGTACCTCTAAGTGCAGCCAAGGATAGAACAATCTCCTTCAGCCACAGGCTCCTGGTACAGTCAAGAAAACAAATGTCCACCAGCAACTTCAATTTTAAGGCTTGTGTTCCATGCAGGTTTCTAGTAGACCTGATACACGGTTCCAACAGCAGAATTCACCTTTAAAATTAAGCACATGTAAGCCACCTGAAAGTGTGTGGCAAATAGTCCCCTTTGAGCAGTAGGCTGCCAGCACCTACCAGGATTCAATACAGGCTCACAGTCAGCTTCAGTCTGTGCTCTTTATCCAGTGCACAATAAACAGTAGTTCAATTCCAAAGACAAACAGTTCAATCAGTTCATCATCCCAGTTCAATCACAAAGCAGCCTTTACTTTCAGGAGGTTTTAATATTTTAGGGACTTCCTCACACCCAAGGGATTTCAGCCTGCTTCAGTACTTTAGGGACCTCTCTTGCCCAAGGATTTTCAGCCTGCAACTGCCTCTCTCCTCCTGAACTGAACTCTCGAGACTCCTTCCCACCTCCCTAATCAATCCCTGGCTTCTGCTCTCACAACCAATCATTCTCCTTCCATTAGCTTCCCTTACACCCATACCAGCTGAGTTAAGCATTAGACTAATGATGAGCTCCTGCACACAGGGTTTCCTAACACTCTTTCCCCCTAGTGGCAGCCACTCTACACATCCTGCCAGCTTACACCCATATCTTCCCCTATTGCAGCTAGGAGTCCAGTCCGGGTTCTTCATCTCACCCCCTGGCTCCTTGCCTGCAATGCCTTCTGGGACTTGTGTTTCAGACTGAAACTGCCTTAACCCAACTATCCTGGATGTGACTTTATCACTATATATATATATATACACACACACACACAATTAATATGTGCAAACTGGCAAATTACTGCAGAACACTGTAATGTGTTTTGCCATAAGCCTTCATGTGCATAATATACTTTAGGGTTTAATGCCTTTTACTAAAAGAGCCCCTAAGTGTATATTATTCATGAATATCACAATATTCTGTACATTTGTGTGCGCAAGTTGAATGTAAATGTAAGCACCCAGATGTAGAATTGCCCCTTATGGGCTAGATTCTATATATTGTGCCTCGATTTCCATTTGGAAATCAAAGTATATTCTTTAAAGTATGCTTTAATTTAGGCATACGTTATAGAATATGCCAAGTGCTGCTCAGTGTGACTAAATTTAGTTGCAGTCAATTTCGCCAACTAAAAACTGGTATAACTCCCGATGACTAATTAGGAGCGGAGCCGGTATATTCTACAGCAATGTGCATAGATTGTAGAAATGCCCACAACCTGCCCAATCCACTCCCATATCCATGCCATCCATGTTTCTCCTCTGTCCTCCCTTGCTGAAACTGGGAACAAATCCAGTACCTCCTGGCCAGATTTGAACTCCAGGGCCAATCAGAGCCCTGGGCACCAACTTTGAAAGTATCTGGCCAACAGTATTGCAAATTGCCTTTGCACAAGCTTAAACTGGAAAACAAAATAGTCTTTTCTGCAACAGCTTTAAAACACAAAACAGGTGCCATCTGCTGGCCAATTAGGAGAAATACACTTCATGAAATAATACAGTTTAAAGGCTTAGAAACACATTGTTTTTCTCATAAGCATGCATTAGAACATTCAACTAACATAGATATTACGCCAAAGATTTTCTGCAATACGGCTTACCATATAGCTGAGGGACCAAGAGCAGATATATGATGGAAACAAGATGTGTGATACAGAGTCAGCTGGGATAATTTGATGCTTAGCTAAACTCAAGGCAAGTTCTTTGTATAGTTAAGCAAGAGATAAGGAACTGTGCACCACGTTACAGAATACACTTAGCAAGTACTGTGTATAAATTCTAATTTATGCCAATTAGTGCTGATAATTGCTTGTTAACATCCAATTATTAGTGGTGATTAGCTTGTTAACTAATTAATTTAGTTAAGCTAATCACCACTGATAATTGGATGTTAACAAGCAATTATCAGCACTAATTAGCATAAATTAGAAGTTATACGCAGTACTTACTAAGCATAATTAAGTTATGTGCAATGCAATGCAATGGAATACACTTCAATTTCCACACGGAAATCGAGGAGCGATATATAGAATCCCGGGGTACATGTGTAAATATTTAGAATAATAGCATATACATATGGATGTACCAAAATTCCAACTAAACACTTTCCTGAAAATACCCTCTAAACTCAAATAGCATGCATTTGCAAAGGGGTGTACACACACGGGGGGGGGGGGGGGGGATCATGGGTGAGGTTCCCACTTACTTGCATAACTTATAGAAACTGTCGGTTCAGAGCTTCCAAGATGCACTGATTTCAATTGGTAGAATTGGGCACTACAACTAACACCCCTCCCCCACCCTGATATTCAAAGCTATATAACCAGCCAGACACAGCCACTGCTTGGTTAAATAGCATATTGGCACTTAACCGCTAATATTCAGCGGGAGATAACTGTTTATCTCTGCTGAACATTAGCAGTTAGTGCCTAGCGTATAACCAGCTATATTGCATGACTTATCCGGTTAGGCGCAGATATTTAGCGCTTAATCGGATAAGCTTAGCAGTCAAATTAGACCTCATAAATAGCTATCCTATTTTTAACCACTAAAAGGTTAACCAGTTAACGTTGAATATCGGCACAACCGGTTAACGTTTTAGCAGTTTAAAAAAAAAACTTGAATATTCAATGATGGTCACCAGAAAAGGCCCGGCATTGAATATCTGGGTTTAACACCTGCGGTGGACAACAAAAGCACTGCCTGCTGTTGGCTGAATATTAGGTCCACACTGCTTTGGCATCTACATTTAAAACCTGGACTGGCCAAAAAGTCTCCATCCTGGAATTGGGTAATTTGGCAGCTCTATAAGGGGCCCTTTTATAGAGCAGAAGTAAGCCCAATGTGAGCTTACCATTCGCTATTCCAGGACTACCGCCGGCCTAACACAGCCATTGGCAGTAGTTCCGAGTCAAGCGCATGCTGTTTCCAAGCGGAAAAAAACCTGGAAATGGTTAGCACGGTGGTAACCTGGTGGTCATAGGGCATCGCCACGTGCTGCCCAGTTACCACAGGATTTTTCTTACCACATGGTTGTTTTGGTTTTGGAACTTTTTACCTGCTGCAGTAAAAAGGGCCCTGGCGTATGGGAAAAACAGGCCCCACCGCTACTGCAGGGCCCTTTTTCCTGTAGCTTGATAAAAGGACCCCTAAGTTATGAGCATACCTTTAACATGTAGGTACAAGCATTTATACCAGATCTATGCCTGGCATAAGTGCTCAGGCCTAATATTTTATGCATATTTATATACCCTTATGATAATATTCTATACAGGAAAGTAGACATTTCTGTTTATTTATAGGGTCTCTCTGATAGAACTGCCCTGAGGATGTGATTTTATTTTGAGAGGATAGTCTTTTATCAGATAAATTCATTCAGTCCTTCAATTTCCCTACTAAAAATGTTTTGTTTTGTTTTTTTGAAATCTCTTTATTGGTTCGCTTATCTCAGTAATTTCAAGATTTCTCTAGTATGTTAACTTTAGAACAGCCTTTCCAATCTATTTCCTTTTTAATATGGTTTATGGGACTCAATATACCGCCTTCCATATAATATATCATCTCTCCAGTCTCTGTATATTCTTTCCTTTTTCCAGATCAGTAACTATCCCTTTCAAAATAGTGTAGTTGTCATGTTAGCCCACTTGACTGTAGAGAAAGAAAGGTTAATAAAAACAAACAAAAAAATCCCATAAAGAAGGTGATACTGTTTTACTGGATTAGTTTAATGCTTGTCTACTTTTGGGGAATTAAAACCCATTTCCTCATACCAGGACAGAATGAGCAAAGAATAACAATACTAGGGGCACTTTTACAAAGCGGCAGTAAGCCCAATGAGAGTTTAGTGCATTCTAATCTGGAGCTTAGCATAGAAGCCTTTACCGTCACCTGAATGGGTGGTGGTAAGTGTTCCCCCCTGCATGGCCACGCAGTAAGAGCAATCTTACTTCATGGCCATGGTTATTTTCTGTATTTTTTACTTGCTGTGGTAAAAAGGGCACAGCATGTGGCAAAAATGGCCCCTGCTGCTAGCATAGGGCCCTTTTTACCACAGGTTAGTAACAGTGCCCCCTAGAGAATACAGTACTCCTCCTGTTATGACATACTTTTATGATGCATTTGCTTTTTCTAGTATTGTCTTTTGTTCGCTACTTCAGTCCTGAAAAAGTGGGGTTTTAGTTCCCAAAAGCTAGTCAAAAATGCATTGCATTAGTCCAATAAAACGGATTCATGATATATTTCTTTGTGGGATGTTTATTTTCTTTTTATTTGTTAAACTTTTTATTCCTTTGCTTTCAACACAAAGGGCTCCTTTTACAAAGCGGCGTTACCAATTAGCATGCGCTGAATGTGAAGAAGCCCATTCAATTCCCATGAGTCTTCACATTCAGTCTACACTAATCAGTAGTGCCACTTTGCAAAAAGGAATTCAAAGTCAGAGAACAATCTATACATAAAACTTTAATAAAAAGTATCAATCATCAATTTCAACAGTAGGGGGCAACCCAGCTCTACTAATGGTTCATTGTTTACTATGAAGCCCATCCATAACTGTACATCTTAAATTACTGGATTACCTTATATTTAATTTTTTTTAAATAAATGGATCTAGTGAAAACATACAAATAATTCCTTAAATAAATGGGCAACTTTGCCCACCTAGAGTCCAGAAAAGCCACGATACTCTACACATTTTCTAGTCTTTTGTAATATGTCTACTGCAGTGATTTTACACTTTTTTCATCTTGTGGCATACTGACAGGGCACAAAAATTGTCAAGAAACATCATCAGTTTTTTTTAAGGATATATATTATCATTTAATAAATGAGTATTAACATTGTGTTTAAAGTTCAATAATTAAAATTTTAGTCATTGTTTTATCTTCATAGCCACAAATAACATGCACTCAAAAGCAACAATTTTATAGTGGATACTGTCCCTCCCACATCACCTTCTTGTCTTTAAAAAAATATGGCTTAGAAGTTATTTCTATAAGTCTTCAATATTGCTGACAAATGAAAAAAGATGCAAAAGGAGAACTGCACTTGGTGCCATATCATTCCCCACAGGACCCTAGCCCTAACCACACCAAAGGCCTAAATTCAGCACCCTGTGCTACTATTCTACTCAAAAGATACAAGGGAGGAAGCCTGGCTAACTTCCTAGTCACTGGTGAGACCGGATATTCAATGCCATGACGTTTCCAGTGACTGGCACTGAATATCCAGTTTATGCTTGGCTGGTTTAACCTTAAGCACCAAGCCAACATTCAGCACTGAATATTCAAGGAAAGCCAGTTATATCACATGATTTAACTGATAGGCCGCTAACCCCTGAATTCTATACAGTGCACCTAGAGATCTGCGCTGAAATCGGTGCAGACTCTATAACAATGCGTTTTACTTAACAAGCTCAACAAGCTAATGAGTGCTGATAAAAGCACCTAACAAGCAATAATGAGCATTAATTGGCACTGATTAGAATTTAGGCACACAACTCAAGTATATTCTGTAATGACGTTTGCTCAACCTCTAACGCACACAGGTATGTGGTTATGGGCGGGGAAATGGGCGTTTCATGGGCATTCCAAAATTTATGCGCCTAGTTATAGAATATGGCCTAATGCGTCTAAATCTATATGCAAGGATTTACACCAAGTTTTTATTGGTGTAAATGGATGCACATAGATATGGTGCCTAAAAAGTCCATGCAGAAAACATTTTCACCTAAACGTATTCTATAAGTGGCGCCTACATTTAGGCACAGAATATGGAACATGCTTAGTTGGCATCCTAGTACCTAAAATTAAGCAAATCCATTTACACCAACAAATGCCATGAAATGGCTATTTACCCACCCATAACCATGCCCCTTTTTGCCTGTGCATGTTAGAAGCTAGGCGCACTGTGTTACAGAATACACTTAGCTGTGCGTGTATTCTAACTATTGCCAATTAGTGCGCATTATTGCTTGTTAAGTGCTGTTATCAATGCCAATTAGCTTGCTAAGCCAATTAAGTTACACGAAGTCTGTACCAGAAAATCCCCAGCAAATTGCAAGCCTTTTTACTAAGCTATGGCAAAAAGTGGCCTTAGTGCACTCTTATGTGGATCTTTCCCTTGAGCTAAGGCCAGTTTTACCACAGTAGTAAAATTGCCAATTTTCAGATTTTTACCTTAATGGCCACATGCTAAGTTTTCCATCAGCATGTGACCATGAGCGCGTAAGCCCCTACTGTCACCTATTTTGTAGGTGGTAGGGATTGACGTGCTAAATCTGTGCTAATCGCTTAGCATGCGGAAATGCCGATGCACTAACCAAATTTCATAGATGCGCCCACTCTCCATGTATCCCTCAGAGATGTCCCCATGCAAAAAAATGAACAAGCCTATATTGAAATACTATATATATATATATATATATATATATATATATATATATATATATATATATATATATATATATATATATATATATCAAAGGAGTGTTAAGGAATCTTTAAGTGATATATCATATTACTGTAGCTCTCTGGCTAATCCACAGATTTAACACAGACCCTCCCCCCACCCCACCCCCAGGATGCACCAGAAGTACCAGGATGTACCAGAAGTTTGTTGGGGAATAATTTCATATATCATTTTGCTTGTTGAATGGCAATGAAATACATTATTTTGTAGTTGTTGAAGTACACTTTTATAAAGTGTATTATGGAGGGCTTATTAGGGGATATGTTTGGGAAAGGGAGTGCAATTATGTTGGATTTCCACAAATATGCAAGAAATACTCACAACAAATAGTAAGTGCAGACTTTGCATCAACTTTCAAAGGGGAAATTGTCCCTTTCAAAACTGATATAAAGTCTGCAGGTGAAAAATATATGCCAATTTTTCATGTGTGTTTTATTTGCAAGTTCTTCCTTATGAGACCTATATCACTGATTTCAATAGGAAACACTACATTTTTTGAGATCAAGATTCAAAACCAGGCCTGGGCAAAACTAGGTATTTGAGAGGGAATCAAGCAGTCCAAAAGGTTCCGTGCGGGAGAATTACAGGGTGTACAGCATTACCCGAAGGTGTCAGCTAAATGTATACCTTCGGGTAACACTGTATATCCTGTAATTCTCCTGCACAGAACCTTTTGGACTGCTTGATTCCCTCTTGAAAGTTTTTGTGACCCCTGAGGCAGGCGTTTGATTATGCTGAAACATGGACCGTGTCGGGTCCTTTTGTCCAAGCAGCAAATAAAGTGTCTTATAAGCACTACTTCCTGTGTTGGAGTGTCTGTTGTTCAACCTCTACTTTGGTTGCACTGTCTACGTAGAGGTCCCTCCTGTTCACTGTTCCTGATATTTACTATCAAATGTGCTCTGTGTGGCAGTTTCCCTGAGGCTAGTTTATAAAGGCACATGGGCACATATTTTCCCCTTAGGAAACAGGGATAACATGAGATCCATTTACCTTTTCTGCCTAAGTGACCTGCTCTAAAATTGCATGACATTTGAATATAAAGGGCCATCTAAAATTCATAGTTGTGTGATAATCACAAAGCTAAATCAGCATAGCACAATGACAGATACAGTATTTCCCCAGTAACAAATGCCAGAAATAAAAAAAACAAAACAAAACTATATATGAAACTAAGAACAAAGGGGTCTAAAAAATATCAAATTTCAGTGAACTACAAGAAATATTTAACTCTATAAAGGAGTGAAAACGTATGTGAACTATTCATGAGTTTCCTTGCTCAGTGTTTCATATGATTTGTCAACTACCAGTGTTCCTAATGAAAAAGAAAACAATGTAAATATTAGAAGTTGCAATTAAGTTGCCTTCTTACACATGAGGCAGAAATGAAATTCATTTTCCAATATTGTTTTTGTGTTCCACCATGTTGGCTTATCCTCATAGATTTTCTTATTGAACATCTCTATAATTACTCCATGCTGTCCCTTTTCTTATGGTCAGCAATTAGGAGTCGGCATGAATCCTAAAATCACTCAGGAAAACCCCAGCTGGATCTCATAATACATTGACATTCTGGAACCTTTTCTATACACTAGTGTTTCTGCCACCATCATTAAGTTTTCTTTGCATGTTGACACAAAGTGTGTTTTCATAGACTGGACTACAGTATATGCTTAAAAAAATGTTTGTCTCATTTCCTTAGCAGAGTTTCAGCTCTTTATAGACCTAATTTATCTTGTATGTTTTTCCCAACTCTCCAAATCTCCAAAAGCTCTTTCTACCTTACAGTGAAACCACAAGCTCTGAATCTGAATGATATACATTTTATAGAGATAAATATATACATATAGATAAATATTTTTCCCGAGGCATACTTCTATTTGACAACTGTCTGCATTAGCCTTAGCATTTATTGGAAGTTTTATTTTATCAGAGGGTTGAGTTGAATCCAGGGACCAAATCCACCCACCTTTGCCCAAGCCCCAACCAGAGGTGGTGCACCAGCATCACTCGCTGCCTTCTCTTCCGCAGGTCTGGGATCCTTCTTCTTCCCCCCACTGCAGTCACCCTCAATTCAACATCCCTTGCTGCCTTCCCTCCTGCAGGTCCAAGACCACTACCTCTTCTTTTTTCTCCCCTGGCCGCCACAATGGCGCTTGCAACATACGTTTTTGGGCTGACCGGCAACAATTCACAGAGGCACTTTGGGGCTTTACCTCTGTCATATCCTGCCCTCTCTGATGCAACTTCCTGTTTATGCAAGGGCAGGAGGCAGCAGAGGGAAGACCCCAGAGTGCCTCTGTGAATCGTTGCCGGTCAGCCCAAAAATATATGCTGCAAGCGCCATTGTGGTGGCCGGGGGAGAAGAAAGAAGAGGTAGTGGTCTTGGACCTGTGGGAGGGAAGGCAGCAAGGGATGTTGAATTGAGGGTGACTGTACTTGGGGAAGGCAGAGAAGTACTGGACTTGGGGAAGTAAGGGGCTGCAGGGAAGGAAGAGGAGTGCTGGATCCATGGGAGGAAGAGAGACTGGAGGGAAGGGAGAAAGGTGCTAGACTTTTGGAAGGAGGGGGGCTGGAGGAAAGGGAGAGAGGTGCTGAACATGTAGAGAGAGAAGCGGCATGAGGAAGAGGAGGAGAAGGGGAAGGGGAAGGTGAGGTGCTGGGCCTTCAGAAGGGAGGAGGGAAGGGAAGGGAAGGGAAAGAGAGATGACAGACAAAGAAGGATGAACGAATAGGGGATCAAATACTAAACCCAAAGCAGGAGGGAAAGGGGAGGGCAGGCAGGCAAGCAAGCCAGATGCTAGAAAGGGGGAATTGAGAGGGAGCAAAGCTGGATGGGGTGGGGTCAGAGATGAGAGAGACACATTGGCATGGGGGAGGAAGAGAAGGGCTAAGCATATACTGTAGTCCAGTCTGTGAAATAATGATATGCTTCTTTTACTGGTTCCATGAAATATTTTAGAAGTATCTAACTTTGTTTCATCAGGGATAAATAGAATTCAGGAGTGGACATCAGTTAATGAGTTAAAACTAAACCCAAACAAAACAAAATTCTCATGTTTAAAAATTGAAATATTATTGTACCATCTTTTATAGCTTTAGCCGATAAGAAATTAGTACCAGATGAATCTGAGTCTAGAGTGCCGGGGGTTATTCTTGACTTTTTCCAGACATATGGTCCTCATACACTCAGTTATAGTGGAAAACAATTTTTAGGCTAAGACAACTGCGGTTGATAAGACCTTTTTTCAAACAAGATGCATTTAGGCTTTTGGTCCAGAAGATGATATTGCCACACATCTAGACTATTGCAATGTCCTTTATTTGAGCCTATCTTCCAAATATTTAAAAAGGTTTCAGCTTATTCAAAACACCACAGTTAAACTTATTTTTGAACTTAACAGGTTTTCTGGGATTTCTGACTATTTAGCCCAATTACATTGGCTTTCAGTAAACAACCCTATATTATTTAAAGCAGTTTGTTTACTATTTCAAATTATTTATGGAATTGCCCCTGAGCTCTTGATAAATCTTTTTCCAGGGCTTTGTTTGGTTTTTCTTCCACATACATGAAGAGTTAATTCTTTTTCCTCCCATTTTTAAGAAAATGTGTTTCTTAAGAATAGTTAGGTCTATATTTTCAGCTATTACTGTCCCCTTGTGGAATACTTTTCTTCTCCAGATTAGATCCGAACAAAATTATTTGAGGATTCAAAAGAAATGGTTCCAATAGTTAGGATCAATGGTCAAAAAGGTATGTCTTTAATTTAAGACATACCTTTTTGACCATCGATCCTAACTATTGGTACCATGTAACTGTATACATTTTTGTTGTAAGCCTTAATTGAATGTATTTCTGCACAATGCTATGAAACCTACCTTGGGGGTATAGCGGTTAAAAATATGACATTTTGACAGGAAAATATAGGGACACACAGAAATGGAGATGATGAACATGGAGGAAGATAGGCACAGAGATGGAAGAAGATGAATAGTGGACATGGAGAGAGAAGAAATGTCTAATGGACAGAAGACCTTGGTGAGTGAGTTAAGGGAAGACAGAGTGAAGCAGAAACCAGAGCCTATTACCAACATGATTTGAAAAATAAAATGACCAGACAACAAAAGGTAGAAAATTTAATTCAATTTTTTAAAATTTTGTGATTAAAATATGTCAGATTTGAAATGTGTATCCCGCCAGAGCTGGTGTTAGACAAGGCTGGGGCTCAGGGCAGAAATTTGAGAGGGGACCTCAAAGCTTACTACCAAGTTTCACCTTCTTCAGCTTCTGGCAAGCTTGGAGCTCTCTCTGGCCAGGGGAATAAGGGCAGTTGCTCTAGTTGTTGCCCCCTAACACCATCTCTGGCATGTGTTATCTTTATATTTTGTACAGTGTAAAAAGAAATGCATCTCTTTTTATTTATCTGGTAATGTAGTACATTTATTTATTAGGATTTTGACTTTTTGAAAGAATTCACTCAAGGCGATGTACAGTAATGCAAGGTCTGGCTTCTTGGGGTTTTGATTTAATTGTGTTTATAGTCACTTAGGGGTATGTTTACTAAAGCACGTTAGTATGTTTAACGCGCCTATAAAGTTAAGGCGCATTAAACACTAACACGCCAACACATTCCTATAGGTGTGTTAGCGTTTGACGCACGTTAAAAACGTTAACGCATCTATAGCATGCCTTTGTAAACACAGGCGTTATTCTGTATTTGGCAATTGTGTTCTGTTTGTGACCGAGATATTCTGTCTGCATGAATTTTCTATGTAGTATTCTGTAGTAATTTGGCTTGTTCAGTTTTCTTGATGTATTGATATTTTAGGGCCCCACTGTAATATTTAGGGCCCTAAAATATCATAGGTAGGATCCTTGTTTTGGGTGTTTGTGATGGCTTAGTAGATTTGCTCTAGGTTTTGAATGACTTTTTGTTTTATACATTTTTGTATTACTTTACAATGGTGCTGAAAATGGTGCTGAAAATCTGCATATGAAAATGCATATGAGTGGCATTTATCTGGATAGGATCCACTTTAAGCGCCCTAAATATTGGGCCTTTAGTTTTTTGGGAAAACATTTTCTATGTATTCAGGATGCAAATCACCTCAAACCTTTAGGAATATGTAATGTCTAATAAACGAGGTAAATAAATAAGTTTTTATAGATCAGGTATTGGTTGGTGTCACGTCTGTGGCCGTGACCACCCTCAGCCTTACCTTCTTTCTGGGGGTCAGCAGCTCTGCTGGCTTCTGTCTGTCTTTGTGTTAGTCTTGTCTCTGGCTCTGTGTGCTGATTGCTTCACTAGACCTCACCTGTGTGTGCTATGCCTCTCTGGGGAGCCAGCATCTAAGATGGCTGCCACCAGCTCTATGCCAGCTTCCAAGATGGCTCCTGCTTGTCTTTCCTGTGGGCTCACTTCCTATGTGTGTCAAGCCTCTCTTTGGGGTCAAGGTACTTCCTGCTTCTGTCCTGCTGCTGGTGACCTCATCAGTGAAAGCCTTCATAAGGAAGTGCTTTGCTGGCATTCTGAGCCTTTGCATTGCCAATGCCTCCGCAGTGCCTTAGGTCCCGAGGTTAGTGTGCTGTTTGTACAGTTAGCTTTCCTTGTCTTTTCTTGTGGGCTTCCATCCCTTCTGCTTGCGAGTTACTATCACCTGTGGGCCTTGCCTTCTGGCCCTTCTGTGTTTATTGCTCTGTGGGCCTTCTGGCCCTTCTGTGTTTATTGCTCTGTGGGCTTTCAGCCTTTCTGTGTTTATTATTCTCTGTGGGCTTCTAGCCTTTCTGTTATCCCTGTGCAGTGGTGCTGCCCCCTGTCTGAGGTTGGTCAGCGGTTGTTGCTGCAGCCATTTCTCTCCTTTCTATCTGTTAGCTACTGTTGCTCCAGTCTAACCCTTCCTCTGGCAAGCGTAGCTGTCATTCCCATTCCCTTGAGCTTTGGTTGTATATAGCTCCTGTGTCCTCTTCCCTGCCTGTCTGCCTTGCTTTAGCCTAGGTCCCTGGGAGCACCGCTGGATCCTGACTCCGGTTGTTCCTGTTGCTGGTTCCAGTTCTGGTTTTCCTGTAAGCCCTACCGGCTGCTCGAACCTGAGGGCTCAACCCTCGGGGAAAGGCAGCTAAGCGTAGGTGAAGCCTACTCAAGTGTGTTCCAGTCCGGTGCGTTCCGGTCCCGAGTGTTCCAGTGCAGGACTCCAGTCCGGGGTTCCAGTCCAGCCTTGTCTCTTCTCTGCTCCGAAGGTGATCTTGCCTGCCACTGCCGCTCCTCGGCCGTGGTCCAAGGACTCACGTACCCAGGGTTCCCGGGGAAGAAGCCTGACAGAATGCCAAGGTCCTCGAGAAAACGACAGTTGGTTTGGGTCCAGGAGATTCTCTTATATTCTTCCTACAACTGGTGATCATTTTTAGCCTAGTGGTATGTTTGTTGGATAATGCATTTTATTATTAATTTTTGTTTTTATTTTATTTTTGTTTCTGCAATTCTAAATAATCACAAAGCATAACTTTGTACAGAAATTTTTAACCATTAGAGCATGCCCACATGATTCTTACCAACGATTGTCATATATTGACCATGTTTCCTATTATCCTTATTGCTATCCTAATTTCTTCCTCTCCATCTATTCCTCTCCATCTTCCTACGCCTACCTCCTAACGCCCATTTCCTTCTACACCTAATTCCTCCTATGTTCAATTTACTTATCCATTACCCCATTAATATTACGTTAACTACAAACTGTATATTCTTCTTACGACTTGTAATTCTTTTTATTTTTACTATGTAAGCTGCAATGAGCCTGCCATGTGTGGGAAAGCGTGGGGTACAAATGTAATAAATAATAATAATAATAATTAATCAACTAACAAGACAAAACAAAAAGTCTCAAGGAAATAACAAATACAATCTTATAATGGTAAGAGGTTGTGAAACAGCAAAACTGCCACCTGTAGGGCCCTGATGCAGTGGTCAGAAACCTAACCACTAGTACAGTGTGCTATTGGGAAAAAGTGTGCCCTGTTTGCAAATAGAGCACACTTTTTGTGAATAGAGCACACGTTTTGAAAAAGAATGCAATATTTTGAAAGAAGAGTATGCATATTCTCTAAAGTACACCAATATTTTATAGAAGAGGCTTAAATTTCCATATGGTATTTAGAATACACCGAGCACCTCTTCATGCGACTAAATTTAGTTGCAGCTATTTATGCCAAGTGGCGTAAATCCTGATGCCTAAATTAGGCACAGAGCAGGTGTATTCTATAACAACGCACATATATTTTTTGAAAAGCCCATGCCCCACCCATGGCTATGCCCCCTTTTGAATGATGCGACTTAAGCCCATGCTCCGCCCATGGCTATGCCCCCTTTTCAACGATGCACTACCTTACAGAACACGCTTAACGAGTAGTGCATATAAATCCTAATTAATGCCAGTTAGTGCTGATAATTGCTTGTTAACATCCAATTGACAGCACCGATTAGTTAGTTCACTAAATTAAGTTACGCACACTGTTATTTGAATACACTTCGATTTCTATGTGGAAATTAAGGCGTGATGTATAGAATTCTGTTGATAATGTGTGGAAAAATAAACTACCAACAAAAGCAGTCAAAAAACATAATCCATTGTTAATCTAATATAATAAAACGCACCCTCAACGTTCTGAGGACAACGTTCTGTGAAGCCCTGAAGCCATCTGATGTCACTGAGGCTGTAGGGTTCGTGGATTCGTGGTGTGAAGCCTTCAAGCCAGCCAGCCGTCTCTGCCCCGCCCTCGCGACAAAACAAACAAATCGGGAAGCGAAACGTCAGGGAAGGAGGCGGCGCTCCCGACGTCTAGCCTTCCCTTCGCTGTGTTCCGCCTTCTTTTTAAGGCGGAACACAGCGAAGGGAAAGCTAGACGTCGGGAGCGCCGCCTCCTTCCCTGACGCTTCGTTGCCGGAAACGCCACGGAGGTAAATTGAAAAAGAAGAAAAAAAAAAAAAAACGATGCATGGATGTGAGGGGGGGGGGGGGAAGAAGAGGGCGGGCCAGGCTGGGACATGGGAGAGAGAGGAGCATGGATGCGAGGGGGGGTCATGGAAGGGAGAGAGGGGACTTGCTGGAAAAGGATGAATGGAGGCGGCAGGGGACAGAGGAGCATGGATGGGCATGGATTGGAAGGGCAGGACTCAGGGAGAGGGGAAATGCTGGATAGGGATGAATGGAGGGGACAGATGGGCATGGATGGATATGGATTGCAGGGCAGGGCTCAGGGAGAGAGGGGAATTGCTGGATAGGGATGAATAGAGGGGACAGATGGGCATGGATGGATATGGATTGCAGGGCAGGCCTCAGGCAGAGAGGGGAAATGCTGGATAGGGATGAATGGAGGGGGCAGGTAACAGAGAAACATGGATGGCCATGGATTGGAAGGGCAGGACTCGGGGAGAGGGGAAATGCTGAATAGGGATGAATGGAGGGGACAGATGGCCATGGATGGATATGGATTGCAGGGCAGGCCTCAGGCAGAGAGGGGAAATGCTGCATAGGGATGAATGGAGGGGCCAGGTGACAGAGGAGCATGGATGGGCATGGATTGGAAGGGCAGGACTCAGGGAGAGGGGAAATGCTGGATAGGGATGAATGGAGGGGACAGATGGGCATGGATGGATATGGATTGCAGGGCAGGCCTCAGGCAGAGAGGGAAAATGCTGGATAGGGATGAATGGAGGGGGCAGGTGACAGAGAAACATGGATGGCCATGGATTGGGAGGGCAGGGCTCAGGGACAGAGGGGAATTGCTGGAAAGGGATGAATGGAGGGGGCAGGGGACAGAGGAGCATGGATGGGCATTGATTGGGAGGGCAGGGCTCAGAGAGAGAGGGGAATTGCTGGAAAAGGATGAATGGAGGGAGCAGGGGACAGATGGCCATGGATTGGGAGGGCACGGCTCACACTCTCTCTCTGATATGCAATGTCGTTCTAACTCTCACTCTCACACACTCTGTCTCACACTGTATCACATTCACTCTCTATGTGCCACACAGTCACTCACACACTCGCTTGGTCTCATACACTCACTCAAACAGAGAATCTGTGTCTCACACACACTCTCTCTCTCGCCCACACACACACACTCTCTCTCACACTGTGTCTCACATACACACTTGCACACACTCTCATTCTCACAAACACACTCACACCCAGACTCTCTCTCTCACACACTCACACTTTCACTCTGACTCTCAAACAGTCACTCTCACATACACTCTCCCAAACATACACACTCCGAGGAAAACCTTGCTAGCGCCCGTTTCATTTGTGTCAGAAACGGGCCTTTTTTACTAGTGACATTATAAAAAAATAAGATTAAAGGATTCACAACCGTCTTCCTGTTTTTCAGCCGAATATGTTTTTCCTGGCATTGTTTCTCATTTTCTAGTACATTTCACAGGAAAATTGAGTTGTCTTTCTCTTTCTCTCACTAAAGTTCCCTCTCAAGAGTATTCAAATGCTGGCATGCATGCTCTTTTCAATAATGAATCTAAGACTGCTGAATTTTTTCCCCTTCTGACATTCTGAACCCCCTCTCTGTGTGTCATTTTCACAGACATTCAGAAAGGTTAGACTTAACTGTGTTCAAGTTTAGTTTGGGGCGTACTCTCTAGTTAATGGCCCTCCATTGCCATTGATGTTGACATGATCAAAGAACAATGAAGCAGGATTCTACAGCAGAAGAAATTGTTTGCTGCTTCTGTGCAGTACTTCCTATCCCAGAGAGGGCTCCAAAATCTCACCCTTTGCTGGTAACCCTTGCTCTGCCCTTCTTGAAAAGAAGTCATTGAAAAGATACATTTTCTTTTTTTCCTGATTTACTTCCTATGGGAACTAGTGACTGTAGATTCTGATTAGCTGGTTAGAATGATCAATGGCATCCTTCATTGAAGTGAAAATCTAGTTATGAGATGAAATATGTTTTTTGTTAGATTAACAAGGCTAATACATCAGAAAAATACTCAGGAGATTGTGTTGTGCCAATTTTTTTTTTTTAAGCACAACCTTATGTAACTTGATGGTTGCCATGGCTTTGCATTTTCACATCACTTGGTCTTCACTTCCCTGAAAAGAGTGACTTGCTTTGTCAGAGATGTTTTTTTCTATCCTTCTTTAAAAGAGCTATTGTTGTGTAAATTTGAATCTTGGCGGATAAAGGAATTAGAATTTAAAAGGAATGTCCTTAGAAGCATTTTAAATTAAAAAAAACTGAGTAGCATGGAAAACACATTGGTCTCTCTAGTCTAGAAACAAATTGAGTTGGAGTTCATTGGGAAACCTGAACTTGAAGGGAACCAAAATAACTTGCGTTTTCTACATGTAGAAAGGCTATCTTTCCACAGGCTGCAGTCTGGAATTTTTTTTCCGGTTTGTCCCTACTTGGTCAGGGGTGGGTAGCATCACATTAAATCTCAGCATGCTCCTTCTCTGAATCTTGCAATGTCACACTATTACCAGCTTTCATAGCTGATTCCCAAGCTTTTGGAATCTGAAGGATTTTGGGGGTAATTCTATAACTGGACATCTCTATTTAAGGACCCTGAGGGTGGGCTATAGAAGTCTGTGCTGTAGGTGAACTCATACAACTAGGTTCCAACTAGGTTCCTGCACTTACACCAGCAAAAGAGCTGGCATAAATGTGGGTGCATAAATGCAGCAGGGATGTGTGTTAACTTACAGTATTCTGTAAGTTTTGTGCATAAGTGGGAGCTCTGCTTATGTCCTACCCATGCTCCACCACTGCTTATGGCCCCATTGCAAATAATCACTATGAAGTTAAATGGGTATTGGTAGAATAGCACTTAGGTGACGTGATTTTCAATAGAATGTCTAAATCAGAATTTGGACGTTTAACAAAAAAGTCCAAATTCTGAACAGGAAAGAAGGTTATTTTTGAAACAGAAGATGTCTATATTTTGTGTTCAAAAATGCTATGGACATCTTGTGATTTGGACGTCCTTTTTTTTTGGTCCATTTTCGAACAAAAAACCTCCAAATGCAAAATATCCACAATAGAGGAGGAGTGGCTTATTGGTTAGTGCAGTGGGCTTTGATCCTGGCAGCATGGGTTCAATTCCCACTGTTGCTCCTTGTGACTTTGGGCAAGTCAAAGGCATAAGGGGCATTTTTGGATATGACATCTAAGTCTGAATTTGGACATTTTTTGTAAAATGTCCAAAATCAGAACAGGAAAGGTAATTTTCTACAAAAAAAAGTCTCTTTTTTCTTTTTGAAAATGCTGTTTGGAAAAATATTTTTTGATTTGGATGTTTCATTTTTTGGCACATTTTCAAACAAATACATCCAAATGCAAAACATACAACATGCACAAGAAAATCCACAATAAAGTGAAACCATTCACATGATCTAAGTGTGGTAAAAGCTTTGGTAGTAATGTAAATCTCAAAGTTCATCAGAAAGTCCACATGAGAGAGAAACCATTTGCATGTATAGAGTCTGATAAAAGCTTTGGTCAGAAGGTAAACCTCACAATAGACCAGAGAATACACTCAGGAATGAAACCATTTACATGTCCTGAGTGTGGTAAAAGAATCCACACAGGGATGAAACCATTTATATGCACTGAGGAGATAAAAGCTTCAGTTGCATTGGGATAGATAATTAGGGAATATACACTCCTGCTATGAAGTATGGAAAAATAGCAGTCTGGTATATAGATATATGTAATGAGACCCCCTTTTTATCTGTAGATCTGAATTCAAAGCCCAAATCTAATGATAAACAATAGTCACAAGGCTCAGATGTCATTAAAAAAATAGAAAGCTTGGCATCAGGTAGAATAGTGGAAAAGTGACATCCCAGGAAAGAAATAAGGCATCCTTGGGGGCACTGCAATGGACTTTATAAAATGCTACCAGGTACACTTCTCCCTTACCTTGTCTGCTGAGCCCCCCAAAACCCACTACCCCCCCCAACTGTACACCACTACCATAGCCCTTACAGGTGAAGGGAGCACCAATATGTGGGTACAGTGGGCTTCTGGTGGGTTTTGGAGGGCTGACAGTTTCCTCCACAAGTGTAACAAGTAGGGGGAGGTAGAAGCTTGGGTTCACCTGTCTGCAGTGCACTGCACCACTACTAGACTACTCCAGGAACCTGCATGCTATTCTAATGGACCTGAGGCTGGCAAGTAATATTTTTCCACCTTTTTTTAATTACTATATATTTTAATCACATTTTTTGGGGAAGGAGGGGGATATTGACCACTGGGGGAGTAAGGAGAGGTGATCACTGATTCCCTCCAGTGGTCATCTGGTCATTTGGGGGCACCTGTTAAGTGGAGTACAGGAGTAGCCTAGTGGTTAGGGCAACAGACCTTGTGCCTTGGGAAGTGGGTTCAATTCCCACTGCACCTATTTTTTATAAAAAAAAATAGGTCTACCTCAAACATCTAAGTTTTAGTCTTGGATGTTTTTGCTTTGCTCCATTATGGCTGAAAGACATCTAAGGAATTCCCAAGTCCCACCTTGAACACACCCCTGGCACGCCCCCTTGAGATTTAGACATCCTTCTGATAGACTTCAGAGAAAAACATGTAAAAAGAGGTTTTGAAAATACTGATTTGGACGTTTTTGTGAGATAAATGTCCAAATACAGACTTATGTCACTTTTTTGACTTTTTTCTCCTTTGAAAATGAGCCTGATATTGGCATATATTTGTGTAAGTGCATGCAAACAAACACATATGTAAGTACATGTATATATACTAGCCCCTAGTTTATATAACTAACTTTCACCTATATTAATACTTAAAGCATATGAATGAAAAAAATTGGAAAAATAAATTAATCCTAAAAAAATCAAACATTACAGTCAGGAATGTCATTCTAGGTCCAGAGCGTTCTTAAACAACACCTCTAGAAACTGGATATGACTCAGGATGGTCATGTTTCTTTGTTATGTGTCTGCTGCTTGTCAGTGTCACAGACTGGAAGCTGAGCCAAATGGACTTATTGGTCTGATCCAGTTTGGCAGTTCTTATATTTTATTCTTACACTCTTGTGCCTTAAAGTCAGTTTTTAATGCGATATACAGTTACAGCTATACTGCTATACTGGAAGAGAATGTGTAATAACACCATACAATAATCTTTTAATTCATCTAATTAGACTGAGGATAGCTTCTGAATAACAATTCAAATTTGGAAAAGGAACAGAATATGTCGAGGAGCATTTTTGAAATGATGTCTAAGTCTGACTTTGGACATTTCGCACAAAACGTCCAAGATATGAATAGGAAAGAAAGTCATTTTTGAAAAAAAAGTCTATCTCTTTTTTCAAAAATACTGTTTTGAACAAGGTTTTGTGCTTTGGGTGTTTTCTGTTTTGGTCAATTTTCAAAAAGTCCAAGTGCAAAACACACAAAATCAAGCCATTGGGATGTAGGAGGAGTCATAGTAGACTGGTCCCCCAGACATCCCGGAAAAGCAATAGGGCACCCTAGGAGGCACTGCAGTGGATATCAAATAAATGCTTCCAGGTACACATCTCACAGTTGTTCCCTTATCTTGTCTGCTGAGCCCCCCCCAAATCCATCTAAAGCCTATTACCCTCAACTGTACACAACTATAATAGCCTTTATGGGTGAAGGGGCACCTATATGTGGGTACAGTGGGTTTCTGATGAATTTTGGAGGGCTCACAGTTTCCACCACAAGTGTAATAGATAGGGGGAGGTATGGGCCTGGGTCCATCTGACTGCAGTGCACTGTACCCACTACTAGACTACTCCAGAGACTTGCATGCTGCTCTAATGGACCTGAGTATAATATCTGAGGCTGGCATAGAGGCTGGTAAGCAATGTTTTTAATCACATTTTGGGGGGATGTAAGGTCATCTGGTCATTTAGGGCACCTTTTTGTGCCTTATTCGTTATAAAAAAAACAGGTCTAGCTCAAAATGTTTCGGTTTTAGTCCCAGGTGGTTTTGTTTTGTTCCATTATGGCACAAAAACATCCAAGTGTAGGAACACCCAGATCCTGCCCTTAATATGCCCCTGACATGCACCCTTGTGATCTGAATGCCAAACAGAGGACACCGGTATGCAATGATGCACTTACGCTTTTTGCTGATGATCTATTCTTAATTGGTTTTGGTTTGCAGAGTATATGAGCTTTCAGCTTATCATTTTAAATACATTGATTTCACTGAACTCTGATGCAGGCATTTGGCGCCAAAACATGGCTCGTGTCAGGTCTGCTAATAAAGGAATCCTGATTATCCCATGCTTCAACAGCCCTTGTTGCTTTCCTGTACTCTTATTGCTGTGTGTGCATTGACCCTCTCTTTTGCTGCTGTAGTTAGAGAATAGCAGCTATGCAGAACATCGGCATATTCACACATATGTTCACACATATATGTGTGTGTCTGTTAGAATCCAAAACATGTATGCATTTAACCTTTGAATTAATTAATGATAGCTTTTACTTTATAGAATTGCCCCCTTAATGCCAGGGTAGAGCAAGATATAGCAATGGGCTTTCTGGCTAAGTCTACAGATAGTCACTGATATTCAGTTGCTGCCCATAGAGCTATATGGATAAATTTTGGCTTGACACTGTATCCCCTGGATTCTAAATATGGCACCCAGATTTCCGCACACCCAAGATGTGTATGCAAATTAATTGTCTGACAAGCTCAATGATCTCAATAATTGGGTGCTAACAACCAATTATTGATGTTAATTGGCACTCATTAATATTTGTGCATACATATGGCTACATGCTATTCTATAAGACAGTGTGTCTAACTCCCATAGCATGTATCTTGAAAGAGGGAGTAGGGGTGTTCCAAAACTTGATGTGCATAGTTATAAAATAATAGGGCAGTGCAGCTAACTTGGAGGTGTATAATCGAACGGTGCCGGCCAAATCGATGGCCGGTAATCTTCACGGCCGGCTCAGCAAAGGGGCGGAGCAAACCGTATTTTTGAAATACGGTTGGGCCGGCTAAATCGATCGACAGGTTTAGAGCAGGATCACCGGGTTTACATGAGATGGCCGGCTTCGTTTTCCAGCTATAATGGAAACCGGGCCAGCCATCTCAAACCCGGCGAAATGCAAGCCATTTGGTCATGGGAGGAGCCAACATTTCTAGTGCACTGGTCCCCCTGACATGCCAGGACACCAACTGGGCACCCTAGGGGGCATTTCTAAAAAAAAAAAAAAAAAAAAAATAGGTGCCAGGAGTATAGCTCCTTTACCTTGTGTGCTGAGCCCACCAATTCCCCCCCAAAACCCACTCGCCAGAACTCTACACCACTACCATAGTCCTAAGGGATGAAGGGGGGCACCTAGATGTGGGTACAGTGGGTTTGGGGGGATTTTGGAGGGCTCAATATTTATCACCACAACTGTAACAGGTAGGGGGGGTGGGCCTGGGTCCACCTGCCTGAAGTGCATTGCACCCACTAAATACTGCTCCAGGGACCTGCATACTGCTGTCAAGGAGCTGGGTATGACATTTCAGGCTGGCATACAGGCTGGCAAAAAATGTTTTATTTTCTTTTATTTTGGGTGGGAGGGGGTTAGTGACCACTGGGGGAGTAAGGGGAGGTGATCCCCGCTTCCCTCTGGTGGTCATCTGGTCAATTGGGGCACTTTTTGAGGCTTGGTCCTAAAAATAAATGGACCAAGTCCAGCCGGCAAAATGCTCATTCGAACCAGCCACTTTTTTCCATTATAAGGCGAAGCCGGCCATCTCGTACCCCCGCCCCTGCCCCGCCCCATCCCGACTTCATTACCCTACCAACACGCCCCCTTGAAGGTTGGCCGGCGCCCCCCATCCCGCCTTCATTACCCTACCAACACGCCCCCTTGAAGGTTGGCTGGCGCCGTGACGAAAAAGCAGTTGGGGCCAGCCAAAATCGGCTTTCGATAATACCGATTTGGCCGGGATCGGGAGATTGCCGGCGATCTCCCGATTTGTGTCGGAAGATCACCGGTGATCACTTTAAAAAATGAGCTGGTTGGCCACCAGTATTTATACCAGAGTTCAGCAGGTGTAAGTCTGGCACCCAAAATTAGGCATAAGATCCATGCTTAAGCGCTATTCTACAAAGGGTGCATGCCCTTTACAGAATAGCATTTAGCACCAGTTTTTTTTCCAGCACCTAATCCTGATTGGCATTTATAGTATCTGACCCTTTATGTATATACACACACAGCCATTTCTGTAGATAAGAGGCATTGCTCCATGGACTATATTTAAGAAGACACAGACTATGGTGTCTGGATATTGACCTATCAGTATTTTCTCATATTTTAGCCATTATTTAAAAACATATCCATAGCAGTGTTTACACATATATATTACATACAGGTGTAAATACTGATTTCAGAAAGCTATGATTTACATGTAGCGATCCACCCCATATAGATATTTCAAGGGGGCTTATTTTGGGCATAGCATGGCTTGAGTGAGACTAAAATCTTTTTTTTATTATTTATTTATTTAAATTTTCCAATATATCACCACATAAAGTGAATATGCAATCGGCATTATTTAACATTAGGAAACAAAAATGATAAGTATATATCTTTACAGCCCATTTGTCCACAAGTTAAAGAAATTTGATTCCAAAAATAAGGAAATTAAAAAAAACAAAAAACAAAAATTAATAATCAATAGATGCTTGCTCTGGTTCAGACCCCAGCCTGCTAAATTAGGGAAGGTTTACTATATTCACATCAACTCTTGCATCAATAAACTCTTTCAACTGTTTTGGATCTACAAACTGAAAATGTTTACCCTCAAGCATCACATTACAAAAACAAGGAAATCGCAAAATAGAGTGAGACTAAAATCTATACATGTATTCCCGATTTTACAACAGGATGTCTATGGGGGAGAATTTCCATATTGGGTTTTACATCAGTTCAAAGGCTCACATAGGTATTTAAAAACTGCTCATTTTTACTGGAGCTTTAAAGGGGGATTAAAGGAGTCATTCTGCTTATTCTCATGTGTATTATTTCCACCTTCAAAACAAAAACAATTAGCATTATTTAACACATTTAGATTTCCAGCTACAAGTGGAAATGGTGTCATTTAGACATGGAAGTTGCAAAGTTAACACTTCTACTTAAAAGTGCTGACACTTACAAGTGAAAGCTGCCAGTCTGTGCTGTTCATTTGGTCAACATGTATATTTGTAAGGTGGTTGCTCTCTCTGCATATGCCAACAAATACACATGCACGCCTGCACAAATTTAACAAAAGGCTCTATGTTGTCAGAGCCTTTTCTACAATACCATCATAACTGAGCAAATCCTGCTCAAGTGTACCCTCTACATTCTATGTCAATGCCGGACATGGCCTGGCATTGAATATCTGGGAATAACACCACTGGTGGCAAAACAAATGCTCATTGCCACCAGCTGAATATCTATCCCAAAATATATATTTGACTACTGAGTTTCACATAAAATATCTTTCTCTAAAATAGTAATCAGTTCTTCCAATATGTAAAATCATCACATTACTAATAATACAGAAGGCAAGTTTGTAACAGAGTGCCTAGGCAGGGAAGGTGTGTTTCACCTATTTATAAAGGCAATATGTGCACCTATAAAAAAAAATCCAGTCTTTATAGCAGCAGTAAATATACTGAAGCTCAGCACACGGATCTAATATATGGCTTACTACATCTGTCAATCATTCAAAAGAAAAGCTTCAGATCTTAAAGAAAAGAAACACCCAGGAAACTATAAAACTGAATGCAGATATCAAATAGTCTTGTAATATTTTTATTACATTTGTACCCTGTGTTTTCTCACTCATGGCAGGCTCAATGCAGCTTATATATTGTATACAGGTGCTTATTTGTACCTGGGGCAATGGAGGGTTAAGCGACTTGTCCAAAGTCACAAGGAGCTGTCTGTGCCTGAAGTGGGAATTGAACTCATTTCCCCAAGACCAAAGTCCACCACCCTAACCACTAGGCCACTCCTCCACTCTGAAGGAAAAGCCTCAGATCACTATCAGCTTGTTATATAAATGCAAACATGGGGTAAATAACTTTATAGGCATAGACAACCTTCTTTAATAAATAAAATAACCATCTCTCCAATTAGATTTTTTTAATTTATCTTAATCACTCTGTACAGTTGGTGCAATGGTCCCACCAATTGCTCACATTGGAAAAATTGTGCATATTGGAGATATGTTTATTTTGGGACCCTTTTACTAAATAGCATTAACAGCTAACATGTGTATAACACGGGAAAAAAAGGCTTACCATAAAGGGGTAAATTCTATATATATGGCGCCAAAATAAATCAGCGCCAAAAAAGCGCTATTCTATAATACACGCTTAAAGTTAGGTGCAGATTAAAGAATAATGCTTATGCCTAGAAATTGCGCCTAACTTTAATCACAGCTATTTGCACCAACTAAAATATCTGTGCATAAATTTAGGTGCGGATGCCTTTGTTCTCTAACTATGCAAGTAACTTAAAGGAACACCCTGATCTACCCATGACCCACCCATGATCCTCAGATTTCCACACCCCCTTTTATGACCTACACATAAAATTTTGGTGCAGATCCCATGCCTACATTTACACACATACATTTCAACTAAATGTAATTAGTGCCAATAATTGTTTGTTAAAAAGCCAATTATTGGCACTAATTAGCTCATTATTCAATTAAAATGCATGCCCAAATCTGTGCGCATAATTATTAGAGACTTTTACAGAATTAGGGGGAAAATGCATTAAAGTATTTTGTGTTAATTTTCCCTTTTGTAAGCATTAACCATATGGTATTTTATTTTAAAAAAATATTTTTGAAAGGGACATGTGAGGGGCAGAGAATCAGCATGGAAGTGCAATTCAGGTAGCGTGTTTACATTAGCATTGCTAACTGAATAACGCAGGGCTGACATTCTAAATAGGAGGTGGTAAGTGCACCCACATTAATTATTTGCAGTTACCACACGTTAATGACATTACTGCAAGACCTGCAAATAAAATCTAATATATGTTTGCATTCATATAAGAAACTGATGGGCATCTGAAGTTTTTTTCCTCCTATTATGACACAATCCACCTTATAATCGAAAGAGAAAAACGCCTAGATTTCGACCCAAATCGGGAGATAGACGTTTATCTCACAAAAACGAATAAATCGGTATAATCGAAAGCCGATTTTGGACGTTTTCAACTGCACTCCGTCGCGGATGCGGACAAAGTTGATGGGGGCGTGTCAGAGGTGTGGCGAAGGTGGAACTGGGGCGTGGTTATCGGCCGAGGAGAGATGTACGCGTTAGGGCGATAATCGAAAAAATAAAGGCGTTTTTAGTGAACATTTAGGACACTTTTGTTGGACCCTTTTTTCACACAAACAGGGCCCAAAAAGTGCTCTAAATGACCAGATGACCATCGGAGGGAATCGGGGATGACCTCCCCTGACTCCCCCAGTGGTCACTAACCCCCTCCCACCACAAAAAAATGATGTTTCACAACTTTTTATTTTCACCCTCAAATGTCATACCCACCTCCCTGGCAGCAGTATGCAGGTCCCTGGAGCAGTTGTTAGGGGTGCAGTGGACTTCAGGCAGGTGGACCCAGGCCCACCCCCCCTACCTGTTACAATTGTGCTGCTTAATGCTTATTAGTCGTCCAACCCCCCCAAACCCACTGTACCCACATGTAGGTGCCCCCCTTCACCCCTTAGGGCTATAGTAATGGTGTAGACTTGTGGGCAGTGGGTTTTGAGGGGGATTTGGGGGGCTCAACACACAAGGGAAGGGTGCTATGCACCTGGGAGCTCTTTTACCTTTTTTTTTGTTTTTGTAAAAGTGCCCCCTAGGGTGCCCGGTTGGTGTCCTGGCATGTGAGGGGGACCAGTGCACTACGACTCCTGGCCCCTCCCACGAACAAATGCCTTGGATTTATTTGTTTTTGAGCTGGGCGCTTTCATTTTCCATTATCACTGAAAAACAAAAACGCCCAGCTCACAAATTGTTGAATAAAACATGGACGTCTATTTTTTTTCGAAAATACGGTTCGGTCCGCCCCTTCACGGACCCGTTCTCGGAGATAAACGCCTATGGAGATAGACGTTTTCGTTCAATTATGCCCCTCCACGAGTCTCATTTTTGAAAGAGAAAAACATCTAAAAAGTTGCATAAAACAGCATTTGGATGTTTTTCTAAAAAAAAAAAAACTTTCCAAATCAGTATTTTCAAAACCTATTTTTAGATGTTTATCTAAGAAGTCCATTAAAGTGTGTTCAAATCACTAGTGGGTCTGTTGGGGGCGTTCCTAACACTTGGACGTTTTACAGCCACAATGGAACAAAACAAAAACGTACAGGAATAAAACCAAGATGTTTTAGTCTAGACCTGTTTTCAGAACAAATGAAGCACAAAACGGTGCCTTAAATGACCAGATGACCATGGAGGGAATCAGGGATGACCTCCCAATACCCTCCCCCAGTGGTCACTGACCCCCCTCCCACCCCTCAAATATGTGAATAAAAATATGACTTACTAGCCTCTATGACAGCTGCAGATGTTAAAGTCAGGTCTATTACAGCAGTATGCAAGACCCTGGAATAATGTAGTGGTCGGTGCAGTACACAGTGGGGGACCAAGGTCCCTATATCCCTCTACCTGTCACACTTGTGGTGGAAACTGTGGCCCCTCCCGAGGTCACCAAAACCCTACTGTACCCACATGTAGGTGCCCCCTTCACCCCTAAGGGCTATTGTAATGGTGTACAGCCAGGGACAGTGGGATTTGGAGGGGTCAGGGGACAAGATAAGGGAGCAAAGGTGAGAAGTGTACCAGAAGCATTTTTATGAAGTGCACAGAAGTGCCCTCTAGGGTGCCCCATTGCTCTCCTGGGATGTCTGAGGGACCAGTCTACTAAAAATGCTTGCTCCTCCTACATTCCAATGGCATGAATCTCTATGTTTTGCACCTATTTGTTTTTATTTTTTTCAAAAATTGACCAAAACTCAAAACATCCAAACCACAAAACCTTGTTCAAAACAGTATTTTTGAAAAAAAAAAAAAATGCCCCTCCACATGATATTTGTGTTCAGATCAAACCATCCCTGGGTCTTTTCTAGATGAGAAACTCCTATTTCTTTTGAATGATTATCTACCCTCCACTCCTCTCTCTTTTTGTTCCCATTCCTTCTATGTTTTTATTTCCTCACCCCCAGTCCTTTTCTTCACCTGTTTTCCCTCTGTCTGTCTTTCTTTCTTAGTGTGATTGACATTACTTTCCTATTACAAAATGGAGCTCCTTTTATTTTTCCTGAATGTTTTGTATTATGGACACTCCTCTGCCCTGTGAAGTCAGTTAAGGGTGATTTTACCAAGCTGTGGTAAAAAGGGCCCTGCAGTAGCGGCGGGAGCTGTTTTTGCTGTGTGCTTCTCCCCTTTTTAATGCAGAAGGTAAAAGCCCCTAAAAAAGACATGGCCATGCTGTAATATTATTCTTACTGCATGGCCATGCTGGCGGGAGCTGAGGTGGCAGTAAGGGCTCCCTCAGTAACCTGACAGCACTGCCAGGTTAGCGCCATGCTAGAAGTTATGGAATTATTTTCTGTAGTGCCAGAAATGGCAAGTGCTCGAGGTGAAACTACCGCCAGCAGCCATATTAGGCCAGTGGTAGTTTCAGGTTTCCACTCGGCAACCCTTTAGTAAAAGGGCCCCTTAGAGAGGTATATCAGGCACAAATCTAAAATAATAAAACGCACCGTGAACGTTCTGAAGACAACGTTCTGAAGTCACTCAAACACTCCCTGAAGGGTTTGTGGATTCATGGTGTGAAGCCAGCCAGCCGTCTCTGCCCCGCCCTCGCGTCAAACGTCATGACGTCGAGGGTGGAAAAAAAAACAAACAAACGGATCGCACCCACGCACGGTGCGTTTTATTATATTAGATTTACCTCCGTGGTGGCGGTTCCGGCAGCGCAGCGTCAGGGAAGGAGGCGGCGCTCCCGACGTCTCTAGCCTTCCCTTCGCTGTGTTCCGCCTTCTTCTGACGTCAAGGATGACGTCAGAAGAAGGCGGAACACAGCGAAGGGAAGGCTAGACGTCGGGAGCGCCGCCTCCTTCCCTGACGCTGCGCTGCCGGAACCGCCACGGAGGTAAATTTAAAAAGAAAAAAAAAGAAAAGGGATGTTGGGGGGAGAGAAGAGGGTGGGCAGTAAAGTTGAACAATGGGAGCGGGAGGGCAGGGGAGAAATGACAGCATGGATGCGAAGGGGGGGGGGGAGAAGAGGGCGGGCCAGGCTGGGACATGGGAGAGAGAGGAGCATGGATGCGAGGGGGGGTCATGGAAGGGAGAGAGGGGAATTGCTGGAAAAGGATGAATGGAGGGGGCAGGGGACAGAGGAGCATGGATGGGCATGGCTTGGGAGGGCAGGGCTCAGGGAGAGAGGGGAATTGCTGGAAAGGGATGAATGAAGGGGGCAGGGGGCAGAGGAGCATGGATGGGCATGGATTGGGAGGGCAGGGCTCAGGGAGAGAGGGGAATTGCTGGATAGGGATGAATGGAGGGGACAGATGGGCATGGATGGATATGGATTGCAGGGCAGGGCTCAGGGAGAGAGGGGAATTGCTGGATAGGGATGAATGGAGGGGGCAGGTGACAGAGGAGCATGGATGGGCATGGATTGGGAGGGCAGGGCTCAGGGAGAGAGGGGAATTGCTGGAAAAGGATGAATGGAGGGGGCAGGGGACAGATGGGCATGGATTGGGAGGGCAGGGCTCACACTCTCTCTCTCATATACAATGTCTTTCTGACTCTCACTCTCACACACTGTCTCACACTGTATCACATTCACTCTCTATGTGCCACACAGTCACTCACACACTCGCTTGGTCTCATACACTCACTCTCACAGAGAATCTGTGTCTCACACATACTCTCTCTCTTGCACACACACACACACTCTCTCTCACACTGTGTCTCACATACACACATGCACAGCACTCTCATTCTCACACACACACTCTCTCACAAACACACTCACACCCAGACTCACTCTCTCTCTCATACACACACACTCACACTTTCACTCTGTCTCTCACACAGTCACTCTCACATACACTCTCCCAAACATACACACTCCGAGGAAAACCTTGCTAGCGCCCGTTTCATTTGTTTCAGAAACGGGCCTTTTTTACTAGTAAACTATAAAATATAAACTACTTTATAAAGCTATTTTTCCACTATTAAGCATGTTTTACACATGGGAGATGACTGTTCTAAATTTGTGTGCCAGTGTACACTCATGAAAAGTACTTTTACACATTCTCCCCCAGATTCTATATACTTGCATATGCAAATTTGGGCATGTGCACAATTTGCAAGTACAATTTAATTGAGTAACGAGCCAATTAGCATCAATAATTTGATGCTAACAATCAATTATTGGAGTTAATTAGCAATAATTTGGGGGGCCCTTTTACAGAGCAGCAGTAACCCCAATGTGGGCGTACCGCTCTCTCTTTTGGGATTACCACAGGCCCAACGCGGCCACCAGAGGTAGTTCCACCAAGAGCGCACACCATTTCCAGGGGAAAAAGAAAACCCAGGAAATGACTACCATGGCAGTAATCCAGCAGTAATCAGGCATCACCACGCCCTGCCCAATTACTGCAAGGCTAGCGCTGGAGCTTTATCACCACCACAATGGGTGGTGGTAAGGGCTCCCCAACACATGGCCACATGTGTAGCCATTATTTTCGGGTTTTACTGGCTGCGGGAAAAAGGGCCCTGGCATGCGGGAATAACAGCCCCCGCCACCAGCGCAGTGTCCTTTTTCCTACAGCTTAGTAAAAGGACCCCTGGATTTGCAAGTGCATCTTGCAAAGCTCTATTCTATACAGATGCATGCATAATTTTTTTTTAGTGCGTAACTGGAAAGGAAGCAGTTCCGTGGGAATGGTATGAGTGAGTCAGGGACATTCACTAAAGATTGCCACACTATTATAGAATTTGGGAGATCCACACCTAATTTATGCATGAGGATTTACAGCAGGTTTCATCTGATGTAAATCCTCATACCCAAAGTTGGCCGCAGATCCCGGCACTATCCACTATTCTATTAATGGCGACCAACTTGGAGCGCCATTTATAGTATAGCACTCAGCATGCGTTATTTTCAGTGCCCAAATCTGGACGCCATTTACTGTAATCACTGGGGTAAATTTATTTAAGTTCTTCTATGCATATAAAAAGAACTTTAAATGCAAAAACATCCTTTAAAAATTACTCCCATGTACGTGCAGGCTTGTTTTATAAAATATGCACGTTCATTGTAATTCCACATCCATGCCACACAAACTACACCCCTAGAAACATCTTCACACAAATTGCACAAAAGTAATCACTATGTTATGATGAGAAAACACATTAAGTTTTGGGGGGAATGAAAGATAGCAAGGTGTAGTTGATTTCTTGTCCTTAAACCATAGCCTGAGCTTGTGTACTAAGGTTTCCCTCCTTTTCCTTTAGGCACTTGAAATCAGGAGAGGAATAGGAAAATGAGGCAATTAAGGCATATCATAGTTTTAAGTATGGTGGTCTCTTAATGATTCATTATATGCTTCTTTTTTTAATTCACTTCTAGCCATCCTCTTTTGCAGCCCTCCCTCTCAGTTTTCATCACAATCATTTGTATTTGCCAGACTGTCCAAAGAGCTATTTATCTTAGGCTACTTTCTGCACTAAAATGGGTGCTTTGCCACCCCCTGTATTTATTACCATAAAATTTTTATTATTATTGCTAAAATAATCACACTATTCTTACTGACTCAGTACAAATGTGCTGAAACTAATTAATTAAAGATGTGTCTAATTAAAATAAGTCCAGTTGCTGTAGAACAAAACTTATTCTGCTTTATTGAAACACTTGGTTCAGCAAATAGTTTCTTTCACAAAAAGAAAAAAAATCTTTAAAATAGGAATCCAAGATGGCGATTTGAACAGTTGTGGCATGGTGGAGCTCCCGATCACCAGTGAGTGGAATTGTTTTTGGGAACTTTCCCAGTGCTGGAAATGGGGAAAAGGAAGGGGAAACCCAAATTACTCACCTCCTCGGGCTTGGTAGAAGCCCCAACCGCCCAACAAACCACCCTGGAGAGCTTCGGGGTCCATGTGCTGGGACAGCTGACATGCTTCGACGGAATCCGCAACCTCTGAGGCAGACCGCAGCGTTGAGGGAGTTTCGTTAAGCCCTCCATCTGACGCAGCTTCTACAAGACCAGGAAGTAGCTACGCGTTGATGGGGTCACAGCGAGGATAGGCGCCAGAGAGGGGCCAGTCTTCCCTAACTGTGAGAGGAGGACCCATTGCGGTGTTGACCCCAGGTAGGTTGTTATCGGAGGAAAGCCAAAGTTTGGAGCTCTCTTCTTCTACTGCTCAGAGCACTGCTTCCATAGGGAATGGAGGTATAGTGAGACCAGCTGTTGTAACTATGGAATCGTTATGGGATGCAGTACAGGGATTAAATTCCTCCCTTCTTCAGTTATCCAGCTCCTTTAGGGGAGAGATTCCAGATTTGAAACAGTCGTGTCAAACTCTGTCTGGACAAACTGAAAATCATTTGAATAAAATTACTTAACTAGAAGTTGAAGTTGCTCATTTACAGAGTTTAGCAGTCTCAGCTATCAGGGATAGGGAGTTTCAAGCACGCAAGCTTGAGTATTTGGAAGATCAGGGGAGGTAAAACAATTTGCAGTTTTTAAATATCCCAAAGTCATCTCTTATACCTGCACTCGATATGCTGAAGAAATATTTTGGGGAGATATTTGGAATTCCGACAGAAGGCTATCCGCCTATAGTCAGAGCCCAATATATCACAGAAACTTCCAGATCATTGACTGTACAATCTCAACCTGATTTAAATCTGTCTGAATTCCTAGAGAGTTCTCTGGAAGTAATAACGGAAAGAACAACTCTTCTAGTGACATTTGCATTAGAGCCAGACAGAAATAATATTTTCCGCATGTATTTTCGCTATATGAATGCAGTTTTCCTGGGGTTTAAAATACAAGTTTTCCCTGACTTAGCAAGGGAAACACAGAAAAGAAGGACAGAATTTTTGGTTATAAAATCTAAAGTTCTTAATCTAGGTGGTTCTTTTATTTTGAAATTCCTTTGCAGATATTTAGTGTTTTTGAATTCAATAAATTATGTTTTCTTTGACCCCAAGAAACTGATAGAATTTGCAAAATCTAAAGAAGGTGCTAGGGATACCCCGATCGCACCCAATAATTGATTTGTTGTATATCAGCTGCGTGTGTTAAGCTGTCTACTGCTCTATTGATGATTATTTTTCACTGTATGTTTTGTATTTCCTGGTTCTTGGATCCAAATTATGTGGACAAAGTTGAAGATTATGTTTTCTTAGGAAAGATTTTTCAGATTATGTTAAGTGAGATATTGCTGAAACATTTATGTTAATATGTAAATGTAAAATAAGAAATAAATTATAAAAAAAAACGTTAAAAAGTTAGATAAGCAAAGAGAGGAAAAAAATGGAAGTGGTAAATGCACAAATGCAGTGGGAGTGCAAAGTGTTACTGTAGGAACCAAGTATTGATCAAAACTGGAAATACGAATGGTTTAAGTTTGAGGTGAACTGATGCCTATGAATGAGAGATTGAAGCTGGAGTTATAATACAGCTTGGGAGCATGGATCGCCAAGCCGTGGCCTGATCACCTTAGGCCACACTGCACAGGGGTCAGCAACAGCCAAAAATGTCAGTGACATAGGGCCACCCTCAACCCCCCCCCCCCCCCTCAAACCAAATGCTTCTCCATGGTGCCCCTCCTCACTAGGGTGACCCCCCAGCCCCCTGAGTGGTAAGGCTCAGACAGAAGTGCTCTCATGCTACCTCCCCAAGGCAACCCACCCCCAACCTTTCCCTCTACCCTTCCCAAAGGATGCCCTTGGAGGGTGGAGGGAAATTACTGTAATGGCTTCTATTGTTTCTTATCAGTCCAAGAACTTTCCCATTTACAGGTAGTGCAGAACACTGTGGCCAAGTTGATATTTGGCAAGAAAAGATTCGAGCCTTCATAGGCAGCTAGTGCAAACTCAGCAATCAGGGAGTAGCATGAAGATCTGATCTTATAAATTTTTATGCTGGGTCTACAAATTATTTGATGGACTATGTCCAGACTATAATCACAAAATTATTTATTTTCCCTGCGTCTCCATCTATTTCCAAAGCAAGTGACTCACACCTCCATTATTTCCCTGCTATATCTGGAATTAAATACAAAAAGCCTTTACAGTTCTCTTTTATAAATCAGGTGGTTCAGGTGTGTAATTCTTTACCTCTGGTGCTCAAAGTAATGCCTATATATTTCTCTTTCCGGACCAAAAAACGAAAACTTAATCTTTCTTCTGAAGTTAATTGATTCCCTCTAAGCGTTGTAATTTGATTTTCTAAAAGTATTGTAATCTGCTTTGAAACAATTTCATTGGGAGTTGGCAGAATATAAATACCATGTCATATCATATCATACCTTCATGGAATCAGTGGTGGATAGTGGAGTGGGCAGGAGCAATGCCCTCACTGGTGCCCAAATCCAACAAGGCATAGATGATCCCCCAGCAATAGTCTCGTAGTACTACTGCTAGGAGTCACGTTTCCGTATAAAGGCAGCATGACCTCTAGTGTTAGTACTGTGAGACTATTGATAAGGGATGCCAGTGTTATTTTGGATTTGGGTGCTGGTGAGGGCAGGAACAAGTGAGTGTTACTCCTACTCACACCATTAACACCACTAATTCTAATAAAGTAGGCCCTGGGAGGCCTTTAGGAGAGTGGGGGAGGAGTTGTGGGAGGGCACGTCAGCTTAAGCTCCACCACTAGGGGGAGCTAGTTGGGTGGGGGTTACTGTAGGGGTGAAGGTCCAGTGGGAAATTTTACATTGTGGTGAGTGTCTGTTGGATTGATATTCTTTAGAGAGGAAGTCTGCTTATCTGACCTTAAGACTGAAGGGTTTCCACACATTTGGCATTCTTACTACTACTACTACTTAACATTTCTAGAGCGCTACTATTCTTGCAGCAGCTTTCAAAGATATTCAAACAGAGTTTGCCATTAGATGAAAAATCATTAGAACAACAACAGACAATGATTCCAACTTTGTGAAAGCCTTCTCTATAATTGGACAGCATGATGATGATAATGAAGATGCAAGTGATGAATTAGATAGTACTACTTCTAATGCAGATGATGATAATGACAATAAGGATGATTAGTATTCTTTGCTATATGGAAGCAGTGTTGTTTAAAGTACTAGGTCAAAGTACTTAAGTACAAGTAAAGATAAATGCATATTTTGTTACTTAAGTAAACATAAAAAGTACAATGAAAAATTGCATTAAAAATGTACTCAAGCAAAAGTAAAAAAGTGCCTAATATACTTTTGAGTAAAAAGTACTGCGACTATAAAATGTGTCTGTTTATTAAATATGATATACTGTTAATGGCAGTTGTATCACAGTAGTGAACACAGTAAATTAACATCAATTAAAATTAAAACCAAACACTTAAAAAATGAAAGGAATGCTGATTGAAAACCTGTGTACAAGTTGCCAGTGGAAATATCCAAATGACAGCCGACGAAGCTCAGAGTTAATTGAATATCACTGTACTTTGCCACAATTTGTCAAATATTGGCAAAATATGACAGTGCATACCCCTCCCCAGCATTCACTCAGTCTCATTCTCGCTTGTGTAACCACCCCCAGCCTTCACCCAGTCTCTCTCACTCATATAACCCCCACCAGCCTTTAACTAGACTCTCTCTCACTCATGTAACCCCTCCTCAGTCTTTACCCAGTCTCTCTTCCTCATGCAACCCTCTTTCAGCTTTTACCTAGCGGGCCATAGGTTGGACACACCTGGTCTACACAAACATTCTGTAATCCAAGAGGCAATATACTTGCTGGAATTCAAGACGATGAATGAAAACTACTACTGTTAACATTTTTATCCTCTACGATTGAATCCTCCTGTTCGCTTTTAGTAACACTAAATTCTGAAAATGACTTTCACTCATGCAGATGTGCTTGTGATACCAACACAGCTAAAAAGGCATTCAACAGCTGCACTGGCAGGAAGTGGAGTGTTCAGTCTTATAAAAAGTTCCTTCAAATCAGGCCAGACTGCAATACTACTGACGTCATCTGGCTGGGTCTGCAGGTATTGATCAAGGGAATCTTTGAAACACTTGACTTCTTTATAACAAAGAATGCTTTATCATCATCATCACTATTATTGGCTTTAGAAGCAATCAAATCATGTGAAGATTGATTAGGAACCATTTGAAGCACGTGTTTGATATATTGAAGACCCTTGCCCAAAGTGCTCTGTCAGTCCACCCTGTGCGAAACTTGGGATGCAGGATTGCTGCTGCAATTGCTTCTGAATCATCAAATTGATTAGAGAAGCGTTGATCAATTGCATTTATGAGGACAGTCACAAGATGCTTGCAAGTTGTTGCTGATGCTTTCTTATCAATGAGTGTCTCACAAAACTTAGTAATGGTTGGTAGCAAGTAGGCCATGAACATCTTCTTTTCTGATTGCAGGATGCTCAAAGATTAAGATGGTCGAACTAAATGTTGAGATGGTCGACCTTAGAGATGGTCGTCCCCCGTTTTCGGCGATAATGGAAACCGAGGACACGTATCTCATAAACGACCAAATCCAAGGCATTTGGTCATGGAAGGAACCAACATTCGTAGTGCACTGGTCCCCCTCACATGCCAGGACACCAACCGGGCACCCTAGGGGGACTGAAGTAGACTTCACAAATTGCTCCCAGGTGCATAGCTCCCTTACCTTCGGTGCTGAGCCCCCCAACCCCCCCAAAACCCACTCCCCACAACTGTACACCATTACCATAGCCCTTATGGGTGAAGGGGGGCACCTACATATGGGTACAGTAGGTTTGGGTGGGTTTTGAAGGGCTCACATTTATCAGCACAAGTGTAACAGGTAGGGGAGGGATGGGCCTGGGTCCGCCTGGCTGAAGTGCAGTGCACCCACTAAAACTGCTCCAGGGACCTGCATACTGCTGTCATGGAGCTGGGTATGACATTTGAGGCTTGCATAAAGGCTGGCAAAAAAAAAAATAGGGTGGGAGGGGGTTGGTGACCACTGGGGGAATAAGGTGAGGTCATCCCTGGTAGTCATCTGGTCAGTTTGGGCACCTTTTTGAGGCTTGATCGTGAAAAAAATGGACCAAGTAAAGTCGAACAAATGCTCATCAGGGATGCCCTTCTTTTTTCCATTATCGGCTAAGGACGCCCATCTCTTAAGCACGTCCCAGTCCCGCCTTCGCTAGCCTCCAACATGCCCCCATGAACTTTGGTTGTCCCCGCAACAGACTGCAGTTGAAGGTGCCCAAAATCGGCTTTCAATTATGCCGATTTGGGCAACCCTGAGAGAACGCCCATCTCCCGATTTGTGTCGGAAGATGGGCGCCCTTCTCTTTCGAAAATGCCCCTGATAATTAGCCAAGAAAGTCAACTCACATGCAGTCAGTCTTGGAACTTGTAGTTTAGTGCAAATGAATCTATCTTTACCATGCCAAATAAGTCTATCAACTGCCAGGCATACAGAGCTCCATTGTGTCTGGTTCGGTTTCTTGAGATACAGCCCAAATGAATTAGTTACTTCATAAGCAGCCAATGGAGATCGTCCATATTTGTTCCAAAGTCCTTGGCATTTGGCAAATGCACTCTGACATATTTTCCTGTAGGCCAAATCACTTTCAGCTTTGTCAGCATCAGTAGTAGACACCAGGTTTAATGTATGGCAGGCACATTGCTGATGACGAGGAAGCTCATAAACATGATTTCCACTGGAGTTGACAGTTTCATAAACATCCAATGCTTCAACTTCTTTGTCATGTAATTCATCACTTGCATCTTCATTTTCATCTTCATTATCATTATCAGACTGTCCAACTACAGAGATGGCTTTCAGAACGTTGGAGCCATTGTCTGTTGATTCTAACAATTTTTCATCTGAATGTTTTCATATGAATGTTTTCTAGAACTGATGCAAGAACATCAAACGTATGTGAATCCTTCAATCTTCTAAAGGCCAGACAAACCGACTTTCTCTCTAAAAACTCTATCAGTCCAGTGGACAGTCACTCCAATGTAAGATTTTCCATGGGATGACCAGCAGTCTGTTGTGGTAGAGACATATGTCTGTTTACAAAGAATCGCAGGAAGCTTCATTTTCATCTTCGCTGCAGAATCACAGATTTTCTGTTTCAATGTGACTCGACTGATCATTGTTCTGTTTGACCAGTAACCAGTTCAACAAATGCAGGCAACTCCACTATTCTCATAGGCTGTGTTCACTGAACAGCAAAATTTAAGACAAGATGATCCACTGTTGCTTCCATGACGAGGTTTGCATTAGCAAAACTCTGTCCCAATTTTTGCTGCTTAGTTCTTTGGTGTACTGCGGAATCATATTTTACTTCTTGCTTCCGCTTGCTTGCATTCACTGTTAATTTTTCATATGTTGCCAGCTGGTGAGGATGCACTCTCTATATATGTTTTTTTTTTTAATTTGATGGTGAATTAGCAAATGCTCAACATTCCATGTATTTTGGTGTGAATAATTATCATATGAGGATGATACTATTTCCATTTATACTTTTTCAACTTAAACATTGATGTCAAATATGGCCATGGATGTTCCATATTGTCAAATGACTCTGAATCATTCATGATTAACCTAGGGGAGGAAGGATTCAACGAGAGGTGTATAGAGATTATGCAGTTATGTTGCTAGCAAAACTTTGTTCCAGTTTTTGCTTCTTCATTTGGTTTACTGATAAATCATATTTTACTTACAATTAATAAATTCAAAACATCATTCTCCCTCATGTTCATCATAAAATATATCATACACAAAAATAAAAGTAAAAACTTATGTTTGATAATGCAAAATATTCCCATATAATTACACATATAATTTTCAAAAGCCTATAGCAAATGATAAACAACAAGTATCTAACCATGTTTTCCTTTTTCTACTGGGGGCCACTACCCTCCCCTACCCCTCCTCCTTGTAGCCCAGCATCAACCCTGCCCTGTCCTCCCCTTCCCCCATACTCTGGTATGATGGCATCTCCTCTCCTTTCCCAATCCAGCAATCCCCCACCCACCAGCATTACAAATAAAACTTTTTTTTGTTCTTACCCTGGCTGGAGTAGAGATAGACAGAGCTAAGGGAAGCTACAGCTTTTATGAAAGTTTCTTGGATAGATTCAAAATTATTCACTCTATCTCGGATAATTTTGCCATGCAAGAAATTATAAAATAATTAGTCCAAGAAAGGGGAATCAAGAAAAAAAATCAGAAAACCTACAATCTTTCTTAGGGTCAGATAAAACAACATCTAGTGTATGTCTACCTACATGGGTGAGTTCTGTAATCCATTTATTCAAAAATAAATCCAATAAAAAGGATTGAAAAATATATTTGAAGCCCAGCATTCTATTTCCAATAATGGCCAATCCAGGTTACAAATACCTGGCAAGATCCCAAAACAGTACAGTACATTTTATGCTGCATATCCTAGAAATAATTAGTGGATTTTCCCCAAGTCCATCTTAATAATGGCTTATGGACTTTTTAGGAAGTTATCCAAACCTTTTTTAAACCCTGCTAAGCAATCTTGAAAGCCCAACTATGGGATCGTCAGGAGAGAGCTGGGAAGTTCTGGTATAAGGCATGGACATTTTTATGTTAAAATAGATGTTTACTATTATATATATATATATATATATATATATATATATATATATATATATATATATATATATATATATATATATATATATATATATAGGCAAATAAGTAGATTATAAGAAAAAGAAAGATAAATAGCTCTTCAACATCCCATTTACAAAACTGATTCACATGTAAAAAAAAGATGTGAATTAATTGAACGTTCTATATCTGAATACAGTATAATTCATGTAAGGATCTTCAAATCACAGTAAACAAATTAGAAAATACAGTCAGTAGCAACACTTTAAAGAAGTTTTATATTGACAGAAACAATTAAATGTGTGTTTATTTAGAACAAAAGAAATTTTTTCATTGCCGTTATAACTGATCCCTTGGAAAAGAAATCAGCTTTACCTAACGAAGGATCACAGTAATAATCCACATACTATTCAGGATGACAGTTGAAATTCAACAACTGAAAAAAGGAAATTGCCCATTTTACAGAGGGCACAGAACCATGGGGACAAAAAGGCCATAGTTCATAAGTTTAGTTTACTTTGGACATAGAAAAATCATGTGCATATGTTTTTATATTGTACTTCAAAAGCAATTGTCTTTTCCACAGAGCCACAAGAATGTGAAACAGCTAGAGAAAACTACAAAAACATAGATAAAAAATGTTAACTATTTTAAGTCAATACCAAATGACAAAAAAAATCCAACATTTTTTTCTCTCATCACTTGTGCAACTATCTTTTGCTGACTATATATAAGAAAAAAGTCATATTTACTATTAATTGGAGCTCAAGACAATCAACAGTTTTTAAAAAGCTGGTCTCCATAGGCATTTTATACCCAGATACTCAGCACTGAACATATCCAGATACCTATATTGAATACCTGGGTACAGGATCTAATTCTGTAAATGACGCAATTTACAGAATAGTGCTTAGCGCTGAGATCCGTGCCCAATTTTGTATGTGAGGATCTGATGCATGCATTGTTAATTAGTATCAATAATTGTTAGCACCAGATTACCGGTGCTAATTGACTTGTTATTCAATTAAATTATGCATTCAAATTGAGCATATGCCCAAATTTGCATGCCCAATTTTCAGTGCCACGCTATAGAATTAGGGGTATAATGTAGCCACTGGTTCTCATCTAAGTACTGGTGATATACAGACTGGTACCTGATAACGGGCCTGGATAAAATTAGGACAGCCTTTTGCTGTCCTTTTTCCAGGGGCCCTTTTACAGATCAGTAGAAAACCCAACATGGGCTTACTGTTCACTCTTCTGGGACTACTGCTGGCCCAACGCAGCCACTGGCTGTAGTCCCACCCCAAAGTGCATGCCATTTCTGGGGGAAAAAGCAAACCCCCCAGAAATGACTTGCGTAGCCATAACCCAAGGGTAATCAGCCTTTTGCTGTCCTAACTTTTTCAAGAGGCCCTTTTACAGATCAGCAGAAAACCCAACGCGGGCTTACCGCTTGCTCTTCTGGGACTACTGCTGGACCAACACAGCCGCCAGCCGAAGTCCCGCCCCAAGTGCACGCCATTTCTGGAGGAAAAAGACCCCCCCCTCCAGAAATGGCTTGCATAGCGATAACCCGACAGTAATCAGTCATCACTGTGTACTACCCACTTACCATCGGGTTAGCGCAGGAACCCTTACTGCCACCTCAATGGGTGGCAGTAAGGGCTCCCCAACACATGGCCACAAGGTAAGAGTTATCTCACGTGGCCATTTTTTGAGGCGAGGTTCTTCCCAGCTGCGGAAAAAATGGCCCTGGTGTGCAGGAAAAATGGCCTCTGTCACTAGCGCAGGGCCCTTTTTTTCCACAGCTTAGTAAAAGGACCCCCCGATAGTTACCTGGCTAGTGGACTGAATATTGGCACTAACCAGATAACTCCCAGTTCCACCCAGACTCTACCACCAGACAATCCTGGGAATGTTTGGATACTGCCAAAGTGGTCTAATCAGATTTTCAGTGCCACTATCTGGGTAACTGCCAATGAAAATCCGAGTATGATGTAGTTATCAGAAGTTATTCTCATAGGAGCCAGGATATGACTGCTTTGACCCAATACCTATAACTGAAGCCCTTAAACAGTGATACAGAACAACTCTATGTTAGAACACTTTGTTCTATAGTTTAAGAGATCCTGTGGGTGAAGAGACCCCTTATGGGAGAAAACCTAGGGTTCATTCAAGTATGTCATGATAGATCAGTAAAGAGTAGAATTGGATTCAGAGGGTGAAGGACCAGAAGCTGTGGAGACAGTGTGTGTGCTGGAGCAATGAAAAAAACAGGGCACAGAGAAACCCTATTTATTTCCTATGCTAGGTAAATTAATGGTCCTGGGTAGTTTATATTTTGTAGTATCATCAATTAGTTTTTTTTATAATGTTCTTTTGTCTCGTGCATATATTTTACTACTACTTATAATTTCTAAAGCGCTACTAGACGTACGTAGCTCTGTACACTTGAAGAAATTTTAACCATTTCTTCTTCAGTTACACCTAGAATGCAAACCGCACTGAACCGTGGAAAGGGGATATTCACGGTATATAAGAACTGATTTGAATTTGAATCTTAATGGTGTGGAACCCAGCTACAGAATGTGTGAGCACCACATGACATTCTTTTAGTTGTATAAGAAACAGAATGGGAAGTAACAAAGTCATCTGTACCAGGTGTCCAAAGGTAAAGGATTGGACCTGAAGTGATCCTGGTTGTCTGAAGACAGCTTATGATTAGCAATTGCTCTTTGTTTGGAGGTTAGGTATAAAGAGGAACTCTACAGAACTGAGTAGAGAGATTGCACACAAAAAATATATCAAAATTCAGCTGCTCTACAAAAAAAACTTGAGAATTGTTAACATTTGCTGTTTCCTGGAAAGAACACCATCAACTGTGTACAGCTATATTTATTAGCAGTAAAGGGACAGGATTTGCTTCTGATCCCATAAGGAGGAAAATATCCTTTACTCTGAATTAATTTCATCTGTAGCCCCAACACTGATGGACTACTAACAGGTGAATTTTCAAAAGAGAAGGACGCCCATCTTCCGACACAAATCGGGAGATGGGCGTCCTTCTCTCAGGGTTGCCCAAATCGGCATAATCGAAGGCCGATTTTGGGCGTCCTCAACTGCTTTCCGTCGCGGGGACGACCAAAATTCACGGGGGCATGTCAGCACCGTACTGAAGGGGGAACTGGGGCGTGATTTAGAGATGGGAGTCCTCGGCCGATAATGGAAAAAAGAAGGGCGTCCCTGATGAACATTTGGATGACTTTACTTGGTCCATTTGTTTCACGACCAAGCCTTGAAAAGGTGCCCGAACTGACCTGATGACCACCGGAGGGAATCGGGGATGACCTCCCCTTACTCCCCCAGTGGTCACCAACCCACTCCCACCCAAAAAAACTTTTTTTTAAACATTTTTTGCCAGCTTCTATGCCAGCCTCAAATGTCATACCCAGCTCCATCACAGCAGTGTGCAGGTCCCTGGAGCAGTTTTTAGTGGGTGCAGTACACTTCAGGAAGGCTGACCCAGCCCCCCCCCCCCCCCCCACCTGTTACACTTGTGTGGTAAATGTTGAGCCCTCCAAACCCCCCACCCCAAAACCCACTGTACCCACATGTAAGTGCCCACCTTCACCCCTTAGGGCTATAGTAGTGGTGTACAGTTGTGGGGAGTGGGTTTTGGTTTTTTTTGGGAGGGGCTCAGCACCGAAGGTAAGGGAGCTATGCACCTGGGAATAATTTGTGAAGTCCACTGCAGTGCCCAGTTGGTGTCCTGGTATGTCAGGGGGACCAGTGCACTATGAATGCTGGCTTCTCCCACAACCAAATAGCTTGGATTTGGTCGTTTTTGAGATGGGTGTCCTCGGTTTTCATCGAAAACCAGGGATGACCATCTCTAAGGTCGACCTAAATTTCATGATTTGGGCATCCCCAACCATATTACTGAAACGAAGATGGACGCCCATCTTGTTTCGATAATACGGGTTGCCCCACCCCATTATGGGGCCGTCCTACGAGGACGCCCTCATGACAACTTGGGCACCCTGTTCTATTATGCCCCTCCACGTGAAGAAACAAGGATTTTACTCTGCCAATATGTTAAACCTATCTAGTACCAGCACCACCACCCCCCCCCCCCCCCCCCGCATCAGCACCTGGGAAATGAGAGTAAGAGCAGGGTTGGAGGAGACAGGTAGCTTTTCTCTGGTCTGGTCTGTATGTCCAGCCTCACCTCATCTCCACTTTTTCCCTGTAAGGGACAGGAGGGAAAGAGAGGAATAATTACAGAAAGGGAAAAGCTGGCTTAAGGAACTGTCTCTGCTCCAGCGCCATCTCCTCTGTTCTTACTCTTTTCTTGCGGTCTGGGAGGGGAGGAGCTGGGGCAAGAAGCACAGGACTGTTCTATTTTGTGTTTCCAATCCACTGCAAAGGCACACAGATCAAAGTTTCTGCTCCCTTTCCAGTCTTACTCTCCTGTCAGGGCCACAGCAGAGACATAATTGAGGAGGAGGAGGAGGTGAAGGCTGAATAGTGCTAAGATGAAAATAGAATGATGCTTCAGTTGGTAAGCAGGGGTGAATGCCTGGGGAGATGACAAGAGAAGATACACCAGAATAAGGGAGACAAGAGAAAAAAAAAGGAAGAAAAGAAGTCCATATATACGTGTGCTGGGGATGGAAGGAGAGCAAGAGAGTGCAAAGCACCAGTAGGGAATGAAAGGGAAAGAAAGAGAGAAAAGTATCAATGCTGCTTTTGTCACAAATGCCCCCCCCCCCCCCCCCCCCCCACAACCAACACACACACACACCTCACTGACGCTCTATTTTCTCTTCTTCATAGAAATAAAAGCTCTGCATGCTTATGCGTTCTGCCTGAGGGAGGGAGGACCAGAAGCAGAGGAATTATGCTGTGACTGAATTTTGCAACTGGCTACAGGGTGTAAGTTTACCACAAGAATAAGGGGTCTCCCAAAGCATGAGGCCCAAGGTAGTCACCACATTTCTCCACACCTTTTGGGGTAGCCTTGTGTATGTACAATTGCTTTTCTTTCTTAAAATAAATAAATAAAATAAAAATGCAGAAGAACCCTATACCAAACCAAACATGCCCCTGGCATACTAGTCACATAATTTACCAGCACTGTAATTAAAAAAAAAAAAAAAAAAAAGATATATACATATATATATATACACACACACACACACATATATATATATATATATATATATATATATATATATATATATATACAGTGGTGGAAATAAGTATTTTGATCCCTTGCTGATTTTGTAAGTTTGCCCACTGACAAAGACATGAGCAGCCCATAATTGAAGGGTAGGTTATTGGTAACAGTGAGAGATAGCACATCACAAATTAAATCCGGAAAATCACATTGTGGAAAGTATATGAATTTATTTGCATTCTGCAGAGGGAAATAAGTATTTAATCCCTCTGGCAAACAAGACCTAATACTTGGTGGCAAAACCCTTGTTGGCAAGCACAGCGGTCAGACGTCTTCTGTAGTTGATGATGAGGTTTGCACACATGTCAGGAGGAATTTTGGTCCACTCCTCTTTGCAGATCATCTCTAAATCATTAAGAGTTCTGGGCTGTCGCTTGGCAACTCGCAGCTTCAGCTCCCTCCATAAGTTTTCAATGGGATTAAGGTCTGGTGACTGGCTAGGCCACTCCATGACCCTAATGTGCTTCTTCCTGAGCCACTCCTTTGTTGCCTTGGCTGTATGTTTTGGGTCATTGTCCGTGCTGGAAGACCCAGCCACGACCCATTTTAAGGCCCTGGCGGAGGGAAGGAGGTTGTCACTCAGAATTGTACGGTACATGGCCCCATCCATTCTCCCATTGATGCGGTGAAGTAGTCCTGTGCCCTTAGCAGAGAAACACCCCCAAAAACATAACATTTCCACCTCCATGCTTGACAGTGGGGACGGTGTTCTTTGGGTCATAGGCAGCATTTCTCTTCCTCCAAACACGGCGAGTTGAGTTCATGCCAAAGAGCTCAATTTTTGTCTCATCTGACCACAGCACCTTCTCCCAATCACTCTCGGCATCATCCAGGTGTTCACTGGCAAACTTCAGACGGGCCGTCACATGTGCCTTCCGGAGCAGGGGGACCTTGCGGGCACTGCAGGATTGCAATCCGTTATGTCGTAATGTGTTACCAATGGTTTTCGTGGTGACAGTGGTCCCAGCTGCCTTGAGATCATTGACAAGTTCCCCCCTTGTAGTTGTAGGCTGATTTCTAACCTTCCTCATGATCAAGGATACCCCACGAGGTGAGATTTTGCATGGAGCCCCAGATCTTTGTCGATTGACAGTCATTTTGTACTTCTTCCATTTTCTTACTATGGCACCAACAGTTGTCTCCTTCTCGCCCAGCGTCTTACTGATGGTTTTGTAGCCCATTCCAGCCTTGTGCAGGTGTATGATCTTGTCCCTGACATCCTTAGACAGCTCCTTGCTCTTGGCCATTTTGTAGAGGTTAGAGTCTGACTGATTCACTGAGTCTGTGGACAGGTGTCTTTCATACAGGTGACCATTGCCGACAGCTGTCTGTCATGCAGGTAACGAGTTGATTTGGAGCATCTACCTGGTCTGTAGGGGCCAGATCTCTTACTGGTTGGTGGGGATCAAATACTTATTTCCCTCTGCAGAATGCAAATAAATTCATATACTTTCCACAATGTGATTTTCCGGATTTAATTTGTGATGTGCTATCTCTCACTGTTACCAATAACCTACCCTTCAATTATGGGCTGCTCATGTCTTTGTCAGTGGGCAAACTTACAAAATCAGCAAGGGATCAAATACTTATTTCCACCACTGTATACACACAGTGCAATCCGCTTAAGTGCAAGGGTCTGGAACCAAAGAAATGCATGCAGTTAACCAGAGCGTGCATTTAACCGTTGTGACCCAGTACTGTTTATTATTATACATACAGTATACAGTCTCCGTTAACTGACATTAGGCTGGCTTGAAGTAATCAGTTATAGTCCTCTGTACACTCTTGGGTCTGTGAGTTCCATAGACTACGTCTGCCAGATGGTAAAAACTGTCATAGCACTGACATCCAGTGGCCTCCAGATAGGCCCGCATGGTGTTGAGACTCTCCAGCGCGCTTGCAAAAGTGACAGGAGGAGGTTGTTGAATTTCATCAGCATGTGCCTTGCTGCTCATTTCTTCATCTGTTCCATCATCAGCCATTGTTGCCTGCGTGTAGGTGCATATCTTGACATCAGTGCTGTCTTCAGCTGTTTGTAGATCGTAATCAACAGCTACGTAGCAATGGAACTCCTCTTCAGTAACACCAGCTGGGATGTCAATAATCTCTTCATCAGACGTGTTTGCAACAGCTGCATCTGTTTCGTCCCTCTCCACATCCTTAACAAAGCTTGCCCGCTTGTATCAGTTCACAATGGTTGCCTGTGTAACATGATTCCAGGCTTCTTTCTGCATATGTAGGGAATCCAACAGTGATAGATTACGAGCCAGTTCAACAGCACATTTATCCTTGCCAGTCTGGTCATCCATAATGCTCATCAGACGACATAGCACAAGAGCCCGATAATGTTGTTTGAAATTGGCTATTATGCCCTGATCCAGAGGTTGGATCAGAGACATGGAGGCATATTTTCAAAGCACTTTGGGAGGCTAAGTTCCATAGGTTTCTATGGAACTTTAGGAGGCTAAGTGCTTTGAAAATGAGCCAGATAGTGTTTGGTGGCAGGAAGACCACCTTGACGTTAGACAGCCTGACATCATCCCAGTGCAGCACAATTATCACAAAGCAGCAAAATCTGACACTTTTGTGCCCGCATTCTAGTGTCTAACTTCTTCAGCCACTGCTTCCAAATTTCCCCCGTCATTCATGAATTTGTGTTAGCCTCGTATGACACAGGAAGTCGCTTAACTTTCTTGAAGCAACGGGGCTGTTTGCTCTTTCCAATGACGAGGGGTTCCAACTTCTCACTCCCATCCATATTGCAGCAAAGGAGGATTGTCAGTCGGTCCTTCGATGTTTTACCTCCAGTAGTTTCGGCATGTTTCAATGCAAGTGTTCCATTAGGAATCGCACGCCAGAAGAGACCATTTTCATCAGCATTGAAAATGTCACGAGGTGCAAACTCATTCAAGATGGTAGGAAGAACTGAAACAACCCAATTTTCAGCACCAAAGTCATCAGCGTCTTGTTTCTCACCATGCTGTTTCTTGAATTTTATGCTGTTCCTCTCCTTCCATCTTTCCAACCATCCAACATTGGCTTTGAATTCAGTTTGTCCAAGACTTTCAGCTAGCTGGTTAGCTTTCTCCATAAGTAGTGGACCACTGACAGGAAACTGCCTGCTCCTGACTCAAGAAAACCATCAAAGAAGAGCATCTTCTACCTCCTCAGCTTTTCCCGCCCATTTTTGTTTCCGTTGTGGATTTGTATTGTTTTGCCAGTCTTCCAGAAGCTGGTCTTTCTGCTTCAAGACACATGAAATTTGACTGAGATTAACACCATATTCTTTAGCAATAGATGCTTGACTTTGTTTGTTTTCTAATTTTTTAAGAACTTCTATTCGTTCAGTCAGTGTTAAAGTCTTACAGTTCCACCACGACGACGGCCCCAGTGTATGCTCTAACAACATTCTTTCACTTATTCTGCCTGTGGCAGTTAAAGAGGCAGTAAATTTGAAATCTCGCTTGTTGTCACACGCCAATCGGCTTCCATATTCCATGCGCGCTTATGCGGAGTCTTTCCTGCAGAGAAGCGGTCTTGAACCACGCATATAAGTGAATCTTGCACTTATCAGTGGTGCGCTATAAACCGAAGTTTGTCCCCATAGAAACTGATGGTGCCAAAAACGGGCCCGAAGTATGGCATGCAGTTAATCAAAGCATGTGCTTATCCGACGTGCACTTAAATGGAGTGCACTGTGTATATATTCAAAAAAGCAAACAAACCTTGTATAGAAAAGCTAATCACGATAAGAAGAAATAAAGGAAATTAGAAATCTCCAAGGATAAACCCAAACATTTGTGACTAAAATCCACATACATAAGGATCCAAGATTAGAATAAGGGAGAACTTCAAATAACAAAAAAAACAAAAGGTGATATAGAAACCTCATATATAGAATCTTTTACTTCAAATTACGCCTATCTTAAGGTATAAGGCAGAAGTTCGATCCATCATAGGGGCAGAAGTTCAATCCACTTAACTGCCAGAAATACAGTTAAATGAGATAGTTAAAAATAAAAGCAAATTTAAACAAGTGAAAATGAATAACACATTTACTATCCCCTAACTGCAACGTACCCTGATGCAGTCTACCTCTTCTGTGTCTCCAAATTATGCTCACATCTGAATCAGCACTGTAATTAAAGTTTGCTCGATGTGGAGGGGTGTTTTCAATATGACATCTAAATCCGACTTTGGACGTTTTGCAGAAAACATCCAAAAATCCAGTAGCGAACCTGAAAAAAATCTTTTTTGTTGAAAAATGCCACTTGCTAGATATTGTTATGCTTAGTGCATCTATGTTTAAAAAAAGAGTCCAAGTTAAAAAAAAAATCCCACAAAATCAAGTCATTGGGATGTTAGTGGAGCCAGAATTCTTAGTAGACTAGCCACACAGACATCCCAGCAGAACAGTGGAGCACCCTAGGTGGCACTGCAGTTGACTTCACATAAAAGGTCTCAGGTACACATCTCAGCATTACCCCTTATATTCTATGGTGAGCCCTCCAAAATCCACCTAAAACCTAGTGTATCCAACTGTACACCACTACAATAGCCCTCATGCCTGCAGGTGTCACCTATATGTAGGTACAGTCGGTTTTTAGTGGGTTTTGGAGGGCTCATGCTTTCTACCACAAGTGTATCAGTTAGAGTGGGTTATCGGCCTGGGTCCCCTTCTCTACAATGCACTACATCGATCACTAGGCTACTCCAGGGAACTGCTTGCTGCTGTAATAGAACTAATCATAACATCTGAAGCTGTCAAATAGCCTGGTATGTACTGTTCCTTTCACATCTGTCGGGGGTGAGAAGGGGTCAATGACTACTGGGGAAGTAGTGGGGGGCTCATGATTTAATCCGTTTAGTGGTCATTTGACCATTTGGGGCACATTTTTGTGATTTAGTCATTATTAAAACATCAAGGTTTTAGCCCTAGACATTTTGGTTTTGTTCCATTATGGCAGAAAAACATCTAAGTATTAGGAACACCCAAATCCTGCCTCCAACGCTCCCCTTTGTGATTTGAACACACTTCAGAAAAACTGCATAGAAAAACTTCTTAAAATAGATTTCAAAAATAGCGATTTGGATGTTTTGGGGAAAAAACATCCAAATACCTCTTTATGCGGCTTTTTGAATGTTTTTCTGTTTTGAAAATAAACCAAAAACTATGTCCCCCCTATGCTAAGAGCTCACAACTGAGTTTATGCAAAGGGAGGTTAAGTATTTCCAATAAATTGCTCTCTTGTACAAGAATGGACTTTAAGTCTGGTACAAAGAAAATTATAATATATGCAAGTGAAAACTGTATACTTTCACAATAAACCCATAACTTTTCATTAGACAAAGGATACTAACATTTGACGTATCCTCATATGAGGATTTCTGTTTTCATTAGAAGAATTGGAATTTAATTGAGGTTTAACCCTAATCTTAATCAAGCCTATAACCCTCCATTTTAATAAAGTTGGCATGAATATATTCTTGTTCCAAAGAAAATTAAATCCTTTGCATACAGAATAAAATAAGAACCTGTTCCTGCACAATGAATTTTCAAGTAATAAACAGATGAGCTTAAACATTTCATCACTTTGTTTCTGACTTTTATAACTCCATTTAAAGTGGTCTTCTTGAAATCATATCATACTGTTAAAATTAGATCTTTCCTTCATGAGTTCAGTACGGTTTTTTTTCCCTTTTTTTTTTTTTTTAGTTCAAATTTTTATTGGATTTTACAGAAATCCAAACAAGTATAATGACAAAATTCATCAATGCTGAAAGATAAGGTCAAAAATACAACCCCCAATCCCCTCTTGGATGGAGTATCTACCCCTATCAATCAAACAACTCACATTGTTCTGGTTATCCCCCTCCTCACACCCCCCATGCAATGGTATTTTTGGATAATTCAATTTCTGCTCTGAGCATTTATTTTACAAAGGCAATATAGAGACTTATGTGTCTGTATAAATCAGCATCCATAACTATTCTCACGTACCCATGGGCAAATTTACACCTGCTCCAAAGAAGGTATAAATATGTATGTGTACTCTACTGGGGTAATTTTATAAAGCTTTTCCAAGTGTAAAACATTATTTATGCGTAGAAATGAGCTTCAATCACACTGTATAATATATCTATATATATATATACAAGTATACAGGTACACATATCCTCCTCACAGGGGCAGCCCAAGGCAATCTGCCACCCGAGGCAGTAATGACATGCCACTTGCCCCCATGCCCATACCCGGTCTAGCATCTTCCCCCTTCCTCGCCTTTACCTTATTTTTTTTCCCAAAATGTGACAGCGGCAGCAGTTACCACAGGCTGCCCTGCCACGGGCACCGGCCTCTTCACTACTGTATCCCACCTCTGAGGAAACAGGAAGTTGCATCAAGAGGTGGACTGCAGAGGGAAAAGACGCGGTGCCAGCAGAAGGGCAGCCTATGGGAACTACTGCCACTGCCGCCTTTTGGAAAAGAAACAAATAAGGTAAAGAGTTGAGGAGGGAGGGGAGAGTGCTGCTCCTGGAGCATGCCGCCTGAGTAGGGTTACCATATGGCTCCAGAAAAAGAAGTTAGAATCTTAATTAGAGTGTTAATTGAAGTTGGAGGAAAAGCCTCACTTGGCATGATGTAACTCTTTGTTTCGCACTATACACTGTCATGTACCTAAGGAGTACACTGTCATGTATCTAACCTCCACTAGATCAGAATGTGCTATGTACTGTGTAAACATTCTAAATCCAGCTTAAGTCACACTCAATTTACAGTTCTTTTATTTATTTTATTTTTGTTACATTTGTACCCCGCACTTTCCCACTCATGGCAGGCTCAATGCGGCTTACATGGGGCAATGGAGGGTTAAGTGACTTGCCCAGAGTCACAAGGAGCTGCCTGTGCCTGAAGTGGGAATCGAACTCAGGCACAGGCAGCTCCTTGTGACTCTAGGCAAGTGTTCAAACCCTATGGGACTTATCTTTTGCAGTTCTACAGTGCGGTTCCTTTCCACGGCCAACTGTGGCCAGAGTTTCGGGTCCTGCTTCAGGGTCCATGGTCACGGCTGTTTCTTAGCGGCAAACTTTCATGCTTTTTGTCCCGGTTTGTACATAGCACATTCTGGAGGTTTTTATGCCAACGATGAGAGTGAGTACTCCTTAGATACATGACAGTGTATACTACGAAACAAGGAGTTACATCACGCTACATGAAGCTTTTCCTCCAACTTCAATTGACACTCTAATTAACACTCTAACACGTTATTGAAAGTAGGAAGGACTTGATTGTGGGATTTGATAGTACTATACACTATCCTTCATAGTGCTCCATTTTAGTTGTAGGTATTCCAGAGAAAGGAGGACAGATTGAGCCAGTCTGGGTTTTACTTCCATTGCTTTCAATGGAAGCAAAACCTGGACTGGATCAATGTGTGCTCCTTTTTCTGGAGCCATACGGTAACCCTACGCTTGAGGCCCCCGCTTTAGTTGGGCTAATAGTAGAGTCTTGACTGCCTCCTCATTGAGCCCGCAAATAGGTGGGAAAATGTGGGATACAAATGCAATAAAATAAAATAAATAATAAATACTAGCACATATGCACGTAAGTGTGAGATCTATACTCAGCGATATTCTGCAACATATGCACACAATTACCTTGGCACCTAAATGCAAGGGGACTGTATACCGGGTGGAGCACGGCAGGCTCCTACTTATGCACAAAATGTACTTCACATGTGAACATTGTACACCTAGCTCCACCCATTTATGCCTGCCATTAACCTGGTATAAGTGGGTGCAACTAAATGTGTGTGTGTGTTCTCCCAACTTACACTAGTATTCTGTAAAACTACTTATGAGCTTAAGGGATCCTTATAATAAGCTGCACTAAAAAGTGACCTTAGCGCGATCTTATGCTGGTCTTTCCCATTCACTAAGGCCATTTTTAGTGCAGCCAGAAAATGATCAATTTTCCTTTCTCTGAATTAGTGGTCATGTAATGTTGCCACTAGCACACGCAAATATAAAGGAGAGGGAATTCAAAAGCAGGAAAATAGAAGCAAACAGACCAAAAAAGCAAAAGTAGTTTTTCACTAAGGCTGTCCTAACTTTATGCACTAAAGGTAAACAAACTGAATATCAGCCAGTACCTGGTTAACTGCCAGGTATCCTCCTCGGCAAGGGAGGACAGTCGGCGCTCACAAGCGGGCGGTGAGGGACCGGATCGGGAGGCAGGGTGGGAGGGAGGAGAAAAATTCATGAAACAACTCGGGAGGGGGTGGCAGGGGGGAAAAGGGAGTCGCTGCTGGGCATGGGTGGATGGAGGGGGTTCCTGGGTATGGGTGCATGCAGGGCAGGGGAGAGGAGGGTACACTGCTGGACATGGGTGCATGCAGGGCAGGGGAAAGGAGGGTCACTGTTGGACATGGGTGCATGCAGGGGAGAGGAGGGTCACTGCTGGACATCTGGGTGCATGCAGGGCAGAGGAGGGTCGCTGGGTATGGGTGCTTGCAGGGCAGGGGAGTGGAGGGTCACTGCTGGACATGGGTGCATGCAGGGCAGGGGAGAGGAGGGTACACTGCTGGACATAGGTGCATGCAGGGCAGGGGAAAGGAGGGTCACTGCTGGACATGGGTGCATGCAGGGCAGGGGAAAGGAGGGTCACTGTTGGACATGGGTGCATGCAGGGGAGAGGAGGGTCACTGCTGGACATCTGGGTGCATGCAGGGCAGAGGAGGGTCGCTGGGTATGGGTGCATGCAGGGCAGGGGAAAGGAGGGTCACTGCTGGACATGGGTGCATGCAGGGGAGAGAAGGATCATTGCTGGACATCTGGGTGCATGCAGGGCAGGGCAGAGGAGGGTCGCTGGGTATGGTGCATGCAGGGCAGGGGAGAGGAGGGGAGAGAGAAGAAATGCTGGACATGGATGGAGGGGAGAGAAGAGTGAGGAAGGAGATGAGATGAGGGAAAAGGAAGAGAGGAGAAAAACTGCACATGGATGAAGAAAATAGGCAGAAGCTGAGGACCAGAAATGAAGAAGAAAGGAGGAAAGAAATAAATGGAAAGGAAGCCCTGGAAATGGAGTTAAGAGGACAGATAGCAGCAGAATCGGATACTGGGCCAGCATGATCAGAAAAACAGTCACCAGACAACAAAGGTAGAAAAAAAATCATTTTATTTTCATTATAGTGTTTGGAATATGTTCACTTTGAGAATCAGGTGCTCAACATTAAAAGTTTACATTTATTTACTTATTTATGGCATTTTATCCCACATTAAACGTGAATTAGATTGGAACCTGGGATCATTTAATTTTTTTTCCTGGAGAGAGTAATGCATTGCCCCCCCCCCCCCCCCCCGGCTATAGTCAGCTCTGCAATTTTGGGGGGGCGCCGAGGTGGACGGGGGGCGCGGTGGTGGACGGGGGGGGGGGGGGGGGGCGCTGAGGTGGATTGGGGAGTGAGCCTGTTGTTAAAAATTTACCAGCACGCCACTGCCTGTTTCCAACAGTGGCCAATCGAGGTCACAAGCATCTTTCAGGATTCCAAAAAAGTAGATAGATTCTATGTTGTTTACCCCTTGTTCACCCCCTTGCGGATCAACATAAGCCTTCCCATACCTTAATAACAATTTATGGACTTTTTCATTTAAAATAACTTATCCAAAAGTAATTTTTAAATCCAGTTACACTAACTGCTTTTTCCACATCCTCCAGTAACAAATTCAAGAGCTTAAGTACACAGTCAGTGAAAAAAAATTATCTTGTTTTAAAACATATTACGTATAACTTCTTGGCGGGTCCCCCAATCTTATTTTTTTTCTGAAATAGTAAACAAGAAGGATATGCAAGGCCAAAAAACATTCAGTTTGTTTTCTGAATATTCTGAATGGTTCTTGAATTTAGGATTTGTTTCAGTTCCTTTCATACATTCAATTTTAATGCGTGCATTTTGGATGTAATTCTATAACAGTGATTCCCAAACCAATCCTGGGGGAACCAGCAAGTCAGGTTTCCAGGAGATCCACAATGAATATGCATGGAATCAATTTGCATACAGTGCCTCCTTGGTATGAAAATCTATGTTATGCATATTCATTGTACATATTCTGAAACGTGACTGGCTGGAGTTTCCCCAGGACAGGTTTGGGAGCCTCTGTTCTATAAGGACCTATGAGGTTTGTGGAGTATCACCATGGGACAAAAGGAAGGTGCTCATCTCTCTATATAAAACGCACCTCCAACGTTCTAATGAAGCCTCACTTACCCAACGTTCTAAAAGTGAAGGGGGTGAGATCGCTTTGTGTCTGCCCCGCCCACGCGTCAAACGTGATGACGTCGAGGGCGGAGCAATGACACTCAACCAATCGCATCGCTCCGCCCTCAACGTCATCAAGTTTGACGCGAGGGACGAGCACACATTGAACACACACGTTGCTAGGGACTTTTGGAGGCTTCAAAACAAGTACACCAGCTTCCCCTCGCCACCCCCCCCAAGGTCGCCTATTCAGTTCGATGCTTCCCCTCTCCAAACGCCCGCGAGTGAGGTCGCTGCTTCCCCCTTCCCCCCCCCCAAAGGTCACCTCTTTCAAACACAACCCCCCCCCGAGTTCGCAGCTTCCACTCTCAAGCCCCCCCCCCCCCCCCCCGAGGTTGCCGGTTTCACATATCCACCCTCCCCCCCTCAAAGATTGCCGCTAATCTTAACAACAACAACAAAAAAAAAAGAAACACAGACAGCCTTCAGCCATTGGCTGTCTGCGCTGCAGCCACTCATCTCTCACTGGCCCTGGAGCACAGGAACACGAACTTCAAAACAACTTCCTGGTACCTGCGCTCCTACGGAAACAGAAAGAGGAGAGAGGAGCAGCAGCACAGCACACCAAATCAATGCATGAATGCTGCATGAACTGCCTGGGAGGCAGCACAGAAAACAGGGAGGAGGGCTTGGGATGAAGAGGGGGGCTTGGGGGAGGGACAGCAGACTGGAATGTCGACGGTGAACACAGTCCCCGGAAGAGGAGCACAGAACGGAAAGAGGAATGCGCCACCTGCTTAAAACACTCACACATACACACACACACACACACACACTCTTTCAAACACATACACTCACTCTGAGGGGGGGGGGGGGGGGGGGGGGGGGCCTGGAACCTGGAGGGTGACTGGGGCGGTGAGAGGAGGGGAAAGAACAACGGCATGGTAGGGGGAGGGCAATGCACCACCTGCTTAAAACACTCACACATACACAGAAACACACACACTCTTTCAAACACACACACTCTCTCCCTCAATCACTCACACACAAAGTCTACATATATCAAACGCACACTCACATTCTTACACACACACTCATTCTCACACACACAGCCTCACTCTGTCACACACACTTGCACATTCACTCAGTCTCTCTCACACACACACTCTCACGATGGAAACCATGCTAGCGCCCATTTCATTGGTCTCAGAAACGGGCCTTTTTTACTAGTGAATTATATAATTTGGTGGGTTTTAATTTATTTGTCAAAGAGGTGTATAAGGCTTCCACATTATTAACTTTGGGTCCTTTTACTAAGGTGCACTAAGGGTCCCCTTTACCAAGTTGCGGCAAAAGGGGGCCCTGTGTTGGCATCGGCATGTGTTTTTGATGCATGCCAAAGCCCCCTTTGACTGCAGTGGGTAAAAGGTAGATCTTGCTTTTCTGCAGGAAATGGCCATGCAGCAAGTAAAGAACTTGCCGCATGGCAATTTCGGAGGGGGGGGGGGGAGAGCCATTACTGCCACCTGTTGAGGTGGCCGTAAAGGCTCCCGCGTTAACCCGGCGGTAATTGGGCAGCATATGGCACTGCCTGATTACTGCCGGGTACACACCAGCACTACAAAAATATATATTTTTGTATTGCATGCTGGGGGTGGGAAGTACCGCTGGGCTGCTGTGGTAGCCAGGCGGTGGGAAAATTAGGTTCTTACCTTGGTAATTTTCTTTCCTTAAATCATAGCAGATGAAGCCATTACGTATAGGTTATGTCCATCAACCAGCAGGGGAGATAGAGAGCACTCAAACTCTCACAGTGCCCTCTTGGCCAGCTAGCTCCACTGCCTCTTCAGTATTTGAAGCTTCCAAAGCAGTATGGCAAACCGTAATGGGAATCACAAGAGCTTTCCTCACAGCAAACGATGGCCCATCACAAGGGCATGAACTCATAAAGGAGGGAATGCACATCCTCCTGGAGGGAATAAACTCATCCTCCTTATTGTATAAGTGGAGGGGAACACCCGCGTCTCCTGGAGGGAATCACACATCCTCCCAACACACTGGAGGGAATGAACTCATCCTCCTATTTATAGAACTGGAGGGGAACAAACGCGCCTCCTGGAGAGAATCAACACATCCTCCAAAAAAAACATGCTGGAGGGAATTTAAACTTAAATTTAAACTGAACATGAATCCTGAAGATTGTTTTCCAACTTTCTCCCAAGGAAGGAACTTCAGGAAATTAGAACAGAACCTGAAAAACAGATTCACAGCATACAGACAATCATACAGGGAGGGCTCATGGCTTCATCTGCTATGACTAAAGGAAAGAAAATTACCAAGGTAAGAACCTAATTTTCCCTTCCTTGTCATCAAGCAGATGAAGCCATTACGTATGGGATGTAACAAAGCAATCCCTAGATAGGGTGGGAACAAGCCACTCCACGCGCTAGCACTTGTGCACCAAAACGTGCATCCCTCCTGGCAGCCACATCCAGCCTGTAATGTCGGGCAAAGGAGAGCTTAGAAGCCCATGTTGCTGCACTGCATATCTCTTGAAGAGAGAGAGCTCCAGTTTCAGCCCAAGAGGAAGAAATCGCTCTAGTAGAATGTGCCTTAAAGGCTACAGGTGGAACCCTGCCGGCCAGCAGATAAGCTGAAAAGATAGTTTCTTTGAGCCAGCGGGCAATAGTGGCTTTAGACGCTGGAGACCCTCTGCGAGAACCGGATAGCAAAACAAACAGATGATCAGAAGTCCTGAAAGAGTTAGTAACTTGCAGATACTGCAGCAGAGTCCTGCGCACATCCAAAAGGTGCAGCTGCCCAAAAGATTCTGGAAACTCTTCCTCTGAAAAAGAGGGCAAGAAAATAGGCTGGTTTAGGTGAAAGGCTGACACCACCTTAGGCATAAAGGAAGGCACGGTCCGAACCGTGACTCCGGACTCTGAAAATTGCAGAAATAGGTCTCTACAGGACAGCACCTGGAGCTCTGACACCCGTCTCGCCGAGGTAATGGCCACCAGAAAAACGGCCTTCAGTGTCAAATCTTTCTCCGATGCTCGCCGAAGCGGCTCAAAATGAGATGCCTGCAGGGTTTTCAAAACTAGCCCAGGTTCCAAGCTGGACAGGGTGCTCGCACTGGAGGTCGGAGCCGAAGCACCCCTCTAAGAAACCGTGCCACATCTGGGTGAGCAGCCAAAGACACGCCTTCCACCTTACCACGAAGGGAGGCCAACGCTGCCACCTGCACCCGCAGGGAATTATAGGCCAAGCCTTTTTGTACACCTTCCTGCAAAAAGTCCAGCATCGGCGAGACAGGAGCCCACATTGGAGCAATGGCTCTGGAAGCACACCAAGACTCAAACAGGCACCAAATCCTGGCATAAGCCACGGAAGTGGACCGCTTACGGGCTTGCAGGAGAGTGGAAATAACTTTATTGGAATAACCTTTATCCCTCAATTGCGCCCTCTCAATAGCCATGCCGTAAGACCAAAGCGGCTGGCGTCCTCCATGGCTACCGGTCCCTGAGTCAACAGGTTCGGTACCAGAGGTAACGGCAGAGGAGCCTCCAGGAGCATCTGTCAGAGGTCTGCATACCAAGGTCTCCTTGGCCAATCCGGGGCGATGAGGACCACTTCTCCTGGGTGCAGTCGAATCCGCAAGAGCAGGCGCCCTATCAAGGGCCATGGGGGAAACACATAAAGTAGACCCGGAGGCCAGGGTTGAGCCAAGGCATCCAACCCCGCCGAGCGAGGATCTCTCTGTTTGCTGAAGAAGCACGGGACTTTGGTATTGGCACTTGTCGCCATTAGATCCATCATGGGCTTGCCCCATTTGGCACAGATCTGCAGGAAAACTTCGTCTGCCAGATTCCATTCTGCTGGATCGATCTGATGCCTGCTCAGATAATCGGCCTGCACATTGCTCTGACCTGCAATATGAGCTGCCGACAGACACTGAAGATGCAGCTCGGCCCAGTGGCAAATCAGTTCAGCCTGCGCGGCTAGTGCTCTGCACCTTGTTCCGCCTTGTCGATTTATATAGGCCACCTTTGTCGTGTTGTCCGACATCACTCTGACAGCCAATCCTTCCAGGGTCACTTGAAAGGCCAGAAGCGCCTGAAACACCGCTTTCAACTCTAGGCGGTTGATGGACCACTCCGACTCCTCGGGTGTCCATAGACCCTGGGCATGCTTCCCCTGGCCGTGTGCGCCCCAGCCCTTCAGGCTGGCATCTGTTACCACCAGGCACCAAACGGGGAGCATCAGCGGCATTCCTCGCCGCAGCATGCTGTCCGAGAGCCACCACTCCATGCTGAGTCGGGCCGCAGGGAGCCAAGTAAGTCTGTATTGGTAATCCTGAGAAAAAGGAGACCATCTCCGGAGTAGGGAATACTGTAGAGGTCTCAGGTACGCTCTCGCCCAGGGTACCACTTCCATCATGGCTGTCATCGATCCCAGCAGCTGGACAATGTCCCAAGCTCGCGGGCGGGGCATCCTCAGGAGCAGACGGATCTGATTCTGAAGCTTGCACCGCCTTAGCTCGGGTAGGAACACATATCCCGAGACTGTGTCGAACCTGGCCCCCAAAAACTCTAGAGATTGTGAAGGTGACAGGTGACTTTTGGCCATATTGACGACCCAGCCTAAAGATTGCAGTACTGAGACCACTCTGGCTGTAGCTTGTAAGCTCTCTGTTGCAGAGTCTGCTCTGATGAGCCAGTCGTCTAGGTACGGGTGAACCCTGATACCTTCTCGCCTGAGAAAAGCAGCTACTACCACCATTACCTTCGAAAAGGTTCGGGGAGCTGTGGCGAGGCCAAAAGGCAAGGCCCTGAACTGGAAATGTTTTCCCAACACCACAAACCTCAGAAACTTCTGGTGCGGGGGCCAAATCGGTATGTGCAAGTAAGCTTCTTTCAGGTCTAGATACGTGAGAAACTCTCCTGGCTGTACCGCCGCAATGACGGAGCGCAGGGATTCCATTTGGAAATGCTGCACTCTCAGGGACTTGTTCACTTCTTTTAAGTCCAGAATAGGGCGAAAGGACCCACCTTTTCGCGGCACCACAAAGTAGATGGAGTATCGGCCGCAGCCTTGCTCGGCGGGAGGCACCGGGGTCACTGCCCCTAACTGAATCAGAATCTGTTTCTGAGTCTGACGTCCTGCACGTACAACGTGCAGTGACGTAAGACTCAGAAGAAATTTTCGGCGCCAGCTTTAGTGGAAGAAGAAATGAAAGGACCTCGGCTTGGCTGGTGGGGGTTGGGGGTCCCCTGCCAGCTGACGGAATTCTTTTAACGGCAGCCGGCAGCGGCAGGAGGCGGGGGTTGGGGTCCCCCACCAGCGAAGGTAGGCGACAGCAATGGAGGGAGAGGGTTGGCAGCGGTAGGGGGGTCCAGGGCGAAATCTGCGGGGGCCCAGGCCCCTGAGGCCCCACGCAGATACGCCCCTGCTTTATAGAATATACGTAGGCATATTATTTTTGGCATGGATTTTTCAGGCACCATATATAGAATCTAGCCCTTAATGCCTGAGCCTACTGGCACCTATTTAGTAGGTGGTAAGGGCTCATATGCTAGTCCCATGTTAATCAGGCAGCAGCAATGGCCATGCGCTGCCTAATTACAACCGGGAATACATACTCCGTGCCCCTGCACTAGAAAATAAAAATTATTTCCTAGCATGAGAAATGGTGTGCACCACCTGCGGGGTAGTCCTATCACTCCTTTGTAAAAGGGCCCCTTACTGCGCACTAAGGGCCTCTTTTACTGCAGCTTTGCCATGCGTCATTTCGCCACTACTGATGGGCTAATGAAGTCCAGCGGTGGTGCCTGCCCCCAGCACCTTTTCTGATGCTTAAAAAATATATTTTTTATTTTTTATCACCAAGGGTTTAACTGGCGGTAATTAGGCAGCCCCATGAGCTGCTTGGTTACTGTTGGTTTTTAGATGTGAACATACAGAGTTCACAACTGGAAGACTACAGTGTTTAAAAAACACAACAGATAGGAACACACTATTACAATATCAGAGTTATCCAAAAAATTTAAAGAATAGTCTCCCATACTCACAATTTTTACGGTACAGGAGAAACTGCACAAACAAAGAAGATTTCAAAATGCAGGCCAAGAATCTTATCCACAATTTACAGGATCGAGGTTACCCCTCCAAATTGTAAAAAGAGCAAACACAAGAGCTAAGCACAGTGAACGAAACTATCTACTACTGGATAATAAAACCCGTGAGGAAAGCAATGACAATTTTGAGACATTCATTCTAAAATTCACACGAGGAGGGGAAGAGGTGGGCAACATTATTAGAAAAAACTGGGATCTCATACAACCCCACCCTTTATTCATAAAAAGAAGTTTGCGCATAGCTTACTCGCGAGGGAGGAATCTAAAAGAAAGATTGAGTCCTGCAGTTCTGAAAACGGGCATAATGACCAGTGAGCCTAAGGGCCACTTTAAGTGCGGTAACTGCAGCATGTGTACTATCACCAGAGAGGGTAATAACTTCACGAATCCAGTAGACTCTAAGACATACTTAATCAATTCCTATACCAACTGTGACTCCAATCATGTCCTTGCAATAAATTATATGTAGGGAAAATGACAAGAAAATTACACGTCTGGTTACTGGAACATAAACCTTGCCTGAAGAGATAACAGCTGGGGTACCCTCTGGTAGCACACTGTAAAACCACGAAGCATAAGTTTTCACAATTTCGCTGCTTTGCAATTGACCACATCAAAATAAACATGAGAAGAGGTGATAGAGCAAAACGCCTCCTGCAGCTAGAGCAGCGTTGGATCTTCAGGTTAAAGTCTTTAGAACCTGTAGGTCTCAACACCATGATTCAATGGGCTACGTTTTTTTAGCATTGGCCCTTTAAAAATATTCCACCAATAACGTATGAGATGAATTAATTAGCGTCAATATAAGCTGGCACCATCTTTAGACCAGCTGACAGAGAAAAGCGAGGAGAAGTTAGTAAGTGGAGTGTGCTTGTACAGAAAAAGTAAAGGGGAATACCCAGGCTGTCAAAAGAATTGTTGAATCTGTCTGTAATCAATGTAATCAATCAGAGGATGGCTGTTTTCAGTGGTAGTTTTCTAATTACAGATATCAGCATAAGCGCAAGGGTAAAAAAGCCGAATACGGCGAAACGGGACCCCGTCAGAATGCTAAGATAAGTGCTTGATGCTTTAAATAGAGGTAGTCAGTCTAAGTTAGAGACACTAAACACCTAGGTATAAATGTACTCCAGGGTGGTACACAAGGAGGGGAGATAGTGATAAGAATTGGACTAAAGTGAAATTCTGCCATCAGGGATTGTGAAAGCAAATGAATCATAATGCACATCATCAGACCTTAGGAGGAAATGACTTAGTGAAAAAATAGACCTTAAGTATTATCTTGCACTTTAGAAATTATAGTTCTACTTGTAGTTCAACAGGAGTGGAATTCCAGATTGAAGGAGCAACAACAGCAAAACATGAATTTGGAGATGAGAAGGTATGAGCAGATTTTGTTGGGAAGAATGTAAGAACTGAATTGTGAATTAATAATAAGAGATTTGTTTATAAATTGTGGTAACCCTGAATGAAGGATTTAAAAACTCAAAACAAGAACCTTATAATTAATCCAGGATGAATGGGAAACCGGTGTTTGCACCATGGATTAGTTTAACTGTAGTGTTTTATATTAGTTGTAACCAGTGCATCTTTTCTACCAAAAAAGGTGCCGGTACTCAAATGCTAGGCCACCCTTCAGGAATGGGGAGATCACTGAGAGACCCACCCTACAATAGCCAGGCTCCCTGCAACCAGTCACAGAATCTATGACAAGGCAGAATTGTTGTGTAGAGCCTGAAATCTTTCATTAACACTTGGGGACCATGGGTCAATTTTAGCAGACAATAGAAAAGGTGCCGGTACTCAGTACCCCCTCAAAAAAAGCCCTGGTTTTAACCGTCGGAGATGATATTGTTGAACACCTTGAAGAATAGAATTACAGTAATCTAAGCACAAGGGACAGATTGTAAAAAAAGGAATGAACTAGATGGATTTGCCTCAGTGCAAAGAAAGATTTCTTGACTATTGAAGAAATATGGCTTGCAAAAGTCAAACTGTTGTCAATTAACACTCCAAGGATCCTGATTGCATCTTTGAGTAGAACCTGGGCACTATGATTTGTAGAAGAAGGACGCACAGGAAGAGTAGGGTAGCCAGTAGGGCTCTTGCAAAAAACAACAGGAGGACTAAAGAAAGATCAAATACTTTATTCTTGAGAGTACCCAACCCAGCACTGTGTTTTTTTTGTTACATTTGTACCCCATGCTTTCCCATTCATGGCAGGCTCAATGTGGCTTACATGGGGCAATGAAGGGTTAAGTGACTTGCCCAGAGTCACAAGCAGCTGCCTGTGCCTGAAGTGGGAATTAAACTCAGTTCCTCTGGACCAAAGTCCACCACCCTAACCACTAGGCCATTCCTCCACTCTCAGCTAAGTGCCTACTTCTGGGGTCTTAATACAATTACTCCATTACAGCACTGTGATGTTCTTGAAAACAGAATGGAAGCCAAAGAAAAAACAATAAAAGTGGAACAAAAAGATATGAAGGTACCCAAAGAGAAAAGAAACCCCCAAATCACTAATGTTGAAACGCATACCAGGAAATGTAGATGGAAAGCGATGACCGCAAATGCTCGCAGTCTAAGCAATTAAGTTCATGACCTTCAGGCCCTGATGTTGGAGGCAGACTTGGATGTTGTTGCAATCACGGAGACGTGGCTCAATGGTTCATGCAAACATACCAGGCTATAATCTATTTAGGAAGGATAGAGAGGGTCGTAAAGGTGGAGTAGTAGCTCTGTATGTGAGGAATGATATCACTGCGACTGAAATGACAGGGACCTGGGGAAAGAAAGAAGCGATATGGATCACCTTATAAAAAGATGAGAGAACCTCTGTCCACGTGGGTGTCTACAGACCTCCGACACAATTGGAGGAATTAGATAAAGACCTGATCGCAGATATTCAAAAGTTGGGAAGCAAGAGAGAGGTGCTGTTGCTGGGAGATTTCAATCTGCCAGATGTAGATTGGAAGGTTCCGTCTGTGGAATCGGAAAGAAGTAGAGGGATCGTGGATGCTTTCCAATGTGTTTTGCTCAGAAAAAATGGTGATGGAACCCACGAGGGAGGGAGCGACACTGGATCTGGTGCTCACAAATGGGGATAGCATGTCAAATATCCGAGTGGGTGCCCACCTGGGCAGCAGTGACCATCAAACGGTTTGGTTTGATATAACAGCTAAAGTGGAGAGCGGCCACTCAAAACTCATAGTCCTGGATTTCAAGCGTGCTGACTTTAGTAAAATGGGGGAATACCTGAGGAAGGAGATGATGGGCTGGGAGGAAGTACAAGAAGTGGAAGGACAGTGGTCCAGGCTGAAAGAAACTATAAATAGGGCCATGAACCTTTATGTAAGGGAAGTAAATAAAAGCAAGAGAAAAAGGAAACCGATATGGTTCTCCAAGCAAGTGGTTGAGAAAATAAAGGCTAAAGAGTTGGCGTTCCAGAAATACAGAAAAACTCAAGAAAAGGAACACATGGAGGAATACCGGATGAAACTGAAAGAAGCCAAGAGAGAGATACGACTGGCAAAAGCGCAAGCGGAAGAACAAATGGCTAGAAATGTAAGGAGGGGTGACAAAAATTTCTTCAGGTATATTAGTGAAAGGAGAATGACTAAAAAGGGAATTGTGAGACTAAAAGATACTGCGAACCGCTATGTGGAAAATGATGAAGAAAAAGCAAATTTGCTAAATAGATACTTTTGTTCTGTTTTCACAGAAGAAAATCCTGGAGAAGGACCGCGATGGACTGGAAATAGTACAAATGAGAATGAAGTGAATAGAGCACCGTTCACGGAAGAAAATGTGTATTAACAACTTGAAAAGCTAAAGGTGGACAAAGCCATGGGACCGGACGGGATCCACCCCAAGATATTGAGGGAGCTCAGAGAGGTTTTGGCGGGTCCTCTTAAAGATTTGTTTAATATATCCTTGCAGACGGGAAAGGTTCCGAGGGATTGGAGAACAGCAGAGGTGGTCCCTCTTCACAAAAATGGTGATAGTGAAGAAGCTGGAAACTACAGGCCGGTAAGCCTCACTTCGGTTATTGGAAAAGTAATGGAAGCGATGCTGAAGGAAAGGATAGTGAATTTCCTGGAAGCCAATAAGTTGCAAGATCCAAGACAACATGGTTTTACCAAAGGGAAATCGTGCCAAATGAATCTCATTGAGTTCTTTGATTGGGTGACAGGAGAATTGAATCAGGGACGAGCTATGGACGTAATCTACTTAGATTTCAGCAAAGCTTTTGACACGGTTCCCCACAGGAGGCTCTTAAATAAACTGGATGGGCTGAAGATAGGACCTGAAGTGGTGAACTGGATTAGGAACTGGTTGACGGACAGACAACAGAGGGTGGTGGTGAATAGAATTCGCTCGGAGGAGGGAAAGGTGAGTAGTGGAGTGCCTCAAGGATCGGTGCTGGGGCCGATTCTGTTCAATATATTTGTGAGTGACATTGCCGAAGGGTTAGAAGGTAAAGTTTGCCTATTTGCGGATGATACTAAGATTTGTAACAGAGTGGACACCCGGGAGAGAGTGGAAAACATGAAAAAGGATCTGAGAAAGCTAGAAGAATGGTCTAAGGTTTGGCAATTAAAATTCAATGCAAAGAATTGCAAAGTGATGCACTTAGGGAATAGAAATCCACGGGAGACGTATGTGTTAGGCGGGAAGAGTCTGATAGGTACGGGCGGAGAGAGGGATCTTGGGGTGATAGTATCTGAGGATTTGAAGGCGACGAAACAGTGTGACAAGGCGGTGGCCGTAGCTAGAAGGACTGGTGGTTGGGAGGCGGGGATAGTGCTGGGCAGACTTGTACGGTCTGTGCCACAGCCGGTAGTTGGGAGGCAGGGCTGGTGGTTGGGAGGCGAGGATAGTGCTGGGCAGACTTATACGGTCTGTGCCAGAGCCGGTGGTTGGGAGGCGGGGCTGGTGGTTGGGAGGCGGGGATAGTGCTGGGCAGACTTATACGGTCTATGCCCTGAAGAGCACAGGTACAAATCAAAGTAGGGTATACACAAAAAGTAGCAAATATGAGTTATCTTGTTGGGCAGACTGGATGGACCGTGCAGGTCTTTTTCTGCCGTCATCTACTATGTTACTATGTAATTTGTCAATGTTTTTGAATTTATGTAGATAAAATACACGCTGTCTTGAAAAAGACACAAGGTTAAAAATGAAAGTGAATCAATTCAAAAAGGATATATAAATGCCGTGAACTGAAAAGAGAAGGAGCCAGAACTGAGAAACCCAATAATGGGAAAAGTAGAGCAACTGTTTTAGATGAGTTCAGTTTCAATCCAATCAATGCAATCCAATCAGCTATCTGAGAAAGCTTGTATGACATCATCAATCGCATCTGAGGAGTGGGTTTCAAGAGGAAATAATAAATTGTACATACTATCAGCAAGTGGCCAAATTTTAGAGCCATTATAGGGATCCTGAATGAACCCTGGTACATAGCCTCAGTTGAGGACTGTTGTTGCAATAAAATGTAAGGGAATATCAAACATTGAAAAAAATCTCTGAGTAGCTATGCAAAAATGTTTATATAACATAAATCTACAAATCTCAGGTGTTCACAATTGAGAGTGTCACATCCTAGCCTTTGCTCTGATTGAGCTAGAAGCCTAAAGAAACAGGAGGAAATTGCTAGGTCATAAAGAATTTGTTCCCATTCTGCGTCTATGAAAGACTGCTTCAAACAGTTGGCCTTTACCACGTACAATTTAAAATACAATCAGCCTTATTTTTGAAAGTGATGGGCGCCCATATTTCGACCCAAATCGGGAGATGGGCGCCCATCTCGCAAAGGTGCCCAAATCGGTATAATCGAAAGCCGATTTTGGGTGTCTTCAACTGCACTCCGTCGCCGGAATGAACAAAGTTGACGAGGCGTGTCAGAGGCGTGGTGAAGGTGAAACTGGGGTGTGTTTATCGGCCGAGGAGAGATGGGCGCCTTCAGCCAATAATCGAAAAAAAGGGCGGCAGAAGCTAGAATTTGAGTCGCTTTTGCTGGACCCTTTTTTTTCCACAACCCAAGTCCCAAAAAAGTGCCCCAACTGGCCAGATGATCACCGGAGGGAATCGGTGATGACCTCCCTTGACTCCCCCAGTGGTCACTAACTCCCTCCCACCACAAAAAAAGAACTTTAAAAACTTTTTTTGACAGCCTGTATGTGAGCTTCAAATGTCATACCCAGCTCCCTGACAGCAGTATGCAGGTCCCTGGAGCAGTTGTTAGTGGGTGCAGTGGACATCAGGCAGGCAGACCCAGGCCCATCCCCCCTACCTGTTCCACTTGTGCTGGTTAATGTTGAGCCCTCCAACCCCCCCCCCCAAAACCCACTGTACCTACATGTAGGTGCCCCCTGCACCCCTTAGGGCTATGGTAATGGTGTAGACTTGTGGCAGTGGGTTTTGTGGGGGATTTGGGGGGCTCAGCACACAAGAGAAGGGTGCTACGCACCTGGGAACTATTTTAATTTTTTTTAATTTGTAAAAGCGCTCCCTAGGGTGCCCAGTTGGTGTCCTGGCATGTGAGGGGGACCAGTGCACTATGAATCCTGGCCCCTCCCACGACCCAATGCCTTGGATTTGTTCGTTTTTGAGCTGGGCGCCTTCGGTTTCCATTATCGCTGAAAACCGATAGCGCCCAGCTCAAAAACGCCCAAATCCTAGGCATTTGCCCTGCACAACTTGTATTATCGAAAAAAAGATGGGCACCCATCTTTTTTCAAAAATACAGTTTGTCCCGCCCCTTCGCATGGCCGCCCACGGAGGTAGGCGCCCACGGAGATGGGCACCCACTTTCGATTATGCCCCTCCACGTTTACTATCAGTAAGTAGTTGACAGTAGCAGAAATGCTCTAGAAAATAAATAAATAAATCTATCATGATGTTTCCTTTATGATAGCAACATATTCTTGCAGGAATTCCTATGTCCATTGACTAATTTTAGTGGTCTGGAATGCATGATGTGACAGCCTATCCAAAAGGCTGTGCAGTGTGTCTAGACTATCATTGTTCAACTAATTTCACTGGAGAGGTCTCCAAGAACAAAAATGCTTTCCAGATGTATATGTTCCTTTATTCAAACTTCATAACCTAATAAAAAATGTGAAGCATTTATGACTAGAGAAATCTCTTAAGAACATTTTTATTATTTGAAGTATTATGTATCTATCAAGGGGAAATAGAGTAGATTTTGAATCTCATACTAAAATAAGATCATTAAGATGAGTTAAAAAAAACATACCCAATGTGCCTATTCCTTAAGAATAAACTTTCCTTTCCGGCATATGTTTCAAGAAAAGAGCCAAGGGCATCTGATAAATATATATATATAAACTCTTAGGACTCCTTTTACTAAGCCATGGTAGTGATTCTTGTGCATCAAATGTGACAAAGAATTAGCCGTGCCGGGAATCACTACTGTGGCTTCGTAAAAGGAGCCCTTAATACAGGTACAATGAATAGCTAGTCTGCTGAAGTAAAAGTGTGCATTACATTGGAATAGTAAATCAAGAAAACAAAAACTACTAACAGGGAATACAAAATCAAGAAAGCAAGAACAATCCCATATGCTAAAACATTAGAAGATGTAACACTTGCAACTTTTTATAAACATGATGGTTACTCTTGGTTATCTAAGCCGTGAAGCTCTCGCTCCACAAAGCATTGCCGTGCTTTGTTAAATATTATCTTTTACCCACAACTGGAAGGTTTGAAGAGAGGTAGAGGAAGGGGACAGGTGGAGGTGCTGCACTGTGTGTTTGAGGGAAAGGGCAGGAGGGATGCAGGGAGGTACTCTGTGTTGCATTCTACACCCATGAAGCGAGCAAGGTTTAAGTGCCCCTGTATCTCTTTCATCCTGTGCAGCCACACCAGCTGCACATACCTTGCTATGGATTTGTGTCCCAACCTGGACATCTCAATTCCAGTCTCCATGTTCTGTGTATAACTGGGCTTCACATTAGCTAGTTAGGTTTCCCCTGGGAAATTGTTATACTGAACTATAAACACACAGGCACTAGTAAGGAAAATAAGGGTCCTTTTATAATTAAATATGACTATAGATAAATTCAGCACTCAAAACTGAGCTCTAAGGAAATGGCTTTCAGCCTATATTAGGTCTGATATATATTTTTATGTCTCAGCTGATCAAGAGTCAAACTGATGCAAATCCAAAAAAATCAGTTTTGAGTGGTCTAACTGCTTATCACATATCTAAATATGTCTTTTTGTAGAACTTCATCCAACAGACAGAACTGTACTTTAATAATATTAAACACCTTAGAAACCAATTTCAACAGCCTCAGCTGTACCACTCTAGTAGCTCATAAAATCACTGCAACCTAAGCTTGCCCAGCACTGAAGTCAGGCTTACCGGTCTGTCATTTCCTGAATCACCCCTGGAACCCTTTCTAAAAATCGGTGACAGCATTACATTGGCCACCCACCAATCTTCAGGATGATTTGGTACATAAAGCTTAGCTAGCAGTGATTTTATGAGCTACCGAAGTGATACCATTGAGGTTCCTGAAATTGGTTTCTAAGGTGTTTGCTATTATTACAGTACAGTTCTGTCTATTGGATGATATTATATGCTCTACTTCCACTATTTTATTATTTTTTTGAACCTATTTGACTGTGTATTGTTTTTGTAGATCCTGTCATTGGTGGATAGCAGTACATGCTGATAGTCCACAGGGTACTGAATAAAGGAATATTACAATACTACAAATGATTATGCATTTTTATATAAAACATCTACAAAAGTGTCATAAAAAATATAGATTCTCAACAGGTTTACAGTTAGCATTACAAATGGAAGACCACTCGTTACAACACTGTAATACAAAGCATACTTTTAGGGGCCATGGTACAACTACCGTGGTGTTGGTGTTTGCCAATCAGGCACTACTGCCAGGCTACAGCAGGAGCCTAGTGGTAGTGCAAGCACCCTCCATGTGCCATTTCTGGCACACCACTTAAACAATTTTTTTCTGAACCAGGGACTTGCCCAGCGGTAATTGGGCAGCGCCACGCACTGCTCAGTTACAGCCAGGTTAGCACAGGAGCCCCTACCACCTCCTAAATACAGCCATTTCCTTTAAAACAAAACAAAATGCCTTTTACCCACTGCGGTAAAAGGGGGCCTTGGCGTGCTGCAAACTTGCACGTCGACACTACTGCAGACCTCCTTTTACCTCAGTGTAGTAAAAGGGACACTTAGAACCTTATTTTCAAGAGTTACATAAATAATGAACAAAGGAAATAGTCTTTTCAAAATATGTTAAATACATCACTCATACCTGTTCTAATGTGACTGTAATCTGATAGAGAGGGCTTTTACAAAGTTATGTTCTCTCTAATGAACAACAAAATAACAAAACACTGAAGTGCTTAATTATTATATATTAATCCAAAACTAAGCAGAGTCTGAAATAAATAGAAACTTGATCAACATCAAGCCTCAGAATAGGTAGGAGGTCCATGGGCCCTTGGAAATCCCTGATAATAAGAGAGGCTGACATCTAAATTTCCATCAGTGGAAGGAGGAGAGAAGTGGTGATGCCTTCAGCTATATCTTCCTACTCTCTGCCAGGAGCAGTAGTTCTGCTTTAAATCAGTCATTCTCAATCCAGTCCTCAGGACACACCTAGGCAGTCAGGCTTTTAGGATACCCACAATGAATGTACAACAGATATTATTTGCATATTATTGAGATATTCTATGCAAATCTCTCTCATGCATATTCATTATGGATATCCTGAAAACTTGACTAAGAACACATGCAGTAAAATGGTGTCTTGCATGATTCAAAACATGATAGTCCATCTCTTGCTGACAAAGGAGGAGGATGCAGACCCCAAACTATATTTCCCCATGTTTAATTAAATAATGATTCACAATGCAATAAATAATGAAACTCTTTTAGCCATTGCTGTTTTTCTAACACATTTAGGGGGAAATTATCATGGACTACCATTAAGAACCCCCCCCCCCCCCCTTATTGTTCCATCAGAAAGCTTCATCAGCTGATAAACCCCTACTGGATATACCCTCCTTCCAGCAAATCAGACTTGAAGAATATCGCACTTCAATATTTTATATTGCTGATTCTTTGAATCCTTTGATTTGGAATTCTTTACCACTGGAACTGCACAAATCTAGTTATGCTCAAGAACTTGAATATTTACATGGATGATGAATCCTCCCTCAGGATGTCTCATTTCTTAAGGCTTCAGGTCTCTCACAGTTTGTAAGGTTTCCAACACATGCTGCAGGACACATACTTGATCTGGTTATGGCCTTTTCTTCTTCCTTCCTCTCCACTGACAACATCTGAAGCCAACTGGCCCCATGGTTGGACCATTTTCTAATCTCTTTCCAGCTGCATATTGTTGAACCGATTGCCTGCCTGTATTCCCCGACAGCAGTATCAAACTAGACTTCTATATTGTCTTGATCACTCTGAATGCTCTCCACTTTTCTCTTACTTTCCGCTGAACAACTCCTCCCTCTCGGCTGGTTCTAGAAACAACTGAGATGATCTTTGTGGGATCCAGAAGACGTAGAAGTACAAAGTTTGCAGTCATTTTGATTCTGATCCACTGCCAGGCAGATTAAGCACTTTGAAGGCCCATTAAAACTCTGGATCTTTCTGGCACACTTTGGGCATGATCTAAATAAACCCTGACTCTAGTTATATGTTGAAATGAATAAAATAAATGAAATACATAAAAATAACATAAATGATGAGGTTTATTTTGATAAAAAGCAATATCAGAAAGACTGATTAATTTGTATAAAAGTCAACTCACATCTCTTCATATTGTTCTACTCTTTATAACTTGAACATCTCTTGATACTTTGTACCATACTTTGTGTCATCTATGTGAATCTTTGTACCATACTTGTGTAACCTCTGTGATTCAGTAAATTAAAAATTTGTAACACAACTTGTAAGCCACACTGAACTTGCTATTGAGCGGGAAAAAGCGGGGTATAAATGCTATAAAATAAAATAAAAAGTCAACTTATTTGGGGGACGTTTTGCTCTATGTCCATCCATTCAGCTGGGGAAAAAAAAGACTGAAATGCTGAGGAGGGCTATTCCATCCTGGTGACGTGTAATGATATCACCTACTTGTGTGCCTGACTCAATCCTTCTTGTCAGTAGAAAGAAATGATTTTCAATATACTCAGTCCTCTGGAAAACTATCCCATAGTAAACGACTGCAAGAATACAGGATTTGATATATCTGGTCTGTCCAGTTATTCTGTCTACACTGCTAAAGATATCTCCCAGTTGCCAGATACAGAGGGTGACAATTTTTTAAAACACAAATCAAGGGAGACATAGCATTTTTCTTTCCCAAGGATACATATTATAGTTTTCCTGCATTATACACCATCATCTTGGGTAAAAGAAGATAGAATATCCCCACTACACTCTCTCCAGAACATGCCTTTTCCATGCTTAACTATTAAAATCTGTTATAATCTAGCTTTGTGCAGTGGTAGTATTATAGCCAATGAGATTAATCTGAGGCATGATTATTGCTAACTTATAACCCAAATATCCAGCAATACTAGTTTTGCAGCTGCAAACATATCCAGCTCTCTAGGTCCTCTGAGTAGCCTGTAAACAGTCACAATGATGTGAGTGCTTGCATTTCTGCTGGGACTTTGAGCATGTTTGACAGACCCAGCTGCTAGTATGATTCTGCCACCACTGACATAAACCCCTTAATTGTACAACAGGATGCCCTCATTTACGTTCCATTTGAGACTGTCATTGTAAGAATACTGTTACTTTCAAAGGTAAGTATACAGTTACGTGCATAAGTGGTGGCAAAACAAAATGCTATTCTGTAAGGGCATGCAAATTCAAAAGAGAAGTTCACATGGGCAGAGCTTGGGAGGGGCATGGGTGGTGCTGCCACTTACGCATGCAACTTAGAGAATAGTATAAGTTACATGTGCCCTTGCTGCATTTAGGCACCCACAGTTAAACCAAGCCTATGACTGGTGTAACTGCATATGACCAAATGTTAGGCACGCCCATCCTGGGTTATGCTATTGTTCTATAATGGAATCTGAATGCCCAGATATTGTTATACAATAGGATCTCACCATGCAGCACTGGGACTTCTAAAAAAGGGGCTCTCAGTTACACAGTAGAATTGCCCCCAAAATGTTTAAGAGATAATTTTCTGTTACAAATATTTGTATAAGTTTCTGAGACTGATTCTACATCATGTACCATGTTTTACTTGTTTCTTTGTTAGAAAGACGGACAGTATAATTAGGAGAAATAATAATTAGGAGAAATACAATGTACTAACAAACAAATATGAAATGGAAGATTAAAAACAGTACAGTAGAAAGCTTCCCACACTGTGCATACGAATGACAATGCTCAAATCTTGCTTCTAGTCAGTGAGAAGAATAAGTATGGACTTAATTGTATGCCTTTTGCCCCAGTACATCCTGATGCCACAGTATTCACAGGGAACATCTCCAACTCTGTGATATGCCCCAGCCCATCCTCAGCAGAATCCTTTCTGTTGCAGGGCTATGCACTTGGTCAGTTGGCTTATCAGCACTGGTTATTTAGACATATATGTTCAAGTATTTAGCCAGAACTATACAGATAAAAACAGAAGGTCAATATTTTAAAACACTTCTGTGGTCAGCATCAGGTGCTGATCGCATAAGTGCTTCATTTTTAAATTTCTCGGGTGATTAAATGGATGCATTTGGGCCAGGAGCATTCCCAGAAGAAGGAGATAATTTATCCAAAGTGAATCTTATAAGTGGACCATATAAATGTATCCATATGTGGACCACACAAATAGAAGTCCTAACTTTATACAGATATGTTTAGGACCACATTTACACTGCAGCATTTCAGAAACACATGCGCAGATCAGAGAAGTACAGAAAAGTTACATATTTATGTCCATTTTGCAAATCAAGATAGGTATTGATGTGCCTCTATAAAATAGGTTCCTAGATCCAAATCCAAAAGTGCACAAATACCAATGATCACATTTACATCCACTATGACTCACGTGTAAATGCATATATGTACTCATGTGTTTTATAATATATATATACATTGCAATTCTGCCCAAACTACGCCCCTGAAAAGTCCACACAAAGAGGGGCATAATCGAAAGTGGGTTTCCATCTCCGTGGGCGGCCATGCGAAGGGGTGGGACAAACTGTATTTTGAAAAAAAGATGGGCGCCCATCTTTTTTTCGATAATACGGATTGTGTGGGGCAAATGCCTAGGATTTATTCGTTTTTCAGCTGGACGCTATTGGTTTTCAGGGATAATGGAAACAGAAGGCACCCAGCTCAAAAACGAACAAATCCAAGGCATTGGGTCGTGGAAGGGGCCAGGAGTCATAGTGCACTGGCCCCCCTCACATGCTAGGACACCAACTGGGCACCTTAGGGGGCACTTTTACAAATTAAAAAAAAAATTTAAATAGCTCCCAGGTGCATAGCACCCATCCCTTGTGTGTTGAGCCCCCAAATCCCCTCCAAAACCCACTGCCCACAAGTCTACACCATTACCATAGCCCTAAGGGGTGCAGGGGGGGCACCTACATGTGGGTACAGTGGGTTTTGGGGGGGTTTGGAGGGCTCAACAATAACAAGCACAAGTGGAACAGGTAGGGGGGAGTGGGCCTGGGTCCGCCTGCCTGATGTCCACTGCACCCACTAACAACTGCTCCAAGGGTATAACATTTGAGGCTCGTATACAGGCTGTCAAAAAAGTTTTTAAAGTTCATTTTTTTGTGGTGGGAGGGGGTTAGTGACCACTGGGGGAGTCAGGGGAGGTCTTCCCCGATTCCCTCCGGTGCTCATCTGGCCAGTTGGGGCACTTTTTTGGGACTTGGGTCGTGAAAAAAAAGGGTCCAGCAAAATCAACCCAAATTCTCGCTTCTTTCGCCCTTTTTTTTTTGATTATCGGTCAAAGGCGCCCATCTCTCCTCGGCCGATAAACACGCCCCAGTCCTGCCTTCACCATGCCTCCGACATGTCCCCGTCAACTTTGTTCATTCCCGTGACGGAGTGCAGTTGAAGACGCCCAAAATCGGCTTTCGATTATACCGATTTGGGCGCCTATCTCCCGATTTGGGTCGAAATCTGGGTGCCCATCACTTTCGAAAATAAGGCGGAAAGTGGGCCAAATTCTATAAATGGTGCCTTAAAAATCAGTGCTGAAAACCATACACTTAGTGAGATTCTATAAACTAAGCCTAAAGTTAGGTGTAGTTTATAGAATATGCGCATGTGCCATTCTTGTGACTAAAATTTAGGTGCTCCTATTTAGGCCACCTAAAACCAGGCCTACATACTTGCGCCTAACTTAGGTGCAGATCGGGTATATTCCATAAGAGTGCGTACAGTTTTTTGAAATACCCATAACCCACCCTTTCTATGCCTATGGCCATGCCCCCTTTTTGGCTGCAGACATTAGAATTAATGCACACTATGTTATAGAATACACCTAGAACTTTGTGTGCATACATAATAATTAAATCCAATTAGTGCCACTAATTGGTTCTTAAGTATCAATTACTGGCACTGATTTTTTTTTTTTTTTTTGCTTTTTGTTTTTGGTTTGTTGCTTTTATTTTAGTCTTTGAAAATATTTGATGATTAATTGGATACACCATATGGAGCTTGTTCATTTCTTACACATATGTGTATTATTATTATTGACTTATTCTAAAAACTTATAAAGATTTTTAAAAAAAAAACGCTTATATACACACAAACTGCTTAAGTACCTTGTGTTTTTATATTGACTGAATTTGTGTGGGACCAAAATGTTGGCAACACAGTGTCAGTAAAGTGCCCTACTGAAAATGCACACCTTAAAAGCAACAGAAAACACAATGAAAATGTACAGACTTCAGAGAAACTATCAGGCTTATTTTCGAAAGAGAAGGGCGCCCATCTTTCGACACAAATCAGGAGATGGGTGTCCTTCTCCTAGAGTCGCCCAAATCGGTATAATAGAAAGCTGATTTTGGGCGTCCTCAACTACTTTCCATCGTGGGGACGAACAAAGTTCAAGGGGGCGTGTAGGAAACATAGCGAAGGTGGGACTGGGGCGTGCTTAACAAATGGGCATCCTCGGCCGATAATGGAAAAAAGAAGGGCATCCCTGACGAACACTTGGCCGACTTGGTCCTTTTTTTAAGACTAAGCCACAAAAATGTGCCCTAAATGACCAGATGACCACCGGAGGGAATTGGGGATGACCTCCCCTTACTCCCCTAGTGGTCACTAACCCCCTCCAACCCTCCAAAAATATTTTTCCAGCCTCTCTGCCAGCCTCAAATATCATACCCAGTTCCCTGACAGCAGGATGTAGGTCCCTGGAGCAGTTTTAGTGGGTACTGCAGTGCACTTCAGGCAGGCGGACCCAGGCCCATCCCCCCCTACCTGTTATACTTGTGGTGGTAAATGTGAGCCCTCTAAAACCCACCACAAACCCACTGTACCCACATGTAGATGCCCCCCTTCATCCCTAAGGGCTATGGTAGTGGTGTACAGTTGTGGGGAGTGGGTTTTGGTTTTTTTTTTGGGGGGGGGGGGCTCAGCACACAAGGTAAGGGAGCTATGCATGTGAGAGCTTTTTCTGAAGTCCACTGCAGTGCCCCCTAGGGTGCCCGGTTGGTGTCCTGGCATGTCAGGGGGACCAGTGCACTACGAATGCTGGCTCCTCCCACGACCAAATGGCTTGGATTTGGTCATTTCTGAGATGGGTGTCCTCAGTTTCCATTATCACCGAAAATCGGGGACGACCATCTCTAGGGCCAACCATCTCTAAGGTCGACCTAATTGTGGAGATTTGGGCATCCCCGACCATATTATCGAAACGAAAGATGGGCACCCATCTTGTTTCAATAATACGGGTTTCCCCGCCCTTTCGCGGGGACGTCCTGCAAGGACGTGCTCTCTCCTCATGAAAACTTGGGCACTCCATTCGATTATGCCCCTCCACATCTCCTTCCCGTGCTATATCAGCAAACTTTCTTTATTTTCATTAATCTATAAACTGGAATTTACTTCTCAAGTTCAAAAGGGCAAGTGTAATCCAGTCTATTTTAGTAGCAGGCCAAGTCAAGCAATGTGCTTGTTGAATAAGCAGGTTTTTTTAAAAATGTCCAATAAGCCTGTTCTCATATCCTGACATGTTTATCTAAGTCCTCCTTCATTCTTTAGGTCTGTGGGCTAGGCCAAGTGTTGTGAGAAAAAGCAACAATGTCAGAGAAAGCCCCAGATGTACATGACTATCTCAATGTGTGAACAAGTTATTAGTATTTACTTTCCTTGACATGTTTTCTTAAACACAACGCTTAACCTTCTTTGGCGCATTTCACGTATTTGTTCTTTGTATCAGATCCTATGAGATTTACACAAATCCCTTGTCTCCTGCTAAGACTTGCGGGATGCAGCTAAAAAATAATAAAACACATTTGTTTTCCCTGTAGCTCTCCAGACTTCAGAAGTAGAAAGGCTGCTCACAGTTGAGGGCAACATTTTGAATCCTTTAGAAGCAACAGTTGAGTGACTATGCTAATAGTTATTTTGGATTTATATAATCTGTGCCTTTTCATCCAAAACTCATTCCAAGGAGCTGTGCAACAGAATACATCATAAACATAAACACAGATGCTTTGAGGGTGGAAAGTTTAGCTGCAATGCAATTTGTTTATTAAACTGCAATAACATACTTGTGCACGTTAAACACTGGGATTGGCATTTAATAAGAGCTAAAAATGTTTTACTGTGTATTTTTTTAAAATAATGTAATGTTGGCATGCCATTGGCACATCAGTGGAGTAGCCCAATTTGTGAAACATTTTTGCAAGCTTTGCTGCTCTAGGAAACTTAACCACCTTTTCAGGTATAGTTAATTTTTTACCCAGACCATCACCAGGCTAAGATGCCTGATAGTGATCCTGGGACAGCAGTTCTAAATGGCCTGTGGAATGCCCCTCATTCCCTCTTATAAAAAAACCCCCAAGAACCTGTGGGGACAAAGTATACCTATTTATTTAAATGCATTTTTATCCCACTCCTGGAATGACCTTTGTCACAGCAGGTCCTATACATAGGAGACACTACAGTGGGTGGAGTGAATGCTGAGTACCCCCAATATTGAGTAAGCTCCTTGATTTGTGTCCAGCTAGGGATAATTAGTATTGTGTTTGGCACTCCTAATAATTTTGAAATGTTGACCCTTATGGTTTTATATAAAACATGCTCACCCTCTATACCCGCTCAGAACATACATATTCATTAGGTATATACATTCATTAGGGCGTATTTGGCTTTATGGAGGAGTGGCCTAGTGGTTAGGGTGGTGGACTTTGGTCCTGGGGAACTGAAGAACTGAGCTCAATTCGCACTTCAGGCACAGGCAGCTCCTTGTGACTCTGGGCAAGTCACTTAACCCTCCATTGTCACAGGTACAAATAAGTACCTGTATGCAATATGTAAGCCACATTGAGCCTGCCATGAGTGGGAAAGCACGGGGTACAAATGTAACAAAAATAAATAAAAATTAGTGCTCCTTAAAAAATTCTATATATGCTAAATTGGTTTAAATGTATTAACCTACAAATTAACATTAGACAGTTCTAACATATTAGTTTTTGTTTCTATTAGGACAAATATATATAAAATGAACCACAATAATCGAAAAATCAGAAAACAACCCAAACCAAAACTTATTGTCATGTTCACATCACTAATATTCACAATTATACTCCATAATTAAGCCCTACTCCTGCATTCAAACTTTGCCCCATTCAAATTCTTCTAACTCCCAATAGGGTTGCCCTCCAACCCTCACCTAATCCGCATAGTCCCTTGGTGCAAAGGGAGAAGGGATAATTCTCACTTATGACTGCTTCTCCAGATTCATAGTGTAAAACGATGCCAAGACCCCAGAGGTCTGAGGCTCCCTTTTCACCATAGGCATTTATATACCCAGATTACTATAACTTGATGCCGGGAATGTGACCAAGACACAAAAGGTTTATGGGTACTTCCCTAGTTGGGAAGAGGAGAGGAGAGGAGAACATAATTTTGTAGTGTGCAATGACTATGGGCATAGGATTATCATAACTGGCACGGATTCCAAAGTCTACCATCTAAAGCGATATAGAGCTTCATGAGATCATGAACCAGGTGTGCCTCCAAACGTTTGCAAGCCTTTAAGCCTATATCACCAACATTTGCTACTGTAGTTAGACCCAAACCCACTTAAGACAGTATTGCATTATTTTATTCTGAATTTATTAATTGGAATATGTCAGCTTTTGGAAATGGGCATCTCTGATATTTAGAAGGATGCCGTCTAAGAAAAGCAGTAAGAAACCAAAGAGAAGTACAGGGTGACACAAGACTTTCAAGCCAGAAGAATTCCAATGCAAACTCTTAATGGGCACGAAAAAGTAAAGAACCTGAAATCAGGGGCGCAGCCAGACAACAGATTTTGGGTGGGCCTAGGCAAGAATTGGGTGGGCACCAAGTGTGCTTCCCCCCCCCCCCCCAAACAATTATCTCAGCTGGTGGGAAAATGCTTCTTTCCACCTTGGCAGTAGGAACACACTGAAAGCTGAGCATGCGAAGGTGCCGGTGTCATGGAGAGTAGCATTTTCGTTACCATCAGGGGAAAATCTTCAGCTGGTGGAGCCTGGGATTCCCACCAGTTACCACTAAACATGTGCTAGTGTTGGGTGGACCCGAGCCATAAATGGGTGGGCCCTGACCCACCCAAGCCCACCTGTGGCTACGCCACTGCCTGACATAGGCCTCTGTTTTGGTGGAAGGCTGCCTCCCTTAGGGGTCACAAGACTTGATGGAATATGCTTGTGTGTGTGTGGTACCTATGGGTGCTGTATGTTATGCAATACTGCCAAGCAGCATTGAATCCCACCAAAAAGGAAACGTTCAAAAAAGTGCTGTCATTATAAAAACATCATTGCATTTTTGCTGCTGGCGAGCAAGTCTATTTGAGGAGTTTCCCATGTCCTAAAAATGCCTTGTGGGCATGATGATGCAGAGATTACTTGTGGAGTTGTCAGCTCTCTGGTTCTAATTGCTCAAGATGTAAGTGCCTTGAACTGAATGTGATTGGGAATCAGAAAGTCCAGAATTCATGCTGTTTTCTGGCATAGGAAAAGTAAACTTGTTCCTCCTTAACACAACTTAATTGTCCATCTGAATTAAAACAGAGTGATCCCAAAGAGGTTCAAACACCCAGAGAGTACAGAATATTGGCTGACGTTAAAGATAATAGGCAGCAAAATGGAGTGGGTCAGAGAGGTCATAGCCCCACCAGTATTTCACCTAACACTGCATCAGCAAATAAGAGAGCTTGGAGGGTCAACCTGAAGATTGGTTTGGTTGACCCCACCAATCAAAAAGATGATCTGCTGCTCCTTCTACAAAGGATTGATATGGAGCAGTTGTTCAGCTTGTGACCAGGTTCCCTGATGAGAGCTCAGATGGCTTTCCAACCAATGCTGGATGCATCTATCGTGAGAATGGAGAAATATTCTACTGGTATAAAAGGGATACACTTGATCAGGTTAAATTTGGACATTCACCTCCATAGCATGGACTGGTCAATGTCAGGAAGTATTTTTTCACGGAGAGAGTGGTGAATACTTGGAGAACTCTTTTATTAAAAGAAACGCAAAACAATACTTCAACAAAAGTATGTACAAGCAATAAAAACCCCCACATATCTCCTAGACCCTACACACCTATACAAACCTATACAAAGCCAACTAACCCCCCCCCCTTAAAAACCCCCACCCTATACCAAACCTCCCCTATGGAGGTTTCAAATGAACATGTTTCCACCACACATTTGCCTTCTGTAACCCTTCCGTCACCCGTTCCCATTTAGCCACCTCCTGAACTCCCCTAATTATGTCCCAACTAACCTGTTCAGCCGACCTGTAGTCCTGGTGCAGGGACACCCCACACCGAGCCATCCAAAGGTAAAACCTGAGTATTACCGAAATGATAAACTCCGTCACCGGATCCAAACCCCCACTTCGCTGCTGCCGCCCATAGACCCAATCAGCATATGAGTACGACTGGAAGCTAGAAATGTGCAAAAGCGATGCCACTCTATCCCCCACGGTCCTGGAAAAGGGGCAATCCCGCAAAAAATGGTCCATTGTTTCTTCCGTACCCACACATTCACCCCTTGGACAATCCCTATCCTGCATAGTCCTATAGTTGAGATTTCCTCTCACATACAATTTCCCATGAAAGGACAGCCAAGCAACGTCCCTGTACTTAGGCGGAATCCGCCTCGATGTAACCAATAGCAAGCCCTGCCGCAGCACCGACCCAGGTGCATCTCGGAGTGTCAGGGGTGCTGAAAAGGCCTGGGCCCGCACCCTTTCCACCCATACCTCCCTGCTCCCTGCCTTAATTTCCTCCACCGTGATCCCCCAGACTCTTACCAACCGAACCAACATCCAATAGTACCCTACCTGCATGGGTGCCCCCTTCTTTAAAGCCGCCACCCTTCCCCCCATCCGCCATGGCATCCAAAATCTTTCCCACCATAACAAGACACTTTGTGCCCACCCTGGCGGGTCCCTACCCACTGCCCGTCCCAAATTAAACTGGAGGAACAGGGAACTGAAAAATAACACTGGGTTCACCATTCCCACCCCGCCATCCTTCCGGGGTAAGTATGTAATGTTCCGTTTAACCGGGTTCAGCCGATTCCCCCACAGTAGTTGGAAAAACACACTATACAGGGTAGTATAACAGTGTGCTGGCACCAAACAAATATAACTGAGAAACAGGAACATGGGCACCAGGTGCCTCTTAATCAGCTGAACCCGGTCAGACATTGTCATCCTCCAGCCTTTCCATCTGTCAACCTTGACTGTAGCTGCTTGGATGCACCGCTGCCAGTTAAAAGATGCATAATCTCCTTGATCAAAATAAACCCCTAACACTCTCATTCTGGCAATTGCGGCCGGAAACCCCCCTCCCAAAGCAAATGCCAGCCCTGGTGGACCCACCCATAAACTCTGACTTTTCTGGAAATTAATCAGTGACCCCGAGGCCCGTGAGTAACTGGAAATCAACTCCTGCAACTTCTCCCCCTCCCTTGGATCCGCCACCCACACTGTGATGTCATCTGCGTAAGCTACCACCCTCAAATGACACCCTGTACTCACCTCCACCCCCCGAAATCCCTCCCTCCCTCCCTGCTCTAAACGCCTAACAAAGGGATCTATTGCGAAGGTGTATAACAGAGGACTTAGGGGACACCCTTGCCGAACCCCTGCTGTGACCCCAAAACTCTTCCCTTTCCAACCATTTACCAGAGGAAAACAACTGGCCCCGGTGTAAAGTAACTGTAACTGTGCCACCCAATCCCTTGGAAATCCATAATGCTCTAACAACCTCCAAAGAAAAAACCACTGTACCCTATCAAAAGCTTTATCTTGGTCTAAAGCCACCACCAACCTCCCATTCCCCTCCCCCCGGCTGTGCTCTAGACCCTCCCTAACCCATGCAGCCGCCTCCAAGACCCCCCTCCCCTTAACCCCACACTGCTGTGAGACTGCCACCACTTCCTGGACCACTGACTTCATCCTTTTTAAGAGCATATGTGCAAAAATTTTCCGGTCCCCATTCAACAAGGCGATAGGACGCCAGTTCAACAGGGACCCAGGATCTTTCCCTTTACTAAGCAAAACTAATGCTGCCTCTGTCAGAGATTGGGGCAGAATCCCCTGCTGTCGTGCGGCTTCCCAGACCTGCAACAGAATTGGAGCCAGATGGACCTTAAAAGTCTGGTAATATTCAGCCGTCAGGCCATCTGGCCCTGGAGCCGTTCTTTTCCGTAAGGCCCCGATGGCCTCCTCCACTTCCCCCAGTGTCCAGGGACGCGACAGGGCCTGGAGATGGGGCCCTCCCTTTCCCACCCCTGGTGTCCCGTCGATATAGTGTCCCATCACCTCCTTATCCAAGTGTCCTCCCGAAAAAAAACGTGCAAAATGTTCTCCTACTACCTTCAAAATCCCCTCCTTCGAAACCTGCACTACCCCCCTTGCGTCCCTTAACCCTCCCACTACCCTACGCTCCCTCCGCTCCTTACAGCAGACAAACGGATCAGGACTAATCAATTTCCCGAAATCACGTTCATAAAGCAAGGAGGCATATCTATCGTATTGGACCTTCTCTAACTGCGCTTGCAGTTCCAGGATATCCTCCCGCCTACCCCCTGTGGAGAGTAAATAATCCCTGCGTTTCTTAAGTGCCGTTCCTAACCTCGTCCTTTCCCATCCTTCCCTTCTTGCCTGTTGGGTAAAAAATCTCGTGCGCTTTTTGACTACCTCCCACCATTCTCCAATAGAGGGAAAAATACCCTGGATGGAGAGCTGATCCTCCAAGAAGGCCCGATACTCCTCCTGCATTCTCGTATCTGCTACCCATTTAAGGTTGAGCCGCCATAAACCCCTTCCTGGCCTATGCCCCGCCCAACCTCCTACCTCAATTAACACCAGCTTATGGTCCGAGAAGTCTACGTCCACTAATCTGGGGCCCTGCCCGCATGCCCCTTCCCGAACCAAAAATCTATCTATCCTACTCTTACACTGACCCCGTGAAAATGTGAAACCCTGTACCTCAGGGGAATGTTCTATGTGCACATCAACCAGCCCTGCCCCTTTCATTATCCCTGCCAAACGTACCCCATCATACCTCACCTGCGCTGTCCTCCCCCCACTATCCTGCCTCCTTAAAATAGTATTAAAATCCCCCCCCCAAACCACCTGACGTGCTGTATAGAGATAAGGTTTAACTTTCCCAAACAACGAGGAACGTTCCTTCTTACTTTGAGGCCCGTAAATATTAATAATCCGCAACGCCACCCCGTGCCACAACACATCTAACACCAAACACCTCCCAATACCTAACTCTATCACTTTTTGAATATCTACATTATGTGTTTTAAATAGGATCCCTACCCCCCCCATACCTTTCTCCTGCCAAACCCCAAACCGAAGGTCCCCATCTCCAGGCCCGTTGTGCCCGCCTAATCGCTTCTAGCATTTGTAGCCGTGTTTCCTGAAGCAGAATACAGTCTGCCTGTATCTTAGAGAGGCCATCAAAGGCCAAACATTGCGCCCTCTGGGAAGCCACACTCGCCACATTCAATGTGGCAAACAAAAAAACAATTCCTGCCATTACCATCATTGAGTAGAAGGTATTCTCTGCTCAACTCCTTCCTGCATATCTGCCCTCTGCAGCACCCCACTACCAACGCCCTGCACCCCTTCTGCAGAATCCCTTCCTTCCTCCGCCCAATCCCGAACACCAAGTTTAAAACCCTTATCCTTCTCTTCCCCCTCCCCCCCTCCTTTCTTCGTCCCCTTCTTCTTCTTAGAGTCATCCAGACCACCATCTCCCCTCTCACAAAAGAAGGCCCCCACCCCCCCTCCCCTACTTGCTCCCTAACTCTGAGCTGCTCCCCTGCCCCCCCCCACCCCCCTTACCTCGTTCCCATCACCCCTTTTACCCTGTTCCTGTCTAGATCTGATCCTATCAGATCGCCTCTTAATCCCTTCTCCTTCTCCTGTCCCCTTCTCCACTCCCTCTACTTCCAACCTCCCCCCTCCTCCTTCGTTCCCAACCCCTACCATCCGGACCTTCCCCCCCTTCTTCTTACACCTACCACCCTCTCCCTGTTCCACCTCAAATTTCCTCTTCCCTTCATCCCCCCCCAGGACTCCCTCTCCCTCCCCTCCCCCACCTTCCTCGATCTCCTCCTCCCTACCTTCCTCTTCCAGAATCTGAAAACGGTTCTCCACCCTACACTCCTGTGATCCAAATCCCGAGCCACCCAACTCCTCCCTACCCTTCCCCTCAGCCCCCCTTTGTTTCTTACGAACTTGAACCCAACCCCCTTCTCCCTCCCCCTGTTCCCTCACCTGTTCCTCCCCCCGTACCCCTGAAACCTCTTCCTCCCTCCTCCCCTTCTGCATCTTCCCTACTCCCTGTACCTCCGGGCCCTGACCCTGAAACCGCCCTCCCCCCACCCCCCCCCTCCTGGACCAAACTCCCCCGTCCCCCACCCTCTTCCCCCTCATTATGAAAAGCCCTCGGGCAATTCCGAAAGGCATGCCCCAGATCCCCACAAAGATTGCACCGGATAGAGGAACATTCTTCCGAAAGGTGATCCTTAGACCCACACTTTGCACACTGCTGTACCGGGCAGGACATGCTAAAGTGGCGGAAAGACCCACACCTAAAACATTGTCTTGGCTGTCCTTTATAGAAGCACAGGATCCTATCTCTCCCGATAAAAGCTGCCGAGGGAATATGCTGGACCACCTGACCCACCTGTTTAAGCCTAACTAAAGCCCCCCACCCCCCTGCCCATACTCTACTTGGATCCGGGAGCTTGGTTAGTGGAGTTCTCAATTCAGCATACCGCTGAACCCAGAAGGCCAGGTCCGCCGCTGAGATGGATTCATTCCGGACTAAAAGGGTCACCTGCACCAGATCAGGTCTGCTTATCGGAATCACCCTATAATTTCTCCATTCCCCCCTCCCTCGAACTTCTTCGTACTTTTCCCAAAACACCTCCATCCCCCTTTGAGTCAAAAAACTAACATCATATTCCGGAATGTTAGCCGGGTGGATGCAAGCATATAAATCTTCTGGAATAAACCCTAGCCCTAGTACCAACTGCAAAACCTTATCCCGGGATGGCATACCCCCCTCCCCCACCCATTTGAGCTGAACGACATTTCGGCGTTTGGGGATCTGCCCCTGCCCCCTCCCTCCTCCTCCAAACCTGTCTCCCCCCCTACCCGCAAAACCTAACCTCCCCCTCCCCTGCTCTCCTTCCCCCCTTACCACAGCCGCAAAAGATACCGACATCTTCCCCTCCCCACCCCCGCTCTTCCCTGACCTGGAACCGTCCCGACCATCCAAACCCATGCCCTTCTTCAACTGCCCCTTCTGAGCTGTCCCCATGCCCCCACCCCCTCTACCTTCTGCAGCCTGCCCTGGCACCACCCCCCTCCCTTCCTCCCCCCTCCTCTGATCACAGACTGCCACCTCCATAGCTTCAAAAGAACACCCATTCTGTCCCTCTTCTCTTACCAATCCCCCACCCTGCTCATCCACCCCATCCAAAGCAGCCTTCCCCCCCAAGTCCAAACTGAAACCATTTACTAGACTGTCACTGTTCTCCAGATTTTGTCCACAGGGGAGATCCCTGCTTATCTGTTCAGAAGAAACCTTGCACTGCTGCTCCCTCTGAATATCCTGCTGCTCAGGCTCCTCTGCTCCCAGCTGGCTGTCTGTTGCATTCTGCTCAGAAGGGTCCCGCGCGAGACCAGTCTCTGTGTTATGAGAGGAATTTCCCCTTGCTTCCTCCTGATTGGCAGAAACCTCCTGTCTTTCCAGCTCTGGAAGGCAGGATTCGCCAGAGCCTGCTTGCCCAGCTGCAGCTACTCCTTGTAATTTAGCAACAGTTCCTGCACTCAGGGAGCCTGTAGAGTGCACCTGTGTTTGCTAGCAGAGCTCTTCTGCTGGCAACAGTTCTTCCACAAATGCACCTTCAACCAGAGTAAAACTGTCCTTTTTACCTTCTCCTGTCCTGCCTTCTTCAGGAAACCTTCTTTCTGCAAGACTAGGAACACTTGTCTGGAGCTCTTGTATGAAAAAGTCTCTATCTCTGGTTTCCATAGCCTGCAAATGTGTAGGAGCCTTTTGAAGCTCTTTCTCTGTCCTTGTAGGCTCCAGAGATACTATGGACTCCCTGCTGCCTCCTCCCTTCTCATTACCAGAAGCAGCCATCACAGTAAGTGCACCAGAATCTGTTTGACTTACTAAGCCCTTCATAAATTGCAGTGTATGTCCAGTGTTTGTAGCTGGCAAGTCCTCACTCACACACTGTTGTTGTTGAAAAAGTTCTGCTGTATATACTGGGGAAACCTGACTCTGAGATTTTGCTGTGCCTTGTGCCATTCTCTCCTGGTTTATGTAAAGTTCCCTTAAGGGATTATCAGTATTCTTCTTTAATGAAACCAAAGTCTTTTCTTTGTGTTGAAGCTGCTTTAACAAACGAGCTTCTTCTTTCTTGTAAATGTCCTGTTTATCTCCCGGGGCCAGCCTAGTCATGGCTTTTGCCATCTTCAGCCGTTTCCCCTGCTCCTCTATGTCTTTCTCCAGGGCTTTAATCATTCGCACCCTTTGTACCACTTCTTCAGCCAAGTGCCCCGGTCCTTCACTCACCGACCGTACACCGTCCTCCCTGTCTTCATCCTCCTCCGACCAATCACTATCATAGTCCTGTACGCCCGGACCCGGCTGAAGCTCCTGGTGTACCACCATCGGCTCCTCTCCTTCCACCGTCTGGAGGCCCGAGGCCCTCCCTATCCACTTCCCCCCTCCATGTTCTTCAGGCTCCCTTTCCGGAAACCGCTGGGTCATGGAGGAGGTACCTGTTACCTCTTCATCTCGGAGACGCTGAGCCCTGCGGTCCACAGGGCTCCTTTCTCTACTCCCCAAGGCTGGACTGAGCTGCACACAACCCTTCCGGGCCTTCTGGTCCGTAGGGCCCAGAGGCCCCATGTCCTGGGCCTTTCCTGGGAAACTCTTCCCCAGGCCTCTCTGCCCACCTGGGGAAGGAGCCAGCCCAGCACCCTTCCTGCTCTCTAGAGACCGAGCCTTCAAGCACACGTCCTTCTCTCACCAAGTCTAGGCTGGAATGCCCTCCCGTGGGAGGTGGTGGAGATGAAAACGGTAACGGAATTCAAAAATGTGTGAGATAAACATAAAGGAATCCTGTTCAGAAGGAACGGATCCTAAGAAGCTTAGTGGAGATTGTGTGACAGAGCCAGTGGTGGGAGGCGGGGCTAGTGGTCGGGAGGCGGGGCTAGTTCTGGGCAGACTTCTACGGTTTGTGCCCTGAAATGGCAGATATAAATCAAGGTCAGGTATACACATAAAGTAGCACATATGAGTTTATCTTGTTGGGCAGACTGGATGGAACGTGCAGGTCTTTCTCTGCCATCATCTACTATGTTACTATCCAGCTTATTTTCGAAGGAGAAGGGCGCCCATCTTCCGACACAAATTGGGAGATGGGCGCCCTTCTCCTAAGGCCGGCCAAATCAGCATAATCAAAAGCCGATTTTGGCCGTCCTCAACTGTTTTCCATCGCAGGGATGGCCAAAGTTCAAGGGGGCGTGTCGGTAGTGTACCAAAGGTGGGACAGGGGCGTGGTTAACAGATGGGCATCCTCGGTCGATAATGGAAAAAAGAAGGGCGTCTCTGATGAGCATTTGGCCAACTTTACTTGGTCCCTTTTTGTTCACGACCAAGCCTCGAAAAGGTGCCCAAACTGACCAGATGACCACCGGAGAGAATCAGGGATCACCTCCCCTTACTCCACCAGTGGTCATCAACCCCCTCCCACCGAAAAAAAACTAATTAAAAAACATTTTTTCCAGCCTCTATGCCAGCCTCAAATGTCATACCCAGCTCCATCACAGCAGTATGCAGGTCCCTGGAGCAATTTTTAGTGGGTACTGCAGTGCACTTTAGGCAGGCGGACCCAGGCCCACCCCCCCTACCTGTTACACTTGTGATAGTAAATGGGAGCCCTCCAAAACCCACCCGAAACCCACTGTACCCACATCTAGGTGCCCCCCGTTACCATTTAAGGGCTATGGTAGTGTTGTACAGTTGTGGGTAGTGGGTTTTGGGGGGCTCAGCACACAAGGTAAGGGAGCTATGCACCTGGGATCAATTTGTGAAGTCCACTGCAGTGCCCCCTAGGGTGCCTGGCTGGTGTCCTGTCATGTGAGAGGGGACCAGTGCACTACGAATGCTGGCTCCTCCCATGACCAAATGGCTTGGATTTGGCCGTTTTTGAGATGGCCATCCTCGGTTTCCATTATCCGCGAAAACCGAGGTCAGCCATCTCTAAGGTCGGCAATCTCAACATTTCGGTCGACCTAAATGTTGAGATTTGGGTGTCCCCGACCGTATTATCGAAACAAAAGATGGACGCCCATCTTTTTTCAATAATGCGGGATGCCCCGCCCCTTCGCCGAGGTGCTTTCAAAGTTGGGCGCCCAGTTCGATTATGCCCCTCCACATTACTATGTAATAGACAAATATTGGTAGAAAATAGTCAAGTGTAAATGAAATGTATATGGTGGATCTTTGTGTACTCCAAACTTCTTTAAGATATTTAAAATTATTTTTTGAGCAACTTACCAATTTCAAAACTCAGTGAGCGTTGAGTTCTCTTCATTCTCAGGAAATTTCTGCTTTCACTGAAAATCAACTGCTGTTAAATTATTTGTTTGGGTGATATTCAACAGTGGCTCTTCAGCAAAGCTAAAATTTCTGGATGTATTTTCATCTCTGAGCTCAATAACAATGGGAGTGAATGAACTCTCAGCATTTGGGAAGTTTATTGTGTTACTGGCAATTATGTCTTATTTGAATGACTTCTTGCTCCTTTTAACTGTCTTTCAATTTGACATGTAATCATTAGGCTCCTCATGTGGCAAATGTCTGTCTGCACCAGATGTCAGCACAGGTTCAACATGTCTGTTTTTGACATACAGAACTTGCAGTCTCTCAAAGAGCAGGCATATGTTTTGGTGACAGAAGGCCTGAACTTTCTGTATGGCACCTATGATTAATTTAACACAACAGGGTTGCCTATTATTTAACACAAAATCGTTACCTGTCTAGTTTCTCATGAGCAATTAAAAAACAGTCATAGTTTTGGACAATGGAATAGGTTTATATATAGACATGTGAACATTTCTCTTGAAAACTTTTCAACTAGTTTAAAAGGACTAATACACTATGCACAAGATGTGATCTTCAGTCAGGAGTTCTTCAATGCCTTGTTTGATAGCTTTCCACACATTCTAATCTGTAATCTCCTCAAGTACTCCTAAGTACTTTGTGCCAGTCAAAATTTATTCTGAATCACTCATTCCCTAGGTCCTACTGAAACTAGAATTTCAGCATTCATAAAGTCATAATTAGAAAAATAAAGATTCTGCTTCTTGGATGAGGCTGAGTTTCCTACTTTCATTTCCTTTCATTCAATCAAAATTAGAAATAAGTAATAAATATTAGAGCAGCTTAATCATAATTAAACATAAACCTGACTATGGGATGAAGAGAACACAGTTAAATAAGATAAGCACTATATTACAACATATGGAAGGTAATTCTATAAGAAGTTCTAGTTATCACTATATGATGCCAGCACAAAAGGCCAAAAACACACTCACATATAGGATATGAACATTTACACCAGCTATAATGATTATGTGAATGCTTGTGCCTAGTTCTGAGCTAGAACTCAGGTAAATTATTTATAATTTATGTGCATACTTGTGCGCTTTACCCATGCTTTGCTCAAACTCCACCCATACACATGCCCACCGGCAAAATACACACCCTGTAATCATAGTACATGGTGGCCACTTACACATGCAAATAACTAAAATATTACCATTTACATGCCTTCTTGCCCCCTACAGCTAGGTGACTCTTATAGAATTACTCTCTTCAAGGTTGACTCAAGGCATGGGCCAGGTAAGGTACTGGCTCAGGACATTGAGGCTCAAGTGCACCAAAAGCCTGTCTCATTTGCTCAGCTTTAGCAGTGGCAAGAGCATGTTTTGCTCTCACCACTGTGCTCTCACACACCAAGTGCCCCTCTTCTGCCCTCAGTCCCAAGCAGGCATCACTCCTACAACTTCTCCCCTCCTATCTGGCTTGTCCCTCATTCCTCCCCTCACTCCTGCCCATCTCTATCATGTCTCTTTCTCCATCAACAGTGATATACAGATGCTGCCTGCAGCTTCATCTGGAGCCTTTCCTCTGATGTGTCCTGCCCTTGCAAAATCAGGAAGTTGCATCAGAGGGGGAAGGGCACATCAGAGGAAAGGCTCTGGATCAGACCACAGATATCTGCCAAAAAGGCCACCCCAGACTCCAATCGGACCATTTCAGATGAGTCGGGCAATTGCTGCATCCACTGCAGGAGGACTCTGTCCACATTACTGTCACAGCCAGAAGCCTAAATGCCAAGAGTCAAAGCTCTGAAGACCTGTTTCAGAAACAACTCCATCTTGCAGTCACGGGAACAATTAAAAGCTGTGCAACCCTCAAATGAAATGGTAGTCTTTTTGATCACTGCCATCACCAAAGCATCCACTTTAGGGAGGTGCAGAAACCTTAAGATTTTTATGAAGGTGGGGACAGAGTCTGCCCATGTGCTTGGAGAACCATGACCAGCAACTCACGTTCAGCTAACACCATCTGGGAGAGGGCATGATGAAATGGGAAGGCCCTAGAAGATCTGCAGAGACTCTCAAGAAGAGGGTGCTCAGCCGTGGGCTCCTCCTGCACATATGCAGAAATGTGGAGAACTGAATAAAAAATTAAGCTCCTCTCTACAAAACAGCTTCACCAACTGGGTATCCTCAGTCAGGCAAGCTGAGACTTGGGCCTGGATTCCTGTTTACATTTCTGGTGTGGAGAATAGATCTGGTAGTCATTAGCATAAAGATGATACTGAAAACCGCAGGAGGAGATCAGAGCACTAAAGGAATAAGTATAGAGAGAGAAAAGAAGAGGTCCCAAGACAGAGCCCTGAGGTACACCAACGGATAGAGGGGATAGCAGTGGAGGAGGATTCATAAGAGCATACACAATAAATGTGATAGGAGAGATAAGACGAAAACCAAGACAGAGCAGAGCTCTGAAATGTAAGTGTGGACAGCGTATCAAGGAGTAGATGATGATCAACTGTCAAAAGCAAGAGATAGTTCAAGAAGGTTGAGAATTAAGTACAAGACCTTAGATCTGGATTCTAAAAAGTTATCTTTTTCTTCAGCAGTGACGCCATTATTTTTCCTACCATTGACGTGAGGCTTACCAGCCTGTAGTTTTCCACTTCTTCCCTGTCCCTGAGGGACCACATCTGCTTGTCTCCAATCCCATGAAACCTCTTCCATCTCTAAAGATCTATTAAATAAATCCTTAAGAATTTCCACCAGGATTTCTCTGAGTTCCTTCAGTAATCTGGGATGTATCCAATCCTGCCCCACAGCTTTGTCCACTTTCAGGTTTTCAAATTGTTTTCAATGCTTTCTTCCATGAATGGTGCAATGCTCAATCAATTCCAAAAAATACTCTTGGTCACTGACCATGGTCCTTCTCCATGATTTTCTTCTGTGAACACCATAGAGAAGTATTTGTCTATCACGCTTGCTTTGTACATATCACAGCTGTTCTCAGCATCTTTCAGTCTTGCAATTCCATTCCTAACCTTTCTCTTTGGAGAGGAGGAGTAGTCTAGTGTTTAGTGCAGCAGACTTTGATCCTGGGTTTCATTCCTACTGCAGCTCCTTGTGAGTCTAGGCAAGTCACTTAACCCTCCATTGCCCCAGGCACAAATAAGTACCTGTATATATTATCAGGCTTATTTTCGAAAGGGAAGGGCACCCATCTTTCGACACAAATCGCAAGATGGGCTTCCTTCTCCCAGGGTCGCCCAAATTGGCATAATTGAAAGCTGATTTTGGGCGTCCTCAACTGCTTTCCATCGCAGGGATGCCCAAAGTTCACGAGGGCATGTCGGAAGCATAGCAAAGGCGGGGCGTGCTTAACACATGGGCATCCTCAGCCGATAATGGAAAAAAAAGGGCGTCCCTGACAAGCACTTGGGCGACTTTACTTGGTCCATTTTTCTTGCGACCAAGCCTCAAAAAGGTGCCCAAACTGACCAGATGACCACCGGAGGGAATCGGGGATGGCCTCCCCTTACTCCCCCAGTGGTCACTAACCCCCTCCCACCCTCAAACAAAAACTTTAAAAATATTTTTCCAGCCTCCATGCCAGCCTTAAATATCATACCCAGTTCCATCACAGCAGTATGCAGGTCCCTGGAGCAGTTTTAGTGGGTACTGCAGTGCACTTCAGGCAGGTCGACCCAGGCCCATCCCCCCCCCTACCTGTTACACTTGTGGTGGTAAATGTGAGCCCTTCAAAAACCACCACAAACCCACTGTACCCACATCTAGGTGCCCCCCTTCACCCTAAGGGTTATGGTAGTGGTGTACAGTTGTGGGGAGTGGGGTTTTGGGGGCTCAGCACCCAAGGTAAGGGAGCTATGCACCTGGGAGCAATTTGTGAAGTCCACTGCAGTGCCCCCTATGGTGCCCGGTTGGTGACCTAGCATGTCGGGGTGACCAGTACACTACGAATGCTGGCTCCTCCCATGACCAAATGGCTTGAATTTGGTCGTTTCTGAGATGGGTGTCCTCGGTTTCCATTATCTCTGAAAACCAGGGACGACCATCTCTAAGGTCGACCTAAATGTGGAAATTTGAGTGTCCCCGACCGTATTATCGAAACGAAAGATGGACGCCCATCTTGTTTCTATAATATGGGTTTCACCGCCCCTTCGCGAGGACGTCCTGCGAGGACGACCTCAGGAAAACTTTGGCACCCCGTTCGATTATGCCCCTCCACGTAAACCACTTTGAATGTAGTTGCAAAAACCACAGAAAGGCGGTATATCAAGTTCAATTTCCCCCCTGGGGCCGGTCAATTTTTAGCATCCCCCCCCCCCCCCCCCAAATCCAGTACTAGGCATACCAAGAATACAAAACAGTCAGGACCTATAGAGTAATTCTACCATACCATAAGCAGTAATTTGTACGAGTCACACAAGGAAAAGGAAAGCATCTTAAACATTACAGTGAGCACTAGAACATCAATTCACCTATTGTAAAACGAAAACAGACAGATTAGTACAGATCATCAATCCTGCACAGTCAATGCCAACCGAAAGCCATGTCTTTTTCACAAAAACAGATACACCCTAATCCACTATAGAATAAGTAATCATACATTTTCTATTTAGACAAAAATTAAACTGAACCCCCCGATGCCGGACTATGCATACAATGCAACACCACAGAAACAGAAAATGTCCCCTAGTACTGTGCAAAATATAAAGACAGCAGATGTAAATTTGAAAAAAACTAACAAATACCAATCACCACTTTACAAATTAACAAATAGAAATAAAACAAATACAGAAAATAAAATAATACCATTTTATTGAACTAATACATTTCGCTTCCAGAGGCCAAAATCTCCTTCCTCCGGTCAATACAGTATACTGCTATTACAGTATCCTATCCTGACCTGAGGAAGGGGGTTTTGTTCTCTGAAAGTTAAGTCAAAATGTTTTAAAATTAGTCCGATAAAAAGCTTATTTACATGTTCTATTTATAAACATTTATTAACACAGCTACAATACTATATCCTAAAGCAAAAAAATAAAAATATATATTTTATTTACAGTTTGTTGTCTCTGGTTTCTGCTTTCCTCATTTTCTTTTCACTGTCTTCCTTCCATCCAGCATCTGTCTTCGCTCTCTCTCTGCCATCCAGTGTCTGCCCTCTCTAATGTTCCTTCCATCCACTGTCTGCCCTCTCTCTCTACCTTCCGTCCACATCTGCCCTCTATTTCTGCCCCTTCCATCCACCATCTGCCCCAGTCTGCCATCTCTCTCTCCTCCTTCCATCCACATCTGCTCTCTATCTCTGCCCCTTCCATCCACCATTTGCCCCAGTCTGCCCTTTTTCTCTCTCCCCCTTCCACCCACCATCTGCCCTTTCTCTCTGCCCCTTAAATCCGTCTGCCCTCCCTCTCCCATCCCTCTCCCATCCATTCAGGGTCTGCCATCCCTCTCCCATCCATCCAGGGTCTGCCCTCCCTCATGCTCCCCCCTTCCATCCAGGGTCTGTCCCCTCTCTCTCTGTCCCCTCTTTTCAGCCCCCAGTTCCGGCCCCATTATTCCACCTGCCCCTAGTTCCAGCCCCAGCCCACATCTCCCACATGCCCCCCTTTTCAGCCCCACTATCCCACCAGTCCCCAGCCCTTTTCTCCCATCAGTCCCGAGATTCAGCCCCCCAGCCACTTCTCCCTGTCCCCTTTTCAGCCCCTAGTTTCAACCCCAGCCCTTTTCTCTCACCAGTCCCGAGCTTCAGCCCTAGCCAGTTCTCCCTGTCCCCTTTAAAGCCCCAGTCCCCACAGTTTCAGCCCCTGCCCCTTTTCAGCCCCCAGTTCCAGTACTAGCCCCCTTATCCCAACTACCCTCCTTTTCAGCCCCCAGTTCCAGCCCCCTTCATCCACCAACATGCCTTGCATCCCCCCTTTTCAGCCCCAGACCCATTCTTCCACCTGCCCCAGGCATGGAACCATTTTCCCTCCTTCCCCCTTGTCAGACCCCAGTTCCAGCTTCAGACCCCTTCTCCCATCTGAGCACTCCACTCCCCAGTCCCCTTCTCCCCTCTGAGCACCCCACCCCTCCCCAATCCCCTTCTCCCCTCTGAGCACCCATCTGAGCCCCCCCTCCATTGAGAGCCGAGAGAGCCCTCTTTTCCTGCCACCACCCTGCCTTTTTTTTAAAAATCCATGCAGCGATGCAGGCAGCGCCTCGCATCTGCCCTGTGTGTGCTGCGAAAGGAGAAAATCGCCTCGCTGGTGTCGGGCCTTCCCTCGCTATGTCCCGCCCTCGAGGAAATAGGAAGTTACCTCAGAAGAGGGCGGGACACAGCGAGGGAAGGCCTGACGCCAGCGAGGTGATTTTCTCCTTTCACAGCAGCACACGCAGGGCAAACGCGAGGCGCTGCCTGCGTCACTGCATGGATTTTTTAAAAAAAAGGCAGGGTGGTGGCAGGAGACGAGAGCTGTCGGCTCTCGACGGAGCACCCCTCACTCGCTGACACCCGGGGCGGACCGCCCTCACCGCCCCGCCCTTGCTACGCCACTGATTTCCCCTTCCCCAATATATCTGACAAAGGTCTTGCCATCTCTCTTTACATCTTTAGCCATTTTTTTCTTCCATCTGTACTTCCACTAACTGTATTTCCCTCTTCACTTCTTTGAGCTTCATCTGGTAATCTTTTCCATGATATTCTTGTTGCATTCTTCTGAATTTTCTGAATGCAGTCTCTTTTGCCCTTATTTTTTGGCCACTTTTTTTGAGAACCATATAGGTTTCTTGTTTCTCTTGTTTTTGTTTACTTTCCTTTTTGCCATACTTACAATGCTTTTTTTGTAGAAAAAAATGTACCGGTACTCATTAGGGGTGGGGTCACCACATATGGCTCCACCCCTATGATAGCCACACCCACATTGGTCACACCCCTTATACCAGCCATGGAGCATATAAACAGACATCATTGAAAATATTATACTAGTATAGGAGAAAAAAAATAACGTGATTTTTTTTTCATTATAAATAATTTCTGTAAACTGTTACAGCTCCAGTATACCCAGTGCAAAATAAGGCAGCAGATGTAAATTCTCAAATTGGACATATTCCAAACACTAAAATGAAAATTAGAACCGTAATTCTCCTTCATTTACATAACAATCGGATTAGTTTCTCCCTATATCGTATCGTCTAATTTTATTATATAATCCATGCTCAATATGTGATACCAATTGTTTGTTTTCCCCTTTTTTACCTGATTGTTCATTATATCATCCATGTTCTATATATATTACCAATTGTATCTGTACTCTGAAATGGCATAAGTCATGACGGAAAATTGAAAGCCACATTGAGCCTGCAAATAGGTGGGAAAATGTGGGATACAAATGCAACAAATAAATAAATAAATAAATAAAATGATTTTTTTTTCTACCTTTGTTGTCTGGTGACTTTGTTTTTCTATCCATATTGGTCCCAGTCTCTGATTCTGCTGCTCTCTATCTATTCTCTTAACCCCGTTTCCACGTATTCCTTTCCATTCATTTCTTTACTTTCCTCCTTTCTTCTTCATTTCTTGCCCTACACCCATAAGGAAAAGCTGGGTCCTCCTCCATGAAATTGTCTGGAGGAGATATAACGTGGATCCAGCTTTTGTCTATTTTCTCCATCCATGTGCAGTTTTTCTCCTCTCTTCCCTTTCCTTCATCTCCATCCATGTGCATCTTCTTCTTTTTTTCTTTCCTTCCCTCCATCCATATCCAGTACTTCTCCTCTCTCCTCCCCTCCATCCATGCCCAGCATTTCTCCTCTCTCTTTCCTCCCCTGTATCCATATAAAGCAATAATTCTCTCTCCCCTCTCCTCCATCCAAGTCCAGCATGTCTCCTCTTTCCCCGCCAACCCCTCCATCCATCCATGTCCAGCAATTCTCCTCTATCTCCTGCTATCCTCTCCATCCATTCCAGCATTTCTCCGCTCTCCCCTGCAATCCCCTCCATCCATGTGCATCTCCTTCCTGTCTTTCCTCCTCTCCATCCATGTCCAGCCTGTCTCCTCTCTCCCCTGTCCTCCCCCCCATGTCCAGCAATTCTCCTCTGTCCCCTGTCCTCCCCTCCATCCATGTCCAGCGATTCTCCTCTCTCCCCTTCCCTCCCCTCTCATCCATGTCTAACAATTCTCCTCTCTCCTCTGCCCTCTCCTTCCATCCATGTCCAGCAAATCTCTCTTCCCTGACCTCCCCTCCCATCCATGTCAAGTATGTCTCCTCTCTCCCCTGCCCTCTCCTCAAATCCATGTCTAGCGATTCTCCTCTGCCCCCTGTCCTCCCCTGCCATCCATGTCCAACGATTCTCCTCTCTCCCCTGCCCTCCCCTCCCATCCATGTCCAGCATGTCTCCTCTCTCCCCTGCCCTCCCTTCCCATCTATATCCAGCATGTCTCCTCTCTTCCCTGCCCTCCCCTCCCATCCATGTCCAGCGATTCTCTTCTCTCCCCTGCCCTCACCTTCCATCCATGTCCAGCAATTCTCCTCTCTCCCAAACCCTCATCTCCCCTCCTATCCATGTCCAGCAATTCTTTCTTCCCTGCCCTCCCCTCCCATCCATGTCCAGCAATTCTCTCTTCCCTGTCCTTCCCTCCCATCCATGTCCATGGATTCTCCTTTCTCCCCCGTCCTCCCCTCTCATTCATGTCCAGCAATTCTCTCTTCCCTGCCCTCCCCTCCCATCCATGTCCAGCATGTTTCCTCTCTCCCCTGCCCTCCCCTCCCATCCATGTCCAGTATGGCTCCTCTCTCCCCTGCCCTCCCCTCAAATCCATGTCTAGCAATTCTCCTCTGCCCCCTGTCCTCCCCTGCCATCCATGTCCAGCGATTCTCCTCTCTCCCCTGCCCTCCCATCCATGTCCATGGATTCTCCTTTCTCCCCCGTCCTCCCCTCTCATTCATGTCCAGCAATTCTCTCTTCCCTGCCCTCCCCTCCCATCCATGTCCAGCATGTCTCCTCTCTCCCCTGCCCTCCCTTCCCATCCATGTCCAGCATGTCTCCTCTCTCTCCTGCCCTCCCCTCCCATCCATGTCCAGCGATTCTCCTCTCTCCCCTGCCCTCCCCTTCCATCCATGTCCAGCAATTCTCCTCTCTCCCAAACCCTCACCTCTCCTCCTATCCATGTCCAGCAATTCTTTCTTCCCTGCCCTCCCCTCCCATCCATGTCCAGCAATTCTCTCTTCCCTGTCCTTCCCTCCCATCCATGTCCAGCGATTCTCCTTTCTCCCCTGTCCTCCCCTCTCATTCATGTCCAGCAATTCTCTCTTCCCTGCCCTCCCCTCCCATCCATGTCCAACATGTTTCCTCTCTCCCCTGCCCTCCCCTCCCATCCATGTCCAGCGAATCTCTCTTCCCTGCCCTCCCCTCCCATCCATGTCCAGCGATTCTCCTCTCTCCCCTGCCCTCCCATCCCATCCATGTCCAGCGATTCTTCTTCCCCCAGCCCATCCTCCTTCTCCCAGCCCAGTGCTTGCCTGCCAGCCAGTAAAGCAAAAAAGAAAAGCTGCCAGCATTGGACTCGGTAGCGCGAACGGTGCAGCGATTGAGAGAGGCTGCCAACGTTGAAGCTTCCCTCTGCGAGTCCCGCCTATGCAGAAACAGGAAGTTGAAACAAAGTAGGCAGGACTTGAAGAGTGAAGCTCTGATGCTGCCGGCCTCTCTCAATCGCTGCACCATTCGCGCTGCCGAGTCCGTAAAAAAACAGTAAGTAGGGGAGTGAGAGAAAGGGTGCAAGACTCGCCGGGATAAAAAGGTGCCGGCACGCAGTACCAGTGCATACCGGCACAAAACAAAAACCTGCAGATTTTTAGAAACTTTCAGCTTGGACCACTGTCTTTTCACTTCTCCTGTGCTTGACCATGCTATCAGCTCTTTTTCACGAATTCCCCATGTTACCAAAATCAGCATATCTGAAATCCAGTACTTTGAGTTTTGTACATCTGTACTCCGCTTTTGCTCTTATAGCAAACCATACCGTGTGATGATCGCTATTACCTAGGTGCACACCTACCCAGACTTTGGATACTTCCTCCATTTGTGAGCACTAAATCCTGAGCTGCCCCTTCCCTCATGGGTTCCGTCACCATTTGTCTGCGCAAAGCACTTTGACAGGCATCCATGATCTCGCTGCTTCTTTCCAACTCTGCCAGTGGGATGTTCCAATCCACATCAGGCAAGTTGAAATCTCCCAGCAACATCACCTCCCCTTTCATTCCAAGCTTATGGATATCTAATCAGATCCTTATCCCGCTTCTCCATTTGTACCAGAGGTCTGTAGATAACACCCATGTAGATACAGGTTCCACCTTCTCTTTCCAAGACGATCTATATCACTTCTTCTTTTCCCCAGTTTCCCTGCATTTCAGCTGTTCTGATATTATTTTTCATATACAGTGCCACTCCTCCATCTCTTCGGCCCTCCTTATCATTCCTAAAACGATTATGGCCAGTATGATTGCATCCCATTTATGGGATTCATTGAACTATATCTCTGTAATACCAACAATATCCAAGTCTGCCTCTAAAATCATTTTTCTACCATCCCCTCACCATCCCAATGGATTTCTCATTGTCCCCATCCCCATTCACACTTCTAGCTCACAGCTCCTGAAGCCCTTGCTGATCCCAAACCCACTCTTTAGAGTTAGCCAATGTGTGTTGGAGGGATGAGGGATGTGAATGTGGTAATGGTAGGGAAAAGTTGGTATGCATGTATAGATACATGTGCATATGGGTTTGGTAAGGTTTGTGGGTATATATGTGGATGTATGTGGGTATTTGGAGAATGTGTTAGGAGAGTGAGAAAGAGTATGTGTGGTGTGGGTGTGGAAGCAGGTAGAAGATGTTTTTGTGTGTGATCAATAATGTGATGAGCATTGTTTTAAAAATATTGCTGACAATGAGAGCAATAAATTTGCCCTGTTAGACAATGAATTAATTGCTAATTTCGTAAATATGAAAGCATGAAAAGCTAAGTGGTTGTAACCCTTTGTAAAAACTCTCTTTTCCTCTTTTCAATCAGTAGCATTGTGTGAACAAACTGAGAGTTGTTAAAGTAGTTTTGAGGACAGGACTGTGTGTGAACTACCATTAATATTAATTAAGGAAGAGGTGTCAGAAAATCATTCAGTTCTGCACTCCATGACATGATGAAACATACATTGCCAGTGGACATGCACAGGCATGAAGTGTGGGTGGAGTGTGGGCAGAATTAGAATATGTGTGTGCAGATTTTATGAAATATCTTAATCTATTTACATATGTGCATAAAGTACATGACTTCATTTACATCTGCTCTCATGCAGATATATGGGATTGCACCTACATTCAAGGAGTGTTCTATGCCATATACAGACAAATAGGTGCCTATGTACATGTTTTTGTATTGCCTATCCATGCGTAACATAGGCCTGTCCAGTGGCGTACCGGGGGGGGGCGGCGGGGGCGGTCCGCCCGGGTGCACGCCGCTGGGGGGGTGCCGCGCGCCGGTCAGCGTCGTTCGTTTCCATGCTCCCTCTGCCCCAGAACAGGAAGTAACCTGTTCCGGGGCAGAGGGAGGATGGAAACGAACGACGCTGACCGGCGCGCGGCACCCCCCCCCCCCCCAGCGGAGTGCACCCAGGAGGGTTCTTTCGCCAGGGTGGGGGGTCATGCTGCACGGGGGGTGCTGCACCCGGGGGGCGGGTGCATCGACGATCCGCCCCGGGTGTCATCGCCCCTCAGAACGCCACTGGGCCTGTCCCATGGCTCTTATCATTAGCCTGGTCAAGCGGAAGCAGGAGATGATGTTTTATTGAGGTGTGTCCCATGGGAAGGGGAAGCTGCACAGCAGGAGTGTGGGAGATCACCTTCAAAAGCGGGAGTCTCCAGTTCAATACAAGAGACTTGGCAGGTCAGGTATTCTCTATCACTCTCTGCCCATTTAGTTTCAGCCCTTAACTTCAGCAGTGCATAAGATAACAAACTGCAACACACTTAGTCTTTGATGACCTCTCATGAACATTTGGATCTCTTGTTGCTGAGTCTACTACTACTACTATAAATCATTTCTATAGCGCTACCAGTCGTACGCAGCGCTTCACAATTCCTTTGTTATGAGATGGCACAGCTAACCTCTGGAGTGGGCATAAATATGTCCTACCCTCAACCTTTTGGAAGTAAAGCAGGGATCAGTAAAAATAGTCAATTGAGTCCCTGAGCTCTGTTGCCCAGCTGGGAATACCAGTGGAAAAAAATGCAGCCAATGCTCCCCTTCTCCTTAAGTCTTACAGAAGGATAGTGGGGTTTACCCAATTTTCCCAATCACTACAAGGCAGGGTTGAAGTTCAGGCACCTGGCTAGGATATAGGCATAAGGGCTTCCCTTGGAGTAAGGGTTTATGACAGGAGGCAGAAAAAACAAAAGACAATGTTTGAATTTTACTATTGCTTTTACACTAAAGAAAAATTCCCTCCTCAACAAAACCCTTTCTTCATTGTAATATCTGCCATCTTAACCCCTCCCTCCTAATAGAGAGAAATAGAGACAAGTCATGAGAGCACTTTTACTGCCAGTGACAGGTGATGTCACTGTATAAATAATTCTGTTCTCATTGGCTTTGTCTGTGAGGATTTTTCCAGAACCAAAAGAATGGTATAGAAAAACCCCACAGACTATATATGGAACCCTGCTATGAAATTATCCTTGATACACTTGTCAGATCACACCATTTCCTTATCAAGAATAAGAGAGAATTGTAATTTCGGCCCTACGTGACATCTCCAGCTGCCAACTCATGAAAACCAAATAATGAAGTCTATAGAATGTATCTGCCAATGTGTTTTAGACTAGAAGAATAATGAATAGCATTTTCCAAAGAAAAAAATTCAAACCATGTTACAACATTATGGGGCCCTTTTACTAAACAGCATTAAGCATTTAACATGTGGTTTACCACATAGCAACTGCAACATTAAGAGGCTGTGCATTAGTTTAGCAATTACTGCGTGACAAACCATGCATTAAGTGTTCTTTGTGCCAGGGAGCATAGCATAATGCACAATTAATGCAGGAACCAGAAGCGGAGCCAGGTTGACAGCGCATGGGGAGTGAAAGTGGCACGAGAGCAGACTTCCGCTGGCGCACATTTTCAATGCAACACATTGAGAAAAAAATAGGTGCTGGCGCCAGCAGAACTTCATTTGGGGGAGCGGCCGCTCCCCTGGTGTCCCACCTCGCTACGCCACTGGCAGGAACCCTACCATCTCCTAATTATGAGGTGCTTCTGTGTTAACCGGGAGCAAGTACGTGGATTAATGGGAATGTTAATTCACGACCTGCAATAAAAAATATTGGGAATGCCCCCAATAAATGATGTGTTAAACTTGCTGCTACTGTGCAGTAAATTCCTATGTTAATCCTCAGTAATTGCAACTTTTATTGCTGTTTAGTGAAACGGTTCCTATGATTGTTTCAGTTTGGGGATCATAAAAGAACTGCTTGCACCATAAAAAAGCACATTAAATATAAAAGCCGTATACGTATACCTTTCCACCACATCTTCTCCATTCCAGCAGGTGGAGCTGTCTCGTACTACCGCATTACACAGCCTCTCAGCTAAGGAAGCATAAAATGTTCTTGATCGTTTCATATTGTTGACAAAATCTCTGCAATAGAAGAATGAGAAGTACTGACAAAAGAATAATAAACTTCTTCCAACATTTAAAAAATGTATATCTTATAGAGGCCCTTTTACAAAGGCACAAAAGGGCTAACGCAAGGGTAGCACGCGCCCAATCGGCACTACTGCCAGGGTACAGCATGCACCTAGAGGTAATTCTGATTCTGGCGCACACCGAATCCTGCTGTAGAAAATAGTTTTCTATTGTCTACCATGGGGTGCATTCCCACGTTGGCACACGCTGCATAGTTACTATGTGGGTAACGTGTGAACCCTTTCCTCTAGGTCATCGGGTGGTGGTAAGGGCTCAGACCGTAAGTTTTAATATTAGAGAAGGCCCATTTCCCAGCCCATTATAAAATAGCTTTTTTCCAGCTGCGGTAAAAAATGGCCCAGCACGTGCCTAAAAGACACATCCACATTACCACAGGCCACGTTTTACCACGGCTTTGTAAAAGAACCCCTTAACCAGCTAGAAACTATTCATATATTGAAGGATTGAAGGAAGAGCAGAGAGGGGACAGGAACCAAATATTAAACCCTGGATTCTATAAAGTGTGCCTAATTACCCAAATTTGGGTGTGATCCTGAGATGCATGTGCAACTTTATTGATTAACAAGCAAATTAACATCAATAATTGGATTCTAACAATCAATTATTGACATTGATTGGCACTAATTAGGAGTTGGACGCACATCTGGCTGTGCTCTACTCTATAATCCTGGGCAACCAAATCCCATAGTATGCAACCCAAAAGGGGGCATGGTCATGGGAGGGGAATGGCTGGATCAGGGGCATTCTCAAAAGATGAGCACAGTGTTATAGAATTCTGGGGATCTGTACCCAACTTGTGCACCAGGATTTACACCAGGTTTCAGTTTGCATGTCTTCACGCCCAAAGTTGGGCACAGGAATCCTCACTAGGTGCAATTCTAAAAATGGTGCTCACCCCAGAGTGCCCTTTATTGAATAGCGATGAGTGCTGATTTTTCCCAGTACCAATTTTTCAGCGCCATTTACTGAAGCCGACCCTATCTGTACAGTGATAATATTCAGTCACTACATAGTAACATAGTAGATGACGGCAGAAAAAGACCTGCACGGTCCATCCTGTCTGCCCAACAAGATAACTCATATGTGCTACTTTTTGTGCATACCCTACTTTGATTTGTACCTGTGCTCTTCAGGGCACAGACCGTATAAGTCTGCCCAGCACTATCCCCGCCTCCCAATCACCAGCCCTGCCTCCCAACCACCAGCCCTGCCTCCCAACCACTGGCTCTGGCACAGACCATACAAGTCTGCCCAGCACTATCCCCGCCTCCCAACCACCAGTCCCGCTTCCCACCACCGGCTCTGGCACAGACCATATAAGTCTTCCCAGCACTATCCCCGCCTCCCTAATTAGCTATATGAACAGAAGAGCTAAATTCAGTGGATAATGGCAGTGATGGTCATACATACATTCAGTGCTCAACATACATATTAATTTAAACACTACAGTCTGTAATTAAAATTAAAATTAACGTGGAGGGGCAAAATCGAATGGGGATGACCATCTCTAAGGGTGCCCATCTCTAAGGTCGTCCCGGCGAAGGGGCGGGGAAACCCGTATTATCGAAACAAGATGGGTGTCCACCTTTCGTTTTGATAATATGGTCGGATACACCCAAATGTCAACATTTAGGTCAACCTTAGAGATGGTTGACCTAAATGTTGAGATGGTCGACCTTAGAGATGGTCGTCCCCGGTTTTCAGCCATAATGGAAACCGAGGACGCCCCTCTCAAAAACGACCAAATTCAAGCCCTTTGGTTATGGGAAGAGCCAGAATTCGTAGTGCACTGGTCCCCCTGACATGCCAGGACACCAACCGGACACCCTAGGGGGCACTGCAGTGGACTTCACAAATTGCTCCCAGGTGCATAGCTCCCTTACCTTGGGTGCTGAGCCCCCAACCCCCCCAAACTCCACTCCCCACAACTGTACACCACTACCATAGCCCTAAGGGGTGAAGGGGGGCACCTACATGTGGGTACAGTGGGTTTCGGGTGGGTTTTGGAGGGCTCACATTTACCACTACAAGTGTAACAGGTAGAAGGGGGATGGGCCTGGGTCCGCCTGCCTGTAGTGCACTGCTCTCACTAAAACTGCTCCAGGGACCTGCATACTGCCGTCATGGAGCTGGGTATGACATTTGAGGCTGGCATAGAGGCTGGCACAAAATCTTTTTAAAGTTTTTTTTTAGGGTGGGAGGGGGTTGGTGACCACTGGGGGAGTAAGGGGTGGTCATCCCCGATTCCCTCCGGTGGTCATCTGGTCAGTTTGGGCACCTTTTTGAGGCTTGGTCGTGAAAAAAAATGGACAAAGTAAAGTCGACCAGATGCTCGCCAGGGACGCCCTTCTTTTTTCCATTATTGGCCGAGGACGCTCAACTCTTAAGCACGCCCCAGTCCCGCCTTCGTGACACCTCCGACATGCCCCAATGAACTTTGGTCATCCCCACAATGGACTGCAGTTGAGGGTGTCCAAAATCGGCTTTCGATTATGCCGATTTGGGCGACCCTGAGAGGACGCCCATCTCCCGATTTGTGTCGAAAGATGGGCGCCCTTCTCTTTCGAAAATAAGCCTGTATGTGATACCTGACGAATGTTTTTCAGAAACTTGGCCAGGTTGGGTCAAGTTTCCTTAAAATTGACATTTGGATAAACTCTTGCTGTATTTGTCCATTCTTGGATCACTGCTATTGTTTGATTGTCTGTTCTACTTCTGCAGTAGACTGTCTTCTGTTTGTTTGTTTGTTTGTTTGTTTGTTTATTTATTTGTTGCATTTGTATCCCACATTTTCCCACCTAATTGCAGGCTCAATGTGGCTTACATTGTTCTGCCATGGCTATCGCCATACCAGAGTAAAACATACAATTGGTAATTACATAAGAATATGGATAACATAGTGGAATGAAGTATCAGGTAAAAAGAGAACACAATCAGAATAACAATTAAAGCAGTAATGTGCTAAAGTTCAAATGGTGGATCGTTGTGGTATGCACTGTTGAAGAGGTAGGTCTTCAGTGATTTCCAAAAGTTGATTAGGTCACGTATTATTTTCACATCAAGTGGTAATGCATTCCAAAGCTGCGTGCCTATGTAGGAAAAGCTGGATGCGTGTGTTAATTTGTATTTTAATCCTTTGCAACTGGGGAAGTGAAGATTCAGGAATGTACGTGAAGATCTTTTAGTGTTCCTGGGTGGTAAGTCTATGAGGTCTAACATGTAGACCAGGGCATCTCCGTAAATGATTTTATGAATCAGGGTACAAACTTTAAACGTAATACATTCCCTAAGTGAGAGCCAGTGAAGGTTTTCTCTTAGGGGTGTGGCACTCTCGTATTTTGTTTTACCAAATATGAGTCTGGCTGCAGTGTTTTGGGCTGTTTGAAGTTTCTTGATGATTTGATCTTTACAGCCAGCATAGAGTGCATTACAGTAGTCTAGGTGACGTAGCACCATTGATTGTACCAGTCTGTGAAATATATCCCTTGGGAAGAAAGGTTTTGCTCTTTTGAGTTTCCACATTGAGTGGAACATTTTCTTTGTGGTATTCTTCACATGGCTTTCTAGTGTGAGATTTTGGTCAATGGTAACTCCAAGAATTTTCAGGCTGTCTGAGACAGGAAGGGAGAAGTTTGGTGTGATTATAGTAGTGGATTTACTCATGTTATGTTGTGATGAGAGGATGAAACATTGTGTTTTTTCAGCATTAAGTTTTAATTGAAATGCATCCACCCATGAATTCATGATTTGGAAGCTGTGGTTGATGTCATTAGTGATTTCATTTAGATCATGTTTGAACGGGATGTAGATCGTGACATCATCTGTGCATATGTATGGATTGAGGCCTCATATGGATTGAGGCCTCAGGTTTCATATTCATTATGGGTACCTTGAATACCTGACTGGATAAGTATGTTCCGGGGGCTGGCTTGAGAACCCCTGCTCTACAGCTATGTTTATTAAATTAAGACAGCAAAAAAAAGTCCTAAATTAAACAGCTTAGCTACACAGAAAGTATCTTAATGTCAGTGCCACTTATTATCCAGATAGCACAGATGAACATTTTTTTCACATCATGGAGGCATTATAAAAAAAAACAACAACAAACCACTCACTACACCAGCATTGCTGCACCACCTGAATATTATGGTGTTGCTAACATTTTCCAGGAAAAAGACTGTTTATATTATTAAAAGATATTATAGAGGCAAGTCTTTTTCTGAGAGGGAGCTTGATATTAAATTTTTAACCTAATAAAAACACAACAATGTATTGCTGCAAGATTCTAATATGATATTTCTGTGCTTTTCCTTCAGAATTGTAATAACATAAAATCCCTAAGACTTTTTTTCATTTAGTGAAAGCTTTCAGTGCCAACAGCATTGTTCTCGTTTTCATTCGGTTACAGCAGCGCAGAGTAAGGGAGCAGTCTAGTGGTTAGAGTAATGGGCACCTTGTCCTCAAGAGCAAATCACTTAGGAGCAGGGGCATATCTGGAATCCGGTGGTAGGGGGGGCCAGAGCCAGAGAGGGGGGGGCACATTTTTGCCTCCCTTCCCCCCCCCCACCCCCCACCGCCGCCTTTCTAATTTCGCTACATCTTTTTTGAGATATGGCAACCAGAGCTGAACACAATACTCCAAGTGCAGTCGCACCATTGAGTGATACAAAGGCATTATAGAATTTCCGGTCTTATTCATCATCTCTTTCCTAGAATCCAATTAGCTTTTTGGCCGCCACTGCACACTGAGTAGATTTCAGTGTAATATCTACAATGTCACCTAGATCTTTTTCTTGAGTGCTGACCTCCAAGGTGGATCCTTGGGGGTCAGCAGTCAAATAAATACATGTCCTACAGTGAGTGTTCTCTGTTTATTTTTTTCTTAGTGTTATTGCTTCCTCATTTTCATTATCACTAAACTGATCACAAGGATTCCTTAATGTTTAATGGAAAAAAATCTATTTGTTGGACTCTTTACAAACTTTCATTTTCAAATACAACTACCCTAGTCAGTGGCTTTATACTCCATTTCATTTCTGTCGACCTCTTTCTTTTTCACCTTAGGCATCATGTGCAAGTTCTCATACACGAGAGACAGCTCATTATTACATTGACAATTACGCAAACAGATTACAAAAGCCATATAAGGGTTGCAAGCTGAAGATGTGTGGCAACAACGATGGCTACACTCAACATTACATCCATGGGAACTGAGAGGTGTTACTATAGAGTTAATGGAATGAAATTAAACTGCAGTATTGCATGGTCATGTATAGTTTACAGTTTACTAGAATTTGACATACCGCCAAACTTTCACAGATCTAGGTGATTCACAATTAACAAAATAACAAGCATATATCAGAAAGGAACTCCATAATCTTGACAGGACAGACCTAAACACATATATCCCACTAAAAAAAAAAAGATATAAAATACATTTTTAAAAGAGTTAAAAATTAAAAATCCCTTCTCCCCCCCCCCCCCCCCCCCCCTCCCCGGACATGTAATTCCATCTTTGCTATCCTCCTTAGGCATAATATGAAAAGCTAAAAGAAACAATGATTATACAAAATAGAGCAGATTCGGAAAGTATGTGTGAATTCCTGCAATTCAGACAGTTTCCCTAAGAAGTCATCACTTTCTAATCTGTAATTTTACTTCTTACTGAATAAACAAATCAGTTATCATGCTGTTTTTGACATGTTTCTCCCTCTGGAAGCTTTGTATGCTCATCCATTAGTTATTTAACCTATAAAGGACAGCATTTAACAATAGGCTAAGCACTGTAACCCAATTATTTGTGACTTATCAAGTTCGAAGATTTTGTATAGTATGTGTGAAACTGCATAGTTTTCATGTCTGCTCTGAAGCAACATTTATGATGCATTGCAAGTCATATCCTGTTTTCTTTGTAAGTACCAATAAATCTTGCCATTCTTGGTTCTGAAAAAATTATGCAGAACTATCATTATAAAGGTATAAACATTATTAAACAGAGAACTGAAGTTTTATCCATAACAGTAACACTACAGTTAAGCACCATTTCCCATATGTCTATGCATTTTAGTTTGGCAAAGTATCTTTTGAATTCAGGGACTGTTTTGATCAGACACTGAAATTACCTTGAACTTATAATGTGAACTAAGCGACAAACTTTTTCTGAGCCTCAGAGGATCACATTGATATATGGCACCAACAACTTTCAGAGGGACAGCAATTTGCCTCAGTACCGGTATTTCTGCTTTTGATAGATGGCTCATCTCATGTTTACCACAGTGTTTACTCGGTAAACCGCATGAGAAATGTTTTCTTCTTTCAGGATACTTCATTCTGAACAAGACTCCTAAATAACAAAGGAGCAGACGAGTGTATGTGCATCGAAAGCATTGTAGTGATGGATGCTTCCTCACAGAAAAGAATGTCAAAAGATGCTGAAAAATAGAGTCCTTAGCCACTGCTTAGAACTACTAATCCTTGAGGCTTCTCTATCAAGCACCATTTTTTTTTTTTTGCAATAATGATTCAGTACTAAGAAGTTCATATTAATTAAATTATTTAAATTCAAAGCATCTCACCTACATTTATTCAACTATTTATCTTTGAAGTCAAGTGAAAATGCTTCATTTCTCTTTATTGGAATATCAATTTCACTGCTTATGTCTTGCCTGTATAGAACAGTAGGTGGTAACATGAACACACATGTTTTTTTTTTTTTTTTTAATAGGACAGCACAAGATATGCTGACCAGATACTGTCCTCTCTAATCACTGAACAGGGATGCCCATTTCTTTTCTGAGCAATAGGCCATGTTCTATAAATATTGACTAAATTGAAGGTTCAAAGCAGAAAATGTTCCTTACCACATGCAGTCAAAGGCTGATGGTATTATTGACCCCTGGAAGTCACTTAGGTGGTATTTTACTTAGGCGCACTGGCATTTTTAATGCATGCTAAAATAGGCGCATGCTAAATGCTAAAGATGCCTATGTATTCCTATGATCAATCAAATTAAGGAAACCTAACTTCTAGTGTGGGGAATGTTTCAAAATAACTATTATCAGTCTCCCAAACACATAATATATTCAAACCAGCTTCTCAATATCTATCATCATCAATGGACAAATAAACATACATTTTTTGATATCCGGGGATCTTCAGATATTTCAAAAGTTTCCACCATACGGGACTTTGCCCCAAGCTGTAAATGGTGTCATTTGCATCTTCATAGATCAACCCGCAAATTTTTATCTTTTTCTTGCGTGTACTCTTTGTATCTTAAAAACTATATATCTTCAATTCATTTTTCAAAAATATTGCTTAAGCTTAACTTATCTTAAAACAAGTAGCAGCAGCGATTTCTTCCAGCTCAAACCTCTGCCGACATGGCCAGGTTTCGTTACACTTCGTCAGGGAAGAGGCTTGCTGTCACAAAAGATATTTTCAGTAAACATGTCCATCAATTTTTTTGTATTAATACCATAAACTTTAAAGATTATTTACCATTTCTATGTTCGTTTCACTATCTCAAGAAAAAAATTGAAAGTGTGACATGGATGCCTCCTGGTAGTGCCTGTTCTATAGTGGCTCGTTCTTATACAAATTGTAATTCTACAAATACAGTTTATGCCCTCATTTGCCCTTGTCAACTGATTTATGTTGGGCGTTCTATTCACCCTGTTAAAATTCGACTCAATGAGCATAAGTCCCGGATTAAAAATCAAGTTTTATCTGCTCCTATGGTTCAACACTGGATAGAGAAGAGTCATCAGATAGAGGACATGAAGTGGTGTGTTATAGACCAAGTCCAGTTGGGTTGGGAGGGTGGTAATGCTGGATCTCTGCTGAATTATAAGGAACAAAGAATGATTTTTCAACTGCATACGTTATACCCCGTTGGGTTAAACTCAGAACTGGATTGGTGGTCGCTTGTCTGATTGGTTGCTGCTGAATATATGTGGCCCTATCAGAATTGGCGTTTCGTGATCAGCTGAGTCCTATTTAAATTGAAGGGGCTGTGGAGAATGCCGCAGCCATAGTGAAACGAACATAGAAATGGTAAATAATCTTTAAAGATTATGGTATTAATACAACAAAATTGATGGACATGTTTTCTGAAAATATCTTTTGTTACAGCAAGCCTCTTCCCTGACGAAGTGTAAACTTCAAACATACATTTGACTTTCATTACCCAATGTTATGTTATTAGATTGAGCCACAGATAATTTTCCGTTTGTTTGTTAGTTCATTTATGCTATACATTTAGCTAATGTCTGTTGTTCTATTCACCATATTCATGTCTACGATATATTTGTAACAATATCTTTAATTTGTTTTACTGTTCTATTTAGATTACAAAGACCCCTGAGGCAGGCCTTTGGGCCGAAACACGGCCGTGTCGGGTCATTTTTAATGCAAATTACGTTACTTTTTATTTTTTAATTTTAATGTGAATAAAAAATGTTTTGGTATCCTTATTCACTCTCCTCACTTTTTGTCTTTTATCATCAGTTCAACAAATGACAAGCTCAATCCCACACTTTAACAAAGAAATGTGTTTTCAAGCTTTTCCTAAACTGTTCCACACTCCCACGTAGTCTCAGAAATAGATATATTAATCTCTTTCTCTCCCTCACAATTTTGGGGCCAGACCATAGAAGTCTGCCAGGCACTAGTCCTGCTTTCCAACTACTGGAGTTGCAATCAAAGCTCACTTCAGCTATGGGGTCAATTTATCCTGATCTGTCTTTGCCATTTATGGTACCCACACCATAGACATCTTCCTGATATTGGTCTTACTTCTCAACCTCTGGAATTGCCATCAAAGCTCACTGCAGCTATGAGGACATTTAAGTTTTGTATTAATTTGATGCCATCATTTTTTTTATATAGGGATCTTGTGTTTATCCCATGCATTCTTGAATTCCGTCACCTTTTTGTCTCCATAACCTCCCCCAGGAAGGCATTCCAGGCATCCACCATTTTTCTGTATTTCCTGATATTGCTCTTAAGTCTACCATTGCAACCTCAACTCATAGCCTATAGTTCTACTGCTTCCCTATCTCTGAAAAAAACAGTTTGCATATCGTACCTTATCCAGCTTATTTTCGAAAGTGATCGCCGGCCATTTCCCGACATAAATCGGGAGATGGCCGGCAATTTCTTAAAAGCGAAGAAATCGGTATAATCGAAAGCAGCATTTTTGACAGCATCGCCGCTTTCCCGTTGCTTTGCCAGCGAAAGTTCATTGGGGCGTGTCAGTAGCTTAGCGAAGGCGGGACCTGGGCGGGCATGGGCGTGGCTACCAGATGGCCGGCTTTCACTGATAATGGGGAAAAAAGCGGCGTTAAGCAGTATTTTGCCGGGTTTACTTGGTCCTTTTATTTTCACGATCAAGCCTCGAAAAGGTGCCCCAACTCACCAGATGACCACCAGAAGGAATCGGGGATGACCTTCCCATACTCCCCCTATGGTCACCAACCCCCTCCCACACTAAAAAAACACAATTATAAACATATTTTGCCAGCCTTTATGCCAGCCTCAAATGCCGTACCCGCCTCCATGACAGCAGAATGTGTTCTATCCTCTGACAGCCTTTCCCTGGTTGTGATGTGGCTCTCGGGTGAGTGTAACACCTTTTCTGTTAGGTGCACTGCAGAGTCACATCAGCAATGCATTGTGGTGGGTGTAGGGTAGTGGGCTCTACTCCCATGGTGCTTTTCCCCCTGCTAACTGGGTCAGAGTGTGTCCAGTTTTGTTTCCGGTAGTCCATGAGGTAGTGGCCATTTTTGTCATCCACTTTTAGATCCCTTTCATGTGTTACCCACATTAGACAACTTAGTTCTTACCTTGAATGTTGCTGAAAGAGGGCGTTGTACGCCATTCTGCCAGCTCTGACCTGCTGCTAATCTCAGTACCAGGGAGACTCTTTGCCAGTGGGGCACAACCTCTGATCTGCAGTTAACTGTGAGTAAACCTGCTTATACAAATAAAGGTCTTTTTCAAAGAGATTTGTCTTCAGGTGTCAACTGGTGTGCCAAGGTTATACAGCAGCAACAAGTCCTAGAGGCCTGTGTGTATGCAGGTCCCTGGAGCACTTTTAGTGGGTACCACAGTGCACTTAAGGCAGGCGGACCCAGGCCCATTTCCCCCCCTACCTGTAACACTTGTGCTGATAATGGGAGCCCTCCAAAACCCACGGTACCCACATGTAGTTGCCCCCTTGACCCCTAAGAGCTACGGTAGTGTTGTACATGTGTGGGTAGTGGGTTTTGGGGGGGGGGGTTGTGGGGCTCAGCACCCTAAGCAAGGGAGCTATGCATGTGGGAGCCTTTTCTGAATTCCACCACACTGACCCCTAGGGTGCCCAGTTGGTGTCCTGGCATGTGAGGGGGACCAGTGCACTACAAATGCTGACTCCTCCCACAACCAAATGCCTTGGATGTCGCCGGGTTGGAGATCACCGGCGTTTTTTCCCATTATTGCTGAAAAACAAAACCGGCGATCTCAACCCCGGCGAACTCTGGCATTTGGCCGGGCTAAACCGTATTATCGAAAAAAAGATGGCCCCATTTTTTCGATAATACAGTTCCGGCCAGCTGTAGCACCGCTGCCAAAATAGATCGCCAGCGATCTATTTGGCCGGCGACGTTCGATTATGCCCCTCTATGTCTCTTTCAAGTCTCTTCTCACACATCTTTTGGCACAAGCCCCATATCATTTTTGCTACTTCCTCTGAACCACTTCAAATATTTTGATATCCTTAGTGAGATACGGCCTCCAAAACTGAGCACAATACTCCAAGTGTGGCCTCACCAATGTCTTGTACAGGGGCATTAACACTCCTTTCTTCTACTGGATATGCCTCTCTCTATGCAACTTAGCATATTTCTAGCTACAGCCATTGCCTTTTCAAATTTTTTTGTTGCCATAATATCCACAAACACTGTCGCCCAAGGTCCCTCTCCTAGTCAATGCTTATCATCGTCACACCCCCTAGCAAATGCAGCTCTTTAGGGTTTCTACACCCCATGTGCATCACTCTACACTTCTTTGCATTAACGTTTAACTGCCAAACATTAGACCATTCTTCTAATTTTTTTTTTAGATTATGCTGTCCACTCCCTCCAGGGTTGCAAAAAGATAAACGTTTCCTTCTAACCCTTCAGCAATGTTGCTCACAAATATATTGAATAGAATCTGCCTCAGTACCAATCCTTGAGGTACTATGTTTACTCACCTTTCTTTCCTTCAAGTGAAATCCAGTCACCACCACCTTCTGCAATCTTTTAATCAACCATTTTCTCATCATTTTGAGTCCTAACCAGCCTGTTCAATTTGTTCATGAGCCTTCTATGAGAAACTGTGTCAAGGATTTAGCTGAAATCCAAACAGACCACATCTAACACGTGCCCTCAATCCATTTCTCTAGTCATCCAATTCAAAGAAATTCATCAGATTCATTGACATGATTTTCCTTTGGTAAAGTTGTATTGCCTCAGATCTTGTAACCCACTGGATTCCAGTAAGTTTATATCCAACCACCAAAGTAAGGTTTACTGGCCTGTAGTTTAACACTTCTTTTCTGTCACCATTTTGTGGAGAAAGACCACATTTGCTCCTCTCCAGTCCCATGGAACCTCCCCTGTCTCCAAGGATCTATTACATAAATCTTTAAGGAAGCCCACCAGAACCTCTTTGAGCACTTTTAATACCCTTGGGTGTATGTCATCCATTCCCATGGCTTTGTCCACTTTCAATTTTTCCAGTTGTTCATAAACACTTCCATGAAAGGTGTGACATGTACTTCACTCCCATATATTCCTTTGTCAGCCACTTGATATTGCTTGCTAATATGGATGCCCAAATACTTAAAGTTTCTTGTCACAAAATGCCTAGCCACCCATCTGGGCTACCCCATGGCCACTTAGAGGGTCTATCCCCAGCACAGCACAGGTCCATCTGCACCTGCCACTTGTGCTGTACACTAGCACCCTCCTCCCACCAACTGGGTCCCAACAGCCTCGGGGCGAGTCTCCTGCTCTCAAATTATCCCTAGTGATTTCTAGGTTACTGGAGCCACACTCCCAGTGCTCCCACAGTTCCTAGAAAGCACTCACAGACCCAACACACAAACCACCAGGATTCTTGATCAGTAAAGACAAGCAAGGGCAATAAACTGAAAATGTTTATTATCTGAAAAATTAAAAGGTGCAATCAGCAAAACAATAACAGGTAGGGTTACCATACGTCCGGATTTACCTGGACATGTCCTTTTTTGAAGACATGTCCGGTCGGGTTTTGCCAATCCGCCCATTTGTCCGGATTTCTGGATAAACGGGCGGACGGACGGGCGGGCGGCAGGCCTATTCTAGCCACCACTCCCCTTACTTACTATCTACTGCCCTGGTGGTCTAGTGACCTCTTCGGGGCAGGAAAGAGCCAAAGTTCAAGGGGGCATGTCGGCAGTGTACCAAAGCCGGGACAGGGGCGTGGTTAAGAGATGGGCGTCCTTGGCCGATAATGGAAAAAAGAACGTCCCTGATGAGCATTTGGGCAACTTTACTTGGTCCCTTTTTTTTCTCGACCAAGCCTCGAAAAGGTGCCCGAACTGACCAGATGACCACCAGAGAGAATCGGGGATGACCTCCCCTTACTCCCCCAGTGGTCACCAACCCCCTCACACCCAAAAAATCCCCCACATTTTTCCAGGCTCTATACAAGCCTCGAATGTCATACCCAGCTCCATGACAGCAGTATGCAGGTCCGTGGAGCAGTTTTTAGTGGGTGCAGTGCACTTCAGACAGGCAGACCCAGGCCCATCCCCCTACCTGTTACACTTGTGGTGGTAAATGGGAGCCCTCCAAAACCCACTCAAAACCCACTGTACCCACATCTAGGTGCCCCCCCGTTACCCTTTAAGGGCTATGGTAGTGTTGTACAGTTGTGGGTAGTGGGTTTTGGGGGGCTCAGCACACAAGGTAAGGGAGCTATGCAGCTGGAAGCAATTTGTGATGTCCACTGCAGTGCCCCCTAGGGTGCTCTGGCATGTGAAGGGGACCAGTGCACTATAACTGCTGGCTCCTCCCACGACCAAATGTCTTGCATTTGGTCGTTTTTGAGATGGGCGTCCTCGGTTTCCATTATCGCCGAAAAACGAGGTCGCCCATTTCTAAGGTCGACCTAAATGTCAAGATGGTCGACCTAAATGTTGAGATTTGGGCGTCCCCGACCATATTATCGAAACGAAAGATGGACACCCATCTTGTTTCGATAATACGGAGTGCCCTGCCCCTTCGCCGGGGCGTCCTTAGAGATGGGTGCCCTTAAAGATGGGCGCCCAGTTCAATTATGCCCCTCTATGTGACTTAGTATTTACACGTAGCACATTATAGAATACAGTTCTGCGCATAAATTCTAATTAATGCCAATTTGTGTCACTAATTGCTTGTTAATTGGCAATTATTAGCGCTGATTGTCTTGTTAACCAATTACGTGCATTGTGTGATTTATAGAATCTGGAGGAATATTCTAAATGAGGTCTCACCAGAGTCTTATACAGGGGTATCATCACCATCTTTTTCCTACTGGCCACTCCTTTACCTATGTACCCAAGCATCCTTCTAGCTTTTCCTATTGCCTTTTCTACATATTTAGCCACCTTAAGATTATTATACGATCACACCCAAATCCCATTCCTCTTTCATGCCTGAAAAATCGGCACCAAAAATATTTCCACCTAAACTGTGCCTAAGTGTATTCTTTAAACCACACCTAGATTTCTGCAATTTATAGAATATACCTAGCAGAATTGCCTGTGCCTAACTCTAGGTGCATCAATTTTTGCCAAGTAAAACTTGGTGTAAATACTGGCGCCAAAGTTAGGCATGGAATATGTGGATTCTATAACCATGCACAGAGATTTTCAGAATGCCCATGGTCCGCCCATTCCATGCCCATGGCCAGACCCCCTATTAGGCAGCATGCATTAGAATTTATGCACACCATTTGACAGAATATGCCCAGCAAGTTGTGCAAGTAAATTCTAATGAATGCCAATTAGTATCAATAATTGTTTATTAAGTGACAATTATCAGCGCTGATTGTCTTGTTGAGTAATTAAATTACGCATGCAAATCCAGAAGAGAACCAAATTTGCTTGCACAATTTTGGTCATGCTATATAGAATCCGGAGGAATGTCTTTAACTGGTTATGCATTCCTATATGAGAGAAGACAAAAAGTAGCAGTTGAGGAATTTACTACAAAAATGTGGTAATTTGAGTATGGGAAGTCCCACAGGGCTCCACACTGCATATTTGGCATGATACAAGTGTTAGCATACACTTGAGAGGCTGAAATCATACTCCACATACCTTGGCTTAGGAGTGAAGCTCATTCCTGTCATGGTATATGCAAAACTAAACCATTTGGAGAAACTGCCCTCAAGAGCAACCAATTCTTTTTAACATATATCATGCTCTCCTAGGAAAAAATTATTAAGGGATCTTGTGTAAATTATTTGATTTATAAAAATCATATTCAAAATTATTTCCTGCTAAAAATTAGCTTAAGTAAAATTACTGAATCTGTTACCCAGTGCTTGTCAGTGATCTGTAACTAGATAAAAAGAACACACTCAAATTAAATTCAAACAAACCAGAGGTTCTATGGATTACACAGCGAAGCATCTAGTCACTGCAGTCAAAGAAATGTTTTTTTTTTTATCTTTCTTTATTTTTTCTGGCATACCGAACAGTATCAGTTCCAAGAACGTCAATACTTATATATTACAATCTCCCATCCTATCCATGAAACTAATGTTCCATAAGGAATACTAGGAAGGGGAGATCTCTCTAATTACCTTTTTTGGCTGCATGTATAGTTATTGTTTCACACTGGAAACACCAGGAGGTTACATCAATAGAGATTGGTGGTCTAAAGTTTGGAATATAATGGAAAGGGAAAGGGAGGCAGCTAAATTCCAAGATAAATTATCTAGGTTTGAAACAATATGAAAATCCCTATTGGAGTTTAAAAGAGCATGAGAAGGGTTCTCAGATGGATGAGGTAATAAATGCTAAGTCCCCCAATCTTTGGTTAATGTTTCAAGTTTATTGAAGATGGTTTTACTTTAAAAGATGTTATATAGTTCCACTTCTTGCAGTACTACTACTACTACTAAACATTTCTAGAGCGCTACTAGGGTTACGCAGCGCTGTACAAATTAATAACTAAGGGCGGTCCCTGCTCAGAAAAGCTTACAATCTAAAGGACAAAATGTCAAGTTAGGGTAGTCTAGATTTCCTGAGTAGAGGTGTTGTGATTAGGTGACGAAAGCGACATTGAAGAGGTGGGCTTTGAGCAATGATTTGAAGATGGGTAGGGAGGGGGCCTGGCGTATGGGCTCAGGGAGGGCTCACTTGGTTATAGTTCTGTTTTATTTTTGTCTATGTGTGACAAAAAGACTAGAAATGTGTATATTTTTAATTAGTTTTTCTGTGGTGTAGTTACCATGGCACTATATTCCTTGAAGCCACTGGAGTTTTTCAGTACTTAAAGTTATTTCACTAAAATGTTTAGAATTCTATCATATACAGTGTGCATGTGTGTACATATGCATATATCTGCCAAATAAGTACTTAAGCACTATTCCATAACTATGCAAATATCTCCAATAGCATGAGGTTTTCAGGTGGACCTACAAAGAGGCAGACTTTGGGTGGAGCACTGTTGGGTGCATGGTTGGGTGTCTAACTTAAAGAATACAATATAGGTTACACATATTTCTCTGCAATATAGGCACACACACATCAGCTCTATGACTGGGATAAGTGATCCTGCCTAAGTTCAAATGTATTACACTAACATTATATTTTAAAAAGTAGGTGACTACTTTCCTTTATAGAATACTAGTAAAAAAGCCCCGTTTCTGATGCAAATGAAACGGGGGCTAGCAATGTTTTCTTCTGTGTGCATGTGGGAGTGTGTGTGTCCCTGCCCTCTGGCCTATCTCCCCTCCCACCTCTGAGTCCTTCACTGTTACAGAGCCAGCGATTTGATTTCGTGCTCTGCTGTTTTCCTTCACTGACTGTGTTACAGAGAGGGCGGGGCAGACACTCATAGGGAAACCGGATATCTCGCCCCTTTCACACTTCCGGCTGGAGGCTTCATAGAACGTTGGTTTTGCTTTTTATATAGAGAGATGCCCCAATCAGGCACTCTCAGGACATCTATATGTAGGCACAGAGTCACAGAATTACCCCCCTAAAACACCATCACAGCAGCTGTAAAAAAGTATCTACAAATTGTAGATATCAAACATATAAACGGCGAGTGACCGACTCACTCGCAAATGCGCAGTAGAGACTTCCCTCTCTGTCCCGCCCCTGCGTCAATACGTGATGACGAGGGCGAGACAGAGAGGGAAACTGCGCCGCCGAGGTTGATACCGCTCCCCCCCCACCCGCCCACCCGAGGTCGCCGCTACCGTTCCCACCCCCCCCCCCCCCCCCCGGAGTCGCCGCCATCCCTCTACCCAGCCTGGGCCCTCTCTCTCTCCGCTACTAAACTTACACATCCATTCGCAGGAAAGCAGCACACACATCAGCTGAGCTGCCATCGGCCTTCCTTCCCTGCCTGTGTCCCGCCCTCGCTGACGTTACGTTACAGGAGGGCGGGACACAGGCAGAGAAGGAAGGGCAGACGGCAGCTCAGCTGATGTGTGTGCTGCGTTCCGGCGAATGGATGTGTAAGTTTAGTCGCGGAGAGAGAGAGGGCCCAGGCTGGGTAGAGGGATGGCGGCGACTCCAGGGGGGGGGGGGGGAACGGTAGCGGTGGTGCCCTCGCGGGGAAGGAAGGAAAACCCCAATACCAGCCCGTTTTTACGGGCTCAACTGCTAGTATTATTATATATGGGGTATCCAGTGAGTTGCCAACAGGAGAGTTCCCCCCCCCCCCCCCCCCCCCGGACAGTTCCCATCCACCGATACCCTCCAGGACAATTCCCTCCTAGGACTATTCCCATCTGACCAAATTCCCACTCAAGAGTCACAAGGAGCTGCAGTTCCCCAGGATCAAAGTCCGCTGCACTAGAGCAATTGCTACTCAGGCAAGATATTTATTTCTATGGGTTTATTAAAATACTAGTAAAAAAGGCCCGTTTCTGGAACAAGTGAAACGGGCGCTAGCAAGGTTTTCCTGGGAGTGTGTATGTTTGAGAAAGTGTGTGTGAGTGTGACTGTATGAGAGAGAGAGCCAGAGTGAATGTGCGGGTGTGTGACATAGAGTGAGACTGTCTGTGTGACAGTGTGTGTGTGTGAGAATGACAGTGTGCGGCAGGGCCCCCCTCCCCCTCCCTCTCCCCTGTTCCTTACGCCCCTCACCCCCTTTCCTCCTCCTTCTTTCTTCCCCTCCTTTTCCTCTGCCTTCCCACACTTTGGCTTCCTTAAGTCTTTTAAAACTCTATCTACCCCCGTGGCCCTAATGCCAAGTATCCGGATTCCCCACCGCTTTCCTGCTCACCCCTCCTTCAAAATGTAACACTTTCACTTCCTTCATTCTTTTACATCTCTCCTATCTAGTGTACCCGGGCATTCAGATTGTCTTCCTCTGCCAAATTTTCATTTGTTTCATTCATTCACAACTCCCAGCCCCCCCCCCCCCCCCCGTGTACCACTTTCACTTCCTTCAGTCTTTTAAAGTTGTCTCCTATGTACCCCCGTGTCCATACTCCTCCTCCAGGACTCACCTACTGGTTCCGCCCTACTCCTCCCCCTCCCATTGGACACTCGCCACATCCGATTCACTGCTCCCTGCATCGTGGCTCCTCCCCTCTCCATGACGTCACTATTATCTACTCCACCACCTCCGGTCGGAAGCCATGATTCCAGGCAGCCTCAGAACGTTGGAGGTGAGAATTATTATATAGGATTGTTTTGGTGTTTTTATCTGGTATTTTAGAGGTCTGTTAATTAATCTGTGTTAGCGGCTTCCATGCGGCATTGCCGACACAGCCCATTCAAAGTGAATGGATATAGACAGGCTGTAGATATTACGTATCCTTTACCTGCTAGTTGTGAGGAAATGGAGATTCTTGATGTACTGAAGAAGACTGTAAAAGGTGATGACTTTTTGCTGTTTGATAGTGAAAGTGATTGTCCCAATCGGATGTTGATTTTTAGTCATGAAAATAATCTCAAGGTTTTAGAATCTACCGAGGTTTAGCTTGCTGGTGGTACTTTCAAGGTTTCTCCAGAAATATTTTATCAATTATATACTGTCCATGCACTTTGTGATGGATATATAATTCTTTGTATTTTTGCCTTCTTATCGAATAAAAAAGTGACTTATTGTCCTTGTTTAATGAAATTTGTAATTTGAAGCCTAGTCTTAATCTGCAAACCTTGTAGATTTTGAAAAAGCTTCTATGAATGCTATTGTGTCTAGTTTTCCTGCTGTCTCTGTAAAGGGGTGGGGGGGGGGGTTCCATCTGTTGCAAAATATTTACAGGAAAATTCAAAGTGAGGGTCTGCAGACACATTATGCTGAAGATTCTTTTTTTTTGCTCTTTCTGCATGAATGCTTCCAGACTTAGCATTTGTTCCTCCTGATCAGGTGGTTTATTGTTTTGAAACTGTTGAGCATTGTCTTCCTTCAGAGTTGCAAGCTGTTGTTGATTATTTTGAAGATACCTACTGTATATTGGACATCCAGGGAAGAGCAATAGAAGGCAGCCTATGTTTCCAATTGCTTTTTGCAGTGTGTATGATCGTGTACAGAGTAACCTGCCTTGTACCACCAATGTGATCGAGGGATACCATAATCGCTTGAAGTCCAGTGTTACAGCTCATCATCCAAATATTTGGCACTTCATTAGAGTGTTACAAAAGGAACAAGCTATGGTGGAGGCTGAACAGGAACGTCTAATAGCTGGTCATCTACCTCCTCCATAGCATTGTCAATATAAAGCATCTCAGGAGCAGCTGGTTGCGTTAATTGAAGATTTTGGGAAGAAATCGGTGGAGGATTGTCTTCGTGGTATTGTTGATAATCTTACTACAAAAAATATATATCAACTAGAAAGGAGGACCCTAGTATCACTTTGTATTTGATATATTTCTTTGATATACCTCTCAATGAATGCTATTCCCTCTTTAAGATACACTAAATGAGTTCATTTTAAACTTATTATGACAGTGGTGAACCTCACATATAAACCAGGATAAGTTGTGCACAATCTCAATTTCTCAAATTTTCTGCTAGAGCTTAATACTTGCAGTGCACCAAAGCTTCTTTTTGGAGTTCACAAGGTATAATATGTACAGGCAACACATCAAGGTGCATGTGGATCTTCTTTTTAATCAGGCCAGTGACAACAAATATAATTGCAAACATTCCTGTATCACTCTACAACATTTTCTTGATCTCTAATTGCAAATTTTGGTATTTGAAGATATGCCCTCTCTATATACACAATATGGAATAGACAATAGCCTAAGGAATTATTTAATATAGTCTGGGATTTGTCTTCTGCCCTTTGGGGAGAAGGTAAGTGGAGGAGCAGAATGGACTGACAACAGCTTTCTGCTGTATATTTTGAGGATACAGTTATGATATACATTAAAAGAGGGCGCTGAGTTAAATATTGCTGATGCAATGGAAAGGAAATCAGTAAGTCAGCCCTGGTAGGTGAGGGGGTGATGGCAAACCTGGCACTGAGTGATGAGGTTAGGGAAATAGGGTGTGTAAATGTTGAAATAGATGACATGGATGAGCTGCTCACAAATTTCAAACTTGCTCTGTCAAACCCCCTTTTTTTTATCTACAAATACCAATGAAAAGTAATCTAAAAATTTGAACTAAAATTGCAAAAATTGTTCTAGCATGCATAAAGCTTTTACTCTGAATTCTCTTGTTTAATCTGAAAGACTCCTGATAGTCTACTGCAAAAATAATCAAGTTAAATACAATGTCTAAAATCAGTGCAATGATATTACATTTATTTCAGCCTTATCTAGGAAGCTTGACTTGCTAAAGGTCAGTTTGCCAACTTTTTGTAATTTAATAGATTAAAAAGCAACAGCAAGCTAAAGCGGATTAGTTCTATTGCATATCAATGCTACTGCAATACAGCAAGAAAATCTACAGCCTTATAGTATGGATGGCCAGTCTCAGAACACACAGATAGCAGAGAACTTATCTCCTCTTGTCTTTCTTACCGAGATATTTTTTTCAAACTCCTTGGCTTTTTGTTCTTTGAAGCTTTCAGAGGCAGAAAACTGGAAATTTGTCAGGGGGTAATAAGCATCAATCAGAGCAGGTAAGGGAAAAGCAGGAATTCAGGCAATAAGGAGAAAAAAATGAGAAACAAAAGAAAAACATATGAAAAACAATTATTTAAAAGGGAAGTTACCAAGCACATGCATAAGATAACGATCAGAAATTAAGTATGAAAACAATACAGAATTTAAATAAAATGGTAAGATACTCCCAGAAATCAATCACAAAATAAAAGTAAATTAATATAATCAGGCAGGAGATATTTTAAGTTAAGGACACTTTCAAGGAAGATCAGCCAGATATGAGAAGATCACTGGTCGTAAAATATAAAAACACTGATTAAAATAGTCTGGAACTGCCATTAGCTGCCATTAGCATATCTGGCAAGTGTTCTGTTTCTCTATAGGAATAATTTTATATGGCATTTCTGAATGGAAAACAGCATTTTACATGCAGAAATGGTAATCAATGAAATTGCCTAGGGGTTATGGTGTAAATTCTATAAATGGCACCAAATTTAGTCACCAGAAAAAAAATCTGTGCTAAGTGCTATTCTATAAAGAGTGCTACAGGCCGCTGAGCACTCTTGGTAGAACAGTGCTTAGAGCGGATTCCCATGCCCAGCTTTGGGTGTGAGGATTTACGCCTGAAACCTGGTGCAAATCCTAGCATGCAAGTTGGGAACATAACCTCATGATTTGATAGCACTGTACCTAAATATTTGGAATACCCTTGATGGGCTCCTCCCATGGCCTTTCGGGTTGCATGCGAGACACTTTGGGCATGCAGTGTTATAGAATAGTGCAGAAGCAGATGCTCATGTAAATCCGAATGAATGCCAAGTGCCTTTTAACTCCAATTAATGCCAATAATTGGTTGTTTGTGCCCAACTGACTAATTAGTTTACATGTGCATCTGGGATCCATGGCCAAACTTGGGCACCCAACTTTGGACAACCTATTTATTTATTTATTTATTTATTTATTTATTGCATTTATATCCCACATTTTCCCACCTATTTGCAGGCTATTTAGAATCTGGGGGTACATTTATATATGTACACTATATGGGTCTTATTCTACAAAGTGTATGGTCCTATATTTATGCTCCTAAAATTTACACTCCTAAATTTATGAGCATAATTTATGCTCATAAATTTATGTTCATAAATTACAAACTAATCTATGATCCTACATACATTTAGGACCATAAATAAATTTTAGGAACTTAAATTTAGGAGGATAAACTTTGTGGTATAAGGCCCTATCCCCTGGATTCTGTATAGTGCGCCTAGAGATCCATGCTGAAATCTAGGTGTATTCTCTAATAACATAAGTATATGAGTAATAACGCATTTAACTTAATTGTCTTAACAAGCTAGTCAGTGTTGAGAACAGCACTTAACAAGTAATAATGAGCACTAAATGGCAATAATTAGAATTTATGTGCACAACTCGCTAAGCATATTCTGTAATGAACTGCTGCACCTAAATTCTAATGTGCACAGTTTAAAATGGGTGTGGCTATGGGTGGGGAAATGGCCATTTTGTGGACATTCCAAAATGTATGCGTGCAGTTATAGAATATGGCCCAGTGCACGTAAATCTACGCACAGGGATTTAGGCCATGTTTTTGTTGGCTTAAATGGACGCATGTTATTTTAGGTGCTAGGATTTCTGCCTAAGCATATTCTATATACTGTGCCTAAATCTAGGCACCTCTTATAGAATACACTTAGGTGGAAATCTTTACAGCGTGGATTTTTTAGGCGCCATATATAGCATCTGGTCCTTTATGCATAGATTTCTCTAATTTGAGTGGAGGCTGCCCAAGTTCAGTAAATGGTGCTCAGAATTTAATACTAAAATAAAATCAGTGCCCTCTATAGAATCATGCATAGTGCCAATTCCCACACCTAACATCAGGTGCCAGACTTACACCTGCTGAAATCTGGTGTAAATGCTAGGTGTGCTGAGGCTGTATTCTATAAAACCCCATGAAACTTTCTAGAATGCTCCTGACACACCTATGGCTATGTCCCATTTCAATTTACATGCTAGTAGAGTTTGGCACCATGCTTTATAGAATAACGCGCAGCCAGATATGCGCACAAATGTAATGAGTGCCAGTTAAGCTTTAATAGTTGGTTGTTAGCACCCAATTATTGATAGTTAAGGGCTTGTTACTGAAATTATGTGTGCATCTTGGGCATATGTCCAAATTTGGGCCTGCAAATCTGGGCGCCATATATAGAGTCCATGGGATATTTTATAAAAATTGTTCATAAGCATGGAAAATGAAATTGTAAAGTTGTTTGTGCCTCAAAACAGTAATTTTGTGTAGAAGCTTTCCAAGATGTAATTTTAGACAAACAGATAGCTCCCTCTATAAAACAGATGTAACTTATGTGCATATATGCCATGCAAGTTAAACAGGTAATTTTGTAAGTATTTTACAGGTTCAAGTAGACACTTATAAAGTTGACCAGGGGATATATACATATGTAAAGAAAAATGCTGGGAACACATAAATGGCTGGATTCAGTAAATGGAACTGAAAGTTAGGCTCCAGAAAGATGCATGCTGAAATTGCATTATATAAAGTTTGCTCCACACCAAGCTCCTTTTATAGAATAGAGCTTAGCACTGATTCCTGTGACTAACTTTGAGCGAGCAGCTTACACCAAGTGAAACCTGGTGTAAATCCTGGCACACAAATTGAGCATGCAACCCTGGAATTCTATAACTAAATTATGGGCATGACCCTGACCCACTCCTGCCCCTCCCATGACAATTTCAGCATTCAACTTTATAGAATAGCGCGCAGGCCGAATTAGATGTAAAGCCAAATAATTGCCAACTAATTCCAATAATTGGTGTTAATTCATTCATTAAGTAATTATGTTGCATGTGCAGCTCATGATCACGTGCACAAATTTTGGCGATCTGTACAGAATCTGGAGGAAAGGGCAATTCTATAAGTGGACATGTTCTTTTAGGCATCCTAATGCTGAGGTGAGTGCCTATTCTATATTGGTATCTGGGGACCCAGGTTCCATTATAGAAGATTAACATGGCCCACTATGGGTGCACCTTACATTTAGGCGTCCTCAGTTACACCAGCCATAGAATTACTGTAACTGTGGGCTCCTAAATGTGGCAAAGGCATGTAGATTATTTTATTAAGTAAACTGCACATACAAGTGGCAGCCCCCTTACTCCTCCCATGCTCTACCCACATGAACACCCCCTTGACATTTACGCGCTGTCGCATAAGCAGATTCTTCCAGAAACTACTCAGTTGCTTTGATGCTACTTACATGCTTAACAGCGAGTTTCCTGTACATTACCGCACTCAAGTGGTTCATAACTAAGTGCACTGTGATAGAATTGTCCTTACATACAACCTATTGTTTTGTGCAAAGTGGTGGGGACAAAAACAGTGACAGAAAATAAAAAGGTGTGGGATAAACACGAGGATCCCTGTATGGCAAGAGAATGGAATGAAAGAATAGAACAGTAATTAATATCGATTTAAAGCAAAATTTAATTGACTTTACCATGTTATAAAAGGAATAACTGAGGGTAATCTGCAGGGACCAGTGAGCTACAACCCTATAAACAAACTGGTCAATATTCAGCCAGTGGCAGTCAGTGATTTTTTAAACACTGACCGCTGAAAACAGAATTAAGTCCTGATATTAATTGCCAGGCCATATCTGGGTACTGGCATTGAATATTGGGGCCTGGCCAGACTGAAGACAGCTGCTAGGCTTATGCAGGTCCAGGCTGATATTCAACCAGGACCTGCCTAAGATACTTATACATGTCCTGGGACCAGCATAATGCAGGCCATACATTCACCATCCCTGCCTGCTTAAATCACTTTGAATATTGATCCCCCTCAGAAAATGGAGGTTGGGGAGGGGATAACCTGCATAGATTAGCAGGAACAAGCCTCCCTACCTTTCTAGATAAATGAATGGTTCATGCTGATGTTTATCTGCTCTTATTTGCAATATTACAGAGGTATTCCTAGGTGCACAAAATGGCAGAACAGGTGTGGGATTAGTACTTATGTATTGATTTAATAAAATAAATGATATACGTCTATTATTACTGGCACATACATATACAGGGGGCAATTCTATAAATCAATCCCATAGAAACCACAGTGAATCAAGACACGGGTTTTACTTGCGACTAGCTGCTCTCAATTTTATGGGATTGATTTCTCATATTTTGAGCTAATTAACAACACGTAAGTACTGTGGCGCTCTAGATGCTTTTCTTGTGATTGTGCTTGTTTGACGTTTTGAAGAATACACTATACCATCCTTATTGATTGACCTCTGATGAAGGCAGGGTCCAAGAAAGCACAAAGGCAGACGGTCTGCAAACTCCAAGATGGAAAATAAACGGAGCAGATCGTTGACAAAACAAAACGTAATTTATTAGTAAAAGCCAATGGAATATACACACATAAATAGCCCGACACAGGCCGTGTTTCGCCCAACAGGGCTGCTTCAGGGGCTACACAACAGTCCTTCACTGTCAAGTGTAATGAACACATATAAAATGTTCGGCAATTATCTCAGAGATAAGAGATTGTCGGACTGACATCAAGTCAGCATTCTATGTTTTGGCATCTCTGATCCAGCTGTTTTTTCAAATCAAGGTGATCTTCCTTATATTCAATTGCAGGACATTTTATATGTGTTCAATACACTTGACAGTGAAGGACTGTTGTGTAGCCCCTGAAGCAGCCCTATTGGGCGAAACATGGCCTGTGTTGGGCTATTTGTGTGTGTATATTCCATTGGTTTTTACTAATAAATTATGTTTTGTTTTGTCAACTATCTGCTCCGTTTATTTTCCACTCAAAGGCATACATATGCCAAAAAATGGCCTGTGTCAGGTCTATTCATTAAAAGACTCTTGATTGTTCAGTTCTTGGAGGCCCATTTGTGCTTTTCGTTTGCTGTTTTCATTTGTATACTTTTGAACCCTCTCTTCTGCTACCTAAACCATTAAAGAACATTAGCGCAAAGCTGCTTTAGCATGCCAAAAATTAGACATGCCAACTTATGTCATGTAAATGGCTGGTGTAAGTTGGCACACCAATTGCACCAATCAATTCTCACAACTAATAGCATTCTATAAGTTGCACATATCCCTCATGACATACCCACGTTCTGCCCATGTCAATGCTCCCTTGAAGTAGTATGCTATGCAAATTAGTTGCACACATCACTCATGACATACCCACGCTCTGCCCATGTCAATGCTCCCTTGAAGTAGTGTGCTATGCAAATTAGTTGCACACATCACTCATGACATACCCACGCTCTGCTCATATTAATGCTCCCTTGAAACAGTGTGCTATTCAAATTAGTTGCACTTTTTATAGAACTGCACCTACAAATTTATGGCACCAATCCCGCACATAAGTGCTAGTATGCCATAGATTTGGTGCACTATTACCTATATTTAGGCCAGTTTATAGAGTGAAAGGGACAATGCTACTTCTGCTTCAGAGCAGATGCTACTTTTTGTGGCAGATTCCAGAGAGGTGTTTTTTTTTTTATAAAGGCACAATGGGGGACATTCTATAAATCACACTCAAGAATGGGCACCAGACAAGAGCGGCACTAAGTGTGATTTTATAATCAGCACAACCTTTACAGTATTATGTTTTGCATCTCATTATTATGTTTCCTATGGCAACTTAAACTAGCTTGTGTTACAGTAATATAATGCATAATATTGCCATTATTGCATATTATGGGATAAATATCATGCATTATTGTCTTAACACACCTTAGTAACCACTGCTTAGTAACACAATATGGCTTTTGTGTAGTTTTGATATGATCCCCCCTAATGGAAAGTATAATCTACCAATCAAAAAACAAGGAAAAGCAGGCAGTATCTGGCAGATATTCAGCCTGTGGGAGGCAGTCTGGCTAAGTGTCACAGTCTGTGCTGAGCCCGGATGTTCAATGCCGAGCCATTTCCAGTGACCGGCATTGAATATCTGGGGGGGGGGGGGGGGGGGGGTTTGGGCCAGCTTAAACTTAACCAGCCAAGTTAATATTCAGCACTGGACGGTTATGTTTATATCAGCCAAAGACAGGACTGCTAGTTAAGTGGTCTAATTTGGCTGCTAAACTTAGCCAGTGAAGCACTGAATATTCACGGCTAGCCGGTTATATCGCATGATGTAGCCAGTTTGCCACTATCCCCCAGATTCTATATATGGTGCCTGAAAATCTGCACAGAAACCGAAGCATATTCTATAACAATGTGCATAACTTAATTAGTTAACTAGCTAATCAGTGCTGATTAATTGAGATTTACACACACAACTTGCTAAGTGTATTCTTTAAGTGGTGTGCCTAAATTCTAAGTCGCATAGTTGAAGAGGGGGCGTGACCACAGGCGGAGTGTGGGTGTTTCTATAATCTATGCACATTATTATAGAATGCATTCGATCTACTACTACTACTACTACTACTTGATCTGCGCCTAATTTAGGTGTCGGGATTTACACCAAGTAAAGCAAGGCCTAAATGGACGCAACTAAATTTAGTCACTTGGTGAACCACTCAGCGTATTCTATATACCATGCATAAATGTAAGTCTATTCTATAAAATTTAAGCGTACTTTACAGAATACACCTAGGCATACATTTTTTTTCTGTGCGGATTTTTCAGGCACTGTATATAAAATCTAGCCCTATGCGCTAGCGGAGATAACCAGCTATCCCAAGCTAAATATTTGCGCTTAGCTGGCTAAATATTTAACCAGCTAGGAGCCATTCCTGGCCGGTTCAATAATGCTGATTATCGGTCAGTATATAGTGTATTTAATAAGGATATTGTTTTGCATCACAAATATTTACCAGAATTTTAAAGAAAAAGAATGTAAAATTCAGCAAGGTAACAGGTGGTAAGTTTTGATATTTTTAAATAATTATCTTTTTACAAAAAAAAAGGTTCAATGCTTGCTTTAAAGACAAACTCTAAATAAATGTACCATGAATGCAAAAACAAATGAAGTTTAAGCAAAATATCATAGATAGGTACAGGGTATGATACATACCTGTAGCAGTTGTTCTCCGAGGACAGCAGGCTGATTGTTCTCACGACTGGGTTGACGTCCGCGGCAGCCCCCACCAACCGGAAAAAGCTTCGCGGGACGGTCGGCACGCAGGGCACGCCCACCGCGCATGCGCGGCCGTCTTCCCGCCCGTGCGCGACCGCTCCCGCCAGTTGAATGACAAGCAATAAAGTATGAAACACAACTCCAAAGGGGAGGAGGGAGGGAAGGTGAGAACAATCAGCCTGCTGTCCTCGGAGAACAACTGCTACAGGTATGTATCATACCCTTTCTCCGAGGACAAGCAGGCTGCTTGTTCTCACGACTGGGGTATCCCTAGCTCTCAGGCTCACTCAAAACAATAACCCAGGTCAATTGAACCTCGCAACGGCGAGGGTACAACAGAAATTGACCTACGAAGAACAACTAACTGAGAGTGCAGCCTGACCAGAATAAATTCGGGTCCTGGAGGGTGGAGTTGGATTTACACCCCAAACAGATTCTGCAGCACCGACTGCCCGAACCGACTGTCGCGTCGGGTATCCTGCTGGAGGCAGTAATGAGATGTGAATGTGTGGACAGATGACCACGTCGCAGCCTTGCAGATCTCTTCAATAGTGGCTGACTTCAAGTGGGCCACCGACGCTGCCATGGCTCTGACACTATGAGCCGTGACATGACCCTCAAGAGTCAGCCCAGCCTGGGCGTAAGTGAAGGAAATGCAATCTGCTAGCCAATTAGAGATGGTGCGTTTCCCGACAGCGACCCCTAGCCTGTTAGGGTCGAAAGAAATAAACAATTGGGCGGACTGTCTGTGGGGCTGTGTCCGCTCCAAGTAGAAGGCCAATGCTCTCTTGCAGTCCAATGTGTGCAACTGACGTTCAGCAGGGCGGGTATGCGGCCTGGGGAAGAATGTTGGCAAGACAATTGACTGGTTAAGATGGAACTCCGACACCACCTTCGGCAGGAACTTTGGGTGAGTGCGGAGCACTACTCTGTTGTGATGAAATTTGGTATATGGAGCATGAGCTACTAGGGCTTGAAGCTCACTGACCCTACGAGCGGAAGTAACTGCCACCAGGAAAATGACCTTCCAGGTCAAGTACTTCAGATGGCAGGTATTCAGTGGCTCAAAAGGAGGTTTCATCAGCTGGGTGAGGACGACGTTGAGATCCCATGACACAGTAGGAGGCTTGATAGGGGGCTTTGACAAAAGCAAGCCTCTCATGAATCGAACGACTAAAGGCTCTCCAGAGATGGCTTTACCTTCCACACGATAATGGTAAGCACTAATCGCACTAAGGTGATTCCTTACTGAGTTGGTCTTGAGGCCAGACTCTGATAAGTGCAGAAGGTATTCAAGCAGGTTCTGTGCAGGGCAAGAACGAGGTTCTAGGGCCATGCTCTCACACCACACGACAAACCTCCTCCACTTGAAAAAGTAACTCTTTTTAGTGGAATCCTTCCTAGAGGCAAGCAAGACCCGGGAGACACCCTCAGACAGACCCAACGCAGTGAAGTCTACGCCCTCAACATCCAGGCCGTGAGAGCCAGAGACTGAAGGTTGGGGTGCAGCAACGCTCCGTCGTTCTGCGAAATGAGAGTCGGAAAACACTCCAATCTCCATGGTTCTTCGGAGGACAACTCCAGAAGAAGAGGGAACCAGATCTGACGGGGCCAAAAGGGCGCTATCAGAATCATGGTGCCGCGGTCTTGCTTGAGCTTCAGTAAGGTCTTCCCCACCAAAGGTATGGGAGGATAAGCATACAGGAGGCCGGTCCCCCAATGGAGGAGAAAGGCATCCGACGCTAGCCTGCCGTGTGCCTGAAGTCTGGAACAGAACAGAGGCAGCTTGTGGTTGGTCTGAGAGGCGAAAAGGTCCACCGAGGGGGTGCCCCACGCTCGGAAGATCTTGCGTACCACTCTGGCATGGAGCGATCACTCGTGCGGTTGCATGACTCTGCTCAGTCTGTCGGCCAGACTGTTGTTTACGCCTGCCAGGTATGTGGCTTGGAGGAGCATGCCGAACCGACACGCCCAACGCCACATCCCGACGGCCTCCTGGCACAGGGGGCGAGATCCGGTGCCCCCCTGCTTGTTGACGTAATACATTGCAACCTGATTGTCTGTCCGAATTTGGATAATTTGACAGGACAGCCGATCTCTGAAAGCCTTCAGTGCGTTCCAGATCGCTCGGAGCTCCAGGAGGTTGATCTGCAGATCCTTTTCCTGGAGGGACCACAGACCCTGAGTGTGGAGCCCATCGACATGGGCTCCCCACCCCAGGCGAGATGCATCCGTCGTCAGCACTTTCGTGGGCTGCGGAACTTGGAATGGACGTCCCAGGGTCAAATTGGTCCGGATGGTCCACCAGAGCAGTGAAGTGCGACAACTGGTGGAGAGGCGGATGACATCTTCTAGATTCCCGGTGGCTTGGAACCACTGGGAAGCTAGGGTCCATTGAGCAGATCTCATGTGAAGACGAGCCATGGGAGTCACATGAACTGTGGAGGCCATATGACCCAGAAGTCTCAACATCTGCCGAGCTGTGATCTGCTGAGACGCTCTGGTCTGCGAAGCCAGGGCCAAGAGATTGGTGGCCCTCGCTTCGGGAAGGTAGGCCTGAGCCGTCTGGGAATTCAGCAGCGCTCCTATGAATTCCAGAGACTGAGTTGGCTGGAGATGGGACTTTGGGTAATTTATCACAAACCCCAGCAGCTCCAGAAGTTGAATAGTGCACTGCATGGACCGGAGGGCTCCTGCCTCCGAGGTGTTCTTGACCAGCCAATCGTCGAGATATGGGAACACGTGCACTCCCAGCTTGCGTAGGTAGGCCGCTACCACCACGAGGCACTTTGTAAACACTCGTGGGGCAGAGGCGAGCCCAAAGGGCAGCACACAATACTGAAAGTGCCGTGCGCCCAGGCGGAATCTGAGATACTGTCTGTGAGCTGGCAGTATCGGGATGTGAGTGTATGCGTCCTTTAAATCCAGGGAACATAGCCAATCGTTTTTCTGAATCATTGGCAGAAGGGTGCCCAAGGAAAGCATCCTGAACTTTTCTTTGACCAGGAATTTGTTCAGGCCTCTCAGGTCTAGGATGGGACGCATCCCCCCTGTTTTCTTTTCCACAAGGAAGTACCTGGAATAGAATCCCTGCCCTTCCTGCCCGGGTGGTACGGGCTCGACCGCATTGGCGCTGAGAAGGGCGGAGAGTTCCTCTGCAAGTACCTGCTTGTGATGGGAGCTGAAAGACTGAGCTCCTGGAGGACAATTTGGAGGCAGGGAGGCCAAATTCAGGGCGTATCCGCACCGCACTATTTGGAGAACCCACTGGTCGGAGGTTATGAGAGGCCACCTTTGGTGAAAAAATTTTAACCTCCCTCCGACCGGCAGATCGTCCGGTACGGACACTTGTAGGGCGGCTATGTTCCCGTGGATCCAGTCAAAAGCCCGTCCCCGGCTTTTGCTGTGGAGGCGCAGGGGGCTGCTTAGGCGCACGCTGTTGACGAGAACGAGCGCGCTGGGGCTGTCCCTGTGCCTGACGAGGCCTTCGGGCCGGCTGGTTGTACCTACGCTTTGCAAAAGAATAGGGTGCAGCCTGCCGTGCCCGGGAAAAACGCCCACCCGTGGGGGCGGGTGCTGAAGGCGCCCGGTGGGAGAGCTTGTCGAGAGCGGTTTCCCGCTGATGCAGTTGGTCCACCATCTGCTCGACCTTCTCACCGAAAATGTTATCCCCCCGGCAAGGGACGTCGGCCAGTCTCTGCTGGGTGCGGTTGTCCAGGTCAGAGGCACGCAGCCATGAGAGCCTGCGCATCACTATACCTTGGGCCGCAGCACGAGATGCCACGTCACAGGTGTCAAAAATCCCCCTGGACAGGAACTTTCTGCACGCCTTCAGCTGCCTGACCACCTCCTGATAAGGCCTGGACTGCTCCGGCGGGAGCTTATCGACCAGGTCCGCCAGCTGTTGCACATTGGTCCGCATGTGGATGCTCATATAGAGCAGGTACGATTGGATGCGGGTCACGAGCATGGAGGACTGGTAGGCCTTCCTCCCAAATGAGTCCAGAGTGCGAGACTCCCGCCCCGGGGGCGCCGAGGCGGTATCCCTCGAACTCCGTGCCCTCTTGAGAGCAGAATCCACGACCGCTGAGTCATGGGGCAACTGGGGCCGCATGAGCTCTGGGTCAGAGTGGATCCTGTACTGGGACTCTGCTTTCTTGGGAATGGTGGGATTAGTTAATGGTCGCACCCAGTTCCGGAGCAGCGTCTCCTTCAGGACATTGTGCAGCGGTACCGTGGAGGACTCTCTAGGTGGTGATGGATAGTCGAGGACCTCGAGCATCTCGGCCCTCGGCTCTTCCACAGAGACCACGGGAAAGGGAATGCTTATGGACATATCCCGCACAAAGGAGGCAAAGGAGAGACTCTCAGGAGGTGAGAGCTTCCTCTCCGGTGACGGCGTGGGGTCCGAGGGAAGGCCCGTAGACTCCTCTGAGGAGAAATATCTCGGGTCCTCCTCTTCCCCCCACGAGTCCTCATCCTCGGTATCGGACATTAGCTCATGTAGCTGAGTCCGGTACCGGGCCCGGCTCGACGTCGAGGCACCGAGGCCTCGGTGTCGTCGAGCGGTGGACTCCCGCGCCGGCGGGGACGGAGCTCCCTCCATCGACGTCGACGGGGACTCCACCTGCGTGGCTGTCGAGACCGGCACCGCAAGCGGCGGCGGTGTCGACTGCCCCGGCGCCGGGCTAGAGCTCGCCGGCGCCACAGTCATCGGCGCCGAGGGCGCAAGCACCCCCGGCGCCGGCACAGCCTGGCGCATCAGCCCTTCCAGGAGCCCCGGAAGGATGGCTCTGAGGCACTCGTCCAGGCCCGCTGCCGAGAAAGGCGGTGGGGCCGGCAAGGGTGTCGGTGCCAGAAGCTGCTGGGGGCCAGGAGACGGCACCGAGGTGCCGGAACCCCGACGCGTCGGTACCTCCACCACCGACGGAGATCTCTCCTCTCTGTGATGACGCTTCGGCGTCGACACCTCCTCAGGCACCGAGGGCTCCCGGTGACGGCGCTTCTTGTCCTTCTTCCGGTGCACGTCACCGGTGCCGGAGGGCATGGAGGAGGAGGAGGTCGATCCCCCTCGGTCTCGAGGTACCGGGTCCGACAGGGTTCGGTCCCGTGGCTCACGAGTTGAGGGAGTGACCGGGGCCGACTGCCCACGCGGTCTCTCTACCCCACTCTCGCCGGCGGACCGGCGGGCCGACGGGACCTGTTCTCCTGGGGTCGCTGCCATCGGTGCCGATGTCTCGGGCATCGATACCGGTACCGAAGAACCGGCCTTCGATACCGATGCCGTCGAGGTCGACGTCGAGGGGCCGGCGCAAGTTCCAAAAAGACGGTCCCGCAGAACTTGCCTCGCAACCTGAGTCCGTTTCCGGAGACCGAGACACAAAGCACACGACTTGAGATTGTGCTCCGGCCCGAGGCACTGGAGGCACCAAGCGTGGGTGTCGGTCTGCGAGATCGGCCGGCCGCAGCGACCACACTTTTTAAATCCACTCGGGACCTTCGAGGACATCGACGGAAAAATCGCGTCGGCGAAGTCAAAGTCGGCAATGGTGGCTAAAATCACACCACGAAAATTGAAACCGACCGAGCGGCCACTAGGCCGCAACGAGGCGTCCCCGCTAGAAAGCGAGGGAAAAAGGAGGAGCGCGTGCTCCACACGCGCAAAATTCTTTTTTTTTTTTTTTTTTTTTTGGATAACAAACGAAACTGAAAGAAGAAGAGGCCAAAAGGGCCAAGAGCGACGACCCGCGTAAACGCGGTCGAAAATTCCGGCGGCTGAAACGAGAGAGTTGCAAAAACACGACTCTCTCAGTCGCGGGAAAAAAGTAACTGGCGGGAGCGGTCGCGCACGGGCGGGAAGACGGCCGCGCATGCGCGGTGGGCGTGCCCTGCGTGCCGACCGTCCCGCGAAGCTTTTTCCGGTTGGTGGGGGCTGCCGCGGACGTCAACCCAGTCGTGAGAACAAGCAGCCTGCTTGTCCTCGGAGAAAGTATATCTACACAAATAAACAATAACAACAACAGGTTTATAAATCAATTAATAATGTCATGCAACTGAACTCCTCAACATACACAGATATTCAGTGCAGTGGTCTTATAAAAGTAAACATTTTGGGCTTCTTTTGCTAAGGTGCGCTAACAGATTTAGTGCGTGCTAATGATTAATGTGTGCTAAATGCTAAGAAGCACATTAGTCCATTTTATTCCTATAGGCATCTTAGCATGTAGTGCTCACTAATCGTTAGTGTGCGCTAAATCTGTCAGTGCACCTTAGTAAAAGGAGCACTTTGTTTTGAATCAGAAATATGCTCCTACTTTTTTGGGCTTCTAGATCACTTAGAATTGGTTTCTACTGAGGCTAATGAGCCGTAAGTCTTCATTCACAACTACTCAGCTCTTTTTTCCCCATTTTCAAAACATCTCCTTCCTATCATCTAAGCTTAGCCATTACACCAGTCCTCAGGAAGGATCCTCCAGTCACAAGTGCACTCAACACTGAGTACACATATGCTGTGCCTGACACTAGATGTTACTATTAAAGACTTGTTGAGAATCCTTCCCTCTCCTCTCACCCACTCTCTGAGAGGGAGGAGGAAGGACTGTGAAATATTTTCTGAAAATTAGCTTTCCTTTAGCACTAACGTACCAAATACCTAGAATGTCAAATCCCTCAAGGAGGGAGAAAATCCATAAAATGTTTCCTTTCAAGGAATGTGTATTCATTAGTGTGTCTTAAAAATTTACGGGGTCCTTTTACCAAGCTGCGGAAAAAGGGGCCCTACGGTAGCCATTTTTACGGTGCGCCAGGGCCCTTTTTACTGCAGCAGGTAAAAGACCCCACCAAAAATATGACCACGCGGTAAGATAACTTTTACCGCATGGCTATGTGGAGGGGAGCACAAGGGCTCCTGCAGTAACCCAACAGTAACAGGACAGCCCACAGCAATGCCCGATTACTTTCGGGTTACCGCCGAATTAACCATTTCCATGGTTATTATTGCAGCGATGCTCGAGTACCACCGGGTTACCACCATGCTAACCATTTCCTGGGTTTTTATTTTTTCCACGGAAATGATGTGTGCTCGACCCAGAACTACCACCGGCCGCTCGTTGGGTCAGCGGTATTCCCAGAATAAGATGCAGGAAGCCCACATTGGACTTACTGCTGCTTTATAAAAGGGTCCCTCAGTGTGTGCAAAACCAATCTAACATGCATGTACCTACCAATTAACACACATTAAGCTGATTAGGATGTGTTAAAACTTTTAATGCAAGTAAAACAATTAAAAGAATTGTGTGAAATATACTGAAAAATCTGAAAATTAGGGGAAAAAGCCCAAATGAACTGACATTATTTTCTCTGAGCACATTGCCTTGCTCCCTTGCTCCAAAGACTTTAATAAAAATACAGTACGATCTTGAACTAGAGGAGTGAAAGCAACCACAATCTTGCACACAACAACTTGCTTTATTCTTAGGTTTATTTTTTTTCCCATGTTCTCATTTCTCTCTTCCATATAGGCTGTGCACATATCCTTGAGGAAGCAAAAGGATTAACTAATCAAACAACAAAATAAGGGGCCTTTTTACTAAAGCTTAGCACGCACTACGGGGGAAATTCTATATATGACGCCTAGAAAATCCATGCAGAAAAACATTTTTGCCTAAGCGTATTCTATATTTAAGCGTGGTATATAGAATATACTTAATTGATATCCTAGTGCCTAAAGTTACGGGCCTCCATTTACACCAACAAAAATGTGGCTTAAATCCACGCATGTAAATTTACACACACTGGGCCATACTCTGTAACTATGTATGTAAATTTTGGAACCCACGAAATGCCCATTTTCCCACCCATAACCATGCCCATTTTCACCTGTGTACATTAGAATTTAGGTGTAGTGTGTTACAGAATACGCTTAGCAAGTTTATTTTATTTATTTTGTTACATTTGTACCCCACGCTTTCCCACTCATGGCAGGCTCAATGCGGCTTACATGTTGGGGTTCTTGTGAGACATCATTTAAGGTTAGGGATTTGGGTTAGCAAGATTCTCCTTTTACTGGTGAATCATAAGAAGTGAAGATTGTTAGAACCAATTTTTATAAATTACAGACACTCTCAGGCTTATTTTCGAAAGAGAAAGACGCCCATCTTTCGACACAAATCGGAAGATGGGCGTCCTTCTCCCAGGGTCGCCCAAATCGGCATAATCAAAAGCCGGTTTTGGGCGTCCTCAACTGCACATAAATTCTAATTATTGCCAATTAGTTTTCAATATTGCTTGTTAAGTGCTGTTAACCACACTGATCAGCTTGTTAAGCCAATTAAATTACGCGCGTTAAGAATTCAGTGCGGAACTCTAGGCATGCTATATAGAATCTGAAGCCCATAGCTTTAGTAAAAATGTCCCTAAATAAATAAGGTGTCAATATTCAAATCGACAGTTAATGCTTCTGAAAATAACTGGTTAGTGCTGAACTGAAAACTGGCTATTTTGTGGGGGTACTGGGGGCGGAGTTGGCACTTGGCTAGTTAAGGGGTCTTTTTACTAAACTGCAGTAAAAGGGGCACTGGGCTAGCAGTGGTGGTCATTTTTGCCGTACACTGAGGTCCTTTTTACCACAGCAGGTAAAAAGCTGGAAAAAAGAAATGGCCATGTGGTAAGATTGCACATCCTGTGCGGCCATTCAGGAGGGGAGCATTTACTGCCACCCATTGAGGTGTCAGTAAGGGCTCTTGTGCTAACCTGGAAGTAACCAGGCAGCATGCAACAATGACCAATTACCATTGGGTAACCCCTGCAGAAATATTTTTCAAATATTTCCACTAGTGCCAGAAATGTTGCACTCTGGGGTGGAACTACTGCCTGCGCCCTCTTTGGACTGGGCGCAGGCAGAAGTTCCACCCCCAGATAGACCTGCTGCACATGGGAGGAAGAGGAGGAGTAGGAGGGGCTAGAGGGAAGGGAGAGAACTGTTGGAGGTCTGGGAGAAAGAGAAGGAAGGCTGGATTGAAGGTAGAAAGGTGCTGGACATGGGAGGAAGGGGAGGAGGGGGCTGGAGGGAAGTGAGAGAACTGCTGGATGTTGGAGGAAGAGGAAGAGGAGGATGGAGGGAAGGGAGCTGCTGGACTTCTGAGAGGAAGAGAAGGAAGGGGCTGGATTGAAGGGAGAGAGGTGATTGACTTCTGGGAGGAAGAGAAGAAGGGGACTGGAGGGAAGGGTGAGAGGTGCCAGATTTGAGAGGAGGAGGAGGGGGCTGGAGAAAAGGGAGAGAGCTGCTGGATGTGGGAGGAAAAAGAGGAGGAGGGTGCTGGAGAGAAGGGAGAGAGCTCCTGGAAGAGCACAAGGGGGGAAGGAAGGGAAACAGAGATGCCAGACTTCTACTAATCATTTCTATTGTGCTACTAGATGTACGCAGTGCTGTACATGTCATATACAGGTACTTTCTCTGTCCCCAGAGGGTTCACTATCTAAGTTTTGTACCTGGGGCAATGGAGGGTTAAGGGGCACATTTACTAAGACACGTAGTTGCCTATGCACGCTCAACATGCGTCAATTCAGAACTACCACCGGGCTACTGCGTGACCCGGACGGTAATTTAAATTTTTACGCATGCCAGAAAATTTCCAGAGTGTGGTGCTAACCAGGCGGTAATCGGCATTGTATAGGTGCTGAAGATTACTGCCCGGTTAACGCGTGACACCTTACCGCTAAGTGAATGGGTGGCGCAAAGGTCTCAGGCCCAAAATGGACGCATATCTACTGTTGGAGGAGGGCTAGGGGGTTCTGTGGATGCAGAATATTTGGGGGAAGTCTATGTGTGTTGGAGAACCATGGCTCAATGGAAGATGAAGAGTGCACCCTCATGTACTTTCCATAGCCCTCATTGTGGCCTGCAGCCACTGAAGCCAGCACTGCTATCCTCACTGAAGTTATTGGAAGTGAGGTAGGCATGCAGTAGGGGCAGGGGCAGGGTATGGGTGCATCAGGTGGCAGGTGTTTCTCTACTGCCCACCCATCCAACCTGTTGGCCTACCCAAAAATTGCCTTCTGGCTATGCCACTGGTAGGTATGGATTGCTGCACAGCAAGCCTGCTGTGGGCTTACCACTGCTTAGTAAAAGGTCCCCTAAGTGTTGTCATTAGTGCACTGCCATTATTAAAAATTAGCATGTGAGCCCTTACCAACATCTATTTTGTAGGTGGTAAGGGCTCATGCGTTAATCCCATACTCATCAGTAAGCTCATGACAATGTAGCCTATTTTACCCCTACAGACACCCCCTCCGTGCAAAAATAAATTTTATTTTTTAGAGTGTGGTTTGTATGTGCACACTGGGCTTTTAGCGCAAGACATCTCAGTACATCCCACAGTAAGTCCTTTCCAGCTGTGGTCAGACCAGTGAGTCTGACGTCGGTGCCGGGGAAAATGGTAGAGGCTATTATCAAAAACAAAATTACAGAGCACATCCGAGGACATGGATTACTGAGACCAAGTCAGCATGGCTTTTGTGTGGGGAAATCTTGCCTGACCAATTTACTTCAATTCTTTGAAGGAGTGAACAAACATGTGGACAAAGGGGAGTCGGTTGATATTGTGTATCTGGATTTTCAAAAGGCGTTTGACAAGGTACCTCATGAAAGGCTACAGAGGAAATTGGAGGGTCATGGGATGGGAGGAAATGTCCTATTGTGGATTAAAAACTGGTTGAAGGATAGGAAACAGAGAGTGGGGTTAAATGGGCAGTATTCACAATGGAGAAGGGTAGTTAGTGGGGTTCCTCAGGGGTCCATGCTAGGACCGCTGCTTTTTAATATATTTATAAATGATTTAGAGATGGGAGTAACTAGCGAGGTAATTAAATTTGCTGATGACACAAAGTTATTCAAAGTCGTTAAATCGCGACAGGATTTTGAAAAATTACAAGAGGACCTTACGAGACTGGGAGACTGGGCGGCTAAATGGCAGATGATGTTTAATGTGAGCAAGTGCAAGGTGATGCATGTGGGAAAAAAGAACCCGAATTATAGCTACGTCATGCAAGGTTCCACGTTAGGAGTTACGGACCAACAAAGGGATCTGGGTGTCGTCGTCGATAACACACTGAAACCTTCTGCTCAGTGTGCTGCTGCGGCTAAGAAAGCGAATAGAATGTTGGGTATTATCAGGAAAGGTATGGAAAACAGGTGTGAGGATGTTATAATGCCGTTGTATCGCTCCATGGTGCGACCGCACCTTGAGTATTGTGTTCAATTCTGGTCGCCGCATCTCAAGAAAGATATAGTAGAATTGGAAAAGGTGCAGCGAAGGGCGACTAAAATGATAGCGGGGATGGGACGACTTCCCTATGAAGAAAGACTAAGGAGGCTAGGGCTATACAGCTTGGAGAAGAGACGGCTAAGGGGAGACATGATAGAGGTATATAAAATAATGAGTGGAGTGGAACAGGTGGATGTGAAGCGTCTGTTCACGCTTTCCAAAAATACTAGGACTAGGGGGCATGCGATGAAACTACAGTGTAGTAAATTTAAAACAAATCGAAGAAAATATTTCTTCATCCAACGTGTAATTAAACTCTGGAATTCGTTGCCGGAGAAAGTGGTGAAGGCGGTTAGTTTAGCAGAGTTTAAAAAGGGGTTGGACGGTTTCCTAAAGGACAAGTCCATAAACCGCTACTAAACGGACTTGGAAAACTCCAAAATTCCAGGAATAACATGTATAGAATGTTTGTACGTTTGGGAAGCTTGCCAGGTGCCCTTGGCCTGGATTGGCCGCTGTCGTGGACAGGATGCTGGGCTCGATGGACCCTTGGTCTTTTCCCAGTATGGCATTACTTATGTACTTATGTAGTGTTTACCGCAGCTTAGTAAAAGGAGCCCTCTGTCTCCAACAAATGCAAATCTATCCTCTGCATATTTATACTGAAATCAAGTTAGGTGTGCTTCAAGAACATGATTTGCACCAACATTATTAATGGTATGTGAGATCATTTATTTTAAAAAATTAAAGGGGCCCTTTTACTAAGCTGCATAAGCGTCTACGCATGCCCAACGCATGCCAAAATGGAGTTACCACCCGACTACCGCGTGGCTCTAGCGATAATTTCATTTTTGGTGCGCGTCCAATACTCGCGTCTGAAAAATATTTTTTATTTTCAGGCGCGCGTGGGAAAATTAGGTTCTTACCGTGATAATTTTCTTTCCTTTAGTCATAGCAGATGCAGCCATTACAGATGGGTTGTGTCCATCAACCAGCAGAGGGAGATAGAGAGTACACTTTTTTCAGTGCCTCATACCAGCTTGCTCCACTGCCTCTCTTCAGTATTTGAAGCTTCCAAAGCAGTATGGCAAACCGCAATGGGAATAACATAAGCTTTCCTCACAGCGAGCAATGGCCCTACAACAAAGGGCATTAACTCAGAATGGAGGGAATGAAACATCCTCCCGGAGGGAATAAACTCATCCTCCAAAACATGAAACTGGAGGGAATTAAGTCATCCTCCTTTAATTGAACAAGAATCCTGAAGACTGTTTTCCGACTTTCTCCCAAGGACGGAATCTCCAGGAAACACGAACAGAACCTGAAATAGATTTACAGCAGATAGCATCAGACAGGGAGGGATCATGGCTGCATCTGCTATGACTAAAGGAAAGAAAATTATCACAGTAAGAACCTAATTTTCCCTTCCTTGTCATCAAGCAGATGCAGCCATTACAGATGGGATGTATCAAGCAATCCCTAGATAGGGTGGGAACAAGCCACACCACGCGCCAGCACTTGCGCTCCAAAATGTGCGTCCCTCCTGGCAGCCACATTCAGCTTGTAATGTCGGGCAAAAGAGAGCTTAGAAGCCCATGTTGCTGCACTACAAATCTCTTCAAGAGAGAGTGCTCCAGTTTCAGCCCAAGAAAAGGAAATTCCTCTAGTGGAATGCGCCTTAAAGGCATCAGGCGGAGGCCGGCCGGCAAGCAAATAAGCTGAAAAGATAGATTCTTTAAGCCAGCGGGCAATAGTGGCTTTAGACGCTGGAGACCCTCTGCGAGGACCTGATAGCAAAACAAACAGATGATCAGAGGTCCTGAAAGAGTTAGTAACTCGCAGATACTGCAGCAGAGTCCTGCGCACGTCCAACAGGTGCAATTGCCCAAAAGATTCTGGAAACTCCTCCTCGACAAAGGAGGGAAAGAAAATAGGTTGGTTTAGGTGAAACGCTGAAACCACCTTAGGCAAGAAGGAAGGCACGGTCCGAACCATGACCCCGGACTCTGAAAACTGCAGAAAAGGGTCTCTACAGGACAGCGCCTGGAGCTCTGACACCCGTCTCGCCGAAGTAATGGCCACTAACAAGACGGCCTTCAGTGTCAAATCTTTCTCTGAAGCACACCGAAGCGGTTCAAAGGGAGCACCCTGAAGGGCCTTCAGCACTAGCCCCAGGTTCCAAGCTGGACAAGGTGCACGCACGGGAGGACGGAGCCGAAGCACCCCTCTAAGAAACCGTGCCACATCCGGATGAGCAGCCAAAGACACGCCTTCAACCTTGCCACGCAGGGAGGCTAACGCTGCCACTTGCACCCGCAGGGAATTATAGGCCAAGCCTTTTTGTACACCATCCTGCAAAAAGTCCAGGATCGGCGAGACAGGAGCCCGCAGGGGTGTGATCTCTCTGGAAGCATACCAGACTTCAAACTGGCGCCAAATCCTGGCATAAGCCACGGAAGTGGAACGCTTGCGGGCTTGCAGGAGAGTGGCAATTACTTTATTGGAATAGCCTCTGCCTCTCAATTGCGCCCTCTCAATCGCCAGGCCATGACCAAATCGGCCGGCATCCTCCATGGTCACCGGACCCTGTGACAACAGGTTGGGAACCAGAGGTAACTGAAGGGGATCCTCTATGAGCATCTGTCGGAGGTCCGCATACCAAGGCCTCCTGGGCCAATCCGGGGCGACGAGAACCACTTCTCCTGGATGCAGCCGAATCCGCAGGGGCACTTGCCCTATCAAGGGCCACGGATGGAACACATACAGTAGGCCTGGAGGCCAGGGTTGAGCCAAGGCATCCAACCCCACCGAGCGAGGATCTCTCCGTCTGCTGAAAAAGCACGGGACCTTGGCATTGATGCTTGTCGCCAATAGATCCATCACGGGCTTGCCCCACTTGGCACATATCTGCAGGAACACTTCGTCTGCAAGTTTCCACTCCGCTGGATCGATCTGATGCCTGCTTAGATAATCGGCTTGCACGTTGCTCTGACCTGCAATGTGAGCTGCCGACAGAAACTGTAGATGCAGCTCGGCCCAGTGGCAAATTTGTTCGGCCTGCGTGCCGCCTTGTCGATTTATGTAGGCCACTGCTGTCGTGTTGTCCGATATCACTCTGACAGCCAATCCTTCCAGGGTCACTTGGAAGGCCAGAAGAGCCTGAAACACCGCTTTCAACTCTAGGCGGTTGATGGACCACTCCGACTCCTCGGGTGTCCATAGACCCTGGGCATGCTTCCCCTTGCAATGTGCGCCCCAGCCTTTCAGACTGGCATCTGTCACCACTAGGCACCAATCGGGGAGCGCCAACAGCATTCCTCGCCGCAGCATGCTGTCTGAGAACCACACTCCATGCTGAGTCAGGCCACAGGGAGCCAAGAGAGTCTGCATCGGTAATCCTGAGATACTGGAGACCATCTTTGGAGTAGAGCATACTGTAGAGGTCTCAGGTGCGCTCTCACCCAGGGCACCAGTTCCATGGTGGCCGTCATCAATCCAAGCAGCTGGACAATGTCCCAAGCTCGCGGGAGGGCATCCTCAGGAGCAAACGGACCTGATTCTGAAGCTTGCACCGCCTTTGCTCGGGTAGGTACACATACCCTGAGGCTGTGTCGAACCTGGCCCCCAAATATTCTAGAGACTGCGAGGGGGTCAGGTGACTTTTGGCCAAATTAACGACCCAGCCCAGAGATTGAAGTACTGAGACCACTCTGGCTGTTACATGCTGACTCTCTGCAGCAGAGTTTGCTCAAATGAGCCAGTTGTCCAGGTACGGGTGAACCCGAATACCCTCTCGCCTTAGAAAGGCAGCTACTACCACCATAACCTTCGAAAAGGTGCGGGGAGCTGTGGCGAGGCCAAAAGGCAAGGCCCGGAACTGGAAATACTTTCCCATCACCGCAAACCTCAGAAACGTCTGGTGCGGGGGCCAAATTGGAATGTGCAAGTAAGCTTCTTTCAGGTCCAGAAACGTGAGAAACTCTCCTGGCTGTACCGCCGCAATGACGGAGCGCAGGGTTTCCATGTGAAAATGCCGCACTCTCAGGGACTTGTTTAATTCTTTTAAGTCCAGAATAGGGCGAAAAGACCCTCCTTTTCGCGGCACCACAAAGTAGATGGAGTAGCGGCCACAGCCGTGTTCGGCGGGAGGTACCGGGGACACGGCCCCTATCTGAATCAGACCTTGTAAAGTCTCCTCTACCGCCGCCCGTTTGGCGGCAGAACCGCATCGGGACTCCACCAACACGTCTCTTACAGGGGCGTCGAATTCTATTCTGTAACCGTCTCTGATCAGGTCCAAGACCCACTGATCTGAGGAAAAGTTGGCCCACTCCTCGGCAAAGAGGGAAAGACGTCCTCCGATGACAGGACTCAAGGAGAGGGCCGGCGCACCATCATTGAGAGGGTCGCCCCTGAACTCCAGGCCTTGAGCCAGTGGCTGTGGAACGTTTGTCCAAGCTAAAGGAGTTCCTCTGCTGAAAACGGACACGAGAAGTGAACCCAGCAGAACGCCCCGGGCGGTACCTTCGAGCTTCACGGAAGCGAGGTCTGTAAGAGGAGTGGACCGCCGCACCCTTAGAGGAAGGCCGAGGCCTATCTTCGGGCAAGCGCTGGGGTTTAGCCTCACCCAGGCCCTTCACAATTTTCTCCAACTCCTCACCAACCAGGAGAAGGCCTTGAAAGGGCAACTTCACCAACCTTTGCTTAGAGGCCATGTCCGCCGCCCAATGCCGTAGCCAAAGAAGACGGCGAGCCACCACTGCTACTGCCATGTGTTTAGCCGAAGCTCTGACAATATCATAAAGGGCGTCAGCAAGAAAGGACAAGGCTGACTCCATCCACGGAGCCACATCTGAAAAGGGCTCCGCTCCATCACCGGGCTCTAGCAGCATAACAACTGCATGCAGACGCCCGAATAGTGAGACCTGCTATTTCAAATGACCGTTTAAGTGCTGATTCCAGTCTACGGTCTTGAATATCCTTCAGGGCAACACCTCCTTCAACAGGGAGGGTAGTTCTCTTTGTCACAGCTGTGACTAGGGCATCCACTTTAGGCACTGCAAAGCGAGCCATATGCTCCTTACTCAGAGGGTATAATTGCCCCAAAGGTCCCTCGGGGTCAGCCCATTGAGCCGAAATAAGCTCTTGGATGGAGTTATGCAAAGGAAAGGCTTGAGCAGGCTTTTTGGTACTAGCCATCCTAGGATTCACAGAGGAGGCTGTGCCACTGGCAGGGTCCTTAATAGAGAGAGCCTGCAGGGCATCAGAAATAAGCGCTGGCAGCTCATCACGGTGGAAAATCCTCACCGCGGATGGATCGTCCAGATCCTGAGTCACTTCTGCAACAGACTCTGGCTCCTCAGACCATGAAGGCCTGCCAGAGTCCTCCGAATCCTCGCAGCCCGACCACGGGGGGGGGGGGGGGGGGGGGAAATGGAGATGCAGCACTCTCTGAAGGGGAATGAGCCCTTCTGCGCTTCATATTCTGCCAATTATCAGGGAATAACGCCTCAGAGGGCATACCCAGGCTAGAATCCACCAGGGGGGCATTAGAAGAGGCCCATGTCGGGCTTTCTGGGAGAGCTCCTTTAAGCATGTATGCTTTATGCATTAATAAGACAAAATCAGGGGAGAAAAACTCACCCTGGGCACCCGGATCTCTGCCAGGGCTAGTAGCTCCCATATCAGCCTCACTCCGAGGCCTCCCCCCGGGCTCAGGACTCTCCGTCTCAGTGGAGGTCGCGCCATGTGGTAAATTCAAAATGGCGCCCGCTGCCAGCTCAGAGCGCGAAGAATCGTCGCTCGCCATGCTCGGGCCAGCTCTAACATCTGTACAGCACGATTTACAGAGCCCCGCTTGCCACACTTGGAATAGCGCTTTACTGTCTCCGCAGCCATCGCCGAAAACGGCGGTAAAATTCAAAATCGCCCCGATCGCGGGCCCACCCCGGAGGAGTCAGAAAACACTCTTACCTCACTGGACCGAGTATCACAGCTCCGGTCCCACAGAAAAAGGCAAGGAAAAACCTCTGTTCCAGCGTCTAAGCGCTTTTTTTTTTTTTTACGCTGTGAGGAAAGCAGAGGTAAATAGAACTCCGGAGGCTCAGATGAGTGGGAAAGGCAGGGAAAGGGCGAACCTATGTGCCTGCATCCACTGTTGGTGGAGAAGGACAGGGAAAGCTAAGCAATGTGTCCACATCCACGGAGGTATGGGTAAGGCAGGGAAAGGGCGAACCTATGTGCCTTTAAAGTGAAGCTGCTATAGCCTACAACACCCCTGCTAACAACTGGCAAAAGCACAGGAGCAACCTCCAGGCAGATTTTAGATGGAGCTCGAAGAAGCTGCAGCCACTCTGCTAGGGGAGATAGAGAATACTGAAGAGAGGCAGTGGAGCAAGCTGGTATGAGGCACTGAAAAAAGTGTGCTCTCTATCTCCCTCTGCTGGTTGATGGACACAACCCATCTGTAATGGCTGCATCTGCTTGATGACAAGGAAAGGTCATTACCACCCGGTTATCATGTGAGTCTTTATTGTTAAGTCAATTGCTGGTGGTAAGATCTCAGACCCAAAATGGATGCACAGCAATTTTCATTTTGCCGCACGTCCATTTTCGGCAAAAAAGGCCTTTTTTTACAGGCGTGCTAAAAAATGGATCGCCGAGCACCCAAACCCGCACCTACACTACCACAAGCCATTTTTCAGCACACCTTAGTAAAAGGACCCCAAAGTACAAAGAAAACTTGTCTACATACATATTAGATTTTTGAAGATGAACAATGAGGTAACACCTTTATTCAATGCGCATGGCTATGAACAGCTTCTATATAAACTCTCATTTTACACAATGAATGACAAATAGCCAGGACGTTGATATATTTATTCAATCTAAATACTTATTTAAAATAGCTGTACTACCAAACTATTCTTTCAGATAATTAATTTGTCCTCAAACCTTTACTTCAAGCTAGGGACCCAGGCTTATATGTTTAGTGGCACTGCAAGAAACAGATTTTTCATAAATTTGAACAGATTTTGACCTTTCAAGACTGTTTTGAATGAACTTAGTGCTGAAGAATATAGAATATAAAACAATATTTCTCTGAATATGTAAAACTCAAATACAGCAAATCTCAGGGCTCAGGGTTATTTTATTTTTGATTTGCATTTTTAAAGGTGATAGAAAAGAATGCTTCTTAAGCCATTATATTTATTTAGTTATTTATTTGTTACATTAGTACCCCACATTTTCCCACCTATTTGCAGGCTCAATGTGGCTTACATAATACCGTAAAGGCATTCGCCAGTCGGTTGATAACAAATACAAGGTTATGTTGTAGTCGAATGAGGTTGTGTGTCAGGCAGCATGAGGGTCGGAGGGAGTGAAGATTGTGTATTGTCCAGCACAATTATTGGTTATGCTGTGTTGCTGGGTGTGGGGATTTACATTGGATCGGTGGTAAAGATTTTCCAGTTCTTATCATTTTTGGCTTTCAGTTTTCTAATGCAAGGGTTCTCAGTGCAGTCACACCAAGCCAATCAGGTTTTCAGGTTATCCACAAGAAGTATACATGAGAGAAATCTGCCTGTACTGTAGTCAGATCTTTCTCAAACATATTCTTTATGGATATCCTGAAAGTCTTACTGGCTGGTGTGTCCCGAGGACTGGGTTAAAAATCACAACCTAATGGCAATGTGACAAATTAACAGGGATGTGTATGCAGTTTCTGGTTTCATTTAAGAAAATTTTATGTGCATACAGAATGTGCAATGAATCAACTTTATGTGTACAAAACCTCTGAATTAATGCATATAAGGTTGATTTACATGCATCAAACATTGTTTACATGCATTGCTTTCTGAAATGAATGGAAAAAATGCCCCCAGATCATCCAAAAATCAAACCAATTTTTTCCTTGCACACCCTATGAATAAATTTGATATTGCTATAGATGAATTTGTGTTTTATTCTTCTTTTAGGAGTCTTTTGTGACTGCAATATAGCAGACTAACTGATGCTAAAGAAGTCAGGCTACATTAGAACAGAAAATTTATGAGTCTCCTGGAGAACTGCTGTATGTAAATAGTTTCTACACAACATAAAATAATTTTCAGTTAATATGTGAAGTTATTGTACCTTCTTTTAGAGTTCAGAGCTGTAGTACGTGATTCAGGGAGGTGATAGGTTTCAGATGCTCCCTCAGTTTGCATCATAGAGTCTTGAGAGAATTTTATTACCCTCTTATCCAGCTGTCCACATACCTTATCTACCTGTAAGACACACAACAAAAAACACTATGTTAACACCATTGCTATAATGAAATGAAAACAAATCAAAACTTTTCAGGGTAATTCTGAAATTTACTTAGGGGTCCTCTTACGAAGCTGTGGCAAAAGGGGTCAAATTTGACCCCTGAGGCAGGCGTCATTTGACGCCAAAACACGGCCCATGCCGGGTCACCTGTTAATAAAGTACTCCTGTTGTCCTAATCTTGAAGGCCCAGTGTTGCTTTTTTTTCTCTCTTTTTGTTTGTATATTTTTTTTTCCTTTTTTGTTTGTATACTTTGTTTGTATGCTGTATTGCCCTCTCTATTTGTTTGGTACTTCCTTTTTAGCAACCAGTAAGCCCAAGTTGGGCTTACCACCACTTCATAAAACGGCCCCTTAAAATGATCAGTTTGGGGTATTTTAGGAGCCTTTGACTAAGCTGTGCTAGTAAACGGGTATAGCACATCCTTACACGGGCCTTTCCCACATGCTAAGCCTATTTCTACTGAAGCTGTCAAGAAGGGCTTTTTTTTTCTATTTAATGCATTTCTGGCCATTTGCTAATTTCAACTAAAATGTAACACTGGGATGAGAGCCAAATCATCAAACAATATTATTTGAAATGTGGGTTCTCATAAAAGAATGTAAACATCAGAAAAAGCAAGGGAGGAAAGAGCCTCAAGAAGCTCCCAGCAGTTAACAATTAGCTGGTCGAGCAGGACTTCTTCATCATTGGTATAAATAAACCTCTCGGTCTGTTTTGGATTTGGAGAAAGACATTATGCAGCTAAGTATTTCTAAGTTTTGAAAATTGTAGAAACTGAATAAAAATGTACATTGCATTGGGAGGTTTTTTATGCCAATGATGAAGAAGTCCTTCTCGACCAACTAATTGTTAACTACTGGGAGCTTCTTGGGGCTTTTTCCTCTCTTACTTTTCCTGATGTTTACATTCTTTTATGAAAACCCACATTTATAACATTCACTAATATTAGCTTTTATGCATGGCCATATAAAAACATTAATGCTGGAGCACTTATAGGAGGCGGTAAAAGCTCCCACATTAAAGATACACTAACCAATTAGAATAGAGATAAAGTTAGCATGATTAGCGTATCTGTATCTAATCTCCACCCCTGACATGCCTCCTTCAAAAAAAGAAGAAGAAGAAAAAATAAATATCACGCGCTTAGCACACACAGATGGCAAAAGTAACAGAACTCTTTTGCATGTCCTGCATTAGGCCATTTCTCCTGTATTAGCTGCACAGCTTAATAAAAGGGTCCCTTAACCATTTACATGTGGATAAGACTAGTTGAAAAGTATATGTCATGACATGATGGTGCATATTTTGCAGGTGGGCATGTTCAGGTCGGAGCATGGGTGGAGGACACAAGCATGCACACAGATTATACAACATTATAATTCATGACAAATATTGGCTCAGAAATTTACAGCAGCGCAATGTCTGTGCCTGCTGCTTACTCCTAGTATTTTATCAAAAATATAGGAACCTATTTTTCTTTATAAAACAGCGCCTAAATAGGAAGTTCTTATGCTCTTATCCTAGTCAATCTGTTATAAAATTACCCTCTGTATTTATCCTTCTGTAAAAAAGCCAGTGATTCTGAGGACTCTGAGAGAACACTACAAAGCAGTGCTTTTTAAATTTTACTATTAGTTGACACAAATCAAATTGTCATAATGGGGGTCTTTTACTAAAGATTAAGGGGCCCTTTTACTAAGCCACGTAGGCGCATACACGTGTCCTACACATGTCAATTTTGAACTACCACCCGGCTACCGCCTGGCCCGGGGGATAATTTCATTTTTTACGCGCATCCACTAGACAAACCAGAAAATTTCCAGCGCACAGCACTAACCGGGCAGTATCCGGCATTGTACGCATGTAGACCATTACCGCCTGGTTAACGTGTGAGACTTTATTACTAGGTCAGTGGGTGGCAGTAAGGTCTCAGGCCCAAAATGGATGCGCACCAATTTTTATTTTGCCGCATGTCCATTTTCGGCCAAAAAATAGGGCTTGCAGGCATGCTGAAAAATGAACCTGCGCGCATCCAATACACGCGTCTATACCAGCATAGGCCATTTTTCGTCGCACCTAGTAAAAGGACTCCTACCTCATGTTATCTGCCACAAGAGCCATTTTATTCCTATGGGCCCTGCTGCAGATAACATGCACTAATCTTTAGTAAAAGTCCCCCAATTTTAGTAATAACTCATAATTATTACTTGCCAGTATTTGTACATGTAAATGACATATTTAAATGTAAGTGGCCCTAGGACCCTTATTTTAAAAGTTCTAGTCATGATTTTACATAGTAACATAGAGGGGCATAATCGAACGGGGCCGGCAATCTATAAGGGCGGCCATCTGTAAAGCGGCGTACCCGACTGTATTATCAAAACAAGATGGCCGGCCATCTTTCGTTTCAATAATACGGTCGGGGACGGCCAAATCTCAACATTTGGGCCGCCCTTAGAGATCGCCGGCGTTAGAGATGGCCGCCGCTGGTTTTCGCCCTTGTGATTTGAACATACTTCTGATGGACTTAATAGAAAAACGTCTAAAAATTTGGTTTAAAAAACCAATTTGGACATTTTTGTGAGAAAAACATCCAAATGCAGATTTATGCCACTTTTTGGATGTTTTTCTCATTTGAAAATGTGCTCCTCATGTCAGTTACCTTACCTAAATAAAAAAGCTAATAGAAGAACTCAGCTAAAGCATTAACTGTTATCATGAACAGGCCAGACTTGCATCTGTGACCTTCTGGTTGGAAGACAGCCACTTTCCTGGTGCTACTCTGTCCTATCACCTTACAATAATACCAACATAAGGCAAGTTCTAAACAGATTGCTAGGGGCCCATACTGCCCTATGAGCAATAAATAAATAAAATTAGAGCTTATAAGGAAACATGAGCCCCTAGCAGTAGTTGTCTGAGATAATTTCTAGGGGTGCCATTTTTCTGAAAGTGCCAGAATGGGCAGGAGCGAATGGGCCTCACTCCTGTTCAAAGACACCCCTGAAACACCACTGCTTTTAAATGTAGCCTAATGGGGCTAGGCCCATGTGAGGGTGAGAGGGGTTCTTGAGCTTGGGGGACTACTGCAAGGAGCCTGGAGGGTGTCTGCTGCTGCAAGGGTTCTGCAGGGGGGAAGAACCCTGTTTTGCCAGCCTGCAAGGGGGTTCTTGAGCCTGGAGGGTGTCTGCTGCTGCAAGGGTTCTGCAGGGGGGAAGAACCCTGTTTTGCCAGCCTGGGAGCATCATGTTTTGTAGCCTGATCTTGCTGGGTGATAAAATAGCCCCAGCAAAAAGCTGGGGTTATTTTACCAGGCTTTTAAGGCCCTAACATGACGTGTGGTGTATCACTGCATGTTGTGGTAGGGTATTTGCAAACTAATGGGGAAAGGGAAATGGGACTTAATATACTGCCTTTCTGAGGTTTTTGCAACTACATTCAAAGTGGTTTACATATATTAAGGTACTTATTTTGTACCAGGGGCAATGGAGGGTTAAATGACTTGCCCAGATAACATGGAACTGCAGTGGGAAATGAATGTAGTTCCCCAGAATCCAAGTCCACTGCACTAACCACTAGGCTACTCCTCCACTAATGAGATGCAAAACATGTTTCATATCTCCCTTGCCCTTCATTTCTCTAGGGCAAGGGTTCTCAACTCAGTCCTCTGAACACACCCAGTCAATCAGGTTTTTACGACATCCACAATGAATATGTATGAGATAAATTTACATGCACTACCTTAAACATTTAAAGGTATACATGATTTCTGCTTCACTATCATAATTGCTGTCTTTGAAAATCCACCAGTAACTATTAGAAGGTGATTTTAGAAACATTTGAATACAGTAGGTGGATGTGCCTGATATGCTTATAAAAAGCAGTGTTTTCAGAAATTAAAAATATATTTATAAGACATAAGCATCGCCATGCTGGGACAGACCAAGGGTCCATCAAGCCCAGCACCCTGTCTCGGACAGTGGCCAAAAGAACAAGCATTTTGTCCCGCCTATCCCAGAAATAGTGGATAATTCCTACGTCCATTCAATAACATTCTATGTCCTTTTCCTCCAGGAAGCTGTCTAACCTTTTTTTAAACTCCGCTAAGCCAACTGCCCCAACCACCTTATCCAGCAACGAATTCCAGAGTCTAACCACACGTTGAGTGAAGAAAAACTTCCTCCGATTCGTTTTAAATTTACTACACTGCAGCTTCATCGCATGCCCCCTTGTCCTAGTATTTTTGGAAAGCGTAAACAGACGCTCCACATTGACCCGTTCCATTCCACTCATTATCTTATAGACCTCTATCATATCTCCCCTCAGCCACCTTTTCTCCAGGCTGAAGAGCCCCAGCCTCTTCAGCCTTTCCTCATAGGGAAGTCATCCCATCTCCTGAATCATCTTTGTCACCCTTCTAAAATTGTTGTTTGCAATGCAGTATGTATTAATTACCTGCTCTGAAGTAAGTGTAAATGCACCTGTGCGAGCCTTTTGAGTTATACATATAGTTGAGCGCCCTTTATAGAACAGTGTGTAGCATCGATTCTACACCCAAATTTGGGCAGCAGGACTTGCGCCTGCTGAAACTAATGTGGGTGCACATCTGCAGTATTCTATAATACAGCACACAAATTTCCAGAACGCCCCTGAGTCACCCATGCCCCTCCCGTGGCCATTCTCCCTGTTGGGCTGTGTACTATGGGATTTGGGAACATAATGTTATAGAATAGCGTGTAGCAAAATGCGCGTGCAAATCCAAATTGGTTACAATTCACATCAGTAATTGATTGTTAGTACCCAATTACTGTCATAAATTGGATCATTATCCAATTTAGTGGTGCACACACCTTAGGATCATACCCAAATTTGGGCACGCAATTTTGGATGCCCTTTATAGAATCTGAGGGACACTGTATATGTTTGCATTTTATACAGCGTATGTGCAAACTCCAGACTCCACCCAGCTTTGCTCTCTGGGAATGCCTACTTTGTGCACATAGAAAAGTATACATAGGTTTGTTCTTTTATACTTTTACAAATGTAATATATGTGCTGCTGTCTACTCTGCTAAAAAGAGAGACTTTATATTAACAATCCCATGTTAGCTGCCTAATGCAGGCGTGAGAAGGATCTGGGCATGACACAGGCAGATGGAGGAGTGTCCAGCTATGATAGCTAGCATGTGAGTTCTTACCATGTACTTGCTATCGCAACTACCAATAGAGTAGCTAAACTTGCCAACACCTACTTATATGATATTACTGTGAGAGTACCACTTTGGAGAAGGATTGCTGCCACCTGTGTTCCACTTGCCTACCAATGCTCCTCCAGGTTAGTCCTGGGGGGGAGGGATCAGGGGGTGAAGGGAAGGTTGGACTTTGGAGGTGGCATGAACATTAGATTGGATGGTCAAAGGGGTAGACTATTTATGTTGCAGCTCGGACTCTGCAGTATAATGTCAGGGCTGTAATGGTGGGGGGTTAAGGGGAAGATCATGGCTATGAATGGGGGTTGGGTTTGTACTGGGGTGATCAGGGCCATGATTGGGGGGTGAGGTTTTTGTAAAAGGGCCCCTTACAATGTTAGCCTCAGTTTTCAGAAAGGCTATTTTTTTTTTTTGTTACATTTGTATTTTAGGTGCCTAATCCTCAAAATTAGGCACATATACTCTTTGAAAAGTGAGCCATGCTGTAGAATATAAGAAAAATAGTTTTAGATGAACTGAGCCCTCCACAGTAAAAGCTTTTCCTCCCATGTCTTTAAAATTCATTGATTCCTGACTTCCTCATAAAAGCTTTTCCAGTCAATATTTTAAGTACTTGGCAAACTGCTCATGCCATGTTGTTTAAGATCCACAGTCTCTGCTAGTCAGATTATTTCTGATCCCTTTTAACTGAAACCCTTTGGTTGGTATCCAAAGGACACACATGAGAAGAAATAAATTGAATCTTTAATCTGCATAGACAAGCAGGTTGTAAACCCTTAACACTTATTCCATTCATCACAATTATTTCTATAAATTTCTTCCTCTTACATTTAAAGAAGCATATGTAAATTCCTTTCTTTTTTGCTGCAGATTCAGTCTAGAGAAGGGGTTCTCAACTCAGTCATCAAGACACATCCGGCCAACCAGGATTTCAGGACACCCACAATTAATATATATGAATACATTTGCATTCAAAGGAGGCAATGCATACAAATTTATTTCACACATATTCATTGACTACTAATTATGAGTGCACTTTATTTCAATCCAATTGTTCGATGTAAATATATATTAATACAACTGCGGTCTATTTTTCAATTTTTTATTTACGTTTTTATCATTAACATTAAAAGTGTCATTTTTTACAATTTCCTCATATCTGCATACACTCTCATTCATACCACTTGCATTCCTTTTATCCTCACATCTAGAGTAGATGACTTATTATCATAGTGTAAACTTTTTGATGTTAATTCACAGAGGTGGTTCTCAAACCCTTTATCCACAATATTACTCTAATTGCACCGATGTGCTCAAGATTGTACAGATTTACCTAATCTCAATATTTGAATATAACATTTCACATTTTCACAAAGTTCATAACGGTGCTTACTGAAGATAATCAAAAAGCCTTGGGGTGGTGATGATTCCACACCCTGGAGTTTCCACATCAACTATGAAAGTCTCCGTTTACCACAACCTCTGTGATTTCTTGAATCTTCTCAGATGCGGATATAGTTCACAAACTATTGATCGGACCCAACAAACTCCTCCGTTGAAGTCCTAAAGAAGTAAGCCCCAATAACTTATGGTCCACCAAACCCTACACTTGTAAGGCGTTTTGCCCAAAGGCATCCACAGGGGTTCAACTTTGCCACCATGTTCGGCTGCTTACACAGGATCAACCTCATGCAGGGGTCCTGAACTTTGTGAAAATATGAAATGTTATATTCAAATATTGAGATTAGGTAAATCTGTACAATCTTGAGCACATCGGTGCAATTAGAGTAATATTGTGGATAAAGGGTATAAGAACCACCTCTGTGAATTAACATTAAAAAAGTTTACACTATGATAATAAGTCATCTACTCTAGATGTGAGGATAAAAGGAATGCAAGTGGTATGAATGAGAGTGTATGCAGATATGAGGAAATTGTAAAAAATGACACTTTGAATGTTAATGATAAAATCGTAAATAAAAAATTGACACATATTCATTGTGGATACTTTGAAAACCAGACTGGCATGATGTATCCTGAGAACTGGGTTGGGAAAGGGAAATGGGACTTGATATACTGCCTTTCTGAGGTTTTTGCAACTACATTCAAAGTGGTTTACATATATTCAGGTACTTATTTTTGTACCAGGGGCAATGGAGGGTTAAGTGACTTGCCCAGAGTCATAAGGAGTTACAGTGAGAATTGAACTCAGTTCCCCAGGATCAAAGTCTACTGCACTAACCACTAGGCTACTCCTCCACTCCCCCTGGCCTGGATGCAATCTTTCATTATGTTACAGAGAGGATCTCTGTATCCCTCATTTTTGAAAAATATTGTGTTTTATTCATATTTTTAACAAATTAGGGGGTCCTTTTACAAAGGTGCACTGAAAATGGCCTACACACCGTAGGCACAAGTTTTGGGTGCGCGCAGAATCATTTTTCAGTGCACCTATAAAAAAAGGCCTCTTTTTTTGCCGAAAATGGACATGCGGCAAAATCAAAATAGCCGCATGTCCATTTTGGGTCTGAGACCTTACCGCCAGCCATAGACCTAGAGGTAAAAATTTTGGGCAATAAGGACCTATGCGTGTCAGATGCCACTTGGCGCGTGTCTGCTACACAAGCCAGAAAATAAAAAATATTTTTCAGAAGCATGGCAAAATTGAAATTACCGTAAAGGCCACGCGATAACCAGGCGGTAACTCCAATTTGGCGTGCATTGGGTGCAAATTGGCACCTACACAGCTTAGTAAAAGGGGCCCTAGATTAATTGAAAAGCAATCTGCATTCCCAGTGTTCAAGCCAAACATGATTGAAATGATTAGAAATTTATAGCTTGTAAATTAAAAAGCAAAGGCAACCATAAGCCTACCGTGCCCTTCTCCATGTGCACTCATACACCTTACAGTATAAAAAGCACAGTATAAAAAGTGGAATACAGGGGAAGCCACTTTTAGTTCGCAGACAACTATCCTGCTTATTTTCGAAGGAGAAGGCCGGCCATCTTCCGACACAAATTGGGAGATGGCCAGCCATCTCCTGAACCCGGCCAAATCGGTATAATCGAAAGCCGATTTTGGCCAGCTTCAACTGCATTCCGTCGCAGGGCCGCCAAAGTTAAAGGGGGCGTGGTTACAAGCACTTCGTCAGCTTCACTTGGTCCATTTATTTTTAGGACCAAGTCTCAAAAAAGTGCCCCAACTGACCAGATGACCATCGGAGGGCATAGGGGATCACCTCCCCTTACTCCCCCAGATGTCATATCCAGGTCCTTGACAGCAGTATGCAGGTCCCTGAAGCAGTTTTTAGTGGGTGCAGTGCACTTCAGGCAGGCGGACCCAGGCCCATACCCCCCTACCTGTTACACCTGTTGTGATAAATGTGAGCCCTCCAAAACCCACCACAAACCCACTGTACCCACATGCAGGTGCCCCCCTTTACCCTTTAAGGGCTATGGTAGTGGTGTACAGTTATGGGTAGTAGGTTTGGGGGGTTTTGGGGGGGGCTCAGCACCCAAAGGTAAGGGAACTATGCACCTGGGACCAATTTCTGAAGTCTACTGCAGTGCCCCCTAGGGTGCCCGGTTGGTGTCCTGGCATGTGAGGGGGACCACTGCACTATAAATGCTGGCTCCTCCCATGACCAAATGGCTTGGATTTGGCCGGGTTTGAGATGGCCGCCATTAGTTTCCATTATCGGCGGGAAACCAATGGCGACAATCTCTAATGCTGACAATCTCTAAGGCCGGCTCAAATGTGGAGAGATTTGGCTGGCCCTGACCATATTATCGAAACGAAAGATGGCCGGCCATCTTGTTTTGATAATATGGTTGGGTATGCCGCTTTCCGGGGCGGCTTTAGAGATGGCCACTCATATAGATGGCCGGCCCCGTTCGATTATGCCCCTCTATATGAGCCAATCAAATTAAATGATTCTGAGTTTAATATAATTGGAATATAATTTAAGGTAGAATTTTTATACACTTACCCGTTAATTCTAGAAAATTGTGCACCCAAATTTGTGACTAGCATGCAAATTTGTGCATGCAAATTATAGAATAAAGTCAGTTGTATGCATACCCTAATAATGAGAGGATAATTGTTGTTAACAACAGTAATAAGCTATAATTGGCTTTAACTGGTAAAAATTGGCACTATTTTCAATTATGTACATAACTGTATTCTATAAGTGGCATGATCAAAATCCACAGCATGCAACTTCAAGGAGGCATGGACCTGGGAGAGGCATGGGTTGGGAAATGTGTCAGGCAGTTATACATTTGGATGATAGAATATATGCATTTACACGCCTTACTATCTACAGTTAGAAGAAAGCATTTATGCCAGCCATTAAACTAGCATAAGCGCTTGCACCTAAAGTTAGGCACATAAATGTAGACTTGAGCTAGTATTCTCTAATGGCAGGTGCATGCAAAACTGCTGTTATAGAAGTGAACATCATCCCAATGCCTTTCTTAGGTGACTATACAGAATTACCCCCTTAGGGAGAAATTCTACAAATGGGCAACTGCATTTACACTGACTGACACCAGCAATAGAAGCCTATTTTACAACAGAACTTAGGTGCCCAGATTCCAGTAGAGAATACTAGAACAACCTGGTATTGGCATGCCTATTACTATGTGCCCAAATTTATCCCAGCAATAGACTTGATGTAAGTGTGAGACCCTAAATGCATCAGGGCAACAAGTAGCTTACAGTATTCTGTATGGTACATGCATAATTGGAAGGTTTGCCCATGTCTCACTCAATTTCAGCACATGGGTATGCTAACTAAGCATTTACTGCCTTTTACGAAGCTGCAGCAAAACGGGGCCTACTCTGGCATCGGTGTGTGTTTTTGAAAGGCAGGTCTTAAGTTTTTTTCAAGAAATGGCTATGCGGCAAATGAAACACTTGTCGCGTTGCCATTTTAGGGGGGAGCTCTTACCGCCACCAGTTGAGGTGGTGGTAAGGACTCCCACACTAACCCAGCGATAACCACCCAATTACTGCCGGGTACACACCGATGCTACAAAAAAATGAAATAATTTTGCAGTGCCGGAAATGACACGCACTGGGTGGTACGTCGTAAAAGGATCCCCCCCCCCCCCCCCCCCGTAAGTCAGGCATGCCATTACAAAATAGCGCTAAGGCACCCTGCTAGTAAGAGTAAAGCTAGGATTAGATTCAGTAAATGGTGCTCAAATATTGGCGCTGAAAAAATTTGGACTCAATGCTAATTCTATAATGGGCAATCAAAGATAAGTACCTGTTATAGAACAGCATTGAGAGCCAGTATCAGCACCCAACTTTGGGCTACAGCACTTACATCTGCTGAAACAAGATGGTTGAATGGTAGGAGACAGAGGGTAGTGGTAAATGGAGCTTGCTCTGAAGAAAAGGATGTCGTCGGTGGAGTACCGTGGGGATCAGTCCTAGGGCTGTCTCTTTTTAACGGCTTTATGAGCGATATAGCGGAAGGGCTGTCTGGTAGGGTTTGTCTCTTTGCGGATGATACTAAACACTGCAACAGGGTGGAAACACCCTGAAGGGTGTGAATGACATGAGGAAGGACCTAGCGAAGCTGGAGGAATGGACCGATATTTGGCAACTAAGGTTTAATCCCAAAAAATGCAGGGTCATGCACTTAGGTCGCAAGAATCCGAGGGAATGGTACAGTATAGGCAGTGAAGTGCTTCAGTGTATGAAGGAAGAGCGGGACTTGGGGGTGATTGTGTCTGATGACCTTAAAGCTTCCAAACAGGTAGAAAAAGCGACGGTCAAAGCCAGAAGGTTGCTTGGTTGCAAAAAGAGAAGCATGACCAGCAGGAAAAAGGAGGTGATAGTGCCGTTGTATAAGTCTCTGGTGAGGCCCCATTTGGAGTACTGCGTGCAGTTATGAAGACCTTACCTATGGAAAGATATAAACAGGATGGAGTCGGTCCAGAGGGCGGCTACAAAATTAGTAAGCAGTCTTTAACGCAAAAATTATAGGGACAGGCTTATGAACCTCAACATGTATACGCTGGAAGAGAGGAGGGAGTGAGGAGACATGATAGAGATGTTAAAATATCTCAAAGGCATTTATGTACAGGAAGAGAGCCTTTTTCAAATGAAGGAGAGCTCTGAAATGAGGAGGCATATGACAAAGTTAAGAGAAAATAGGCTTAGGAGTAATCTAAGGAAGTACTATTTCACAGAAAGGGTGGTGGAGGCATGGAATGGCCTCCCGGTGGAGGTTGTGGAGTCAAGGACTGTTCCAGTATTTAAAAAGGCATGGGATACACACGTGGGATTGCTTAGAAACAGGAAGAATTAGGGGCTACAGATGATGGGCAGACTGGATGGGTCCTATGGCCTTTATCTGCCGTCATGTTTCTATGAAAATGGACCAAAGAAAAGGACGTCCAAATCACAGGATGTCCATACTATTTTTGAACACAAAAGACAGACGTCCATCTTTTTCAAAAATGACCTTTTTTCCTGTTCGGAATTTGTACGTCTTTGTAAAACGTCCAAATTCTGATTTAGACGTTTCTTTTGAAAATGCCCCTCTATGTGTACATTCACTATGCACTATTCTATAAAGGAGAATGCAAATGCTATAGGGCCAGATTCAATAAATGCAACCCAAAATTAGTCGCTATTGTGATCTGCACTAAGATAGTATTCTGTAAAGGGTACTCTGCACAAAATGCCCTTTACAGAATATTAGGTTAGTGTGTTTCTCATGCCAAACTTTGAGTGAAAGCACTTACACCTGCCAAAGCTGGTGTAAATGCTCGTGCCCAACTGATGGCAATGAGGTGTGAAAATGCACGCATTCTATAACATTGTGCCTAATTTCTGGAAATGCTCCTGACCCTCCCATGCCTCTCCCTTAGTCACACCTATTTTTGATTTGTGCAACTCCTAATTCCTGCTAATTAAGCATTTAACACCAATTATTGATTATTGCCTGATTGACTAATTAGTTTATGTACAGATCTGGGATCTGTGCTCAGATTTGGGCAACCTATACAGAATCAGGGAGATGGCAAGTAACTGGAAGAGGGGCGCAGTGGAGCATGGGAGGCAAATGGGAATGTCTCCAGCTTACATATGCAACTTATAAAATACGTATGTCACGTGGCACAGTTAGGGTGCACCAATTTATGCCTGTTATTGTCCTTGCATAAGTGTCAATCAAATTTAAGCACACCAATTCAAGTTTAAGCTAGAATTGGTGTGTCAAGATGCTGTTATGAAATAGACACTCCCTGCATTGCACTGGGGGCCTTAAACGAAGCACTCTGTTATAGAATTACCCTCCATGGCTGCTTTTTAATAACAGAGATATACTTTTGAAAATGGGGTAACAAATAGTTACACTAAATTGTGATTTTTTTTAAATGCAGCAGTAGTTAGTTCCAGCTACTACTGACCATTTAAAATCAGACCTTGCTGATGGTGGCATTTATCCCGAGATCTTATATTGACAATTGTAAAAGGTTAAATCTAATTTTATAATTAAATTCCATCATACATAGAAGAACATTCTGTAGAGATCAATCCAAGTAAATTCTATTAAAAGCTTTCAGAAATATTAGGCAACTTCCTAGGTTTAATAGAAAACAAATCAATTAAAATATTTAATTTAATTTTCATTTGTCCATGCATTAAATGTATTACTGTTAACCAAATTATTTGAGTTTATTTTTTGTTCATTCTGGTGCAGAAATACAAGGAAGCACTGCACAGAGCAGGATGAAATATAGGGTTAGATTCAGTGAATGGTACCCAAAAATCCACTTGGAGCATTATTCTATAAGCGGCGCACCGAGTTGAGTGCTATTTATTGAATAGTGCTAAGAGCCGATTTCTGAACCAAACTTTGAGCATGAGGATTTGCACTAATTGAAACCTGGTATAAATCCTTGCACATAAGGTAGGCGCAGATACTCGGTATTCACTAATATCGCATGCATCTTTCTTGAACGTCCCTGACCCGCCCATGCCCTTCCCTTAGCCATGCCCCTTTTAAGCTGCACACTAAAATAATTTGCACACGGACCTTTATAGAACAGCACTTAGCAAGATGTGTGCACAAATCCAAATTGTTGCCAATTAATGCCAATATTGGATTGTTAGCACCCAATGATTGGCGCTAATTGGCTCATTAGCCAGTTTTGCTGCATGTGCATCTCAGAATAGTGCACAATTTTGCACATGTAAATTTGTGTAACATTTATAGAATTTAAGGGATGATGTGTACTAGGCAGGAATAAGCTCTTGAAGTGATCTCAAATCTATGAGAACAATGGAATAAGGATCAGCCCAGGCATTAATGAGAGAGGCATAACCAGCAGAAAAAAATGATACTGTATAATCTGCATATCTACAGAGTAAAAGCAGGTTAAAAAAGGGTTACAAACTGACAAAGGGTCTGCACTAAGAGCCAGATTCTATATATGGCACCTAGAAAATCTGCACGGAAAAAATTTCCATCTAAGTGTATTCTATAAGTGGCACCTAGATTTAGGCATGGTACATAGAATATCCTCACACCTAAAACTACGAGCCTCCAATTACACCAATGAAAATGTGGCATACATCCCAGCACGCAGATTTAGGTACAGAGGGCCATATTCTATAACAACGCGTGTAAATTTTGGAATGCCCATGAAACACCCATTTCCTACCCATAACATAGTAACATAGTAGATGGCGGCAGAAAAAGACCTGCACGGTCCATCCAGTCTGCCCAACAACCTTGCCCCTTTTTGCCTGTGGGCATTAAATTTAGGCACAGTGCGTTACAGAATATTCTTAGGGAGTTGTGCACGTAAATTCTAATTATTGCCAATTAGTGCTCATTATTGCTTGTTAAGTGCTGCTAACAACGCTGATAGCCTTGTTACACGCATTGTTACAGATTACACTTGGATTTCAGCATGGAACGCTAGGTGCACTATATAGACTCCAAGGGTAAATGCCATATAAAATGAGACTTAGGGGAGAAGTCAGGTTATTTTAGCTCTCGGTCCCATTTTATGCAATGAGACACTGTGATAAAACAACTCAACTTGTGGTTAAATACCTCAACTTCACAGTAGCCCATGTTGATAATTTCCCCCTTTAATAATCTAATTGTGTATAAGTTGGAGGAATGGACAGAAACAATAGAGATATTTAAATCTAAAAAAGGTGACAGAACACAAAATATCAATGGCAAGGTTATAAAAACCAACATTTGGGTGTCTCGGCTCAACATTTTTTTGTGCTTCAAAGTGTGGATAACCTGTACAAAGAGGCAATTATAGGCCTAGACAAAGGCATGGGGAGTGGGGGGGGGGGGGGGGCAATACAACTTGCATGGAGCAGCAGTTACAACCCTAACCTCTTCACTAGGCAGACTTCATAAGTCATTTTAGTTTTCATCTGCTGTGCTGTCATCTACTATGATACAGTGTATGTTACTGAAAGGTATAAATAATGCATAAAAAAACAAATATTCTTCAGTGGAAATCAAATTCTAAAATAAGAAGTAGGAGGTAGGATGTGTGAGGCTCAAAGGAGTAGACTTAGTATTAATATTAGGAAACATTTCTTCAGAAAGAGGCTGTTAAGTGCATAGCATAGCTTCCTAGCAGAGGTGGGGAAGTCAAAATTGATAACAGATTTCAAGAAAGCATTGGATAAGCAGAGAATTCCTAACTATGAGGAAGTACAAGGAAAATAAAGATTAACTGAGGCCTAAACAATGCAGCAGGTAGAGTAGATAAACTATTCTGTCTGCACATCTAAGTTGACATCCTGTGACCTGTGCTGCTTTCAGTAAGTCAGGTACCTGCAAAGGTCTTGTAACATTTAGTCCCACCGGTCACAAATACTGTATGTGACCCATTCTCTCTCCTTTTTATTATTCTCTAGCTCAGAATGTAACTTTTAACCCTTCTGATCATCTCTCGAGACCCATAAGAACATAAGCGTTGCCATACTGGGACAGACCAAAGGTTCATCAAGCCCAGTATCCTGTTTCCAACAGTAGCCAATCCAGGTCACAAACAAATATTATGCTGATTATCCTAGAAATAAACAGTGGATTTTCCCAAGGCAATCTTAATAATGGCCTATAGACTTTAATTCCAGAGTTTAAAACATGCTGAGTGAAAAAATATTTTGTGCCCCCTAGTCCTAGTATTTTTGGAAAGAGTAAACAAGTGATTCACATCTATCCATTCCATTCCACTCCACTCCACACCATATTTTGTAGATTTCTGTCATATCCCCTCTCAACTGTCTCTTCTCCAAGATAAAGATCCCTATTCACTTTAGCCTCTCCTCATAGGGAAGCTGTCCCACCCCTTTATCATTTTCATCACCCTTCTATGTACCTTTTCTAATTCTTATATATCTTTTTTGAGATGTGGTGACCAGAATTACACACAGTATTCGAGGTGTCGCATCATGGAGCATTACAGAGGCATTATAACATTCTCATTTTTGTTTTCCATTCCTTTTCTAATAATTCCCAACATCCTATTTGCTTTCCTAGCCGATGCTGCACATTGAGCAGAGTTTCAATGTATCATCAATGATGACACCTAGATCCTTCTCCTTGGTGTTGATTTCTAATGTGAAACCTTGCATTTCATAGCTATAGTTTGGGTTCCTCTTTCCCAGATGCATCACTTTCCACTTGCTCGTTGTGGGTAAGTTATTGTTTCTCTTTCCTTGGGTCGCAGATCTACATTTTAAACTCAGAAGCCCTAAGCAATTTATCTCCTGTACCCCTGTAAGCAGCATTCTCTTTTTACCCTGCATTAAACTGACATCTACAGAATGATTCATTATGCTTGTGTTGACCTAGAATCAGTTGGTAATTAAGAAAGAAAGTCTTCTCTTTGGGCGCTGATTGGTTTTAACTAGCAACTCATCCAACACATGTTGTGAGGACAGTACAATAAACCTTGGCACCCTTATTTACTCACCAGCATTTGCATGGGCTGCTGCTGGTGAGTTGTACATTTTACTACAGGTACACATGTAGATTACCAGCATTTACATATACACTCCTGCATGGCTCACAGCCTGCCACAGTGAGCCATGGAGATCTGGGATGACATATTTCCAGACCCACATAACACAGTGACCTCTAGTAGGCTTTGATCATACACAAGCACCATGATTGTCAGGAAGAAATGCAACTTTTCCCAGGAAGAGAGCAATCTTCTGGCAGTGTTGGTGATTGGCAAGAAGGCCAAGCTCTTCAGGCCACATAGCCAAAAGGCCTGCAATTTTGCAGCACATAGGGTCAGCAGAAGAATGTTGATAGCTGTAGCAAAGTCCTCCTCCCACCCACACACACACACACACACAGACACACACTCACATAAACACCTGTTAGGTCACAGCAAAGGGGTGGTACTTAGGAGAATGGCACATAGGAACACACCTACTGAAAGGTTCTGCCATCTAACATCACATCTCTTTCCCCCCTCCCCATAAAACAGACAGTGCTAGGGTTGCCAAGCCTCAGAAAATACATCGGCTCACCGGCAATGCATTAGGGGACTATGTGGTGAGGGAACCAGAAAAACCAAGGTAGTGCACACATGCTGAGAAAGGCCATTTGTCAGTCATTAGCCAGGGCAAATTAGGTGGCCAAGGCTGGCAGCCTTAACCTATCCAACTTATCACCCCCCACCCCTCCAATATAATGTTGATGAAAAAGCCATATGGTAAAAATACCAACATTATATCTTAACTTCATTACTACAGGGGGTCCAAAACAATAATTACCCTGCTACCCATAGAACTTTGCATAACTATGTTTTACAGCCACCGCAGACTATCAATGGAGCATTTGTTCCAAGATATCTCAGTTACCATACTTGCTCATAGGAAGTAGAGGAGTAGCCTAATGGTTAGTGCAGTGGCATGATAACCAGGGGAACTGGATTCAAATCCTACTGCTGACTGCAACTCCTTATGACTCTGGGCAAGTCACGTAGAGAGGCATAATAGAACGCGGACGCCCATCTCCATGGGCGACTATCTCTGAGGACGGGTCCGCGAAGGGGCAGGACAGACCGTATTTTCAAAAAAGATGGGTGTCCATCTTTTGTTTCGATAATACGGTTGGTGCCAAGCAAATGCATCGGATTTGGACGGATTTGAGCTGGGCGGTATCGGTTTTCAGCGACAATGGAAACTGAAGCCGCCCAGCTCAAAAACGAACAACTCCAAGGCATTTGGTCGTGGGAGGGGCCAGGATTCGTAGTGCACTGGTCTCTCTCACATGCCAGGACACCAACTGGGCACCCTAGGGGGCACTTTTAAAAAGTTTTTAAAAAAATTAAAATACCTCACAAGTCCATAGCTCCCTTACCTTGGGTGCTGAGCCCCCCAAATCCCCCCAAAACCAACTCCCCACAACTCTACACCATTACCATAGCACTTATGGCTGAAGGGGAGCACCTGGATGTGGGTACAGTGGGTTTTGGGGGCGGTTTGGAGAGCTCCCATTTACCAGCACAAGTGTAACAGGTAGGGGGGGGATGGGCCTCGGTCCGCCTGCCTGAAGTCCACTGCACCCACTAACAACTGCTCCAGGGACCTGCATACTGCTGTCATGGAGCTGGGTATGACATTTCAGGCTGGCATACAGGCTGGAAAAAAAAAGTTTTTAAAGTTCTTTTTTTTTTCCTGGGAGGGGGTTAGTGACCACTGGGGGAGTCATGGGAGGTCATCCCCGATTCCCTCCGGTGGTCATCTGGGCAGTTGGGGCACTTTTTGGAGACTTGTTCATGAAAAAAAAGGGTCCAAAAAAAAGCGGCCCAAATTCTCGCTACTGCCGCCCTTCTTTTTTCCATTATTGGCCGAGGGCGCCCACCTCTCCTCGGCCGATAAACACGCCCTAGTCCCACCTTCACCACGCCTCCGACATGCCCCCGTCAACTTTGTTCGTTCCCATGACAGACTGCAGTTGGAGGCGTCCAAAATCGGCTTTCGATTATACTGATTTGGGCGCCCATGAGAGAAAGGCGCCCATCTCCCGATTTGGGTCGAAATATGGGCGTCTTTCTCTTTCGAAAATAAGCTGGTTAGCCTTCCAAAGCCCTAGGTACAAGATAAGTACCTGTATATAATATGTAAACTACTTTGACTATAACCACAGAAAGGCAGTATATCAAATCCCATCCCCTTTCCTTTGCCATTTTTATATATAAAAGTTTTCCTAATTCAATTCTTTTCCCAATTTTATAACCTCCAATAGATAAAGCTTATGACTCTTAACATCTGTAATCTTCACAGAAATCTGCCAACAGTCCAACAGTCCAGCATCTCTCCTTCTCCTCCGTATCACCTTGTATCCAGTGTCCAGAATCTCCCCTTTTCTCTTCCTCCTGCTGCATTCCTCCTTCCACAGCTGAAGATGAAAGTGAATTCAGCCCCAGCATGAGGCCTTGAAGCACAAACCCATGCTCAAGAGGTGTTGCATCCTGCCCCGTCCCCTTTGATGCATGACTTACTCTTGGAAGGAGAAGGAAAAATCTCCATGTGTGGGGCAAACCCAAAAGTACAAGAAAAAAAGTGGAACCAGGCAATGAAGAATGGAACCAGATAAATCTTAGTTGTACTCAGTGACTGAAAACAAGAGTCACCCGACATAGCTATGTTTTGGCACACTATGAGGGGCATAATCGAAAGGGGCACTCAAGTTTTCCTGAGGACATTCTCGCAGGACGTCCTGGTGAAGGGGAGGGGAAACCCGTATTATCGAAACAAGATGGGCGGCCATCTTTCGTTTCGATAATGCGGTCAGGGACGCCCAAATCACAAAATTTAGGTTGACCTTAGAGATGGTCATCCTTAGAGATGCTCATCCCCAATTTTCGGCGATAATGGAAACCGAGGACACCCATCTAAGAAATGACCAAATGCAAGTCATTTGCTCCAGGGAGGAACCTGCAGTCTTAGTGCACTGGTCCCCCTGACATGCCAAGACACAAACCGGGCACCCTAGGGGGCACTGCAGTGGACTTCAGAAATTGCTCCCAGCTGCATAGCTCCCTTACCTTGTGTGCTGACCCCCCAACCCCCCCCCCCAAAACCCACTACCCACAACTGTACACCACTACCATAGCCCTAAGGGGTGAAGGGGGGAACCTACATGAGGGTACAGTGGGTTTCTGGTGGGTTTTGACGGGCTCACATTTACCACCACAAGTGTAACAGGTAGGGGGGGTGGGCCTGGATCCGCCTGCCTGAAGTGCACTGCACCCACTAAAACTGCTCCAGGGACCTGCATACTGCTATGATGGAGCTGGGTATAACATTTGAGGCTGGGAGGGGGTTAGTGACCACTGGGGGAGTAAGGGGAGGTCATCCCCAATTCCCTCCAGTGGTCATCTGGTCAGTTCGGGCACCTTTTTGAGGCTTGGTCATAACAAAAAAGGACCAAGTAAAGTCGCCCAAGTTCTCGTTAGGGACGCCGTTCTTTTTTCCATTATCGGTCGAGGATGCCCATGTGTTAGGCATGCCCCAGTCCCGCCTTCGCTGCACTTCTGACACGCCCCTGTGAACTTTGGTCGTCCCTTCGACGGAAAGCAGTTGAGGACGCCCAAAATCAGCTTTCGATTATGCCGATTTGGGCTACCCTGGGAGAAGGACACCCATTTCCCGATTTGTGTCGAAAGATGGGCACCCTTCTCTTTCGAAAATAAGCCTGTATGTGCCTGACTCTGGGGCGGATAACTCTTGTGAGACGCTTCTGTGCAGCGCAGTGACGAATGCATTTTCACTTACTAAGGGCCCCTTTTACTAAGCCATGTAAGCGTCTATGTGCACCCAACACGTGCCAAAACCGACTACCGCATGGCTTTTACAGTAATTTCATTGTTGGTACGCATCCAATACATGCATCTGAAAAATATATTTTTTTATTTTCTGGCATGCGTAGCGGATGCACGCCAAGTGGCATCTGACATGCATAGGTCATTACCGCACAAATTCATTACCGCTAGGTCTATGGCTGGCGGTAAGGTCATAGACCCAAAATGGACGCGCAGCAATTTTGATTTTGCTGTACATCCATTTTGGGGGAGAAAAGAAGGCCTTTTTTACAGGCACACTGAAAAATGGATTGGCACACACCCAAAACCTGCACCTACCCTACCGCAAGCCACTTTTCAGCGCACCTTTGTAAAAGGACCCCTAAGTTTTGTGCAAGTTGCTGACAAGGAATTATTGAATACAGAACCAGTTTTCCCCTTCATTTCTTAACATCTGACATTTTTCAACAAGAATTATAAACCCCTGAGGCAGGCTCCCTGAAAAACCTACCACCAGCACTCAGATGTTCCTACCACTAGCACTCTATCAGAACACATTCAAATACACTCTGCCAAAAACCCAGAGAAGCAACCACTGAAACAGACATGGTAATGGGCAGCTGGGGACTTTCAGAACAAACAGACTGGGGCAGGATAAGGTCACATATAGAGATTTAGGGACACATGGGGTGAGTTGGGAGGGGGAAGAGGAGAGCTGTGCACACAGAGTGTACAGGGAGATGGTAGGCAGGTTACTGGGAGGGAAAATAAACAATGCAGGGCAATAAATGATGGCCTATCACACACCTGAAACAACAAGAAAAGCAGAAGAAACCCAAAAAGACCAGACTGAAACTACAGATGGTAAGAGCACCAAAAGAAGTTTTATTGGGACCCTACACGGTCCGTGTTTTGGCCAAAAGGCCTTCCTCAGGGGTCTAAAACAAAACAAAATATAACATATAATAAGATATATAATATAAAAACACATCTAAAAATTGTTTCATACAATATATCCTTATCTATCCTTATCTATTTTTTATCTTTTATAATGATTTGTGATATTAGAGGCAAAAAAACATAGCAAAAATTTTTTTGGTATATTAAAAGCAGGAAGCCGGCAAAAGAATCGGTTGGGCCGCTGGATGACCGAGGGGTAAAAGGGGTGATCAAGGAAGATAAAGACATAGCGGAGAGATTGAATGAATTCTTTGCTTCGGTCTTCACTGAGGAAGATTTGGGTGGGATACCGGTGTCGGAAATGGTATTTCAAGCGGACGAGTCAGAGAAACTTACTGACTTCACGGTAAACCTGGAGGACGTAATGGGGCAGTTCAGCAAACTGAAGAGTAGCAAATCTCCTGGACCGGATGGTATTCATCCTAGAGTTCTGACAGAACTGAAAAATGAGCTTGCGGAGCTACTGTTAGTGATATGTAATTTGTCCTTAAAATCGAGCGTGGTACCGGAAGATTGGAGGGTGGCTAATGTAATGCCGATTTTTAAAAAAGGTTCCAGTGGAGATCTGGGAAATTATAGACCGGTGAGTCTGACGTCGGTGCCGGGGAAAATGGTAGAGACTATTATCAAAAACAAAATTACAGAGCACATCCAAGGACATGGATTACTGAGACCAAGTCAGCACGGATTTTGTGTGGGGAAATCTTGCCTGACCAATTTACTTCAATTTTTTGAAGGAGTAAACAAACATGTGGACAAAGGGGAGCCGGTTGATATTGTGTAACTGGATTTTCAAAAGGCGTTAGACAAGGTACCTCATGAAAGGCTACAGAGGAAATTGGAGGGTCATGGGATAGGAGGAAATGTCCTATTGTGGATTAAAAACTGGTTGAAGGATAGGAAACAGAGAGTAGGGCTAAATGGGCAGTATTCACAATGGAGAAGGGTAGTTGGTGGGGTTCCTCTGGGGTCTGTGCTAGGACCGCTGCTTTTTAACATATTTATAAATGATTTAGAGATGGGAGTAACTAGCGAGGTAATTAAATTTGCTGATGACACAAAGTTATTCAAAGTCGTTAACTCGTGACAGGATTGTGAAAACTTACAGAAGGACCTTATGAGACTGGGAGACTGGGCGGCTAAATGGCAGATGACATTTAATGTGAGCAAGTGCAAGGTGATGCATGTGGGAAAAAAGAACCCGAATTATAGCTACGTCATGCAAGGTTCCACGTTAGGAGTTACGGACCAAGAAAGGGATCTGGGTGTCATCGTCGATAATACACTGAAACCTTCTGCTCAGTGTGCTGTTGCAGCTAGGAAAGCGAATAGAATGTTGGGTATTATTAAGAAAGGTATGGAAAACAGGTGTAAGGATGTTATAATGCCATTGTATCGCTCCATGGTGCGACCGCACCTTGAATACTGTGTTCAATTCTGTCGCCGCATCTCAAGAAAGATATAGTAGAATTGGAAAAGGTGAAGCGAAGGGCGACTAAAATGATAGCGGGGATGGGACGACTTCCCTATGAAGAAAGCCTAAGGAGGCTAGGGCTTTTCAGCTTGGAGAAGAGATGGCTGAGGGGAGACAGGATTTAGGTATATAAAATATTGAGTGGAGTGGAACAGGTGGATGTGAAGCGTCTGTTCACGCTTTCCAAAAATACTAGGACTAGGGGGCATGCGATGAAACTACAGTGTAGTAAATTGAAAACAAATCGGAGAAGTTTTCTTCACCCAACGCATAATTAAACTCTGGAATTCGTTGCCGGAGAACGTGGTGAAGGCGATTAGCTTAGCAGAGTTTAAAAAGGGGTTAGATGGTTTCCTAAAGGACAAGTCAATAAACCACTACTAAATGGACTTTGGAAAAATCCACAATTCCAGGAATAACATGTATAGAATGTTTGTACGTTTGGGAAGCTCGCCAGGTGCCCTTGGCCCGGATTGGCCACTGTCGTGGACAGGATGCTGTGCTCGATGGACCTTTGGTCTTTTCCCAGTGTGGCATTACTTATGTACTTATGTAGATTTTTATGGTTTTAATTTTAATGGCACTGTTACGCATCATATATAGAATATTGTATGGAACAATTTTTAGATGTGTTTTTATATTATATATGTTATTATATGTTATATTTTGTTTTGTTTTAGACCCCTGAGGAAGGCCATTTTGGCCGAAACACGGACCGTGTAGGGTCCCAATAAAACTTCTTTTGGTGCTCTTACCATCTGTGGTTTCAGTCTGGTCTTTTGGGGTTTCTTCCGCTTTTCTTGTTGTTTTGTGTGTTTTTGCGGGAGATGTGGACTCTCTTTTTGTTGTTCTCTATCACACACCTGGACAGAGACAACAAACAGGCCAACAACTCACAATCTGTTGTCGTCCAGTCAGCACCAACACAAGCAATCCTAAAAGACAAGTGGATCCAACTTTTGTACATATTTTATAGCAGGTGTAAAAGCTGACATTTAAATGTTCTCTCCTGCACACTATACATGCTACACAAAATTGATGCTAAATATATATGATGCAGCACTACCCACAGGATGCCCCACCACTGCTACACAGGGATGGGACAAGTACACCGGATCTCTAAGGGCGAGGAAGGGATAGTGAATGGCATGGATGGACAGACTAGATAGGCCATATGGTCTTTATCTGCCTTCATTTTTCTCTGTTTCTCTATTTTATTTACAATCACAAGCAAACAAATACTTGCTACAGGAAACAAGTTGAAGATACACACAGATCAAAAAGGAAATTATCAAAAAGAAGATAATAAACATTCAAAACTTCACTTGTCCACAACTTAGGAAAAATCCATATAAGGGAAAAGACAAAGAAGAAACTAACATTAGTGCTTATAATAGTAGCAATATAAATTAAACACTGCTACTCAGTGGCGTTCCTAGTAGGGCGGACACCAGGGGCGGCGCCCCGCCCCCCCGGGTGCAGCGCCCCCCCCCCCCCCCCGTCGAAAGACCCCCCCGGGTGCATGCCGCTGGGGGGGGGGGGGTGCCGCAGTATGCGCCTGCTGCGAGTTTACTAACTTTGCTCGTTCGCTGCAGCTCCCTCTGCCCCGGAACAGGAAGTAACCTGTTCCGGGGCAGAGGGAGCTGCAGCGAATGAGAGAAGTTAGCGAACTCTCGCAACAGGTGCACGCCGCGGCACCCCCCAGCGGCATGCACCCGGGGCGGACCGCCCCCCCCCTCCCCCCCGGTACACCACTGCTGCTACTAGAAACCTAACTTGCAGGTGAACTAGTTCATAGTAACTACAAGAGAAGCCGCAACTAACTGAGAGACTCAAGATATTTAGAGATCATAAAGGTAGTCAAATATTGCAGTTCATAAAAAATGTGGCAAACATCCTGATACTTAATTAAACATTTACATGGATAACGTAAATGTAAAGAAGAATAAGGCACTTAACTTCAGCACTGCCAGATTAAGTAATAGGAATTGTCGCCTTCTTTTATACGTGTCCTTGGACACATCTGGGAAAAGTTGAACTTTAGCATTCAAGAAAGTAGTACCTTTCTCCTGGAAAAACATTTTGAGAAACCAAACATGTGTATTGGACCTATCCTGGTCTAATACACATGTTTTCAAAAGGATGGCCACCACAGGGTCAGAATATAACCTTTGAACAAACTATTCATTTCCAGAGATGGTGCCTGTACTGCACCTTCTCGCTTCTACGCCTGTGGAAGATAATATGTTCTAGAAACTGGAGGAACAGACTTAGTAGGCACCTTCAATACAGTTGTAATAAATCTGTATACATATCTAAAGGTGATACTGCTGGCAGTCATGGTAAATTTATAAATCTCCATTTTTTTCTCTTATTTGAATTATCCAGAGCCTCCAATTTATGAAGTATAACAGAAATATCCTTAACAATAGTAACTTCTCTTTATTGACCATCTTGGAAACTCTCCTCTCTGTCTGAGAGACACTGGTTCAAACCATCTATGAAAATTTGAACAGTGCCCTGCCATTGAACAATCATCTCCATGTTTTGCATGATTGTTCCTATATGGCCAAGAAAGGACTGTTCCAATCTCAAAATACCCTCCCACAAAGTTTCCAAGGTAAAAGTTTCAGGTCTCACCAGTGTCAAAGTCAGGGGATCCTGTGCGCCTGGTGCTGCAACCTGGCAGAAGGAAAATTATATCCCTGTAGCCTCCCCCTCTCTCAAGGCTTGAAGCAGCTCCCCTGTTCTCTGCAAATGCTCTCCACAAAGGTCTTTGCCCACATAGCCACTCCAGAGAATGTGGGTCAGATAGGAGTTTTCTTCCTGCTACTCTCATTGTCGATCTGCAGTACTCGGCATAGGTGGGGCAAACTGCTGCTCAGGGGAGAGAGACACTTGCAGCTCTAGGGGCATCAATGACCCTTCTTCCACCGTAGAGATCCTCTGCCAGCCGCCTGAAGTTGTACCTGCCACTTCAGCTCGGTGAGCAAAATTGTCTATCAAGCTGGAAACCACAGCTGCAGAAGCCTCCATCAACAACCGTTGCAGTCCCTTATGTTTCTTACCCATCCAAAAAGTTTAATAGGCAATATTTTTAAAGGAAATCATAGTGCTGTAGCTCTTTGCTACATATCAGCCATCTTGGAGCCCCCTTTTTTTTCTTTAATTTTTCCACAGGACAAATTTACCATTTTGGCATATCTCAGCTTTTTTTTTCTAATTTGAACAATAATATTTACATTTTTTATCAGCTAATATTCAAAAGACACCTTGAGGACTAATTCTATAAAGGTGGCTCAAATTTGAATGCCTAGATGCTGAGTGCTGTGTATGAATTCTATAATGGCAACTGGGCACCCAGAATTCATTATAGAATAGAATGTAAGTCAGCATTTGCATGCCAATATTTAGCACTATGACTTATGCTACGTAAAAGGCAGGCATAAATATGAGCATGTAAATGTTGTATTTTAGTGTGCACCTCACAGTATACTATGTTACATGTGTAAGTGTGGAACCCGCTCATGCACCTCTCCCTGTGAATATCCCTTTGCAGTAATACGATATCCTCACGATGCTATAAATGGCGCTGAAAGATCGGTGCCAAATTTAAGGTGCAGATCCAGATACACACACAACCAAATTAGTTAATGAGCTATCAAATATGAATTAATGGGTCTTAACAATAAATATTTGCACTTAATTGGCACTAATTTGGATTTGTATCTGCTTGTGCGATTTTTCTATAACCCCAACTGCCTAAGTCCCAAGGCGGGGCATTTTCAATATGACATCTGAGTCTGACTTTATACGTTTTGCTCAAAACATCCAAAATCTGAATAACAAATATAGCGATTTTCAAAACAGCAAAACATCTATCTTTTTTTTTTTTTTTTTTCGAAAATGGCCACTTGCTAGATGTTTTTGTGCTAAAAAAAGGCCAAGCGAAAAAAGCACAAAAATCAAGCCCATCATTGCTCCCTTATACTGTATAGTAGGTTTTTGGTGGGTTTTAGAGGGCTCACACTTTCCATCACAAGTGTAACAGTTAGATTGGATTATTGGCTTGGGTCCCCTTCTCCACAGTACATGCACTGACCACTAGGCTAATCCAGGGACCTGCTTGCTGCTCTAATAGAACTGGCTATAACATATGAGCCTCTCATAGAAGCTGGTATGTCATGTTTCTTTCACATCTTTGGGGGAGTGGGAGGGGGTCGGTGACCACTGGGGGAGTATGGGGGTCATTCCTTTATTCCTCCAGTGGTCATCTGGTCATTTAGGGGACCTTTTTGTGGTTTAGTCATTATTAAAACAAGTCTAGACCAAAATGTTTTAGTTTTAGTCCTGGACATTTTCATTTTGTACCATTATGGCTGAAAAACATCCAAGTCTTAAAAAAGCCTAAATCCCACCTTTAACATACCCCCTTAAGATCTGGACACACTGCAGAATAACACCATAGAAAAACGTCTGGACAATGGATTTCAAAAACACCAATTTAGACGTTTTGGCGAGAAAAACGTCCAAATGCTGCTTTATGCTACTTTTTAAATGTTTTTCTCTTTCGAAAATGAGCCCCATAGCATGCAACTTAAAAGGAAGATGTGGCCAAGGAGGGGCATTTGCAGGTCAGGGATGTTCCAAAATTGTGCACACAGTTTTATAGAATAGCATCATTTACCTGTTGAAATGCCAGGTTTCAGTAGTCGTACATATTCGTGCTCATTTTAGGCATGAGAATCAGCTCTAAGCACTAATCTTTTAAAGAGCGCTCATCTCAGAGAGCCGTTTATAGAATACTGCTTAGAACTGATTTTTCCAGTACCAATTTTTGAGCACCATTTATAGAATTCTCCCATGTGCCCTACGTGCTTACATTCTATAATATTGCTGACTGTGCACAGCATACTCATGCACGTAAATGTTACATTCACTCACTTAAGTGCTAGAATTCTATAATATTATAACACAAGTGGTATTTACACATAAGAGCTAAGATTATAGAATGAGTGGGCAAGCACTTGACCTGGGCATCTCCATTTCAGATGCCTACAGTTTAATTAACTTTCCACCCAAATTAAGCACATAAGATCTATGATGAAAATCAATGTAACTTGGAGGGGGCATAATCGAATGGCATCGGCCAAATAGCTGGCCGACCATCTTCGGGGCCGGCGCCACAAGGGGGTGGAGCCAACCGTATTTTTGAAATACGGTTGGGGCCGGCTAAATCGATCGCCGAGTGTAGAGCAGATGGCCGGCTTCATTTTTCAGCCATAATGGAAACCGGGCCCGGCCATCTCAAACCCGGCGAAATGCAAGGCATTTGGTCGTGGGAGGAGCCAGCATTTGTAGTGCACTGGCCCCCCTCACATGCCAGGACACCAACCGGGCACCCTAGGGGGCACTTCTAAAAATTAAAAAAAATAATAACAATAGCTCCCAGGTACATAGCTCCCTTACCTTATGTGCTGAGCCCCCCAAATCCCCCTCAAAACCCACTACTCACAACTTTGCAACACTACCATAGGCCTAAGGGGTGAAGGGGGGCACCTACATGTGGGTACAGTGGGTTTTGTGGGGGTTTGGAGGGCTCCCATTTACCACCACAAGTGTAACAGGTAGGGGGGGGATAGGCCTGGGTCCACCTGCCTGAAGTGCACAGCACCCACTAAAAACTGCTCCACTGCTGTCAGGGAGCTGGGTATGACATTTCAGGCTGGCATAGAGGCTGGCAAAATTTTTTATTTTTTTTGGGTGGGAGGGGGTTGGTGACCACTGGGGGAGTAAGGAGAGGTGATCCCTGATTCCCTCCGGTGGTCATTTGGTCAGTTGGGGCTCCTTTGTGAAGCTTGGTCGTGAAAAAAAGGGACCAAGTAAAGCCGGCGAAATGCTCGTCAAGCCTGGCTTTTTTTTTCCATTATCGGGCGAAGCCGGCCATCTCGTGAGCACGCCCCGTCCCGCCCCATCCTGCCTTCACTACCCTACCGACACGCCCCCTTGAAGTTTCACTGGCTCAGTGACGGAAAACAGTTGGTGCCGGCCAAAATCAGCTTTCGATTATACCGATTTGGCCGGGTTCAGGAGATCGCCGGCCATCTCCCGATTTGTGTCGGAAGATGGCCGGGGATCTCTTTCGAAAATGAGCTGGTTGGTTACCTTGAACAGAGCTCTAATGCCATATAAGAGGATATAAGATAAGATGGTAAAAGAGTATGTTTATATTATAACAGCTGTTTCTAAATGTATTTCTTGCAAATATGCTATTTAGTGAATTATTGGCATATTGCACTGTCTTTAGTGATAATTAAATCATTTATTCACTCACACAAACCTCTGCCTTCACTGAAAGGTCACAGCATTGATCTTTATGCTATTTAAAACAATCAAAGTCACCTTGAAAGGATAAGCTAATTTATGTTTCAACCAGTGGTGTGCTGGTAAATGTTTAACAACAGGCTCTCTCCCCGGTCCCCCTCTGCGCCCCCCATCCCCCTCTGCGCCCCCCCCCCCCCCCCCTCAAATTTGTTCTATGCAGGTCTTCAACTACCCAATTATAAAACGACTGTGCTATATGATGTGATCAGTTTTGCATAAGTTCCTTCTTTGTAAAAGTGTACATTTTTACAGTTTGATGTATTTTGATATATTGCATAGGCATTAGATTAAAAGTATAGTCTTAAAACCAAAATACTGGTGTTTCTAAAATACCCTCTTCCATGATGAAGCAGTATTATGACTCCAATCATTAATGCAATGCAAAAACCATAGGGCATGAAAAGTGCTTATGGAATCCATTCAGTTATGTTATGCCAATATATCTCAAAGTAATATCAGCATCTTTACTTTAAAAAGTCTTTAGAATGATTTTACTCTTAAAATTACAGTTAATCAACACTAATGACATAGACAATACGGCTCCTTAGTTCAAACATTCTGGTATCACCAACTCCAGAATTCTGCAGATGCCTACCAAATAAATTCCATTATAAGACTTCAAATATCCTTAACAAATTGCTACTGCTACCAGTTGTTTTTTTTTGGGTGGAGGGTTTGGGGGAGGGAGGTGTTGGCCTAATGCATGAGTAACTGACTTCCTCATATTGGGTGAACCCAAAGATTATGCAAATAAGGATCAATGACAAAAGTGAAAAAATATCTGGCATTTTAAAGAAATAATACTTAGGATGCCTTAGACTATCTTTCCTTTACTGAATTATGTTGTAGGGTAGAACAAAGCAACAAGCGCATTCTAGTGAAAAAAAACAATCCCTTCAAATCTATACACACGAGAATCCACAAAAATTACTAAAAGTATAAATAAGTGAAATTGAGCAAAAGAAAAACACTGTTACTGCATTTAAAAAGACATAATAAAAGTTGGATGGAAACAACTATACTCACAATTTTTACATTAATCATATCTATGCTTGCTGCTAAATGAATAAAAATCCGTAACCACAGTGCACATAAAACAAGCCCCACGGAGTGCACGGCAAGTTAGAAAAGCATATTAAATCAAATTAAATGAAACAGGACCATGCACAGCAAAGACGAATTGGAAAGATTTCAGATAAACTTCCAAATAAACGAAAACAAAACATCATCATATCTTACCCTGCCTTGTCCTTCTAATTCTTCAGGGCAGTTCGCGCTTCAAAATGGCCACCGAGACTTCAGCAGAAGTCTCGCGAGGCCGCCTCTGGAAGTCTCGGTGGCCATTTTTAAAGCGCGAACTGGTAGCGGGGGAGAGTCAGCGCTGGCAGCGGGCAGGCAAGACTGCCTGCCCTGAAGAATTCGAAGGGTGAGGGACCAGATTCGGAGGGAGGGAGGAGGGAGTGAGCAAGCCAGCTCGCACTTATTAACAACCGGCTCGCAAGTCGGAAGAACATTTAACAACCGGCTCTTGCGAGCCGGTGCGAGCTGGCTCCAGCACACCACTGGTTTCAACCCAAATTATTGAATAGTTTTAACAAACCTGCAAACATTCACAAGTAGGACAAACATACCAGCAATTATTAAAATCACTTTCTACATCTAATAAAACAGTTGGAAAAATAATCTGCTAGAAATGTAGTCCTAATACATTTGTTTTGTTAGATATCCAAATCTTGTAAATTCTTTTTCAAGGTAGATGAAGTCATGGTCAAACCAATCAACTAATGATTACTTTTCATATAATATTGTTAATCTTGAATTGATAAAGAATGTGACTGTTGGGCAGACTGGAGGACTGTTCAGATCTTTATCTGCCGCCACTTACTATGTTACTATGAAGGTAACTATTTCCATATGCTCCATCCCAGTTCCAGAAGATTTTGCATTCACTTTCCCTTTGCTACTTTCTGAATAAAAGAAAGCTTACTAGAAAACAAATTTTAATGCAGCCGCCTTAGTAAATATTTACCTGGTAGATAGCCCTAGTCAAAAAATATCCTCATCACTGTGGAAAAGTAATCTCCATATTAATCAAAATGAAATTCAGCAGTTGGTACTAACAATGGAAGTAGATGGAACAGTTTTTAGACTGCATCATGGGAAAAAGTCAACAGTCACTTAGGAGTATGTTACATAAATTGCTAGTAAGTAGGATGCAGAAAAAGAAAACACATTTAGGTGTCTATGCAAATACCAGATGTTCAAAAATGAAAATAGGAATCTCAGAGACCTGGCGGAAAAAGGATAATCAGATAGACAGTAGACAAAAGTGGGGGGTAATAGGAAATTATATGTCAAGAATTTCAAAAAGAAAAGTAAAATATTCTTCAGGAAAGAGATTGCATTCTGAAATCTCTACGGCTTGAAATTCCATGCATGGAGGTGAGAAATATAGCAGTGGAAGTTTACTCTTGACTACTAGACTAGGATGATGAAACAGACTGTGAAATGCTAATGAAGGTTAGACAGGCTATTAATGTGGAAACAAAATAATAATGGGAGATTTCAATTATCCCAGTATTGACTAGTTGAATACCTCATTAGCTTAGGTCAAGGAGGTTAACTTTCTAGATGCCATAAATAACTGCTTCATGGTGCATCTTGTCCAACAACTGACAAGAGACAGGTTTCTTTGATCTTGTTTCCATAGGTATAAGAGATAACAGGACCATACGGAGATATAGTTGTCCCCTGTGAAACTCATTCTCTGGTGTCCCTCCCCTCCCCCATCTTACATGCTTCACCAGAGTCAATAAGAAGAGATACTTTTGCGCCCTGTGCAGCTGCACTGCTCACACAGCCCTAAGTATGGGGCTGGTAAAGGTAAGGAAGTCACTTAGGAGTAGTGATCACAATGCAATTGAGCTTAACATAATCACCGAAGGGACACTTCTAAATAAACTTATTTCAGTAACAGAATTTTGAAAGGAAGACTACGATAAAATGAAGAAGGGAAAAATAAAGCAGCTGAAAGGATTAAAAGTCTACATAAGGAAAGAGATGGTTTAAAAGTGCTATCTTAGAACCCTGGAGAGCATGTTCTATAAATTAAAAACAGTCAAGCTAACAGGAAATATCTCCCATGGTTACTAAACAATACTGTGAAAAGACAAAGCTAAAAAGGCTTCTTTAAAAAAATGGAATTCAGGACCAAATAAGGAAAACAGAAATGTATATAAACAATGACAAAATGCATACAAAATATTATAAGAGCAGGCCAGGAATGAATTTGAGAACAGGATTGCCAAAAAGCAAACAGTAACAATAAAACTTTCAGATACATTAATAAGAAACTTACATGAGAGTCAGCTAATGCCATAGATAACATGAGGGTATATTTATTTATTTATTAAACTTATATCCCACCTATCCATTACATCTATGCGGGTTACAATTAACACACATAAAATCAGCACAATACAGCAACAAAAAGCCTCCCAAATGAAACATGTTTTCCAACCCTTCCTAAACAGTGGCAAAACAGTGATCTGGCGCAACTCCAAAAGAAGAACATTCCACAACATGGGTCCAGCTACAGAAAACATATGCAACTGGCCATCTTGTCAATGAGCCTGGCGCAATGAAGGAACAACCAACAAGTGGCTATCTTGAAATGTCAAATCTCTTGAGGGATACTAGGCCCGCAGACACTGCCCAATGGCAACCAGGGCATTACCATGCACAACCTTTAAGACTAAGAGCAAAATTTTAAACTTAATGTGGCAATGCAACCGAACTAACTGCGGGGTAATATGATCAACTCTATTCAACCCACCAATTATCCTAGCTGCAGAGTTCTGAGCAACCTGCATGGGAAGTAAAAAAAAAAAAAAAATGCTCAGGAAGATTAAGGACATAGATGATAAACCAGGTGGTCAATATTCAGCATGGTTTAAGCAGGCAGGAAATGTTCCTATATGCTTAATTCATCCCAGGTGGGCTGGCTGCCAATATTCATCAGCACTTAACTGGGCAGTGCTGCTGAATATCATCTCTGACTGCCACAGCACAATCTAGGAAGTGCCATTGTGGTCTGGAGATGGACTTGGGGAGGAGCCTGAAGCAGTGGCGTTCCGACGCTGGCTGATACCCGGGGCGGATCGCTGATGCGCCCCCCCCCCCCCCGGGTGCATGCCGCTGGGGGGGGAGGTGCCATGGCGCGCGCCTGTCGCCTCTGTATTCACTGCTCCCTCTGCTCCGGAACAGGAAGTAACCTGTTCCGGGGCAGAGGGAGCAGTGAACACATGCGAACTCGGAGATAGGGCAACAGGCGTGCACCATGGCAGCCCCCCCAGCGGCGTGCACCTGGGGCGGACCGCCCCCACTGCCCCCCCCCTTGGTACGCCACTGGCCTGAAGCTATGTGGGCATAGGCCATATTCAGTGTCAATGCCTTCATACCTACATGAACATGTAGAATCACACAAAAGGCAGTTCTAACTTTGCCCACTTAGCTAAGCAGATGTTGGAACCAAATTGACCGGATCCTGCATAACCTTGGGTTGCTGGTCTGATCCCATTTTTTCCCCTCAGCACTCCCCTAGTTCACATCCTCCCAAACTTGCAACACCCACTGGTTCTGTCTCTCCCCCCCCCCCCCCCCCAAAAAAGAAACTTATAACACCCTCTCCCCACCTCTAGTTCTGATTCCCCTGCTCAATCCACATTCCAAGCTCCTTCATGGCCAGGCGCAGGAGTGCAGGAGTAGCCTAGTGGTTGGTTAGTGCAGTGGACTTTGACCCTGGGGAACTGAGTTTGATTCCCACTGCAGCTCCTTGTGACTCTGGGCAAGTCACTTAACCCTCCATTGCCCCTGGTACAAAATAAGTACCTGAATATACTATGTAAATCACTTTGAATGTAGTTGAAAAACCTCAGAAAGGTGGTATATCAAGTCCCATTCCCCTTTTCCTTTCCTACATGAAAGGGCCACTGACAACTCGTTCTCCCCATCTTACAGAACCCTGCCACCCCCCAGAACTTACCTGAAGTGGTTTAGTGGGAAAGGACAGAAGCAGTTCCCCTCTCTCCTGCCCCCTGCCTGGCTCTGGGTATGAAGATTGCAATGATGACCTCTAACAGTAAGCCAACATTCCAGTGAAGCTAATCCTTAGTGGTAATTTAATGATACACAGCTAGGGGTCATTGTATCCATCTTTTGCATCCAGAATCAGATGGGAAGGGAATGGAGGGGAACTACTCTTACCCTTGCCCATTAGACTACCAGGGATCACTGCTGGGTAAACACCAGGGGTGGCAAATGGTCTTAGGGGGACGGGGAATGGGGGATGAAATCTTGTCAGCAACTTTTCAATGAAGAGAAGGATGTGGAATGGTAATTGGACTGGGACAATTTGAACTGGAGAGGGGGATGTTGTGAGATTGGGAAGAGAGGATCTGAACTGGTGGGGGTGAGGGGAATTTGACTGACAGACCCCCTTATCTGGGTCCCAGCCAATAGTGGAGTGCCTCAGGGCTCTGTTCTGAGTCAAGTGTTGTTCAGCATGTCTAGAAAAGTACAAGTAATCAAGATACAAGTGAGAAACTACATAAGGACATTGCCAGACTGGAGATGAACAGTTAATATGGCAGATGAAATTTAATAGAGACAACTGCAGTACAGTGCACACAGAGAAAGAAATCCTAACTATACTTATATACTGTTAGGTTCCATTGTAAAAGTACTACCCAGAAAAACAATCTTTATTGACAATACACTGAAATACTTAGTTCAGGTATGTGAAGTTAAACATGCAGGGAAACCAGACACAAATCCCGGCGTGGGGATCTGCACTATCTATAACAGTACACACATTTTAAGAGACTACCCTGACCCCACCTATGCCCATCCCATGGCCATGCCCCCTTTACAGATCTGCACGGAAACACTAAGGCACTATTCTATAAATGGGCATGTAAGTATGTGTGTTTGGCTCTGCCATTTCTGCCTCGTTTTAGCGCCTTGCATCCATTATGATGCTTTTCCAAGCCAAACATTTGGCACATTCAGTGCCATATACAGAATTCCCCTGTATATGTCTCCCAAGCAGGGGCGTATCTGTAATGGGGCCAACGGGTGCCTGGCCCCCAAACATTTGGCCCTGGCCCCCGCTACCACCGCCAACCCCCCCGTGCCGCCAATGGAAGCCTATGGGGGGGTGAAAACGGCCCCCGCACTTCGGGCTCTGGCCCCCCCTACCAGGGAAAGTCAGATACGCCCCTGCTCCCAAGCATAAGGTGAACAATTTTAAACACCATTTCTGCAGGTAACAGAGGGGCTTACCCCCTGAAAATCAGTTTCTATACAATTCTCCTCTCTGTATTTGTGTAAAAAAATATGCATGTAGTGCCATTTCATGTGGCTTTTACCTACTGTAGGGAGAAATATTCCAGGCAGCAGGGCTGGATCAGGGCTTGGAGCTACATCTATATTTTGGTTTTTTTTTTCAAAAGTATGCATGTAGTTATAACCAGAAAAAATATTCATACAGGTTAGCAGGCGTAAATGTGTGTGAATACATTTCAAAGGATAACTGTCAAAGTGAAGTTACACAGATACTTTTACTTTGTCATCATCATTATGCAAATTTATCATTACTTTGCATGAGGAGCATTTAAATGTCAACTTTCAAGAAATAAAGGGGCCCTTTTACTAATGTGTATTAAGTTTTGGGTTTAATACATGTTAACGAACAGCAAGCTCAAAATTAACACAGCAGCAAGAAGGGGTGTCCCCAGCATTTTCACATTTTGGATATGTGTTAAAGCTACCTGCAAGATGCAGGACCAGTGCATTGTTGGTGCAGAAGCACTTAGCACCTCTTATTTAGGAGGTGGTAAGTGCCTCTGCATGAACAAAGTATTAGTTGGTTAGCATGCGGTACCTCCAGTACATTAACTATAGGGAGAACTCTATACCCATGCTTTGCCCAGTAATGCCTCCTAACCAAAAACTCCATGAATGTGCAACCTAACATGCACTAATGGAGTTTTTACTGCAAAATGGAAAACAGACAACGCAGATACGTATATGAAAATAATATTTAATGAATAAAAATAAAAATGAAATTAGCAAGCCCGATTTTTATTCATTAAATATTATTTTTCATATACGTATCTGCTTTGTCTGTTTTCCATCTTGGAGTTTGCAAATCCATTACCCTGTTGTTTTCTTGGTTTTTACTGCAAAGAGAGTTTAACACATCCTTGCATTAGCTTTTACAGCACTCTAAACTGCACAATAACAGTTAATGCAGCTGAAATGATGTGCAATAAATGCAATATTCACTTTTCTATTCAAGAATTCACTTACAGGAACTACAGTATAATGAAATTGTGGCCTGTAGTTGGTAATGTGCTATGGTCATTCATTCACTTTATCAACCAAGACACAAAATCAAAGCCATAGCTTCTTGTTCTCAGATCAATATTGCTGTAGGTAAATATATTAATCTCTATACAACACACAAAATTCTAATTATTAAACATCTTTCTTAATTATTTAAGTGTGTTACAGATTTATATTTTGCATTATAGTTATCTGATAATTGAACTCTACAGTCTGCGGCTTAATGGCTTAAGTTGGTTAATTGGTTTGATTCTTTTTTTAAAACTAGACAATATTCAGTTCTCAAAGATAGAGTATTTTCTTTTTCTTGGAGACCTCCCTGTGGTGTGAACTCCCCCTAATATTGCATGTCAGGAATAATGAGATACTGCTGGAGTTATCACTCACTCTGATCCCGGAAATTCCAACTTTTAAAAATTGTCTCTATTTTCTGCAGCAACTATGAAATTTCTCTCTATATATTGAAAAGACGAGTCTGATCACAGTGGTACATGCCATGATAACATCACAACTAGACTACTAGAATGCCCTCTACACTGATTAAACTAAAAAAATTTGCTTCAGCTCCAACTAATTTAGAATGCTGCAGCACAACTGATAGAAAGCTGCAAACAGCGTGACCACATCACAACCTTCCTGCAAAAACTACACTGGCTACTAGTACCTTACAGAGCTAAATGTAAAACTCTATGTTTGATTTTCAAGGTCCTCAAACAAAATGGACCAGAGTACTTGAAGAATAAGTTAGCCATCTACACACCTTTGAGACCTGTAAGCTCCTTTCAAGGAGCATCACTATCTGCACCCTCATCAAAAGAAATTGTGGGGCCTTTACTAAAGGGTTGCCGTGGAGCAATGGGCTTGCCGTGGGGCAACCCAGAACTATTGCCAGCCTAACGTGGTCGCCGGAGGTAGTTCCACCTCGAGCATGCACCATTTCCAGCGCTATGGAAATTAATTCCATAATTTCTATCACTGCACTAACCCAGTGGTAATCAATACTGCCCGGTTAATGCCATGTTACCACGGGAGCCCTTACCACCACCTCAATGGGGGGAGGTAAGTGCTCCCCCCCTCCCACATGGCCACACGGTAAGAATAATCTTACTGCATGGCCATGTCTTTTTTAGGGGCTTTTTACCTGCTGTGGTAGTTGGAGAGAGGTTATATATGTGCACTCGTTGCAAAGAGCTCCTAGCTCTCAGAAAATGAGTCTGTTCTCTTGAGGCTAGAATAGCAGGCTTGTAGGGGCTGAGGGAGACAGAGAAGTTATGGAAGTAGGACTTCTCTACTCCCCTCTATGCCTCCTTTATGTACTTCTCTGTCTCCAAGGAGGCATACAGGGAAGTAGAGAAGTCCTACCTCCATTCTGACAGCCCTTGTGCTACCTTGGAGGAGTGAGATCTCCTAAAAGGAGAGCATCACCACAGTGAAGGTGGAGGTAATCCTGTAGCCAGGACCAGCCCACCAGAGGATGCAATATTCTCTTGCACCGAGGATGTGTCTCCAGGAGCTTCTTCCAAGGAGGGAAGGGTTAGGGTGGCTGTTATAGTTGGTGATTCGATTATTAGGCATGTAGATAGCTGGGTGGCTAGTGGATGTGAGGATCACCTCGTCATTTGTCTGCCTGGTGTGAAGGTGGCGGACCTCACGCGTCACCTAGATAGGATTTTAGATAGTGCTGGGGTGGAGTCAGCTGTCTTGGTACATGTGGAGACCAATGACATAGGAAAATGTGGGAGGGAGATTCTGGAAGCCAAGTTTAGGCTCCTAGGTAGAAAGCTAAAATCCAGATCCTCTGGGGTAGAATTTTATGAAATACTCCTCATTCCATGCGTAGGACCAAAGAGACAGGCAGAGCTCCGAAGCCTCAATATATGGTTGAGACAATGGTGCAGGGATGAGGGATTTAGATTTGTTAGGAACTGGGCAACATTCTGGGGGAGGGAGATCCTGTTCCAAAAAGATGAGCTCCACCTTAACCAAATTGGAACCAGGCTGCTGGCACTAACACTTAAAAAGGAAATAGAGCACCTTTTAAACTAAAATGGAGGGAAAGCCAATAGTCACCAAGGAGTGCATGGTTTGGTATGGAACATCCTTGAAGGATACTATTGAAACAGGATCTTTAGAGAATTCTGATAGTGAGGTTTCAATAATGGTGAAAGAAAACCAGGAGTGTTCAATGAGAGAATAAAGGATGCAAATTATCCCCATTAACTTCAAAGCAGCCTGTAGATGCAAGGAAAAAAGACAATTTGCAGTGTCTATATGGAAATGCTAGACACCTTAAAAATAAGATAGGAGAATTGGAATACATAGCAGTAAATGAACAGATAGCTATAATAGGCACTTCAGAGACCTGGTGGAAGGAGGACAATCAATGGGACACTGTGTTAGCAGGGTATGAACTATCTCTATATATAAAAGGCACCTCCAACGTTCTAATTGAAGCCTCCAGCCGGAAACTTGAGGTGGCATAGATATCCGGTTTAGCAAGTACACAAAGGAAAAGAGAGTTGCAAGTAAAGCAATTAACTCCTGCCACAGTTGTTTTCTCAGGCACCTGGAGTGGTTGCCCTGGGTGATTAACAAGGTCAGTTGGGGTGCACAGGGAGGGGGGGAGGGAGACCCTGAAACTGGGAGGGAGGAGGGAGTGATGGGCCCCTGGCACACACTCTAATTCTCATACATACACTATCACTGTCATAGACACACTCGTACCCAGTCACACTCTCTCTGTCACACACACACACACACTCTCGCCATTCCCTCTCTCTCACACAGTCAATCTCACACACACTCTCTCAAACATACACACTCCGAGGAAAACCTTGCTAGCGCCCGTTTCATTTCTCAGAAACGGGCCTTTTTTACTAGTATCATAATGATTCAGTGGATCGAATTGGAGAATGGGTTGTGCTATAGTTAAAGAGGGAATAGAGTCAAACAAAATAAACATTCTACATGAAACGGATAGTGGGGTGGAATCTTTATGGATAGAAATTCCATGTGTGAAGGGAAAGAATACACTGGTAGGACTGAATGAACAGACAGATGAAAATATGCATACAGAAATTAGGAAACCTGACAATAATGGGTGATTTCAATTATCCTAATATTGGCTGAATAAATGTTACATCAGGGAGTGCTAGGGAGGTAAAATTTCTAGATGTAATAAATGACTGCTTCATGGATCAACTGGTCCAGGAACCGAGAGGGGGAGCTATTTTGGATCTAATCTTTAGTGGAATGTGGGGTATAGCACAAGAGGTAACGGTGTTAGATTTGCTGTGGAAACAGTGATCATAACATGATCAATTTGAGCTGATATGTGGAGTGAAGTCACTAAAGAAATCTACTGTAGCAGCTTTTAATTTTCAAAAGGGTGACTATGACAAAATGGGGGAAATGGTTAAAAAGAAACTGAAAGGTTTGGTCGCAAAGGTTAGGATTCTGAATAAAGCATGGACGTTGTTTAAAAATACCATCATGGAAGCCCAGACTAGATATATTCCACGTATTAACAAAGGTGAAAAAAGTAGCAAAAAACAGCCAGCATGGTTAAAGATGAGGTGAAAGAGGCTATTAGAGCCTTCACAGATCTTCACAGAAACTGAGACAAGGGATTCGCCTCAATGTTAGTACTGCTAGATTTCTCAGCAGCTTTTGACACTGTGGATCATGATATAACACAACTGACAGAAACAGGTATCAATGGAACAGTACTTGCCTGGTTCAGATCCTATCAGACAGGCAACAATCCATAATGTTTGGCAGCAACTCATCACCACCATGGACACTGACCTGTGGGATACCACAAGGATCGATACTGTCACCTATTCTGTTCAATAACTACCTCAAGCCACTAGCTCAGCTGATTTGGTCAATGAACACTCAGTTCTACATCTATGTGGATGATGTGCAGCTACTCATACCCATTGAACCTGACTTACCAACAGCCTTGAATAAACTGATTACCTGTCTAGCATCGATTCAAGAATGGGCTAAACACAACAAACTTTGAATGAACCCAAGTAAAATTGAGCTTCTCTAGGTCCCTAACACAAGTGGATATATACCTGACATCAAAATCCCTTTTGGGAAGTATGAAATCCCTCTCAAATCACAAGTCTGGTACCTTGGAATACAGTTAGATTCAACACTTACTCTGATTCCTGAAATGCAAGCAACATTCAAGAGCTGCTTCTACTATTTGCGACAGCTATGCTGCCTCTCTCCTTACATCGAGAAGGTAAATCTTATCCCAGTTGTGCATGCCATGGTAACATCAAGACTGGATTACTGCAATGCACTATACAATGGTCTGACTACAAAAGGCCTGCACCAACTCTAGTTGATTCAGAATGCAGCAGCAAGACTCATAGAAGGTTTCAAGCGACGTGACCACATCACACCATTTTTGCAAAAACTTCATTGGCTACCAGTACAATACAGGGCTAAATTTAAAACTCTATGTCTGATCTTCAAGGCCCTTAAAGGAAATGGCCCTGAGTATCTGAAGAATAGGATAATCCTCCACACACCGCCAAGGACACTAAGGTCCTGCCAAGGACTTTAACTAACCACACCCTCTCCAAAAGATTGGTAGCGTGGAATGGTCCTAATTGTGTTTCTGCCAGGTATTTTTTACTCTTTCAAAAAGTACAAACTCTCAATGAAGTTACATGGAAATACTTTTAAAACAAATAGGAGAAAATATTTTTTTCTCTCAACAAATGGTTAGGCTCTGGAACTCTTTGCTGGAAGATGCAGTAACAGCAGTTAGCATATCTGCATTTAAAAATGATTTTGCCAAGTTCCTGGAGGAAAGGTCCATAGTCTGCTATTGAGATTGGGATTGGTAGCATGGAATGCTGCTACTGTTTGGTTTTCTGCCAAGTACTTGTGACCTGGATTGGCTACTGTTGGAAGCAGGATACTGGGCTAGATGGACCATTGGTATGACCCAGTATGGCTATTCTTATGTTCTTACATTTTTATTTTGTGCATACTGAAAACAGACATATTTTTATCCCTGGAAGACCAGAGTTTCTCATCCTTGTGCAAGATATAAACACCTTCAAACAGAAGTGTTATGTAGTCACATTGTTATACAACTTACTTCAAAAAACATTGAGGCCATTTACTAAAGGGCCTTAGAATCTGGGCTTAGTGCATCTTAATGCAAGGCTTGCCGATGCACTAAGCCCAGATTCAACACAACAGTAAGTAAGGCTTTTTGTTTGTATTTTGCAGGTCCCGGCTAATTTTTCCATTAGTGTGTGAGACTTGCAAAAATTTAATGTGGGAACACTTACCACTTCCTATTTAGGAGGCACTAACCCCCAGATTATATATATGGCAACTAAAGTTGCATGCACAAATTTGGCAGTGCGGCCAAACTGCATGTGCAACTTAATTGACACTAATTAGAACTTATGTGTGAAATTTTCTAAGCATATTCTGTGAAATGATGCACATAAATTCTAATGTGTGTATCTCAGAAGGGGGTGTGGCCAAAGGAGGGGCATGGACAGGTCATGGGCATTCCTACAAACTATGTGCACTGTTATAAAATATGCCCGATCTGCATCTAAGTTAGGCACAGACATTTATACCAGGATTTAGTTGGCGTTAATGATCGCATCTAAATCTAGTTGTGAGTCTGGGTGCTACACATATTCTATAAACCACATCTAATGTTAGGCATGGGTTATGGAATAGCGCTAAGCATATTTTTTCCCATGCTGATTTTTTTGGCACCATATATAGAACCTAGTCCTAAGTGCTCCCGCATTAACTCAGCATTAGCCAGTTAGTACATGCTAATGAAAATGCACTAGTTGGTTAATGCTTCCTCACCATTCTCCACCCATGATACGGCCCCTCTAAAAATATATTTAAAGAAAATAGTTAGCATATGCTTAGCGCACACTAACAAATACCACAAAATATATTAATACATTTTACGGTGGCCTATTTTTCATGCAATTAGCACACATTAGAGCTTAATGCCCTTTAGTGAAAGGGACCCTTTGTTATGAATGTTAAGACTGGTGTATTATGGTCATGGTTGTTATTTGAGGAGCGAGAGGTAGGATAATGGGGGGAGTGTTATCAACATGGGCTACTGTTAAGATGAGCTATTTGACTGTTAACTTGAGCTATTAGTAGCTAGGTCTCATTGCATAAAATGGGACCTATGCTAAAATTGCACAAGTTAGTGGTAAAATAAGCTTACCTCTGTTTGAATTAGCATATCTGTGCAGTTTTGTTAGTTGTTTTATGTTTGCTGTTATGTATATTTTGTTGCATTCTGCCTAGGTTTAAGTAGAATTTAAATGCAATTAATAAATAATTTTCTGCATAGATTTATTTATCTTTGACTGATGTTCCTGGTTAATCCATATTCTATGACATAACACAGAGCTTCATTCTACAATGACTTTTGAAAACATCAAATCAGTTTTAATTACAAGAAAAAAATACACATTAAAAAAGCTAATGTGATCAGGAAAGAAGGGTCTTTCGTGCTTAAAATTGGTTATATTATACCCACTAGTAGTATTTTAATTCTTCAACATTTGGCGGTCAAGACTGACAAAACCCATGAAGAATCTAGCCTTTCAGAATGACCTCTAAAGAATACTGCTCTTGTCTGGAGCCCAAATCAACAGCAAACAGGCCACCACCATGTGTTAAGTCGCTTTGAAGGCTGCTCTGTAGACATTCCACATTTTTTAAGTTCTACTGGATACTGAGAATCTATGCAGTACAGCTATCAACTTCACTGTTAATATTAAGTAATTCCAACATAAATTGGAATCCTACCCAGAATCAAAACAGCATGAAAGCTATTAAATCATTTTTAATATGATTTTACTTCTTAGGTTTCAGACAATATTGAAAATGTCTCAGTTAACAGTTTCTAATGGTAAGCAATGCAATCTTCACTTAAAAGAAAAATAGTTGCAAAAGTATTTGTTCTCCTTAAAGTCAAATGTTATTTATTTTATTTATTTATTCTTTCATGACATTTATACCCCACATTAGCCTGAAATAGACTGAAGTTCAATGTGGCTTACAAACAATCAATAAAGTGAATAAAACATAATAATGTACAGAATATAACACAAATTACAATAACTTCAAGAAGGAAATTAGTACATATGCAGTAAGTAACCAGGGATTTAGACTATCTCAAGGACAAATAATTAAGGGTGGATAGATGAGAGCATAATTAGACAGGATTAGATGGAAAACAAGATTAAGAAAAAGGTGTGGGTAAAATTCAAATACAGTTCTTTGTATTCAGAAAGACCAGACTGAATAAATGTGTTTTAGAAGACTTCTGAAAGTTAGGTAATCATCTGTAAACTTGACTGAGTTAGGAAGAGAATTCCAAATTTTGGTGCCTTGTTAGGGGAAATTTGCAGAGTGAATTGTTTTATATATCACATTCTTACAGATAGGGAAATGTAAGACAAGATATTCTCATGATGATGATGAAACAGCATTACAAGGGGGTAATTCAGAAAGATTATTCATATATGATGGGGCTTGACTAAACATGATTTGGTGAATGAAAATGCAAGGAGATCTACATATAAGACGAGCAGCAGTATTTTGAGCTGTTTGTAATTTTTTGAGAAGACCACCTTTAAGTCCAGCATAGATGGAATTGCAATAGTCAGATTTGGTGAGGACAGGGGATTGAACCAAAGTACGAAAGACAGATTTAGAGAAAAATGGCCTCAATCTCTCTAGCTTCCAAAGTGAGGAAACGATATATTGTGACTCCCAAGATTTTCATTGATGACTCAAGGGAATAGGTTTTGTTCTTAATAGTAAAGTTACTAAGATTCATAGGATGGTGAGGGTTAGTTATAATTAGAAACTTAGTTTTATCCATGTTAACTTTAAGTTTGAAATTAGAAGCCCATGATTCTATAATTTTTATCCCTAATCATATCAGTTATGACAAGTAATTCCTTACAGAATGGGATAAAAATGGTGACATCATCAGTATATATGTATGTCAAAAGACCATGTTTTTCTAAAAGATGACCAAGAGATATCATCATTATGTTGAACAAGGTGGGGGAAAGAGGGAACCCTGAGGTACCCCACAGCCAGGAGACCAAGTGGAAGAAAGTACACCTGTTTGTTTGACTTGATACGACCTAGATCTTAAGAAGCCAGAAAAACATTTCAGGACAACTCCACAAATTCCGTAATAGTCAATAATATTTAAAAGAATATTATGATCAACAGTATCAAAGGTACTGGACAGATCAAATTGAAGTATCAATATTTTGTTGCCAAAACTTCTTCTAAAGTTAGCTAAGAGTGTGGTAAGCGCAGTTTCTGTATTGTAAAAGGGCCTGAAACCAAGTTGTGAACTATGCAAAATGGCATGAAGCTGCAGATACTCCATAAGTTGGCACATGACAAGTCCTTCCTTTACTTTAACAAGAAGAGGAATTGAAGCTACTGGTCTATAGTTGGAAACTAATCTTAGACTAGTTTGGGTATTTTTAGGTATAGGAGTCAAAATAATATTGCCATTGTCAGAGGGAAAGAAACCTTGAGACAACATCAACGTAAGATTTGAGTGCAAATGATGTAAGAATAAATCAGAAGCTTAGGAGATAAGTAGGGCATGTATCAAGCAGACAATGTGACTTTGCATAATTACATAACCTGTGATTGACATGATCAGTAGTGATTGGATGTAAAATGGACCAGATTCTATCTGATTGAGAATGAGGCAGTAAAGGATCATGTAAATAGAGGACATGGAGGGGCATAATTGAACGTGAACGCCCATCTCTATGGGCGTTTATCTCCGAGGACGGGTCCGTGAAGGGGCAAGCCAGACCATATTTTCGAAAAATATGGGCGTCCATCTTTTGTTTCGATAATACGGTTTGTGACGGGCAAATGCATCGCATTTGGGCAGATTTGAGCTGGGCATTATCGGTTTTCAGCGATAATGGAAACCGAAGGCGCCCAGCTCAAAAACGAACAAATCCAAGGCATTTGGTTGTGGGAGGAGCCAGGATTCGTAGTGCACTGGTCCCCGTCACATGCCAGGACACCAACCAGGCACCCTAGGGGGCACTTGTAACAATTAAAAAATAAAATAAAATACCTCCCAAGTCCATAGCTCCCTTACCTTGGGTGCTGAGCCCCCCAAATCCCCCCCCCAAAACCCACTCCCCAGAACTCTACACCATTACCATAGCACTTATGGCTGAAGGGGGGCACCTAGATGTGGGTACAGTGGATTTTGGAGGCAGGTTGAAGCGCTCCCATTTAGCAGCACAAGTGTAACAGGTAGGGGGGATGGGCCTGGGTCCACCTGCCTGAAATCCACTGCACCCACTAACAACTGCTCCAGGGACCTGCATACTGCTGTGATGGAGCTGGGTATGACATTTCAGGCTGGGATTTGGGATTTATTTGTATTAAGTGGTCCTTTTTATGTACACCACATACTTATTTATTCATGGTTAGATTTTACATACATGTATGTATAACATTTTATTATCATTTTATACCTCATATATTATCTATTTGTTCATGAATATATGAGAAACTATGGTGGTATGTTGTTTTTATATTTTAAGTATGTTGGTTTTATATTTTAAATTTGATGTTTTATTTATTATAATTCAATCTGTTTGTTTATTGTAGCCCCTGACGCAGCCCTTGGTGGGCGAAACACGGCCTGTGTCGGGCAATTTGTTTACATGCGGTATATTCAATAAAATCTTTCTGATGTTATATTGATCTGCTGGCTTCTTTTTCCATATTGGATTTTGCAGATCGTTTGCCCTGTTGTTTTTTGGGACCCTTTTATGGAGTGCGCTGGGACATTCTTTACCGCAAAGGGCTTTTTAGTGGGGTGGTAAATGGCCACTAAAATTAAAAGTAGCACGTGGCTATTTACTGCCTGAGCACTTACCATCACCCATTGACTTCACAATAAGGGCTCACATGCTACTCGTGTGATAATGAGGCAGTGCGCAGTAATGTGGTTGCGCTGCCGATTACCACCAGGAATGCCCCCATGAGCGGAGTTGAACGGGTAGATGTGAAGCATCTGTTTATGCTTTCCAAAAATACTAGGACTAGGGGGCATGCGATGAAGCTACAATGTAGTAAATTTAAAATGAATCAGAGAAAAATTTTCTTCACTCAACATGTAATTAAACTCTGGAATTCATTGCTAGAGAATGTGGTAAAGGCGGTTAGCTTAGCAGAGTTAAAAAAAAATTTAGATGGCTTCCTACAGGAAAAGTCCATAGACCATTATTAAATAGAGTAGGAGAAAATCCACTATTTCTGGGATAAGCAGTATAAAATGTTTTGTACATTTTTGGGATCTGCCAGGTATTTGTGACCTAGATTGTCCACTGTTGGAAACAGGATGCTGGGCTTGATGGACCTTTGGTCTTTTCCAGTATGGCAATACTTATGTAAAATAGAAAAATATTTTCTACAGTGGGAAACAGTGCACGTCAACTTCGAAATTACCGTTTGGTGCCCACACATTAGCTCTACCACAGTTTAGTAAAGGGGCCCCATAGTGAGAACTTGATTTAATGTTACAATATACATGTATCCCTACAATGACATTATAGCAAGTCCATATATGATGCTGCACTTCTGTAGTGACATGAAAAGTTTTGTCCTAACTCTTGCACTAATTAGTGACTTGAAAATGTCTGTGGGTGTTTTAGTCCAGTGAATACAGTGCTAGCTCTAGGGCAGGGGGTGATCTGGTGGGGTTGTCAATGGCACCCCCTGGAAAGAAAGGTTTGCATGTGGTTGGGATGTGTTGGGTCAGTAGGATGTCGTATGGTACTCCTGGTTCATGCATGATACTCTGGGTGACCATCCTACTATTTGTAGCCTAAAGCCAAATGGTTTGTGCCTGAAGTTTAAGCAAATTGAATAAAAACATAAACACAGAAAGTTCTAGGCTCTCTACCAACAGTAAAATCTTTGGGACTTGAGGAATGGGCCTGGAGTAGCTGGTAAAAGTCATAAGGAGAAATGTGTGGGATTCAGGTCAAGGGACTTCCATCAAAACATCTTGTTCTAGATATCTGTTTCACTTCATGTGCATTTTCTGTGAACCAATCCATCCAAGCAAAATCTGTTTTAAAGTTATACCTATTTCTGTGGTCTCACTTAGAGGGATAGTTATCTATCTATCTATCTATCTATATTATCCAAAAGTTACTAAAGTGTTAAGGGAATAACACATGTTTATGCCAAATAATTTACATTAAATAGGAAATTATTTGTTAATACATTTTTGACTAGCTTTCAAAGGCCAACCCTCCTTCCTCAGGTCAGGAGAGTACAGTATATTGTCCTGACCTAAGGAAGGAGGTTTTGGCCTCTGAAAACTAGTTGAAAATGTATTTAATCCAATAAAAAGACATCACTTTATTTTCTATTTTTCTGCTTTTATTTTTATTTCTTAAACTATAACGTACTAATTGGAATATGTAAGTTTTTGAAATTTATATCTGCTATCTTTATATTTTGCACAGTGCAAGGGGAATGCATCACTGCTTCTCTTTATCTGGTTGTTGATTTTTATGCAGTGTCTGGCTGAGTTTAGTTTAATTTTTGTCTACATATTTCTATTTTTAGTTTGTGATTACTTATATTTGGTGAAGGTCTATGTGTGTGAAAGAGATCAGGTATTCTTTTAGCACTGAATGTCTGTGAAGGATTGATCTGTAGTAATCAGGCTTGTTTAGTTTTCCATTGTACAGATATTCTAGTGTCCATTGTATTGCTTATGGTATTGCTTTTTCCTAGGTAGGCCCTTGTTTTATGACTCCTGGAAGTTAGTGCTATTATAGTATGGTAGAATTTCTCTATAGGTCCTGAGTGACATTTGTAGTGTTTTGCATTACTTCACAATATACTACTACTACTACTACTTAACATTTCTAGAGCGCTACTAGGGTTACGCAGCACTGTACAAATTAACAAAGAAGGACGGTCCCTGCTCAAAGGAGCTTACAATCTAAAGAACGAAATGTCAAGTTGGGGCAGTCTAGATTTCCTGAGTAGAGGTGTAGTGGTTAGGTGCCGAAGGCGACATTGAAGAGGTGGGCTTTGAGCAATGATTTGAAGATGGGCAGGGAGGGGGCCTGGCGTATGGGTTCAGGGAGTCCGTTCCATGCATGGGGTGAGGCGAGGCAGAAAGGGCAGAGCCTGGAGTTGGCGGTGGTGGAGAAGGGTACAATATGCCTGGTACTAGACTTTGGGTTTGGATTTAAAACACACCTTTCTCAGTAGTAATTCAGGCACGTTACATTCAGGTGCAGTAGGTATTTTCCTGGAGGGCTTGCAATCTAAGGGGCCCTTTTATTAAGCTGTGGAAGGGCTAACACACAGGTAGCACTTGCTAAATCGACACTACCACCAGGCTAGCATGAGAACCTGATGGTAATTTTGAAGTTGGCAGGTGCTGTTTCCTGAGGTAGAAAATATTTTTCTATTTCCTATGCCGGGGTCATTCCCGGCAGTAATTAGCACGTGCTACCTGATTACCGCACAAGTAGCACTTGAGCCCTTACTGCTAGGTCAATGAGTGGCAGTAAGAGCTAAGGAGGTAAACAGCCACACACTACTTTTAGCACATGGAGGCATATTTTCAAAGCACTTAGCCTTCCAAAGTTCCATAGAAACCTATGGAACTTTGGAAGGCTAAGTGCTTTGAAAATATGCCTCATGGCCATTTACTACCCCACTAAAAAAGCCCTTTTCCCAGCAGTGGTAAACAAATGACCCTAGCATGCGCCAAATTCACACGGTCAGACTACCGCAGGCCATTTTTTACTGCAGATTAGTAAAAGGCCCCCTAAGTTTTTACCTGAGGCGATAGTTAAGAGAATTGTCCATGATCTTAAGGAGTGGCAGTGGAATTTGAACCTTGGCTTCCATGGTTGTCAGCTCACTGCTCTGTTAGATACAGCTAATACAGACACTACCTATTTCAAATATATTTGGTAACTGAACAGTAAACTAAAGGCCAGCAGATCTGGTGGTAATTTGCAACCTACCAAAAAACTGATAGGCTAATCATTTTATGACTGTCAGTAATCATGGGATTTCTGTTACAGTGCTGCTGAACAACACTGTTCACATGGACAAAAGAAAGATGCTGGACTGGGGTGCCAGGGCTGACCAGGAGCCAAGTGTTAAAGTATATGCACATAATACTGCAAATGCTCTGTTTAATATATTGTATTATTTTGGTGTATATTATTTTTATTTTATTGGCACATAAATCCCTGGAGTATATTCAGTGTGCATAACATCATCAGTAACAGAGGTACGAAGAGGAGGGGGCAGCTGGCAGGGGTCTTTCTCTGCTGTGTTCAAAAGTGGCTCTGCAATCCCTTTACTGCAGACATAGGTGTTGCACCCCCACTCCCACCCTAAGGATTTTAACTCCCCCACTCCACCTTAGCCTCCCTAAACAGTTGAGTCACCAATCGTCTATGCCACACAGGTTATAAAAATTAACCTAACACATAAAATGTGTCACAGAATAAAACAGATATATCCTCCTTCACTTCGTTCAACACGTTTCATCATTTTAAAATACCAGTAACCCTGAAGACCAAATCAATAATTTCTCAGTTTAACAAAGAAATGCCACATTTTCAATATCTTTCTAACAATATTATGGTTTCTTTTCCCTCTTAATATCTTTGGTGATCTGTTCAACACTTCTTAATGTCTGAAAGTCATCCAGATAAGGATAGTAAGATTTAACTTTAGAATCGATTAATCTAATGACTTGTAAACACACACTGAATAGAATGGGTGTAATGGAGATCCTAAAGATATCCCATGTTCCCGGTAGCATTTCTTACCTTGGAATATCTGTCTTTTTGGAATTCTGAGTACTGCTCCTGTAATACTCATTCTGGAAAGTTCCACCAAATTGAATGGTGCTGATAAATCACTTTGAATCAGAAGCCTGGATTTTCCACTATCTATTAATTGTTTTAGACCCTGCAATAAAACTGCCACTACTCTTTCTGTACCATATCAGTCTAAATTATTATTGCAATGATTCCAGTAGCTCAAAAATAAGAAAAACTTGGGAGCCCATTTACTAAGGGGCCCTTTTACTAAGCTCCGTTAGGTGCTAAAACGTGCCTAACACTGCTTCCAAGGGCTTACTGAGGTACATGCTCAAGCATCCTGTGGTAAGTTTGATATAAGTGTGTACAAACTGTGAGCAAAGGATTAAAAAAAAACTTTTCCATGAAGTTGGTGTGCTGGGGAGGGGGGGCAGAGAGAGTGGGTGTTTCAGTACTAATCAGCATATCTACATTATCATGTGAATCTATATTAGTGCAGGATCAACACTTATTGCCACTATCTACAAAATGGGTGGAAATAAGAACTCACGCATTAATGTTTGTTAATGGCTGCGCACTAATGACAACATTAGCACATGGCCATTAATTCAAATAATGGAAAATTGGCCATTTCCCTGCTGCAATAAAATTGGCCTTAGCACATGGGGAAGACCCATGTAAGGGTACGCTAAGGCAAGGGTAAGGGGTAATGGGATTTGATATACCGCCTTTCTGAGGTACAATCAAAGTGGTTTACATTTATTCTAGATGCACAAAAAACAGCAGAATGAACGATGGTTGGCAGAATATCTTTATTCAATAAGTACGACCCAACATGGACTGTGTTTTGGCACTAAGGTCTACATCTTCAATCTCAATAATATGATGTAACATCCATATATGAGAAATGAATGAATTACAAGCATGGAGTCTTTAAAAAGAGTATCTTGAAGTCTAAGTTGATGAAAATTCTGATATCAAAATATCTCTCTTGCTAAACATCCAATTCTAATATTGGCGGGGACAGATGTTTGGCAAGAGAGAGATTCTGATATCAGACTTTTTAAAAAACGGATGTCAAGATAGTCTTTTAAAAGAATCCACACTTGTAACTGATTCATTTCTCATATATGGATGTTAGACCCCTGATGCAGGCCTTAGTGCCAAAACACAGTCTGTGTTGGGTCGTACTTATTGAATAAAGATTTTCTGAAAACAATCGTTCACTCTGCTGTTTTTTGTGTGCATCTTTTGAATCTTGCTGAGTGAGCTCTCCTTGGTTTCATTGCTTACATTTATTATATACAGGTACTTGTAAAAGGGCACCCTAAATGAATAAGCATTTACAACATAAACTAAACTAGTGCATGATATCAGCTACAACACAGTCACAGTAAGTCACCCTGCATTAATTCATGTTGGCCATGGTAAGGGGCAAGAAAGAGATGGAGAATGGGTGGGCTGTGGGCATGGGCAGCACTTGCATTCACAATATGTGCAAGCAGTTAGTGCAGCCTGATGCCTTAACAATAAATCTGATTCCCCCACCTCCGATGAGCAGCCTGTCTCTGATCCTTCCACCCCAATGGGGAGCCTTACCCACCTTCCATGATCAGGACCCTTATCTACTTTTCACCCTAGCACAAAACAGCGGGTGTCCTTAGTGGGTTATTGGAGGTGACGGGGTATGAGAAATCTCTGGATGCTCTTCCCCTGTCACTAGCCTGAGTCCACAGTGGTGGCTCTGTCTCCTAGCAATTACCTTATACTGCTACCATTAGGGGTCAAGTTATCACATAGGAAGATCTGACCTTTACAGTATTTGGCAGCTTGACCATTAGCAGTGGTATCACAAGAATATCACTAGGAGTGAGAGCCACCATTTTGAACTTGGTTCAGCAATGGAGCATGAGAGAACTAGGATCGCTTCTGCCCCCTCCCCCATAAACCACTATGGACACTATGGACACCCTCAGTAAGTCGGAAAATCAACAGAGCAGATCGTTATGAGAAAAAATATATAATTTATTAATGAAATACTAAAAATGTATATACAAATCAGCCCGACACAGGCCGTGTTTCGCCCAGCAGGGCTACTTCAGGGGCTACACAATGATCCTTTACTGTCAAGATATGGTAGTTTTGATGAAACCAAATGTACAGAAGACCGCGATTGTAAATCTTCTAGTATATATGTTGAAAAAAACAGCTCAATCGAATAAACCAGAAAAAAGTGCTGACATAAACGCTGCATTACCAGAATCAAGAGAGTGTCCAACGTATTTTATTAATATGTTTACATTTTTTTTTTTTATATATTTATTTATAAACCTTTTGAGGTACATAATATTCAAAACAGAATAATATTACAGATTTGCAAACTTTCTTTCAATATCAAATACAAATAAGGCAAATTGACTATATACCCATCGTCCACAATAATTAAGAAATGATCCAAGATTCATAGAAAATCAAACTCAAAAATTCAAATAAAGCAAGAGCCGCGCTAGACTCCATAGATTCACTCCTAAGTGCTATACAGTGTTCATTCGGGTCTAAACTTTCACAATTATACTCTCTTTACTTTTCAAAAACACATCCAACTGATTAGGTTCAAAAAATTGATATTGTTTAGTGTGGTACAAAATCCTACACACACAAGGAAATTTCAAAAGAAAATTGACCCCCAGGGCTATTGCCCTTGGGCGCAAAGCAAGAAATAATTTACGACGTTTTTGAGTTTCCCTGGACAAATCCGGGAAAACTCTTATTTTTGAACCTAAAAATAAAGAATTCAAGTGTCTTAAGGATAACCTAAGTACTGCATCTCGGTCCAACTCTAGTGCAAAAGTCACTAACAAAGTAGTCCTTTGCGTGACCACCTCCAAAGAAGATTCCAGAAACTCCGTTAAATTCAATGCATTCTGAGGGTCTAGGTTTCCTGGGACTTGCCCAGCAATCTGAATATAATATGCCCTTGTAATTGGTGGCAGTGAGTTTTCGGTCATTCCCAGAATATCAGTAAGATATTTCTTAACCATCTGTACAGGAGAGAAAATAGGCGATTTTGGAAAGTTAATCATACGAAGGTTAAGTCTTTTGGATTGATTTTCCAGATATTCCATGCGTCTGAGAGCAAAATTCCTTTCTTTAATTAGTGTTTGATCCACAAGTTGCATTTGTTCAACTTTTTGAGAAAGAATTTTTACTTCAGTTGCATGAGAGTCATTAATTTGAAATTGTTTGAGAGCAGACTGTGCCAAAACTTTGATAGTTTCATTATTCTTTGAAATACCTGATTGTAAGGCAAAGAGAGTTGTGGAGTTCAGTTCCCAAAGTGACTCTAAGGTCACTACAGCTGGTTTCTCAAACTGCCCTACATTAAATTCCAGGGGAGCCGCTTGAACTACTTGTTCCAGGATACTCACTGTTGCAGAATCCACAACAGTCACTGTTTTCTGCTCTGGAATCACTGGTTGTTCAGGAGATGGCCTCTGTGCTGCCGTCGAGTTCCCTCCCTGCTCGCTCCCTTCACCACTTTGGGCTGAGGCTGCAGGACTCGGCTGGAAGCGCTCACTTCCTGGTTGAGGGGGCGCTGCACGAAAGACAGGGCTTAAGGAAGCCCCGTCGACACTGTCGGTTAGCGCCGAAGCGCTAGCACCAGCAACAGGGGTGGAAGTTGATGGAGTTCCGGGCGTTATTCCGAAGCGCTCGAGTGTCGGCTGGGAGAGCGGGGGCTTTGCGCCAGGGTCTGAGGGAAAGTCCCTGACTTTCCCACGTCGCTTGCCCATCGCAACAACGGGCAAGGTAACTCCCTCCAGCTCTACTCTGATGCCGCTAAAGACGCGTCCGTAGCGCAAGTTCAAACCGTCGCCATCTTGGATCGCCCTAATATGTTTACATTTAGGTCAGCACTTTTTTCTGGTTTATTCGATTGAGCTGTTTTTTTCAACATATATACTAGAAGATTTACAATCGCGGTCTTCTGTACATTTGGTTTCATCAAAACTACCATATCTTGGAGGCAGGTTTTTATTTTTTATATGAATATGCTATATCAGATTGCATGGCCTGTAACAGTTTACACTGATTGTGCCTTTAAGAAAGGCAGGAAGTGCCCTTTGACTATACACATTAGTCTTTTGCAGTGCCCTGTAATAGGCTTTTCCTGAGCACTTGTCCCAGTTCCCTATGCCTTATGGGACTTTTCCTATTGGTAGGCTTTTGCTCCTGTGTATGCTGGGATGTAGCCCACCCTTCTCTCCTTTTGTGGTTTGAGAGTGTGACTGCAACATAGTTTTATAAGAACTGTAAGCTAACTTTGCTGTTCCTGTTGCATACTCCCCCTTTTCAAGCTACTGTAAATGGCCAGGTTTTTACCATTTAAAAGTATTGATAGCATCTGGCTCCCCTGGTACACAGGGTGAGCTGGTGAGAACAGACTCCCAGTCTGCACGGCAGAGATTTGTTCAGGACATATAACTGTAAGTCATATTTCCTTTGTTTGATTTGCATTAAAGAAGATTTGGTTCAAGAGTTCTGAATCTTCACAGTGATGTTCTATACTCTGGTTAATTACATGCTAATCTCCTGTGTAGAGAGAGCTTATCAGGAGACAGAGCAGAACACAATCACAACATGAGGGGAGCAGAGTTGGAAGCATGCTACTGGCTATCTGTTGCCTCTGTTTCTCCAGTTCTCCAAACTTGATCAGGTCCCAGTTTCATATATTGATACTATAGGATTCATCCAATTGCACAGGTGAAGTTTAATTTTATAACAGGGCACCTACCTAGGAGTTATACTATAAAGACAACTAGGCACTTACTTGAGAGCAGGTATAAATGAAGCTGCATACTTTACGCACATGTATGTACAAATTAAGGTATTTCATAAACCACATACATTTGTACTAAATCTGCCCATACTCTGTCAAATCTCTGCCCCTGTGCATACTGATCAACAAAGTATATGCCATCATGTCATGGCACATACTTTTTGCCAATTAGATTATTTTTCATTTTGTTTATTAAGAACCATGAATAAATACAAGAATATAAACAAAACACAGTTTCCATTTTTACAATCTTAACTATCTCCCATCCCCTCCACCTTTGTCCATAAATGCCAAATCTTCAGATTTGGTGTATTCTTATCCAAGTCAGAGTGCATATCCTTGGAACAAGCAGAAAGCTATAAGTCATCAATAATTTAAGATCCAACTTCGTGCCCTGTGTGGCATGACACTCCATAGTGACACCCATATCTGCTGAAATTTCTTCCAGCATCCAAGATGACACCAACGTGCCTTATAGCATTCTAGCACCATCACAGCATACAAAAAGTTCAGTCATTGCATTACATTTGGTGCTTTGGCACCCTACCATTGAAATAGCATTGTCCTTCATGCTAACAAAAACATTAAATAGCAGCAAAATTTTCTGCAAATTAGCAGGTTTGATTGCCATGGTGGTATAGTTATAAAGTAAAAATATGTGCATCTGCAAGGAAGATGTATCCCAAACATTTAGAGGAGCATAATCGAACCAAGTTTTGCGAAACAAGATGGGCGGCCATCTTTCATTTCGATAATACAGTCGGGGACACCCAAATCTCAACATTTAGGTTGACCTTAGAGATGGTCGTCCTTAGAGATGATCGTCCCCGATTTTCGGCAATAATGGAAATCGAGGACGCCCATCTCAGAAACGACCAAATCCAATCCATTTGGTCATGGGAGGAGCCAGCATTCGTAGTGCAGTGGTCCCCCTGACATGCCAGGACACCAACCGGGCACCCTGCAGTGGACTTCGGAAAAAGCTCCCAGGTGCATAGCTCTATAACAGGTAGGGGGGATGGGTCTGGGTCCGCCTGCCTGAAGTGCACTGTAGTACCCACTAAAACTGCTCCAGGGACCTGCATACTGCTGTCATGGAGCTGGGTATGATATTTGAGGTTGGCATAGAGGCTGGAAAAAATATTAAATAGAAAAATGTTGAGGGTGGGAAGGGGTTAGTGACCACTGGGGGAGTAAGGGGAGGTCATCCCCGATTCCCTCCAGTGGTCATCTGGTCATTTAGGGCACACTTTGTGGCTTGGTCATTAAAAAAAAAGGACCAAGTAACGTCGGCCAAGTGTTAGTCAGGGACGCCCTTCTTTTTTCCATTATCGGCCAATGACACCCATTTGTTAAGCACGCCCCAGTCCCGCCTTCGCTATGCTTCCGACACACCCCCGTGAACTTTGGTCATCCCCGCGATGGAAAGCAGTTGAGGACGCCCAAAATCGGCTTTTGATTATACCGATTTGGGCGACCCTGGGAGAAGGACGCCCATCTCCCGATTTGTGTTGAAAGATGGACGCCCTTCTCTTTCGAAAATAAGCCTGATATTGTACTTTAGTGCATACATCTCACCAGAACCATTCAATAGCTGGACATTTGTTCTGTACACTTTAGACATTGTCCACTTTGTGAGATGCCCATAAGAAATAAGTATTTATACTATTTTGCCAATTAGAATTTTATAAGAGGTCGTTTATATGTGTATGTGGCCACAACAGAATGGGAATGACTTCATAAAATTACCTCCTTAGAGCTGGGTTTTGCAGCCTTTTTCCAAGATCATGGAATCGTAGGACACAAGGGTCCCTCTATGTTAGATTTACATAGTATTGCAAGGATAGAGTCATGATGCAACAAAATGATAGTTCTTTTCTATAACCACATTCTTTTCAAGTCTATGATTATACATGCAATTATATAATACTGAATATCAATAACATATAAACAAAGCTAGCTCTTAATTAACTGCAGTATTAATTACACAATTCCCATAACTGCCAATTTCCTTTCACCTTTCTTTCTGTAAGATCTGCACAATGATCAAGACTTTACAGAACACCTCAATAATAAATTAAATAATCAATAGAGCTGGTGCTTCATGTTCACATGCAATGCCTGAAGAACTGCAAAGCATTAAATAGAAAAGAAGAAAATTCAGATACTCAGGTTTGTTGTTCACTCAACATAAACTGAAAGAGACTACAATATCACTCTTCCTTTGAAAGAGGTTTAACACTGCTTTACAATAAACACTAAGAGAATTACAAAATTGGGTGGTTTTAACTTTCCTGTTATGTGTTTTGTTTTGTAGGGAATGTTCACTGGAACCGACTTCAGGATGAATGGGTAAAAAGACACAGCTCTCCATTGCTCATAGGAAATGATATTCAAATTATATGCATGATGCAAAAGTGAAAGCAAGGGGGAGGGACATGATTGGCACACACACAGAAGAGTTTCACGGTAAGTTTGGCTCTTGTGCACTTGCGCTAGGCAAACCAGACTATGAAGCACACATCAGTGCTGCTTTTCTGTGCATTTAAATATAAGCTGTTCATTTATGTATTTTTTTTTTTTGTACTTGGAAGGCTTATATTTACACACAGAAGACAAGAGTCAATGTGTGCTTTCACTTTTGGGTTTGCTCAGACTCACACACATTTCTTTCTCAGTACTGGTGCTTACAAGCTTGCACTGCTTTCTTCTGCTTCCAAAAGAAATCAAAACTGGCATATTTTAAACTGGAAATCAAAACAAATCATCTCTTTAAATCTTCCACTGCCAGCTCTGCACTTGCGTTATTTTTCTAGCAGTAGGAGCAGGATTTGTTTGTGCACTGTTCTCTGAGCATTGGGAAGGCATAGCAAATGACATCATTAACATACATTTGACTACATTTAAATACAATTTACGGCCATCTCTGCCACACATGTTGTTTCCTGAGCTAAAGCCCTCTGAATATTCCACACAGATTTATATGCGTGCTATTCCAGTGTTAACTGGCCTTTCTGCCAGTGGTAGGTTTTGAGAATTGGCCCACTAGAATGCTATTCTGGTTTCAAGAAAGTCTAATACTTATTTTAAAATGTTAACAGGTTCCCAAAAACCAAAAAAGATCTCAAACAAAACATTTAAGTGTTAGGTATGGTTCCTCAGTGATTCTATTCCCAAATTAAATCAAGGGAATTCAAATTGCATCATAATCTTCATCGGTTCCATCAATCACTTATTTCTTCATTCTATCTATTCATCAAAAACAATTTTTATAGTAGATTTTCTTTTTATATAAAATTATAAAGTCACTTATCTCAGCAGTTGAAACTCATATGCCCAGTGCTGACGTGTTTTGCTCTCAGTTTACTTCTTTTTACAAGAAACTTTATGCCACTAAGAGGGGCATAATCGAACGCGAACGCCCATCTCCATGGGCGTCTATGTCCGAAAACGGGTATGTGAAGAGGCGGGACAGACCGTATTATTGAAAAATATGGGCGTCCATCTTTCGTTTCGAAAATATGGTTTGGACAGACCAAATTCCATGGATTTGATCCCTTCTGAGATGGGCGTTTCTTTTTTTTTTTTTGCGATAATGGAAACTAAAAACGCCCAACTCAGAAACATTCCAATCCAAGCCATTTGGTCATGGGAGGGACAAATGTACAACACTACCATAGCTCTTAGGGGTGAAGGGGGCAACTACATGTAGGTACAGTGGGTTTTAGAGGCCTCCCATTTACCACCACAAGTGTTACGGGTGTGGGGGGAATGGGCCTGGGTCTGCCTGCCTGAAGTGCACTGCAGTACCCACTAAAAGTGCTCCAGGGACAGGACTTGTTGCTGGTGTATAACCTTGGCACAGCAGTTCACACCTGAAGACTAATCTAGCTGAAAATGTCCTTTATTTGAATAAGCAGTTTACTCACAGTTAACTGCAGATCAGAGGTTGTGCTCCACTGGCAACGAGTCTTGCTGGTACTGAGATTAGCAGTAGGTCCAAGCTTGCAGAATGGTGTACAATGCCCTCTTTCAGCAACATTCAAGGTAAGAACTAAGTGCTGTAACGTGGCTAACACATGAAAGGGATCTAAAAGAGTCTTACACAAATGGCCACTACCTCATGGTCTACCGGAAACAAAACAGGGCACACTCTGACCCAGTAAGCAGAGGGAAAAGCACTACCAACATTGTGAGCATTTAACAAAGCTAGTGGTATCACGGAGCCCAATACCCTACACCCACCACAATGCATTGCTGATGTGACTCTGCAGTGCCCTTAACAGAAAAGGTGTCACACTCACCCGAGACCCACATCAGAACCAGGGAAAGGCTGTCAGAAGATAGAACACATTCTGCTGTCATGGAGGTGGGTACGGAATTTGAGGCTGGCATAAAGGCTGGCAAAAAAGGTTTGTAATGTGGGTTTTTTTGGTGGGAGGGGATTAGTGACCACTGGGGGAGTCAGGGGAGGTCATCTGGTCAGTTGGGGCACTTTTTTGGGACTTGGACCTGAAAAAAAAGGGTCCAAATAAAGCGGACCAAATTCTCGTCAAAAACGCCCTTCTTGTTTCGATTATCAGCTAAAGACGACCATCTCTCCTCAGCTGATAACCACGCCCCAGTCCCGCCTTCACCACGCCTCCGACATGCCCCCTTGATCTTTGTTCATCTCCGTGATGGACTGCAGTTGAGGATGCCAAAAATCGGGTTTCGATTATTCTGATTTGGGCACCCATGGGAAACGGACGTCCATCTCCCGATTTGGGTAGAAATATGGGCGTCTTTCTCTTTCGAAAATAAGCTGGTAAGGAACCTAAGGATGATGCACCCTTTGATATGTTTTTGCAAGGTATATGGGTACCTCAATTGACAGATCATGATAGGGCTGTGTTAGATCACAGAACAGGAGACATTGGCAGCTATTAATATACTACAAAATGGTAAAACATTTGGTATGGATGGCCTAACAATAGAGGTCGTTAAGACTTTTCCAAGACAACTTTTACCCTACCTGATAACCACTTATCAGGACATGATATCTCAGGGAGCAATAAATGGTACGATGGCAGGCACTTATAATTGTTCTACCTAAGCCAGGCAGAGATCCAGCAGAGGTCTTGAATTACTGGACAGGAAGATATTTGCAAAAATCTTGGCTGTTTGATTGTCCAAATGCTTATATAAATTGATCCACAATGACCAAAAGGTTTTGTGGCTCAACAACATTCAGCAAATAATAGTAGACTTTGTTTACAACTAATACAAATTGGAAGGGGTATGGATGAACCCATTTCTTGGTGTTGCTAGATCTTGAGAAGGCATTTTATAGGTTGGAGAGGAGGTATATGTTTCATATATTACAGTGGGATGGCATAGGACCTATGCTCTGCAGTATGGTACAAGCCCTCTATAGTGAACCCAAGGGTCAATAGTACATTAATAATGTTCTGGTGAAACCTTTTCATTTTACAGAGAAGGATGAGACAGAGGTGTCCCCTATCACCCCTATTGTTCAATTTGGTCCTGGAGCCTTTGTTACTAGCTATACGGCAAGATTCAAAGATTGCGTGCATACCTTGGAATGGCTGCATGTACAAATTATCAGCTTATGCTGATGACATAATGCTTCATCTTACAAGACCGGCTGACTCCATTCCAAGGTTGCTACAACTGATTAACTCCTTTGGGGTGTTTGATGGCTACAAGATTAACGGGACTAAATCTGAATTGCTTCCTCTTAATGTGCATTGCATGAAGGAAATGATGTGGACTTTTCCTTTATAAATAGCAAGCAACTGGTGTCAAGTATCTTGCACACAAATAAGGCTACCATTAAGGACTGTTAATGGCTAATAGCAATTGCATTATATCCAAGGTTAAAGAGCTATGTAGCAAATGGGCCCCTCAATGGTTATCATGGTGGGGAAGGATAGAAATAGTCAAGATGTCAAATGTGCTGGTTGTAATGTACTACTTGAATATGATTCCTATATTTTTTTATACTGGTCTTTATAAAACTTAACATAATAACCTCTCAGTTCAATTTGCAAGGTAAACAGCCACATATCACTTATGCTAACTGCAACTTCCACTTTATGGTCTTTTTGTGTAGGCCTTGGGGGATTGGTTTCTTCTTTCTTGGTTTTTACAGATTATCACTGAAAAAAATGCAAGTCCTGCAGCTCCTATTACCTTGTCCTCCTGTCCTCTGACCTGGAAAGGAATACTCTCTTCCAGAACTTCTATGTCTAAAGGCAAGTGGACTCCTGTTCTCCAGTTTGAAAAGGGAAGGTCACATACTTTGTCTTTTGAACTCTCTTCATAGAGCAGGACAGTAAACACTATCCTTTCCTTTCCCCTCACAGTAGCTATAATCCCTACCTTTATGGATTGACCAAGCAATTGATGTCCAAGTTTATTTTAGATTTCCTACCCCACCCTCCGGGAACCTTCAGAGCAGCTTACAGTCTAAAAAATGTACAGAAAAGAGAGAAATGTACAGCAAGAAGGAAAAAAGAAAAAAGATGAACATGGGGGAAGAGTACAGAAGGAAGTTACAATTATGATAGTAAAGTGAAGTGGGTGGGGAAGAACAAGAGGGAAGGGTAAAACTGTAGTGATCAGGACTCAACATGGACTGGGATCCTAGGAGAAAGAGAAATCTGAAAACATCAGAAAATACATATGTTTTAAAGTCTGCCTTAAAAATGATTAGCAAAGTCTAACAGAGGAGTAAGGAAGAGTGTTCCAAAGTTGATGGCTTTGAACGGAGAAAATTGAGTGTCTTGTATGTTCATGGAAAATCATATGGTAGCTGGGGACAGTAAGTTGGTTCTGGGTAGAAGATCTAAGTGTTCTAGTGGGACTATATGGAATCAGAAGACACGAAAGGTAAGGAGGCTCACTAGAGGTCAGCATCTTAAAGACCATTAATAGGAGTTTGAAGGTTATATGATGTGCTAACAGTAACCAATGAGCATCTTTCAGATAAGGAGTAATATGATCATATTTCTTGATGTTGTAAATCAGATGGATTACAGTATTTTGAATGGTCTGTAAATGTTGCAGTTCTTTAACTCTGAGGTCTTTGTATAAGAAGTTGCAGTAATCTAGCTGAGATATGAGTAGTGAGTGAATTAAGATATTAAGGACATGGAGGGGGAAGATCAAGGAGTAAACAGAGCAAGTTTATAGAAGCTGCTCTGGACTACCTTAGAAATTTGTGGTTTGAAAGACAGACCTGAGTCTAAAAGTACGCCCAGGATACAGACATGCTGCCACCTCCATTATATGTAAATCTGTGCGGGCGTCTTTTGGTTAACCCACGGTGTTGTGTGTGAGCCCGTTGTGGAGTTTTCAACTGCCTGCTAGTCTGCGAGACAATATAAGATATCCAACCCCCAATGATGCTTTGAGGAGCGAAACACGGACCATGTTGGGCTTGGTAGTTTTCTAAGACAGGCTCAAGTGTTAGCATTACTGCCCTTGCCTTATAGACTAATATAATGTCGTGACACCCAACTAGGTACATCATTTTGGGGATTGTTACACCTTTGAAAGTGACTCAATTGAACAATATACTGAATATGGAGTACACTTTTGATATATAATGGCTGCACTGTTTTAGGTTGGTGCAGAGTGATATGGACTTCTCATGACAGATCGTTGGTGGACTGCTGAAATATGTACATCATCTCTCGTTGAGACATTCATTTATCCTGCTGAACAGAAGGCGTGTGGGCTGGATTTGTAATAATGTTAAGGGTATTTGGTGCTATATGTTTAGTGGCGATATGTGTTTATAAGGTGTGGATAACAGCACAGCATATATGTGATTTTATATTTTCAGATGATTTTAACATAAAGTTTGCAGTATGTAATAAAGAGTTTGTATTAAGTCATAGCTGTGGTGATAGATTGTGTGGAACACATATTACAGCTAGTGGAGTGGAGGAGTGGCATAGTGGTTAGGGTGGTGGACTTTGGTCCTGGGGAGCTGAGGAACTGAGTTCAATTCCCACTTCAGGCATAAGCAGCTCCCTGTGACTCTGGGCAAGTCACTTAACCCTCTATTGCCCCATGTAAGCCACATTGAGCCTGCCATGAGTGGGAAAGCACGGGGTACAAATGTAACAAAAAAAAAACTACATTGAAATTGATTTAACCATGTTGTGTATTAATGCATATTTATTAGGGATATCCTGAAAACCTGACCAGCTGGAGGTCTACCAGGCCAGATTTAAGAACCACTGATCTAGAAGACCATGCAATCAATGGGCATGAAACCATATTTGTTCCCGATAACAAATGTTCAGTATCTACAAGTTTATGGTTTCTTTTTCCTTCCATTCAGTATTAACCTTTATTTCTTACTTTGGAAAGAACAGTAGTTCAATCTATTTGCAAGTCTGCTAATTCACAATTCAATATTCTAAATCATATGATCTAATACTAACTTATATAAATCAAATTTAAGTTACTTAAATTAATCGTCCATTCTCTGTTTATAAGCTATTCTATACCTATGGGAACAATCTACTAAAAAGAGCTCTCAGCAACCTCAAAAACCAAAGGCATCTATCAACTTAACCACCAATACCAAGATGCCATTCCTCTTACACACAACTACTGATGCCAAGTTAAAATGGAGCACAACTGCTTTTCTGCATTCCCCTTCTCCTTCTTAGGTGATCCACTATCACTACAAATGAGTAGTGTATGCTTTGCCAACCTTTTTAAAGCAGTGCTGACATTGTTACAAGATATGAATACAGTGACTCTAATTAAATTTGATGCTGGATGTGAGAAGTCCTGTGACTGTTGCCTTCCTTTTTTTTTTCTTACTGCAAAAACCATGTGTAAACAGACAATAGTCTACAGCAGTGACTTTCAACATTTTTCATCTCATGGCACACTTACCAGGCACAAAGGTTGCCCAGGTACACCATCAGTTTTTAAGGAGATATATATATATATATATATATATATATATATATATATATATATATATATATATATATATATATATAATCATTTAACAAACAAGTATTAAGATTGTGTTTAAAGTTCAAAAAGACGAAGATACATAACTGTAGCAGGTATTCTCCGAGGACCGCAGGCTGATTGTTCTCACATGTGGGTCGACGTCCACGTGGGCCCAGGAATTGGCATTTTGAGAGCAAAATATAAAAAAAGTTTTGCCAGAGTCCTCTGGCGCGTGTGCAGCGTGCATGCATGGACTGATTTCCCACCCATCGCGCAAACGCGTTCCTCAGTTAAATCAAAAGCATAAAAAGAAACAAATCAATTCCAAAGGGGAGGTGGGCGGGTTTGTGAGAGCAATCAGCCTGCTGTCCTCGGAGAATAGCTGCTACAGGTATGTATCTTCGCTTTCTCCGAGGACAAGCAGGCTCCTTGTTCTCACATGTGGGGTATCCCTAGCAACCAGGCTCACTCAAAACAATAAACATTGGTCAATTGGGCCTCGCAACAGCGAGGATATAACACACAGATTGACCTGAAACCATAAACAACTGAGAGTGCAGCCTGGAACAGAACAAAAATGGGTCTAGGGGGGTGGAGTTGGATTCTAAACCCTGAACAGATTCTGCAGCACCGACTGCCCAAACCGACTGTTGCGTTGGGTATCATGCTGAAGGCAGTAGTGAGATGTGAATGTGTGGACTGATGACCATGTTGCAGCCTTGCAAATCTCCTCAATGGAGGCTGACTTTAAGTGAGCCACTGACGCCGCCATGGCTCTAACATTGTGAGCCGTGACATGGCCCTCCAGAGTCAGCCCAGCTTGGGCGTAAGTGAAGGAAATGCAATCTGCTAGCCAACTGGAGATTGTGCATTTTCCGATGGCGACTCCCCTCCTGTTGGGATCAAAAGAAACAAACAACTGGGCAGACTGTCTAAAGGGCTTTGTCCGCTCCACGTAAAAGGTCAATGCTCTCTTGCAGTCCAAGGTGTGCAAACTGCTTTTGCCAGGGCAGGTATGAGGACGGGGAAAGAATGTTGGCAAGACAATTGACTAGTTCAGATGGAACTCCGACACCACATTTAGCAGGAACTTAGGGTGCGTGCGGAGGACTACTCTGTTGTGATGAAATTTGATATAAAGTGCATGCACTACTAAGGCCTGAAGCTCAATGACCCTACGAGCTGAAGTAACAGCCACCAAGAAAACGACCTTCCAGGTCAAGTACTTCAGATGGCAGGAATTCAGTAGTTCAAAAGGAGCTTTCATCAGCTGAGTGAGAACAACGTTGAGATCCCATGACACTGGTGGAGGTTTGACAGGGGGCTTTGACAAAAGCAAATCTTTCATAAAGCAAACAACTAAAGGCTGTCCAGAGATAGGTTTACCCTCTACATGGTGATGATAGGCACTAATCGCACTAAGATGAACCCTTACTGAGTTGGTTTTGAGGCCAGACTCTGATAAGTGTAAAAGGTATTGAAGCAGCGTCCGTGTAGGACAAGAAAGAGGATCTAGGGCCTTGCTGTCACACCAGACAGCAAATCTCCTCCATTTGAAAGAATAACACTTCTTCGTGGAATCTTTTCCAGAAGCAAGCAAGACTCGGTACCGATGTCGACGTCGAAGGACTGGACCGAGCCCCAAAAAGCTTTTCTCGTTGTGCTTTTCGAGATGCTTGGGTCCGTTTCTTCATATGAATACATAGACTACAAGCGGCTGGGCTATGGTTGGGCCCAAAGCAATGGATACACCAGGTGTGGATATCGGTACCTGAGATGGTCCGGTTACACCGAGTACAACGTTTGAAGCCGCTGGGTGTCTTCGATGACATGGAAAGAAAAACGGCTTCCGCGAAATCAAAAGACGCGATTGTGCCTGTTAGAAGAAAAAGGGCACAAAAAGAAGGGAACAACCCGACCGCGCAGCCAGTTGAAAACAAAGGAAACTTTGAAAGGGGCAAAAATAAAGAAACTACGGGAAGTGATTTTTTTTTTTTTTAACTGTAGAATTTGTGAAAAAAGAAAAGAAGGCAAAAAGCCACGAAACGAACGAAGACTCTTTCCCGGGCCTGAGAGGAGCGCAGAAAAAACTCTACCACACCTCAATGCGAAGAAAAGAAAACTGAAGAACACGTTCGTGCGACAGGCAAACGTTTTTTATATTTTGCTTGCAAAATGCCGATTCCTTGGCCGACGCGGACGTCGACCCACATGTGAGAGCAAGCAGTCTGCTTGTCCTCAGAGAATTAACTTTTTAAACATTGTGTTATCTTTATAGCTACAACTAACATGAATTAAAAACAACAATTTTAAAGTGAATCCCCCCCCCCCCCCCAGTCTCTTCTTTAAAACAAATACATTGGTGAGAATTCTGTGCTTGGTGATGTTTCATGATCTCCCTTGTCTGACAGCAGATGGTTGACAAGAATACCCTCAATATACACACAAGAAGGTATACTACCAGTAATAGCAGCATATGTCCTCCAAGTCCTCCCTTGATTCACCGAAGCCGCACTTGCTTTCTACCTGGGCTGATGCAACAAGGCTCACACTGACAAATGCCCGGGCCAGCTACACATAAAGGACACCACACACGTGTCAGTAGATCAGGTGACCTCTGACACTGCTGGCCCATGCTTGAATCATTGTGAACCTTGCTGCATCAAACCAGACACAGAGTAAGTGTGGCTGTGCTGAATTATTGAAAGGAGGAGGAGGCTGTACCTGAGTGTCATGGAGTACCCTGGTAGGTAGATGGTCAGTAAGAGGCTTGTAACTCGTAAGGAGGTTTAACTCCCACTACTATGCCCACGGGATCTCAGTGTACCGAGAGACTTGGCTTGGTTATGGGTGTTTCTTGGGCATTCTGAAATTTACGTGCATAGTTATAGAATATGGCCCAGTGCACCTAAATCTACGTGCCAGGATTTACGCCACGTTTTTGATGGTGTAAATGGAGACACATAGTTTTAGGCACTGAGATATCAACTAAGCATATTGTATATACCATGCCTAAATCTAGTGCCACCTATAGTCGGCACTGATTTCCATGCCGTTTTTAGACGCCATATATAGAATTTCCTCCTATACCTTTTTTTTCCTTTCCTTTATAGTTGTACACTTCTCTCTTTTCCAAAGAAGTTTATGACAGTTTTTCCTTTCTTCCACTGTCTGTGAGAAGCACAGTAGTTAATGCATCCGGTGGTTGTATGTTTTCTTTGGGGGGCTGGTGAAGTACAAATTATTTCTTGTGATTTCTCAGGTCCTGTGTGAGCTCCTGGAGCTGACTTTCTTCTGTCCAGCTTGCACAACTGCACTTCTCCAAATCCTCTGTCTTCCTTTCTGGCTGTTGCTCTAGGCTGGGCACCCAGAGTCTTTCAAAGTAGCCAATAGCAGCAGTTGTACTCATGCAGTGGGAGGAGTCCAGGCAGTGTACCTTCACTTCCTTGTTGCTATAGAGGCCTGCACGGTGCTTCAGAGATGCTGGAGGTTGAAGGCCAATGAGTGAGACGGGCCCTAGCCATGTCTAATACTAATTCTGGCAGATGCACATTCCAAACACTGACATATTCCAATCAATAAACAGAAAATAAAATTCTTTTTTCTGCCTTTGTTTGGTCATTTCATTTTTCTTATTGTGTTGGTCCTAGTCTCTGGTTTGTTTTCCTCTTTCTTCTCTTAACTGTCTTGCCATAGTCTCCTCTATTTGTTGCTTCTTTTCTCTCCAAGTGCACCATCCATCTTCTCTCAGTGTTCCTATCTATCTGACCCAGCATCACCCCTGTCTTCCTGCCATGTGTAGCATCTCCCATTTCTATGGCATAATTTTTGCCCTGCCCAACATAACTCAGCTGTGTCCATATTCACCCCTCCCCCCCCCCCCAGTGCCAGCATCTCTCTGTCTCTCTTCCTTCCCTCCTGCCTCTCTCTTCTAGCCAGCATCTCTCTCTGTCTTCCCTCCCCCTACCCCCCCCTGGGGTGCAGCAAGTGTTCCTCTCTCTTCCCTGACTCCTGCTCTGTCTCCCGTTTGCAGGAACAGCACTTCCCCCTTTTCCTTCTTTCCTCACAGGACCTGGCCTCTCTCTCCTTTCTTGTCCCCCCCCCCCCAAAGTCTAGCACCTCTTTCCCCACTCTGTGCCCCCTTTCTTCCTCATCTCCCTCAATGGATATCTCTCTTCCCTACTTGACCTCCCTGTCCAGCACCACTCTCCCTCCTTGCCCTTCCCCAATGCATCACCTTTGTGCCTCCTTGATTCCCCAATGCAGCACCTGTGTCCTTCCTTGCCCCCCCCCCCCCTACAATGCAGCACCAAAAGCTGTGAAAACAATTCACAATCACTTACCCTTTAGAAAATCACTAAAAACCAACCTTTTCAAAAGGGCATACCCTACTGATCCAACATAAATCCCCACACCCGGCCACACAACTATACCAAAGAACGAACTGGACAATAAACAACCCCCCTCCATTCGACCCTACTGGAGCCGGGAAAACACCTACCCTTATTCGAACACAACAAAACCTTGTATCTCCTCTCTACGGTACTATGTAAGCCACATTGAGCCTGCAAATAGGTGGGAAAATGTGGGGTAGAAATGCAACAAATAAATAAATAAATAAAATGTATAACTTAGGGCCCTGTTTACTATGCCATGCTAGAGGTGCGCTATTGTTTTTAGTGCATGCAAAGCATTAGCACATGCTAATCAAGTAGATGCCCATAATATTCGCTCCATGGTGCGACTGCACCTCGAATATTGTGTTCAATTCTGGTCACCGCATCTCAAAAAAGATAAAGTGGAATTAGAAAAGGTGCAGAGAAGGGCGACGAAAATGATAAAGGGGATGGGACGACTTCCCTATGAGGAAAGGCTAAAGCGGCTAGGCTCTTCAGCTTGGAGAAAAGACGGCTGAGGGGAGATATGATAGAGGTCTATAAAATAATGAGTGGAGTTGAACGGGTAGATGTGAAGCATCTGTTCACGCTTTCCAAAAATACTAGGACTAGGGGGCATGCGATGAAGTTACAATGTAGTAAATTTAAAATGAATCGGAGAAAATTTTTCTTCACTCAACGTGTAATTAAACTCTGGAATCCGTTGCCAGAGAATGTGGTAAAGGCGGTTAGTTTAGCAGAGTTTAAAAAAGGTTTGGACGGCTTCCTAAAGGAAAAGTCCATAGACCATTATTAAATGGACTTGGGGAAAATCCACTATTTCTGGGATAAGCAGTATAAAATGTTTTGTACATTTTTGGGACCTTGCCGGGTATCTGTGACCTGGATTGGCCACTGTTGGAAACAGGATGCTGGGCTTGATGGACCTTTGGTCTTTCCCAGTATGGCAATACTTATGTACTTATTCCTATGGGCATCTACACGGTTAATGTGTACTAATTTTTAGCACACACTAAAATGCTTGTGCACCTTAGAAAACAGGGCCCTTAATTGCCACTAATCGGGGCTAATTGGAAGTAATTAGCAGTTGCATGTGTAACTGCCCCTGTTCAGTATTCTGTAATGCACATGTGAAAATTCCATAACATGCAACTGCAAGGAGGCATGGACCTGGAAGGGGCATGGGTGGGTCAGAAGCATGCCTAGCAGTTATAGACACGAGTTATAGAATACTTGCATTTATGCACCTAATGCACAATTGCTATTATAAAATCCCTGCTTAGCATGCAGCATCCCAGTATACAACTTTTAAGAACTACCCCCTAAATGCAATGTGTTATTCTTGTTATATTGGATGCTGTCCTTTCTTGCTTATATTACTTGCTTTTAGTACATTGGAACATTGGAGAAAATGTACTAAAAATTCACTAAAATAGGGTTATAAAAATGTCAGCCTCCTGAGCCTTTCAAAATCGCTAGATGGCATTAATCTAGTTGGATACCTACAATGATATGCATCTAATGGTGTTATGGCTGAAGTTATAGTGAAAGGAAAACAATACTGAAAGGTATTTAACCGGCCAGAAACAGCTCCTGGACAGTTAAATGGGAAAATTAGGTTCTTACCTTGGTAATTTTCTTTCCTTTAGTTATAGCAGGTGAAGCCATTACGTATGGGTTATGTCCATCAACCAGCAGGGGAGGTAGAGAGCACTCAAACTTTCACAGTGCCCTCTTGGCCAGCTAGCTCCACTGCCTCTTCAGTATTTGAAGCTTCCAAAGCAGTATGGCAAACCGCAATGGGAATCACAAGAGCTTTCCTCACAGCGAACGATGGCCCATCACAAGGGCATGAACTCATAAAGGAGGGAATGCACATCCTCCTGGAGGGAATAAACTCATCCTCCTTATTGTATAAGTGGAGGGGAACACACGCGCCTCCTGGAGGGAATCCCACATCCTCCCAACACACTGGAGGGAATGAACTCATCCTCCTATTTATAGAACTGGAGGGGAACACACGCGCCTTCTGGAGAGAATCAACACATCCTCCAAAAAAACATGCTGGAGGGAATGAACACATCCTCCTAAATTTAAACTGAACATGAATCCTGAAGATTGTTTTCCAACTTTCTCCCAAGGAAGGAACTTCAGGAAATTAGAACAGAACCTGAAAAACAGATTCACAGCATACAGACAATCATACAGGGAGGGCTCATGGCTTCATCTGCTATGACTAAAGGAAAGAAAATTACCAAGGTAAGAACCTAATTTTCCCTTCCTTGTCATCAAGCAGATGAAGCCATTACGTATGGGATGTAACAAAGCAATCCCTAGATAGGGTGGGAACAAGCCACACCACGCGCTAGCACTTGTGCACCAAAACGCGCATCCCTCCTGGCAGCCACATCCAGCCTGTAATGTCGGGTAAAGGAGAGCTTAGAAGCCCATGTTGCTGCACTGCATATCTCTTGAAGAGAGAGTGCTCCAGTTTCAGCCCAAGAGGAAGAAATCGCTCTAGTAGAATGTGCCTTAAAGGCTACAGGCGGAACCCTGCCGGCCAGCAGATAAGCTGAAAAGATAGTTTCTTTGAGCCAGCGGGCAATAGTGGCTTTAGACGCTGGAGACCCTCTGCGAGAACCGGATAGCAAAACAAACAGATGATCAGAAGTCCTGAAAGAGTTAGTAACTCGCAGATACTGCAGCAGAGTCCTGCGCACATCCAAAAGGTGCAGCTGCCCAAAAGATTCTGGAAACTCTTCCTCTGAAAAAGAGGGCAAGAAAATAGGCTGGTTCAGGTGAAAGGCTGAAACCACCTTAGGCATAAAGGAAGGCACGGTCCGAACCGTGACTCCGGACTCTGAAAATTGCAGAAATGGGTCTCTACAGGACAGCGCCTGGAGCTCTGACACCCATCTCGCCGAGGTAATGGCCACCAGAAAAACGGCCTTCAGTGTCAAATCTTTCTCCGATGCTCGCCGAAGCGGCTCAAAAGGAGATGCCTGCAGGGTTTTCAAAACTAGCCCCAGGTTCCAAGCTGGAGAGGGTGCTCGCACTGGAGGTCGGAGCCGAAGCACCCCTCTAAGAAACCGTGCCACATCTGGGTGAGCAGCCAAAGACACGTCTTCCACCTTACCACGAAGGGAGGCCAACGCTGCCACCTGCACCCGCAGGGAATTATAGGCCAAGCCTTTTTGTACACCTTCCTGCAAAAAGTCCAGAATCGGCGAGACAGGAGCCCGCATTGGAACAATGGCTCTGGAAGCACACCAAGACTCAAACAGGCACCAAATCCTGGCATAAGCCACGGAAGTGGACCGCTTGCGGGCTTGCAGGAGAGTGGAAATAACTTTATTGGAATAACCTTTATCCCTCAATTGCGCCCTCTCAATAGCCATGCCGTAAGACCAAAGCGGCCGGCGTCCTCCATGGCTACCGGTCCCTGAGTCAACAGGTTCGGTACCAGAGGTAACGGCAGAGAAGCCTCCAGGAGCATCTGTCGGAGGTCTGCATACCAAGGTCTCCTTGGCCAATCCGGGGCGATGAGGACCACTTCTCCTGGGTGTAGCCGAATCCGCAAGAGCAGGCGCCCTATCAAGGGCCATGGGGGAAACACATAAAGTAGACCCGGAGGCCAGGGTTGAGCCAAGGCATCCAACCCCGCCGAGCGAGGATCTCTCCGTCTGCTGAAGAAGCACGGGACTTTGGTATTGGCACTTGTCGCCATTAGATCCATCACGGGCTTGCCCCATTTGGCACAGATCTGCAGGAATACTTCGTCTGCCAGATTCCATTCTGCTGGATCGATCTGATGCCTGCTCAGATAATCGGCCTGCACATTGCTCCGACCTGCAATATGAGCTGCCGACAGACACTGAAGATGCAGCTCGGCCCAGTGGCAAATCAGTTCGGCCTGCGCGGCTAGTGCTCTGCACCTTGTTCCGCCTTGTCGACTTATATAGGCCATCGTTGTCGTGTTGTCCGACATCACTCTGACAGCCAATCCTTCCAGGGTCACTTGAAATGCCAGAAGCGCCTGAAACACCGCTTTCAACTCTAGGCTGTTGATGGACCAGTCCGACTCCTCGGGTGTCCATACACCCTGGGCATGCTTCCCCTTGCAGTGTGCACCCCAGCCCTTCAGGCTGGCATCTGTTACCACTAGGCACCAAATGGGGAGCGTCAGCGGCATTCCTCGCCGCAGCATGCTGTCCGAGAGCCACCACTCCATGCTGAGACGGGCCGCAGGGAGCCAAGTAAGTCTGCATTGGTAATCCTGAGAAATAGGAGACCATCTCCGGAGTAGGGAATACTGTAGAGGTCTCAGGTGCGCTCTCGCCCAGGGTACCACTTCCATCGTGGCTGTCATCGATCCCAGCAGCTGGACAATGTCCCAAGCTCGCGGGCGGGGCATCCTCAGGAGCAGACAGACCTGATTCTGAAGCTTGCACCACCTTAGCTCGGGTAGGAACACATAGCCCGAGACTGTGTCGAACCTTGCCCCCAAAAACTCTAGAGATTGTGAAGGGGACAGGTGACTTTTGGCCATATTGACGACCCAGCCTAGAGATTGCAGTACTGAGACCATCTGGCTGTAGCTTGTAAGCTCTCTGTTGCAGAGTCTGCTCTGATGAGCCAGTCGTCTAGGTACGGGTGAACCCTGATACCTTCTCGCCTGAGAAAAGCAGCTACTACCACCATTACCTTCGAAAAGGTTCAGGAAGCTGTGGCGAGGCCAAAAGGCAAGGCCCTGAACTGGAAATGTTTTCCCAACACCGCAAACCTCAGAAACTTCTGGTGCGGGGGCCAAATCGGTATGTGCAAGTAAGCTTCTTTCAGGTCTAGAGACGTGAGAAACTCTCCTGGCTGAACCGCCGCAATGACGGAGTGCAGGGATTCCTTGTGGAAATGCCGCACTCTCAGGGACTTGTTCACTTCTTTTAAGTCCAGAATAGGGCGAAAGGACCCACCTTTTCGCGGCACCACAAAGTAGATGGAGTATCGGCCGCAGCCTTGCTCGGCGGGAGGCACAGGGGTCACTGCCCCTAACTGAATCAGACCTTGTAAAGTCTCCTCCACCGCTGCCCGTTTGACGGCAGAACCGCATCGGGACTCCACAAACACGTCTCTTACTGGGGCATTGAATTCTATTCTGTATCCATCTCTGATCAGGTCCAGAACCCACTGATCTGAGGAAATCTTGGCCCACTCCTCGACAAAGAGGGAAAGCCGTCCTCCGATGACACGCATCGAGGAGAGGGCCGGCGCACCATCATTGAGAGGGTCGCCCCTGAACTCCTGGTCTTGAGCCACCGGCTGCGGAACGCTTGTCCGAGTGAAAGGAGTTCCTCTGCTGACCACGGGCACGTGAAGTGAACCCAGCAGAACGCCCCGGGCGGTACCTTCTAGCTTCACGGAAACGAGGTCTGTATGAGGAGTGGACCGCCTGGCCCTTAGAGGAAGGCCTCTGCCTATCTTCGGGCAAGCGCTGGGGTTTTGGATCACCCAGGCCTTGTCCGAGCGAAAGGAGTTCCTCTGCTGACCACGGGCACGTGAAGTGAACCCAGCAGAACGCCCCGGGCGGTACCTTCTAGCTTCACGGAAACGAGGTCTGTATGAGGAGTGGACCGCCTGGCCCTTAGAGGAAGGCCTCTGCCTATCTTCGGGCAAGCGCTGGGGTTTTGGATCACCCAGGCCTTTCACAATTTTCTCTAACTCCTCACCAAATAGGAGAAGTCCTTGAAAAGGCAACTTCACCAACCTTTGCTTAGAGGCCATGTCCGCTGCCCAGTGTCGTAGCCACAGACGACGGCGAGCTGCCACTGCTACTGCCATTTGTTTAGCCGAAGCTCTGACAAGGTCATAAAGGGCATCAGCCAGAAAGGACAAGGCCACCTCCATCCGCGGAGCCACATCCATGAAGGGCTCCGCTCCATCTCCGGGCTGAGCCACTGCCTGTTGCAGCCAAGCTAGGCAGGCTCTAACAGCATAACAGCTGCATGCAGACGCCCGAACAGTGAGACCTGCAATTTCAAAGGACCGTTTCAACGCTGTTTCCAGCCTACGGTCCTGAACATCCTTCAGGGCAACACCTCCTTCAACAGGGAGGGTAGTTCTCTTTGTCACCGCAGTGACTAGGGCATCCACTGTAGGCATTTGAAAACGAGCCATATGTCCCTCACGCAGAGGGTATAACTGCCCCATAGCCCTGGAAACTCTCAAAGGTCCCTCGGGGTCAGCCCACTAAGCCGAAACAAGCTCTAGGATGGAGTCATGCAAAGGGAAGGCCCGAGCAGCTTTCTTGGTACTAGCCATCCTGGGATTACCCGAGGAGGCCATGCCACTGTCAGGATCTTCAATCGAGAGGGCCTGCAGGATATCTGAAATAAGCGCTGGCAGCTCATCACGGTGGAAAATCCTCACCGCAGAGGGATCATCCAGATCCTGTGGTAAATCCGCACCTGACTCTGGTTCCTCAGACCAAGAACATCTATCAGAGTTCTCTGAATCCTCACACCCCGACCACAGGGGGGAAAAAGGTGCACCACAATCTGAAGGGGAATTAACCCTTCTGCGCTTATCTTTAGGCCAAGCATCCTGGAAAAAAGCCTCACTGGGCAGTCCCAGGCCAGAATCCATCGGGGGGGGGGGGGGGCAATCAGAGGAGCCTCAGGCGACCCTTGAGGAAGGGCTCTTTTCATCATGTATGCTTTATGCAGCAAAAGCACAAAATCCGGGGAGAAAATCTCACCCTGGGCACCCAAGTCCTGTCCGGTGCTAGCCACTCCTGAAATAACCTCATCTCGAGGTGCCCCACCCGGCTCAGGTCTCTCCGTGTCCACGGAGGCCGCGCCATGCGGTGTAAGCAAAATGGCGCCCGCTGCCAGCTCAGAGCGGGAAGAAACATCGCTCGCCATGCTCGGGCCGGCTCCTACGCCAATACAGCACGATTTACAAAGCCGTGCTGCTGATTTGCGCTTGCCACAAGTGGAACAGCGCTTTACATTGTCCGCAGCCATCGCCAAAAAACGGCGGTAAAATCCAAAATGGCGGTTTCGTGCCAAAATCGCCCCGATCGCGGGCCCACCCCAGAGGAGTTGGAAAACACTCTTACCTCAAAGGATCTGGTGTACAACTACGATCCTGCTGAAAATCAGGTCAAAAACCTCTGTTCCAGCGTCTCTGCGTTTAAAAACGCGACGCGACTTTTTTTTTTTTTTTTTTAAAGCTGTGAGGAAAGCAGAGGTATTGAAGACTCCGGAGGCTCAGATGAGTGGGAAAGGCAGGGAAAGGGCGAACCTATATGCCTGCATCCACTGTTGGTGGGTAAGGACAGGGAAAGCAAGGCAATATGTCCACATCCACAGAGGTATGGGTAAGGCAGGGAAAGGGCTAACCTATGTGCCTTTAAAGTGAAGCTGCTATAGCCTCCAACACCCCGGTTAACAACTGGCAAGCCAGGAACCACCTCCCGGCAGATTTTTCTGGAGCTCGAACAAGCTGCAGCCACCCTGCTAAGGGAGATAGAGAATACTGAAGAGGCAGTGGAGCTAGCTGGCCAAGAGGGCACTGTGAAAGTTTGAGTGCTCTCTATCTCCCCTGCTGGTTGATGGACATAACCCATACATAATGGCTTCATCTGCTTGATGACAAGGAACATTTGTTCTGGGCTAACTGGTCATTGTCAGCGGCACTTAATCAGCCTATTTTGGGAACATTCTGGGGGTCGGAGTAAGCACTTGGTCAGTTAAGTGCAGATATTGAGATCTTAATCAGCCAATGTTACTGCAAAAATAGGAATGCATAAAAGTCCGTCCTATCTTTATGCGGTGCCCCATAGCCGGTTAAATGCTGAATATCACATTTAACTAGCTATGTTGTAGCTGGCTCTGAAAACTCAGAAGTTGAATAGCGGCACCTGAACATGGTCTAGCATTGAATTTCTGGGCATAATACTGACAGTAGTCAGCAAAATGCTAAGCGCTGCCAGCTGAATATCAACTCTAGTATTCTTTAGGATTGCTCTCACCCTCCTGAGAAGTTAGCTACACATCGACAATCCTAGAGTCACTGTAGAAAAGAAATTCATAGGGGTGCCTGTTGAATTAGAGGGATAAACCATAGAAAACAGTAGAAAGCAGGGCACCTATAGAAAAATATAAAGCATCTTGGTGGAAAGCACTAAACTGGAGCACATTAAGGGGCTCGTTTTCATTATAGAAAAAAAACAGCACAAAGCAGCAGATGGACTTTCTTTTTGCCCCAAATGTCCAAATCGCTATTTTTGAAACACATTTTTAAAACAGTTTTCAATGTAGTTCGTATGCAGTGCATCCAAATCAGAAGGGGGAGTGTGTGGGCATGTTGAGAGTGGGATTTGGGCAATCCCAAAACTTGGATGTTTTTCTTCCATAAAGGGACAAAGCAAAAATATCCAGGGCTAAAAGTTAGATGTTTTGGTCTAGAACTGTTTTGATAATGACTAAGTCACAAAAAAAGTGCCCTAAATGACCACTGGAGAGATTATGGAATGACCCCCCCACCCCCCACCCTTACTACCCCAGTGGTCGCTGATCACCCCCCACCCCCCAAAGATGTGAAAGAAACAGTACACACCAGCCTCTATGACAGCTTCAGATATTATGGTCAGTCCTATTAGAGCAGCAAGCAGGTCCCTGGCGTAGCCTAATGACTGGTGCAGTATACTATAAAGAAGGGGACCCAGGCCCATATCCCACTCTTACTGTTACACTTGTGGTGGAAAGTGTGAGTCCTCCAAAACCCACCATAAATCTACTGTACCTACATATAGGTGAAACCTGCAGGCATAAGGGCTATTGTAGTGGTCTACAGTTGGGTACAGTACGATTGGTGAGTTTTAGAGGGCCCACCATACAATATTAGTGAGTAAAGGTGAGATGTGTATCTGAGTCCACTGCAGCGCCCCCTAGGCTACCCCACTACTCTGCTGGGATGTCTGTGTGGCCAGTTTACTATGAATGTTTCCCCCCCCCCCCCCCAATACATCCCAATGGCTTGTTTTTGTCACAAAATAAAGATGCACTGAGCACAAAACATCTAGGAAATGGCCATTTTCAAAACAAAAAGATAGACTTTTTGGTTCGAATATCGCTATGTTTGCCACTTGATTTTTGGGCGTTTTCAGCAAAACGTCCAAAATTGGATTTAGACTTCATATAGAAAATGCACTCTACATCACATAAAAAAGGACAAATGGTAAAAAGGTAAAATAGACACAAACAGATATTATTTTAGCAAAACATTTTTATTAAGTGACTCCCCCCCTCCCCCCCCCCAAAATATATCTACCATAAACAGAAGTAGAAATAGTAAACCCAGTAAATCTTATAACATTGTCCATACCCCCAATATGTTTCGGCATCTATTGCCTGCTTCAGGGGCAAATTTGTATTAATTTATAGACAGTAATTCCACCTAAAAGAACAACAACAAATGGGACATTAATAAATATTCTAAAACATCAAGTAAAAATAAATAGTTCCCTCATAAATAAAACTACCTCTATCTGAGAATAAGATTTTATAGAACCATACACCACAGTACAATCAGAAGACCAATAAATAAAAACATAGAAAAAAAACCGATAGATAGATAGATTTACTTATGGTGACCACTGACCACCACACTTTTATGGTTGCTTGCAAGAGGCTTATAAATTCCATAAATGCTACAAAAAATAATAAAGGAAAGATATGAAATATATATTTAAAATATATTAAAACATCCAATAAACTCCTTCATTAAGGGACTATCTCCAAAAATGCAGCTATCAGAAAAATCACTATTCCAAATTGATAGAACCAAAGTGGTACAGATCTCTTTATAACAATAACTAAGGTCTAGCAGGGCTGTCAAAAATACAGCTAACAGGGTCATACTGGTACAGAGCTCTAAGTAATAATAAAGCCATATTCTTATTCACTTTTACAATAGGTGATATAATTATTTTAAAAAAAATCCCAAATACTTTACAGGGGGGTTGTTTCCCACAAAAAGGTAAAAGGAAAAAATTATTACCTCACTGGGGGTTACCCATAAGCACCAGTGTATATTTGCACAAAGTGAAAAAAAATCAACCCGATTTAAAATACTAATGGGTCCTTTTACTAAGGTGTGCCGAAAAATGGGCTGCACTAGTGTGGCCTGTGGTTTGGCCGCACACAGCTCCATTTTTCAGTGCGCCAGTAAAAAAGGCATTTTTTAAAATTTTTGCTGAAAATGGACGTGCAACAAAATAAAAATTGGCATGCATCCATTTTGAGTCTGAGATCATACTGCCGGCCACTGACTTAGCGGTAAGGTCTCATGCATTAACCGTGTGGTAATTGTCTACGCATGTAGAATGACGATTACTGCCCGGTTTCTGCTGCATGCCAGAAAATATGAAAAATGCTAGTACCAATAAGGATGTCACCCCTGTGGGGCAGCACTTTACAAAACCAGAACACTGTACCAGTGATTTCATGGTAAGAATCCTGAAAGGGCACTTTAAAACAATACAGGAATGTAAGACCTTTGAAGTCAGAATGATTAAATATTTTGACACCCACCAGACAGGACTTAACAAAGATCTGGGTTTTCTAGCCCATTATAAACCATAAAATTGTACTGCTTTGTCACCCTCCTATCTCCAAGCATATCTCCCTGTCCCTCATCCACCCGACTCTTCCTGTCTCTCACCTATCCACCCCCATCCTGTTAGACTGTCACTGAAATGCTTTGATGTTTCACTTATATATACTGTCATCTACCAACATTTGCTTATTTATGATCTGACGAAGAAGGGCAACCTTCGAAAGCTAATCAAGAAATGTATTAAGTTATGTCCAATAAAAAGGTATCATCTTATTTTCTTTTCCATGTTTTATTTTGTTTTATTTCTATTGATTACCTTTAAAAGTGGACTAACACGGCTACCACACCTCTCTACTCAAGTTGACTGATATGAATATCCATTATTAGTCAATAGACTGGGCCAGTGGAATGATGCGCAGTATAGGGGGTTTAGTCTCTTTGGACTTGTATTTGACAATAACTACATCTAGTTATACACAACTATATATGAAAAGTCATTGAGAAATTCTGCTTTTTCCTCTCCTTTTATTACATTTGTGGGGATTGGTGTATGTGAGTCATGTGCAGACAGGTTTTGCAGCTTTATATTCATATGTTTTAGTTTTTGATAAAGATATGAATAATTATATATGTAAGGAATACCAGAATAATGTAATTTGTATAGCAGAAAAAGGATGACAAATTTCTTTCTTGGCACAATATGAGATCTCTATATATAGCAAGCATGAAATAGAAAAAAATAACTTAGGTTAGGGCTTTAAACTAGTTCTACTAGAGGTTATTAATAAGAGCCAACAGGATAGCAGGTCATGTAATAAAGTTGTAGGAATAGGCTGATATTCAGAAATGTCTCTTATCAGATGGATACATTAATGCAAGTGTAGCACTAGTGTCTTAATATTCCTGAAGGCTGGCATATGCCTTTAAGGCCTATCAGTTGAGCCTGAAAACCCCTGGTATTTAAGACTTGTAGTGTGTTGTTTGCTTCAGATCTGTAGAAGGAAACCAAATAGTAACCATTTGTTTTACTATGCTCCTAGTTTTTCCAGCTTGGAATGTTTCAATGTACTTTCTAGTTCCTAGAAATGAACCCCTGGGAGCATTATGAAGAACAACCATCAAAAATATTTTACTGTGCATCTAGGAAATTTCACCATGCCTTTTACATACAGAAACTCATATGTTATTTGATTTATTTTGAGAGAAGGGAAGAACTGAAGAGATGAGAAGAGACTCGCAAGGGTGTACAGGGTAGTAGGGACTCCAGCTTTTACAATATGAGATCCCAAACTGTTGGGTCTCCTCCAGTCACTACTCTCTGCTAATGAGCAATGACTGAGTAGGAAGTAATAATGTACTACAAATTTTTAAGTAAAGTTGAATGTACGGAATTCATTGCGAATTACCTATGGATGTGAAATCTATAAACACTTTGCTTGAACAGACACTTTTGGAATCATTAACACTGTTCTCAAAGGGAAGTGATTTTCAGGGATTGGATTCTTAAGTCATTAACAACTATGAACAACCTAAGCCTGTGCTAGCAAAGCACCAATTCTGCTACACAGAAGTTTGGTCAGTCCTATCTAGTAAAGATTATAATTCCACTGATCAACTACACGACCAGCTCGACCACAGCAGGGAGAGGAATCTGTCTAGCCTACAGGAAATCACTTTAGGGAGGTATGTAAAATACTGGATCGAAACTGGAAAACTGACTTAGGGACAGCAAGGAAACTAGTCCAGTGACACTGAAAAGACCAGTGCTTTTTTTGTGCCGGTATGCACCAGTACAGCGTACCGGCACCTTTTTTCTGAGGTCCCGCTCCCGCGCTCCGTTCATCCCGCTCCTGTGCTCCAGTCGCGATTCTCCTCGCTCCCCTACACTGCCCTCCATGCCAGCAATTCTCTTCCCCCTGCCCTGCCCAGCATGTCCCCTCTCTCCCCTGCCCTCCCCTCTCCAAGTCGCGGCGAACCGTTCTGGAAGTGAAAGCAGCAGTGCTGCTCACTGGTTAGCAGGCAGCCAGGTTCGTCTCCTCTCGCGTCGCTTTCCTGTCAGCGCGTCCCGCCTTCGAGGGCAGGACGCGCTGAGAGGGAAGCAACGCGAGAGGAGACGAACCTGCTTGCGAACCAGTGAGCATTGCTGCCTTCACTTCTGGTCATTTAGGGCACATTTTTGTGGCTTGGTCGTAAAAAAAAAGGATCAAGTAAAGTCGGCCAAGTGTTCATCAGGGAAGTCCTTCTTTTTTCCATTATCACTTGAGGACGCCCATCTGTTAGGCATGCCCCAGTCCCGCCTTTGCTACACCTCTGACACGCCCCTGGGAACTTTAGTTGTCCCCGCGGCGGGAAGTAGTTGGGGATGCCCAAAAATCAGTTTTCGATTATGCTGATTTGGGTGACCCTGAGAGAAGGACGCCCATCTCCCGATTTGTGTCGAAAGATGGGCACCCTTCTCTTTCGAAAATAAGCCTGAAAGTTATTCAAAGTCCTTAAATCATGGGAGGATTGTGAAAAATTACAAGAGGACCTTACAAGACTGGGAGACTGGGTGTCTAAATGGCAGATGACATTTAATGTGAGCAAATGCAATGTGATGCATGTGGGAAAGAGGAGCCCAAGTTATAGCTACGCTATTCAAGGTTCCACGTTAGGAGTCACTGACCAAGAAAGGGATCTAGGTGTCATTGTTGATGATACGTTGAAACCTTCTGCTCAGTATGCTGTGGCAGCTAGGAAAGCAAATAGAATGTTGGGTATTATTAGGAAAGGAATGGAAAACAAAAATGAAGACATTATAATGCCTATGTATCGCTCCATGGTGCAACCGCACCTCAAATATTATGTTCAATTCTGGTCGCTGCATCTCAAAAAAGATATAGTGGAATTAGAAAAGATGAAGAGGAGAGCGCCGAAAATAATAAAGGGGATAAAGCAACTTCCCCATGAGGAAAGGCTAAAGCGGCTAGGGCTCTTCGGCTTGGAGAAAAGGCGGCTGAGGGGAGATATGATAGAGGTCTATAAAATAATGAGTGGAGTAGAACGGGTAGACGTGAAGCGTCTGTTTACGCTTTCCAAAAATACAAGGGGGCATGCGATGAAGCTACAAAGTAGTAAATTTAAAACAAATCAGAGAAACATTTTCTCCACTCAATGTGTAATTAAACTCTGGAATTCATTGCAAAAGAATGTGGTAAAGGCGGTTAGCTTAGCAGAGAAGGTTTGGATGGCTTCCTAAAGGAAAAGTCCATAGACCATTATTAAACTGGACTTTGGAAAAGTCCACTATTTTGGGGATAAGCAGTATAAAATGTTTTGTACTTTTTTGGGATCTTGCCAGGTATTTGTGACCTGGATTGGCCACTGTTGGAAACAGAATGCTGGGCTTGATAGACCTTTGGTTTGTCCCAGTATGGCAATACTTATGTACTTATGGATGCCATTTTCACAATTAAATCACAGCTCAGTGATAAGCAAGAATAGAAAGTGAATATACCAGATTAGTCTTTTCAGAAAGGAATAAATAGAAATAAAAATAGTTTTATATGTTCGAGATAAAAATAAAAAGCCATAGAGATTAAAACAAGGACAGATAAGTTGTTATATGTTTTTTTTTTTAGAAAAAAACATTTGTGTATATAATTTTTAGACTACAGCTCTTCAATAGAAAATATCTGAAGGTGTGGGTTTGTTAATGGAGATCTAAACCTAAGAGAAGTGCCCGGCCCGCTACATCAACATGCAGTAGGGGAATATTTGAAACCTTGCAAGACATCTCTTGAGCCCTTTCATTGTAAGGCAGCACCAAACCTAGTACTGACAGATGGAGACAGTGAAAAGAATTCAAAGAACAGTGCTGAAACATAGGTGCTGAAAAATACAGCACTAAGCACTATTCTATAGAGGATGCACATCTTATATAGAAAAACATTCAGCGCAGATTCTGCGCCTAAATTTTGGGTGCCAGACTTACCCTACTAAAATCAAGTTAGATATTGTTAGGCCTTATTTTGTAATTCCATGTGCAACTTTTCAGAGCACCCCGACATGCCCATAGCCATGCCTTCTTTTGAGATATGCACCATGGGAGTTAGGCACACATTCAGATGCACGCACATATTTTAACATCATAATTGGTTGTTAGCACCTAATTATTGATGGTTCAGAGCTGATTATCCAATTTATTTGCAGCGGAAGCAATCTGGAGTCAAGTGACCACCACAGACATTGAATGGGAAAACAAACCACAGTACATAAGACCCAATTTGTTATATACTATGGCAACTGCAGCAATCTTAGTTCCTTCTCAAATTCAGTATTGTCATTTTTCCCTGAATTCAATGGATAAGGCCTACAATATTGTAAATTAACTGGCTGCATAAAAACAGCAGCAACAACAATAACAACAAACATTAGTTTCCAGTCCTGTCCTGGAGATTCCTCAGCCAGTGGGGTTTTCAGGATATCCACAATGGATATGCAGAGATGCATTTGCATGCATTTCAGTACTCCAAGTCAGTGTATTAATAATACATGATCTTTCATAGATTATTCTGAACAAAGCCAAAAAAAAAAGAAAAAATCTCAGCCATCCTACAGGCACAAACAGTGCCTACAGGTTTAAAAGGTGTTACTTGCATTTTTAGAATTCACTCTTTAAATGGCTCCATTCTGCAAGGCAAGTATAAAGATGGCAGATAGCAAACAAGGTTCTGGTTTAGGAAAGCTGCTATTAGCAGCCAAAAAGTTAAAGAAAGGACCACAGAGAATTAGTTGTTGCTAAAACAATTTTATGGTGCTTTCCACATCAGCGGAGGTCATTTTTATGGCTGACTGGAATCTATTCAGTGCTGTCAAACATCCAGAGCTCCCAAAGCTAGGTGCCACACAATGAATAACAAGCTATCTAGCTGCCAATATACTGGAACTGCATTTTTCACCAGGGATTGGACTACAACCCAGCAACACTCCAGCAAACAATCTCCCATGGCAAACAAAAATGTTTACTATTTTGAAACTACTGCAGCTAAAGGAATAAGAAAAAATTCTCTTAGAGCTGCAGGAAAAATTTGAAAGACAGCAAGAAATATGAGCAAAGCTCAGACTGAGATGCAATAAATTGAACACTTATTACAGAATGTATTTCTTGTATGGGTAGCATCTTACTTTGACCTTCGTATCTACCACTACTTTATCCCCCAATTCTCTCTTCCACTTTATTCTTTCTTTATCCTTAGAAGATGCATGCATCTGTTTGGCCAGGCATTTGAAGATACCATGAGTAATTTCTGCTGTCATAGTAAACATAGTAAACATAGAAAAGACTAGCAGATTTTACATTGCTGTGAGCATGCAAGTGTCAGGTTATCTTATCTCCAGTGCTTCTTTTGTAGGAAAAAAGGTACCAGTACTTATACACAGTCAACCTTAAGAGCGAGGTCACTAAATATGGCTCTGCCCCTACAGTAGCCACATCCATTTTACCAGCAATGGCGCATATAAAAAGGCATCACTGAAAATAGTACACCAGTCCCTAGGTCTAACAAAAGAACCCCTAAGAGTGACCAAAAACTAATAAAATATGTAGACAAAAATCCAGCTGAACCCCCCCCCCCAAAAAAAAAAAAAAAAAAAACCAGACTCTGGCATGCAGGACACCAGAAATAAAAATATATTTTCCCCTTGTCACGCTATAAAAATAACACACATACATTTCAGAAACTGACATATTCCATTCACTATATTACAAATTAACAACAACAAATAAACAAAAAAAAAATAACACAGCTACCACACTACTTTATCTTAAAATAAAAATAAAATTCATTATCTACCTTTGTTGTCTGAGCATTTTATTTTTTCCATTCACTTTGGTCCCAGTGCCTCTCTTGTGCTTTCTTCTGTTTTTTCCTGTCTTTGCAGGGTCTCTGTCCATTTGACATTTCTTCTCTATGTCCACCATCTATCTTCCCTCTGCTTCCCTATTTGTCCTGTCCAGCATTTTCCTTCTGTGTCTTCAGTATCACCATTCCACCTTTTTTTTCCAGTATCACTCTTCTGTGTTCCCATCGCACCCCCCCCCCCTTTTCTAGCACCTTCCCTCTGGATGCCTATCTCATCTATGTCCTTATCTCACCTCTTTTCCAGCATCTCCAGCTGTGTCCCTGTCCCTATCCTCTCCCCATGTTCACCATCTGCCCTACCAGTGTCCTTATCTACCTCCCCTTTTTCACCATTGCACCTCTGTGTCCCTATCTCTAACCCCCTTTTCAGCATTGCTCCTCTGTGTGCCTATCTACCCCTTTCAACATTGCCCCCCATGTCCCTATCACCTCTTCCTTTTTTCAGCATTCCCCCTCTCTGTGTGCCAATCTACCTCTCTTTCAGCACTGACCCCTCTGTGTCCCTATCTTCCCTCTCCTTTTTCAGTATTGCCCCCTGTCATGAAATGCCTAGCCACCCACCTGGGGTTATCCTGTGGCCACTTAGAGGGTCTATTCCCAGCACAGCTCAGGTCCGCCTACACCTGCTGCTTTTTCTTTACACTAGCACTAGAGAATGACGTGGGGACAAAGTTTGTCCCCATCCCTCCCCTGGCCCCATGGGTTCTGCTTCTGTGCCCATCCCATCCCCACAGGTTCTGTCTCCATCCCTACCCCGTCCCCTGCAGGCCCTGTCTCCATCCCCACCCCAACCTCGTTGGGCTCTGTCCTCATCTGCAGAAGCCTCAAACACTTATGATTTTTTATTTACACTCTCAAATTATCCCCACTGATTTCTAGGTTACTGGAGGTCGCACTCCCAATGGTCCCACAGTTTCCAGGAAGCACTCACAGACCCAATACACAAACCACCAGGATTCTTTATCAGTCCAGATAGGCAGAGTCAACAAACTGAAACTTTTTTATTGTCTTAAAAATTGAACAGTGAAACAGAAAAAGTGGAATCAGCAAACAATAACAGGTAACTGAAATATGGATCAATTATAAAACTATCTAAACATTTGTTTACTGTCTAAGAAGTACCTGGGGACATTCAGAAATATGCTGCTCACAGATTATCAAATATAACTGATCACAGGGCCTCAGGCCAAGACTGGGGAAAAAACACTATTGAAAAGAGGGGGAGACAGGAACTCTACTGAAAAGGAGGGGGATAGGGACACAGAGGGGCACTACTGGAAAGGGGGAGAAGAAGATGGGGACACAGAGAAGGCACTACTGGAAAGGGGGAGGAGATAGGGCATTACTGGAAAGGGGAGGAGGAGATATGGATACAGAGGGACACTACTGGAAAGAGGAGGAGGAGATAAGGACACAGAGGGGCACTACTGAAAAGGGGAGGAGGACATAGGGACACAGAGTGGCACCACTGGAAGGGGGATTAGGAAATGGGGAGATTTGTGTAAAAGGGGTGAGATGGGGACAAAGAGGTAATGCTGGAAAAGGGGGAGGATGGTAACACAGGGGTAATGCTGGAAAAAGGGGGAGAATGGGGACACAGGACAAAGTTAGAAAAAGGGAGAGATGGGAACAGCAGGACAGCAGATGCTAGAAAAGAGGGAGATGAGGAGACCAGGTAGGCTTGTGCTGAAAAAGGGGGGAGATGGGGACACAGAGAGGGCAGATGTTGAACTTGGGGGTAGGATAGGGACAAGGGACAAAGAAGGGAGATGCTGGACAGGACAAATAGTTGTGCAGAGGAAAGAAGGATGGTGCACTTGGAGACATAAAACGATCAGTGCCAAACAAATATAGAGAAGGAAATAAAGACAAGAGGCGTGAGAAGAAATGGAAAGGCCAACCTGGAAAAGAATTTGTAAGGCTGACTCAAGGAACATGGAAAAAAAGACTGGGAAAAGCCAAATTCCCAGACAACAAAGGTAGAAAAAAATTATTTTTATTTAATTCTTTGTAAGGACTGAGATGTACCTGCTTTGTAAAATGTACATTTTTTTCTATTTTTATTTTGCAAAGTGCAGGAGAAAATGCATTTCTGTCTCTTTTTTTACCAGTATTGCACTGTTTATAGTTTCTTTTCTTTCTTTCTTTCTTTCTCTTTCTTTCTTTCTTTCTTTCTTTCTTTCTTTCTTTCTTTCTTTCTTTCTTTCTTTCTTTCTTTCTTTCTTTCTTTCTTTCTTTCTTTCTTTCTCCCTATTCTGTATTACATTGGTAGCATGGAATATTGTCACAATTTGGGTTTCTGCCGGGTGCTTCTGACCTGACTTGGCCACTGTTGGGAACAGGATACTGGACTAGATGGACCATTGGTCTGACCCAGCATGGTTACTCTTATGTTATATAGATGAGGGTCTGTCCATGTTCTGCATGTGTGACTGAGGTGAAGGATTCTGCTAACATGTAGTGTCTGTGTAGGAATGTGTAACAGTGCGGTTTGTTCCAGTTTCCCTATAGTCAGTATATTTGTGCTCCAGAGCCCAGTGTAATATATACAGCACTATCTTCTGATAGGTGGATTAGGGCTGTTATGGTGTGGTAAGTTTTGTGTTCTAGGGCAGTTCTGGAGTACCCCCTTGCCAGTCAGGTTTTCAGGATATCCACAATAAATATGCATGGCATTGATTTGCATACACTGCCTCCATTTCATGCAAATCTTTTTCATGCAGATTCATTGTGGATAGCCTGAAAACCTGACTGGCAAGGGAGTACTCCAGGACCACCTAGGGAAACACTTCTCTAGGTCCCACTGTAATATTTATAGCACTGTCTTTTCATAGATGGGTTAGGGCTGTTATGGTATGGTCAGTTTTCAGTATATGTTTTGGGTGCCTTTTTGCAGGGGTTTGTGTTATTTCACAAAGTATCTAGCCCAATTTGAAAGTAGGCTCTGGGGCAAGGGCCACCATTGGTGGCCCTTCTCACCCAAAATAAAAATACTCAAGACTAGTGTTCTTCACATCCTATAGAGTCACCACACAAACAAAAGCCCATCTGATTTAAACAAGGTGTCTAGCAGTGGAAGGAATGTGTGTTCTATTCCTGAGGTGATGGTCACGATTTGAATATTTTTATTTGTAGTTAAGAAGACAGGTTGCCTGCTCTGGCCAGTCCAGGGACCTTTTCTGCGCCCTGCCTCCTGATGTAACTTACTGTTTTTCCTGTTAGGCAGGACACAACAGAGAAAGCCTGTATTAATCATTGCCCACCACAGCCCCTGATCAACAGCACAGACACTGCTGTCTAGCTGACACCAACCAGCACCTATTTTATAAAAGTCTGCTCCCCCTGAGATCTCTACCTCTTTCCACCACGTCTCTGAGATGCCTATTATAGCTACCTCATCATTTAGTGCTATATGCTCTAACTCTCTCATCTTATTTTTTACGCTTCTAGCATTTGTATATGGACACTTCAGACTGTGTTTTTTCCTTGCATCTACAAGTTGCTTAGGAGTTGACGGGGATAATGTACATCCTTTACCTTGCTCTCTCCTTAAACCCTCCTGGCTTTCTTTCACCCCTGTTGAAACCTCTCTATTGGGATTCCCTAAACTTCCTGTTTAATAGTATCCTACAAGGATACACAGGACAACATTAGAAAAAGGGAGAGATGGGGACACCAGGACAGCAGATGCTAGAAAAAAATGAATCAAAGAATGAAGGATTTCTTATATCCCTCTAACTTCAGAACTGTAGTACAAACAAAGAATGAAGGATTTCTTATATCCCTCTAACTTCAGAACTGTAGTACAAACCTCTGTGACATCGTTACCTTTAAGCTGCAAAGGAATCAAATACAAATCAACTTATGCATCCAGCTTTTCCTACATAAGCACACAATTGTGGAACGCACTACCAAAAGCCGTGAAAACAACGTACGACCACCTAAACTTCCGGAAATCACTAAAAACCAACCTGTTCAAAAAGGCATACCCTAGTGACCCAACCTAAATGCCTGAACCCTGCAACACAACGAAACCAAAGCTCGTAACGGACATAACATAACTCTTTCTCTCTACGATTCCCTAATGTGTCTGTAACACATGAGCCTTATCCTACCACAACATCACTTTGTATTTGTTCTCTACCAGAGTTGGCGAACGCCTTTATGGTACTATGTAAGCCACATTGAGCCTGCAAATAGGTGGGAAAATGTGGGATACAAATGTAACAAATAAATCAATAAATAAAAGGGGGAGATGGGGAGACCTGGTAGGCTTGTGCTGAAAAGGGGGGGAGATGGGGACACTGCATTGTCAAAAAATCTTTTTTATTTTTGGATGCACGTATCGGATGCGCACCAAGTGGCATTTGGCGCGCACAGGACATTACTGCCCGGGTACCATGTGAAACGTTACCGCTAGGTCAATGGCTGGCGGTAAGGTCGCAGACCCAAAATGGATGCATGGCAATTTTGATTTTGCCGCATGTCCATTTTTGCCTACACTGCTGCAAGCCATTTTCAGCGCGCTTTTGTAAAAGGACTCCTAATCTCTAATACATGCTAATATCATATATATTCATTGTGGGTACCTTGAAACCCCAACTGGCTGTGGGGTCCCCAGGACAGATTTGGGAAGCCTTGCTCCAGCAAATTCTGAAAGGAAAGGGTAGTTTATCAAAGGGCTCAACTGTCTCTTTTAAAACCAGCTTTCCATTCTTTATCAAGCACACATCCCAGAGCCTTGATTCCAGGTATGAGAGGGCTTATCTAAAACAAACTCTAGAAACTGGAAGGTGTACAGGGCCTGCCTCCTATATAGCATAAGTAACCACAGGACACAAAGGATGGACCCTGGGTTATATTTACACAGAATTTTATGTGTGTCATATAAAAGCATATCCTTGGACATAAGTCATAGTAGAAAGATTTATGAAATGAGATCATTTAAAATCAATGCAAGGAAGTTAGGTTTTTAGGCTATTGCTAAAAAGTGGTGAGTCTATAGTGCCTTAGAAGAATATTGTACTTAGCAGTGATTTCAACTCCAGAGGACTGACTAGCATTCTGTTCATCTTTCTGGCGCCCATGAGAGAGAACTTTTCTTCTAGGATTTTTGACTTGGAGTGCTGAGTCAATTATTCATAGTAAAGAGATTGGTTTTAGGTTCTTTCATAAAGCGTAATAGTTCATTTCTCCCTTATGTTCTATTGAAATTCAGTTCCAGAGTTGTCAGACTACACCTCTAAATACATACATGCCTGTATGTATTTACAATCCCCCAAATTCTGTAAATGGCATCTAAAGTTCTGCAATTCTGTAATTTTGTGCACAACTTGATAAACAAGCCAATCAGTGCCAATAATTGGAACTTAACAACCAATTATCCTCACTAATTGGCAATAATTAGAATTTGTGCAAACATCCGATTCTATAACGGAGTACGCCTAAATTCTATCAAGCATATCTATTTTGGGTTGTGGTTAGGGGCGTTCCTGGGGGGCGTGCCAACATTTTATGGGTGCTGATACAGAATCAACCCAAAGTGCGCCTAACTTAGGTGCCGGTATTTAGGCCTGCTTATAGCAAGCCTATTTGCAGGTGCCTACAGTTAGGCACAGCTTAGTACTAAGCACAATTCTATAAAGCACACATACTCTTTATAGAATTGCATAAGCGCAGCACAGTATCCAATTGGCACAGTATGCCAATTTTTAGGCTCTACTTGTAGAATTTACTCCAATATGAATGTTTATAGTTTCCTTGCACAACATAATTACATTTTTCATTCTGTGCAAGAAAGCTGACTATTACAATTTTATGATTAGCTGTAGGCTTAATACTCCTGGCTTGGTCATGGTAGCCGATTTTAACATCCCTCTTTGCCTTCATACTCTTCTTAAACTTGGCCCAGTAGGAATGAAAGGACCGTGCTCAGCTCAGACCCTAAACTCAGCTAATATGTAGCAAGAATAAAAACTGAAAGCATCTCTTCTAACAACTGAGAAAGTACAAAACAGCAATTAAGGAGAGCTTGGTGAAGTGAAAGCCAGTTATGGCTATGAAGTTATTTTATATTTCCTTTTGCTTTTTGCAGATTCTGCATTTCCATTATTTTCATACTGTTTGGGAATTTTTCACATGCTCGTTCATCCTTATTTGTTTATCTAAGTTGATACACTAGAAATGAGTCTACTGTTTCATCAAAGAACCAATATAGGGGATCAGATACATTACTGCATTGCAAGCATGCTTACAATATTCTTTTAATTGTTACATATGATCCTGACTCTGAGAGATTAGGTCAGTTGCCAAACCTAGTTAATATCTGGATGCTTGAATAAGAATTGCAGACACATTTACAGTTAATGCCAACAGTCCTGATGATTTTCATGGAATTAATCCACAGGCAGTTTAGACCATTAACTCGTTTTATGAGGGCCTTTAAACCTCTAGCAGATGCAAACAGTTTCATCCACAGCTGACTGATGCTAAATTCTAAATACACCTAATGACTCATAGAAGTTGAAAATAAAACCCTTAAGCAATTGAGGACCAGATCTCCCATAAACATATAAAGAGGAAAACTCTTCAGTATATCTGGCCCCAAGTGCAACTCTTAAAGAGAATAAAAATGAGACAAATAACGTGAGCAATTAAATTGATAGAAGCAAAAATGAAAATAAAGATGAAAAACAAAAGGTGGCATACAGTGGAGCTTAATGAGTACTTACTGTTTAATATTATGTTGCACAGAAGATAGCTAAAATATCACAACAAAGTTTGCACACAAAATAAGATCCATGATATGATTATGAGACACCTAAAAATGTAATATGTAGAAAACTGCAATTTTTTATTGTGGTCCATGCTTTTAAAAACATTAGAGAGACATGACAGAATTTTAGATGATGTATTTTAAAAATGTAAATTGGAAAACAATGTCTTAAATCTAATAGAAAATGAATTAAGAACTGTAGAATAAACAAAGTTGGAACATGTTTGTATGGGTATAGAAATGGTCAACTAAACACTCAAGAGGCCGATATTCAGACCGCGGAAGTTAGAACATATTTGGAAAAACAAAATACGAAAGTGCAAAACCACTAAGAGAAAAGCTACACTGGCTGCCACTTAAAGAACGTATCAAGATCTGCACATTAGTTCATAAAATCATTCACGGAGATGCCCCCACCTACATGTCAGACCTTGTTGATTTACCACCCAGAAATGCTAAAAGATCAGCCCGCACATTCCTTAATCTACACTTCCCCAGCTGTAAAGGACTGAAATACAAACTAACACATGCATCCAGCGTTTCATACACGGGCACGCAGCTGTGGAATGCCTTACCACGTAACTTAAAAACAATTTACGAACTAACCAACTTTCGCAAATCTGTGAAGACATATCTCTTCAATAAGGCATATCACAACATCGATCAATTATTGTAAATGCAACACATCACCACTTTACCTTCTATTCTAACTGGTTTCTCTCTATGCTTATTATCCTATTCTCTATGCAAATCCAAATGTAACTTTTTTACTCTGGAATGGCGAATGCCATAACCGAACATTGTAAGCCACATTGAGCCTGCAAAAAGGTGGGAAAATGTGGGATACAAATGCAACAAATAAATAAATAATACTATAAATCACTTCTATAGTGCTACCAGTCGTACAAACAGCTACCTCCCGTGGTCTGCGCCAAGCCTGGATATTCGATGTTGGGCCATTTCCTGTGACCGGCATTGAATATCAGGGTTATTTTGGGCTGGTTTGAAGATAACCGGCTACCTCGATATTCAGACTTAGCCGGTTATTCTCAAATCGGCCAAAGATATTCCTTTGACACTGACAAATATGGCCACTAATCCCACTTTAAAAATTGGCAGATAGCCAGTTATATCGCGCAATATAACCGGCTATCCGCTAGCAGGTAACCGGGGATATTCAGCAGTCGGTTATCCCCTGCTGAATATTGGTGGATAGCTGGTTAAGCGCTATTTAACCGGTCAGCAGCTATTCTGACAGTTAAATAGCGCTGACAATCAGGTGGCAACTCTTATTAAGCAATAAGTTTTCTGTATTAGATCCAGGTGGGATCATGCCAAACAAATATATGTACACACACACACACACACACAGAACACTGTTTCTTAAATTTCTCTTTTTGACGTGTTATACCTAGCATAGTCTTTCCTCACCATTACATATACTAAACATTTTTGTTCTAAAATACAAAAATTTATAGCATGGCTAAAGAAATCGTCATTTTGCTAAGGTTCACTAATCGATTTAGTGTGCGCTGATTAGCGTGTGCTAAATGTCACACAGCCCATGTATACCTATGGGCTTAGGATTTAACACACTTTCATTAACACGCACTAAAGGCTTCTTGTTCAAAGCCCAATAACAATTCCTGCATGGTAAATGAGAGGAAGCCCATTCAATTCCTAGGGCTTCCTCTCATTTGCCACGCGGGAATTGCTAGTGCAGCTTTGTGAAAGAAGCCCTAAATCTGCTAGCTCACCTTAGTAAAAGGACCTCTTAATATTAAAATTAAAATTAAAATGGATAATATTTTGAAAGTAATGCTATGGATATGAATTCACTGAAAAAGATCTATGCAATGACATTTGTAATTTAAATTATAGAGGCCCTTTTGCACATACTTATCACAGCCTACAATGGCACTCAGTAAGTCTGAGCAGGAAACGGAGTGGAATATCTGTGGATGTAATGTTGTGCGGAAAAATTTTGGAAACAACCCCTGACGCAGCACCAGCAAAACGGGGGCTCCCTGTCGGGTTATGAAGTGGAGAGTGCCGCCTGGAGAGGAACACTAGAGTAATAGGACCGAGCTAAGTGGTTTCAGGTGACCCCTTCTTGATAGACTTGATAGATTTGCATTCTACAGAATATTGGATGTTTTAAGAATTCCACTAGTAGTATACAGTACATTGATATAAGTTATAGTGGACACACAAAGTAGACAGCAGTGCACTTGGAGGGGCATAATCGAATGAAAGCGTCTATCTCCATGGGCGTTTATCTCCGAGAACGGGTTTGTGAAGGGGCGGACCGAACCGTATTTTCGAAAAAAATAGACGTCTATGTTTTATTCGACAATTTGTGAGCTGGGCGTTTTTGTTTTTCAGCGATAATGGAAAATGAAAGCGCCCAGCTCAAAAACGAATAAATCCAAGGCATTTTTCGTGGGAGGGGCCAGGATTCGTAGTGCACTGGTCCCTCTCACATGCCAGGACACCAACCGGGCACCCTAGGGGGCACTTTTACAAAAACAAAAAAAAAGGTAAAAGAGCTCCCAGGTGCATAGCACCCTTCCCTTGTGTGTTGAGCCCCCCAAATCCCCCTCAAAACCCACTGCCCACAAGTCTACACCATTACTATAGCCCTAAGGGGTGAAGGGGGGCACCTACATGTGGGTACAGTGGGTTTGGGGGGGTTGGACGACTAAGCATTAAGCAGCACAATTGTAACAGGTAGGGGGGGATGGGCCTGGGTCCACCTGCCTGAAGTCCACTGCACCCCCCAACAACTGCTCCAGGGACCTGCATACTGCTGCCAGGGAGGTGGGTATGTCATTTGATGGTGAAAATAAAAAGTTGTGAAACATCATTTTTTTGTGGTGGGAGGGGGTTAGTGACCACTGGGGGAGTCAGGGGAGGTCATCCCCGATTCCCTCTGGGGATAATCTGGTCATTTAGGGCACTTTTTGGGGCCTTATTCGTGAAAAAACAGGGTCCAGGAAAAGTGCCCTAAATTCTAGCTACAAACGCATACTTTTTTTCCATTATCGGCAAAAGGTGCCCATCTCTGTTCGGGTGATAACCATGCCCCGGTCCCGCCTTCACCACGCCTCCGACACGCCCCCGTCAACTTTGTACGCTTCCGCGATGGAGTGCAGTTGAAAACGTCCAAGTTCGGCTTTCGATTATACCGCGTTATTCGTTTTTGTGAGATAAACGTCCATCTCCCAATTTAGGTCGGAACATGGGCGTTTTTCTCGTTCGATTATAAGCAGGATAGTGTATTTGGTGATTTGAAATTCAATATACTTGAAGGAGTGGAGTTTTTTTTTTTTAAAGCTATATGATGGCACGCCGAGCTCAAGCCTTACAGTCTGCTTAGTTGGACTGGCTGGGCAACGACTCTGAAGCTTTTTTTCTCCATTTTCAAAACACTGGATTAAGCTGACAACTGAGTGGGGGTTCCACATTACAATTACACAGGGAGTGTGCGCCTGTGTTAGGAATTTCATTTATTATATTGAGCTTGCGTGTATTAATATCCTTTGGTTAGCGCCAAATGTGTGCACACTAACCATGTACTAAAAAATATTTCCTTTTTAAGGAGACATGTCTAGGGACGGAGAGTGGGTATTCCTGCACTAATCAGTTCGAGCAGCTACATTAGCGCACATTAACTGGTTAATACAGAGAACAACAATATCTCAACTAATTATTACTTGAATTGGTTATTACTCTATTTACCATTAACCTTCTCTTTGCTTCATGCACAATTTCTCATTCATAATAGATTTTTTACATGTTAAACATCCATAGCTATCCCAGTATGTTTATGATACTGTATTATAAAATTGGATTCTTACAACATATTATTTTCTTATGCATTATTATTTGTTATGTATCCTATACTGTTTATTGTAAGCCACACTGAACTCAAACTTGTTTGGGATAATGTGGGAAATAAATGTCACAAATAAAATAAATAAATAGCATGTGAGCCCTTACCACCTACAAAATGGGTGATGGTAAGTGCACACACCATGATTTTTTTTAATGGTCACATGATAATGGCAACATTATCATGGGTGGAGGAGTGGCCTAGTGGTTAGAGCACTGGTCTTGAAATCCAGCAGTGGCTGGTTCAAGTCCCACTGCTGCTCCTTGTGATCTTGGGCAAGTCACTTAACCCTCCTTTGCCTCAAGTACAAAATTAGATTGTGAGCCCTCCAAGGACAGTGAAATACACCAGTGTACCTAAATGTAACTCACCTTGAGCTACTATTGAAAAAGGTGTGAGCAAAATCTAAATTAATAAATAAATAAATTCATGCATGGTCTCAATTATCTTGGCTGTTCCACTTGAATCACAAAATAATGACACAATATAATAAACAGAACAAATCTTGGGATATTATGACAACTTGTCTTCCCACTCCTCCCACAGACCTCAACAGTGTCACTCTTTGCTCAAGATTCTCATAGCCCTAAGCTTTACACGTCATCAGTCTTTAATTATAGTACTCTTTAACTATTCATTTCTCTTATTGAAAATATTGAACTACCTTTAAATAAAGCTTTCACTTAGCTTAGTAGCATCGGCCCAGGGAAACTCATGTCCCAACATTAGTGCATGGCCATTAATACAAAAACAGAAAAAGGCCAGTTTCACAGCTGTGGTAAAAATAGTCTTAGTGCATGGGAAAAACCTGCACAAGGGTGCGCTAAGGCCACGTTTTACTGCAGCTTAGTAAAAGGATGCCTTAGTAATTTACATCATCACAAATTTAAGAAATTGCACACACACACACACACTGAGTCTAGCATTTCTCCTGTCTGTCAATCTATCCCCACCCATGTCCAGCATCTCTCCTCTCTGTTCCCTCCCCTCCCATGTCCAGCATCTTCTCCATTTCTCCCTTCCAACTATGTGACTCATTTCCCCTTAGTCCTGCCTCCCCTTTCCTTACCCTTCTTTTCCAGTCAAATCTGGTCCAGCACCTCTCTCCCCACTACAGCTCACGCCTACTCCTGCTTACCAGATAGACCGAGAAGACAAGAAGTAGATACACATCAAATGGGAACATGTATGCTGCTAGGCTCTCAACCAAACTTCTAGGCCCAAAAGCAGCTAACTCTCTGACATGCCCAGCTCACAAAGGATATGCACGTCAAAAGGGGCAGGACACCTCAAAGAGTTCAGCTGCTTTCAGGGCTGGAAGAGGTTCTATGGTAGGCCATGTGGCGTGTGCATTCCCATTTTTTGTAGACTGTATTGCTTTCTTGTCTTCTCGGCCTGCCTGGAAAGCAGGAGAAGCTGCGACAGGGAGGGAGGAGCTGGATACATGGGTGGAGGAAGGGGCAGGCTGACAGTGTCTGAGCCCCTTGCCAATATGGGTCATGGTTTCCCCCCACTCCTACCTCCCATATGACAAAGAGTGCTAGTTCTTCATCTATTATAATATTTGTAAAGTTCACTTCTATGGTGATCAGACCCCCTTCTCTTCCATTTGCCACATCTTAATATGAATAAACCGATGCACTCCCCCTTTTCCCAGGCTGCCCCATATGCTCACATATGTGACACAATGCATCTATGGTCTCATGGACCTTTTGGTCTGACACAGTATAGCAGTTGTTATAAGTTAAATATATATAAACACGCTCTGCACCCACAAAAATATAACCTCCTCCCCCCCCCCCCCCCCCCCCCACCGCAGACAACAGCAAGTGCAGATGAGAAATAAGACATTTCTCCATGACGGAAGTCACTCTACAATAAAAAATGTCATCTGAGCAATAGCAAAATAGATCTCTCCACTGTCAGGCACATTATAAAATAATACAAAACCTGAAAAAAATCCTAACAACATACTTGTAGCAAATATGTCATGCAACAATAACACTAATCCTATGATTCAAATAGCAAGAACTCAAATTAGATCTCAAATTAAAAATATGAATGCAAAAATTTAACTGTGATACCCAAGAAGTCAAACTTAGCATATACTGAAACACTGGAGAAATAAAAATAGAAAAAACATTTCCTCTTCTACTGTACACAATACAAAGACATTCATAATGTACATTTCCCAAACTAACACATTCTAGTAAATTTAAAGAAAAAACTTTTTTAGAACCTTGTTGTCTTAACATTTTATTTTTATAACCCCCCCCCCCCACCCCCTGGTCCATTTCTCCATCTTTTTTCCCTCCCTCCTGTCCACCCTCAGGTTCAATGTCTCTCCCTCTCTCTTCCCTCTCTCCCTTCCCTTTGAGAGGTCCTTTTACAAAGGCGCACTGAAAAATGGCTTGCAGCAGTGTAGGCGTGGGTTTTGGGTGCACACCGATCCATTTTTCATTGCGCCTGTAAAAAAGGCCTTTTTAAAAGTTTTCCAAAAATGAACGTGCGGCAAAATCAAAATTGCCGCGCGTCTATTTTGGGTCTGCGAGCTTATCGCCAGCCATTGATCTAGCAGTATAGTCTCACGCGCTACTTGGTGCACGTCCGATATGTACGTCCGAAAATAAAAAAAATTGGGGGCTGCCTGTATTGGATGTGCACCAAAAATGAAATTATTGCAGGAGCCATGTGGTAGTCGGGCAGTAACTCCATTTTGGAGCATGTTGGGAGTGCGTAGACGCATAAGCGGCTTAGTAAAAGGGCCCCTGAGTCCATTATCTCTCTTTCCTCTCTCCACACCTGAGTCCAATATCTGTCCTTCTCCTCTCCTGTTTGAGTTATAGAGCATCCCTCCTCCATGCAGTCCAGCATATCTCCCCCCAACCTCGTGCATGGTCTAGCATCTGTCTCTCCCTTCCTTCATGCACAGTCCAGCATCTCCCTCTGCCTCCCTCTAACTGTTCATGGCCTGGCATCTCTCTCTCCAAGCACCCCTGCCCCGTGGGCAGTTTTCCATCTATCTCTCCTTCCCTGTTCTGAGCACAGTACAGCATCTTTCTGCCATCCCCAGTCCCCCCCCTTATTCAGTCCAGCGTTTTTCTCCCACTCTATCCTTGTGCAACCTGGCATTTTAGCTTTTCTCTCCCCCTTTGTGCAGTCCAGCATCTCTCTCCCACTCTCCACTCTTCCCCTTGGGCAGTCTGACATCTCTCTGCAACTCCCCACTCTCCCCCTTGGGCAATGTGGTATCTCTCTCCCACTCCCCCTCCTCCTTGCACAGTCCAGCATCTCTCTCTCCCTCCATCCCCCCATGCACAGTTTGGTATCTCTCTCTCCCTCCACACCCTTCCCTTATACATGGTCTCTGGCATCTCTCCCTTCACCTCCATATGCAGTCTGGCACCTCACCATCTCTCCCTCTCTCCACCCCCATGCATGATCTGGCATCTCTCTCTTCCTCCACCCTGTGCATTGTCTGGCATTTTAACTCCACTCCCCCAGTGCATAGTCCAGCATCTCTCCTTTCTCCTCGCCCACATGTGCAGTGTGGCAACTCTCCCCACTCCCCTCTTGTCCCCCTGCCCATTTACAGTTCAGTATTTCCTCCTCTCTTCCTCAATACCCCCCAATCCCCATCTACCTTAAAGCTTTAGTTTGTCTTCATGTTTTCTGCAGATCTCCAGCAGTGGTGGCAGCAGCAATAATCAGCATATGCTGCCCGCATCCTGCTCTGGAGCTTTCATTCTGAGCCATTCCACCTCTGTGGAAACCAGGAATTGCATCAGAGTGGGTGGGATGGGTCAGTGGGAAGGCTCCAAACAGGTCACCAGCAGCATATGCCAACTGCTGCAGCCACTGGTGAACTTTGTTTTAGCAAGGAGAACAGAAATTTTAAGGTACACAGAGGATCAGGGGAAGGAGGATTGAGAGAGAAGGGGAAATAATGAACTGCATGGGTAAGGGGGGAGAGGAGGAGAGCAGGAGATGCCAGCTTCTGGGTAGAGAGAAATAGCAGCAAGTGTTATGGGCATCGACTAACTGAAATCTAGGAGGGGGGCAAATGCCCCTTTGCCCCTTCTCTATGCCAATGATAACGTCATAGACAGCGTACATTGCACAATGGTAATAATTAATTTGGGGTGATATGAGGCACCAGGTGTAGCATAATATCCTCAGGAATTAAGAGTATTACATATATCAAGTGACCCACAGTGCGCTTTTGAGGCAATTCTACAACTGGTAGCCTCTATTTAGGTACCCCAGGGACACATGGCAGGAGCCTATTCTATAATGAAACCTGGGTGCTCAGCTTCCATTACAGAATACTAGTATAACCCAATATCAGCGCACCTATTATTTACATGCCCGCAGTTACACCAGCCATAAACCTGGCGGACGTATGGGTGCCTAAATACAAGCAGAGACATGTATTCTATAAGTTACATATGTAAAGTAGGAGCTCTAACCATGTCCTGTCCATGCTCTGCTATTGTGTATGATGACTTTTAAAATACGCCTTAAGTTATTTGGGTATTTGCAGAATAGCACTTAGGTGCTCTGCTGGCACTTTTCTGGGTAAGTGTCCATTTACATACATAAGTGCTACTATTCTATGCATTTGTGTTCATGGGGTGCATAACTGCAGGTGCCTAGATTATAGAATTCCCTTCACCTGGCTAATAACTTCAAGGCAAAAAAATGAGGAAAACAAGAACAGCTATTTTAGCTGAACTCAGCTGAGAATCTACTTCTACTTTCTGTTTATTTGGGTGTCTGTGTACACAATCAGTGGATACAAAGTCATCAGTCACAGGGTTGATCTTGTTGTGTATTTCCTTCTCTGATATATCAGAACACATATAGGGCAATATAATTTTCAAGTACTTACTGTGGCTGAAAGCTGAGGTCCATTCAGTTGTGCATACAGGATGGCTTCGTTAGTTACATATCTCACCCTCAGCAATGCAAGCTCCACCTCATGTGACCCAACCATCTCATTTGTTAAATGTTCCATTGTGGCAATGTACTCCCGCCAGTAGGGGTCCAGTTCTGCCACACCAGCCAAGCAGCCCCTCATTACATTCAGGCAGTATCCAACACAGGATCTGATAAGTGTTAAACCTTGGCAGTGCGGACAGTACTGCATCTTTACCAATGCTCTGTTGCAATCCTTTGTTATAGTAATATGTTCTGTAGTGTTTATCACTTCAATACCCATATTTAGGCCACGGTGTAACATTCTACTTGCCCAAACAGACTTTGATAGTTCTGCAACCATTGCTTTATAGAAGGGCCCAAAAGGATTTATCTCCTTCCTTGTTAGTCGAAGACATTCTGCATACTCCTCTGATAAATGTGTAATTCCTGGGTTTATACGGCGACTGTAAACTAAGGGAAAAAGACTATCAAAGAACCGTGAAACTGCACTCTCCACTGTTGTATCAGCACCCAATATGTAAAGAGAGAGGTCCATAAATAGTTCTTTAACTGGTTCTACTGCTTCCTTTGCCATTGTTTGATAAGTTGTATCAAATAGTGCTTGTGTGTGATTGACAGCAAAGCTAATCATGGTCTCAAAGGTCTCTGTAAAAAAAGAAAGGTATAGAAAAAGAATAAGACATTGTTTTATATTACAGCAAAAAATGATGGTACAACAGTTATAGAATGTTGAAGGATCACGTGTTTTTTTTTCATGAACTGCAAACTTAAAATATAAAACATGCCTATATATAATTTTCATTTAACTTTCTATATCATTACAAATACATGCATAACTCCATAGATTTAGAGTTGGATTACTGACATTGTGCAATGCATTTACAAGTCATCTAATATTTCAGTAGATGCTTGTCCATTAAGTTAAACAATATATGAGCAACCAATTTGCAGGTATTATTTATATCTTAGGAAACAAGTATAAACTATCTTATCCTTAATGATGGTGGGAATTTGCAATTTATTTAAGGTAAACATAATGACAACTGCTCCAACTCTGTGCTGCCACATTAATTTCACAGTAGGATGAATCTTTCTAGTAGACTATTGAAGATGGAGAAAAAAAACTTGTATAAGAATGTATCGCAGCTTATGTTTTGTTCTCTATTTATATCAAATTTTTCAGGACATATTAGGAGGACCATTAAGATTATGAAAAGGATAGAGGATTTCTTTTTCTTTAGATTCACACATATACTATACATAGGTAATGGATGCAGGCACATAGCTAGGATATTAAGCTCTTTATTTGTGGGTGAAACTTATTTAAAACATTTTGAGGCCCTTTTACAATGCCGCTGTAGAGCGACTGCAGCATTGGCATGTGCTAATCCGGCACAACTACTGGCCCACCCATGGGAGCCGGCAGTAGAGCTGCTCCCACCATGCATCATTTCTGGCATGACCAGAAATATTTTAACCACACAGCCATTTCCCTTTCAAAAAAAGAATCTGCTGAAGTAAAAGGACCTTGGCGCATAACAAATCTATGCACTGATGCCACCGCAGGGCCCCTTTTACTGCAGCTTGGTAAAAGGGCCCCTAATTGAACCAATACAAAATTTGGCGTTTATACAGAAGTACTTTTATTAAAAAGAAAGAAAGGGAAAAAATATACCAAGTTAGGGGCAAGCAACATTCTCCAGTTTTCACTCTATTTTTTATTTTTGTTACATTTGTACCCCGTGCTTTCCCACTCATGGCAGGCTCAATGTGGCTTACATGGGGCAATGGAGGGTTAAGTGACTTGCCCAGAGTTACAAGGAGCTGCCTGTGCCTGAAGTGGAAATTGAACTCAGTTCCTCAGTTCCCCAGGACCAAAGTCCACCACCCTAACCACTAGGCCACTCCTCCACTCAGCTGCACTAGGTAAAAAAGAAATCAAGAGCTCTGTTCAATAAGGTGCACTAGCATTTTTAGGGCACACTAAAATTAGCATGCACTAAATGCTAGAGTCACCTATATGTTTCTATGTATTTTATATTGTTTATTTGTTTGAATGCTGAATGGTATTTCATACTAATATATTCAAGTTTATTTATAATTTGTTACCCCACTCTTCTGAATGGTCATTTGGGCAGTAAACAAGCTAAAGAAGGGATAGCATTATAGAAAAGATGGACATGACAAAAGAGTGGAAGAGTGGAGAACTACAATAATTATGATAGGATGGGAGGGGGAGGGAAATGTATTGAAATATATATGCAACATCTACCAGCCAGACACAGGGACCATAATTGGATGAATTATAAAGGAGACCCAGGCCAAAGACCTTGCCTGAAGGTAATTGCTACAATGACTGAACTAAGTAAAAAGGGAGGAAGATTTAAAAACAGGTGAAAAAAATCCCCAGGTGGCTGAGTATTAACTCTTATTGTAATATAGACCAACAAAAAACAGTTCTAATTGAGCTATAAGCCCAAAGAAGCAGTAAGAGACTGTTGGGACAAACATGAAATAGAATATTCTAGCAAGAAAGTAATTTCTAGCAAGAAAGTAATTTCTAGCAAGGAAGTATATTTTACTTAACATTAATTCCCAATTATAACCTGAGATACATTTGCTTATGAAATTCCTGTAGCTATCTTAACAAATCATGGGGGCAATCCATCAATCATGCCTGTGTGTATCCTACAATCATAGCAAACAGGAGCAATTCAGTGAAACAGAATGGTTCTAATACTCTCATAAGTGTGAACCTACTAAAATGGTCTGCACTTTAGCACAATTTATACCGAAAACATAATTAGATGCAGTGGCGTTCCTAGCCTGGCTGTCACCCGGGGCGGATCGCCGATGCCCCCCCTCCCCAGCGAAACTACACCCCCCCCCCCCCCCCGGCAAAACTACACCCCCACGCAGAGGGAACAGCAGGGAGGGAACGAGCGGACTCGGAGCTAACAGGCATGCGGCACCCCCCCAGCGGCGTGCACCCGAGGCGGACCACCCCCACCGCCCCCCCCCCTTGGTACGCCACTGATTAGATGCTAATCTAAACCTGATAAAAGAGAAAGATAAACCTATTTAATAATAACTTAACTTAGGAGCCTATTCATTAAAGTGCAGTAAGTTTATTTTATCAATTATTAACAGCCAAAATTAACACATGGTAAGTGAAATGTTTTAGTGATAAACATTCGGCGTGTGTCCAGCATATCCCCTGCAGTTACTGAAAAGCAAAATTTCCATACCTTGCATCAAATGGACAATTCTATAATAGGGCCATGAAAACTATTAGAAAACTGTAGTAAGCCTCAACCCTTGAAGATGCTTGCATGGTGAAACATGGCCCATGTCGGGTTTTGAGGGGAAGTATATGACAGTGGTTGTTATTTTTCAATCAGCTCTTCTTGTGGTGACACTTGGAAAATTTTGGATGTGAATTTTTGAGATTTTCAGCTGGTCCGCTTAAATTGAAATACTGTGAACGGAGATCAACGCAGACTTCACGACCCTGAAGCAGGTGACAAAACGTCAGCCACCATTGGTCATGGTCGCTATCAGCGTTGATAAAGCTCCGGGATAATGAGGACCAGATCCGAATAAGCTAAGTAGCTTCTAGTTTTATGAGTCTTTAGAATATTTGATGAAGATCATTTATATTTAGAACAAAACGAAAAAAAAGAAAAAAATGAAGAAAAACTGTGGTTTAGATATTACAGTTTAGAGGTTTTGGGCCAATGATGATGCAGCCCAGTCCCTGTGAGCTATAGAGTTACATAGCCAGGGGCTTCTTGAGGCCTTTCCTCTTTACATGAATAACGTGTTTTTGAGTATATGTCAATTGAGTATATAGATTATTTTGATCTCCTCAATATTCTAGATTGTTGAAAATTAGTGCATGCCCATTAATGGAAAATTCTAAATAATCTGTCATTTTACTCCTGTGGTAAAAATGGCCTTAGCATGCAGGAAAGACCCATATAAGGGCACACTAACAGGCTCATTTTCAAAGCACTTAGCCTCCCAAAGTTCCATAGAAACCTATGGAACTTAGCCTCCCAAAGTGCTTTGAAAATATGCCTCTTAGGCTACTTTTTGCCGCATTTTAGTAAAAGGGCTTCTAAATAAACAAAGCATATATTTTAATTATTTACTCAACATAATGATTCAGAAATAAATATCCTTGTGGAAAAAAAGTATGTGGAACCTTCCTTCGGGAATTGGTGACATCTCTTTGACCAGCAATAACTTTACTTAAACATTTCCTGTAACTATTGATCAGCATCTCAGCATTGCTATTAATATACCACAGTCTGTTTCATAGGATATCACAGCTACCCACATGGGAAAGTCATTCAGTATAAAGGTTTTATATTTATGAGCCTCTATGAATGTAGAGTAAATGATTCAATCACGGGATGTCATACCATTAAAATGAAGCAAAAGTAAAGGGCAAGGATACATTTTTACAAACTTAAACATTAGAGAGCATAACATTAAGAGCCCTTCAGTATATTTATCAAGTAAAGAAAAGAAATATCGTTCCTTTAATGACCTTACAATCAGGTTATTTAATAAGGATATAAAAAGTACACAAGAATGTAAAACATAAGAAATTAAGATACTCAGTTAATTTAGAACAATAATGCAGAAGGAATTACTAAGGACATTGGCTTTCTCAGCTATTATCAGACACAAATCCTTTGGAGATGTAATGTTTTAGTGTCTGTCACCTCTTGAAGACACCAACCCCCAACCCCACTGTGTTCTTTATTGAGCTGTAGTTGTAATTTAACCTGCTACATCCTGACATATGCAGACAATCCCAGGCTTAGCAGAACCAGTAATATTTAAAAGTTCTCAAAAAAACAGTGACAGATGTATTTAGTCCAATAAAAAGACATTACCCACAGATTGGTGACCTTTATTTCAGTACTACTTACTTTAAAGGGCTTAATTTAATTTAATTAGATTTTAACACTTATATTCCACTTAACCAAACAGTTCTAGATAGAAAACAAAAAGAAAAAACATACAGATACCAAGAAAAACTATACAATAATCATCTCAATATGAACCTAGATACATAATAGATAAGAATTCCCAAAAAATAGAATGAAACCCTCAGTAAAATCATAAACAGACATACAGTGGGGGAAATAAGTATTTGATCCCTTGCTGATTTTGTAAGTTTGCCCACTGACAAAGACATGAGCAGCCCATAATTGAAGGGTAGGTTATTGGTAACAGTGAGAGATAGCACATCACAAATTAAATCCGGAAAATCACATTGTGGAAAGTATATGAATTTATTTGCATTCTGCAGAGGGAAATAAGTATTTGATCCCCCACCAACCAGTAAGAGATCTGGCCCCTACAGACCAGGTAGATGCTCCAAATCAACTCGTTACCTGCATGACAGACAGCTGTCGGCAATGGTCACCTGTATGAAAGACACCTGTCCACAGACTCAGTGAATCAGTCAGACTCTAACCTCTACAAAATGGCCAAGAGCAAGGAGCTGTCTAAGGATGTCAGGGACAAGATCATACACCTGCACAAGGCTGGAATGGGCTACAAAACCATCAGTAAGACGCTGGGCGAGAAGGAGACAACTGTTGGTGCCATAGTAAGAAAATGGAAGAAGTACAAAATGACTGTCAATCGACAAAGATCTGGGGCTCCACGCAAAATCTCACCTCGTGGGGTATCCTTGATCATGAGGAAGGTTAGAAATCAGCCTACAACTACAAGGGAGGAACTTGTCAATGATCTCAAGGCAGTTGGGACCACTGTCACCACGAAAACCATTGGTAACACATTACGACATAACGGATTGCAATCCTGCAGTGCCCGCAAGGTCCCCCTGCTCCGGAAGACACATGTGACGGGCGTCTGAAGTTTGCCAGTGAACACCTGGATGATGCCGAGAGTGATTGGGAGAAGGTGCTGTGGTCAGATGAGACAAAAATTGAGCTCTTTGGCATGAACTCAACTCGCCGTGTTTGGAGGAAGAGAAATGCTGCCTATGACCCAAAGAACACCGTCCCCACTGTCAAGCATGGAGGTGGAAATGTTATGTTTTGGGGGTGTTTCTCTGCTAAGGGCACAGGACTACTTCACCGCATCAATGGGAGAATGGATGGGGCCATGTACCGTACAATTCTGAGTGACAACCTCCTTCCCTCCGCCAGGGCCTTAAAAATGGGTCGTGGCTGGGTCTTCCAGCACGACAATGACCCAAAACATACAGCCAAGGCAACAAAGGAGTGGCTCAGGAAGAAGCACATTAGGGTCATGGAGTGGCCTAGCCAGTCACCAGACCTTAATCCCATTGAAAACTTATGGAGGGAGCTGAAGCTGCGAGTTGCCAAGCGACAGCCCAGAACTCTTAATGATTTAGAGATGATCTGCAAAGAGGAGTGGACCAAAATTCCTCCTGACATGTGTGCAAACCTCATCATCAACTACAGAAGACGTCTGACCGCTGTGCTTGCCAACAAGGGTTTTGCCACCAAGTATTAGGTCTTGTTTGCCAGAGGGATCAAATACTTATTTCCCTCTGCAGAATGCAAATAAATTCATATACTTTCCACAATGTGATTTTCCGGATTTAATTTGTGATGTGCTATCTCTCACTGTTACCAATAACCTACCCTTCAATTATGGGCTGCTCATGTCTTTGTCAGTGGGCAAACTTACAAAATCAGCAAGGGATCAAATACTTATTTCCCCCACTGTATTCAGGAAGGATAGTTCAGAGGCTCTTCACAATATTTATGAAATAACCAAGCTTTAACTTTGTGTCAAAATTTCACATAATCACACTCAGCAGTAGAAATGCAGTATAATGGGCCCAGATAGGAAAGAACAGGCAGATCCTTGGACCAGAGGAAGCAAATTTTATTGTTTGACCCGACAAGCCCAAGTTTCGGCTAAATGCCTGTGTGAGGGAGTCTACTCATAAAAATACAAAAAAGGAAAATGAATATATAAAAAACATTTAAAAACAAAACAAGTTTACTAAAATAGAGATACTGTATTATAAGGGCTTCCTTGACCAACTCAAATCAGAAGAATATCCAAAGTAATATGCTACTGCAAAGAAAAATGAAAAATTGCATATCAAAATGTATTGAATAAAATCTGTTTACATTTCGAAATTTATTAATTATATCGAAATTATTTCACAATTTCATAAAATGAACAAACCATGAGGATAGCCATAACATTGGCATTCGCACCTGCCTCCATTTAAAATACTCAAGGCAAGCATTCGTATCACATACTAAATAGCACATAAAGCCATTTTAAGTGGAACAAACTTTGGCTGCAGCTGTATTCTTTTCTTCAATTAATAATAAATCTTACAATTCAGTACAGCATGTAAAACCAATTCATTTTCTGAAGCCCATGGAGCTTTGCTTTACTTTTACTTTACATTAAATTTCTAGACCGCATATGCCACTAGATTGTAGACAGTTTACAAAATTAAAAAGAATAGACGGAGACAGAAACTATGGAATTACAATGACATCATAATATCAGATAAACATATCATTAACAAACAAATCTTTTAAAAAGAGTAGTTTTCAAATATTTCCAGAAAAGGGCATATCTGTGCAGAGCAATTTGGTATCGAAACAAGCCCACAGTTATTTGTATAACATTTGCCAAACATACATTAGCGTGACCCACGGCAACATCGAGTCACGTCTCAGCTCCTGGTACTGCTGCCCATGAGTGACCCATTTCTATCCATAGTTATCCCAGAAAGTACCAATATCATAATCATAACTGGAGTGCACAGTTAACAAGCTAAAAGAAACTTCAGTGTCAGCTTTTCCCACCAAAGGCCAGGTTCAGCCAATGTTATCATCCTCCCCCCCCCCCCCCACCAGTTTAAAAATGGGTGAGGGTTCCTTTAGCACATTAGTTTAGCAAAGGTCAGTGGCGTACCAAGGTCGGGGCGGTCCACCCCGGGTGCACGCCGCTGGGGGGTGCCGCGGCGCGCGCCTGTTCCGAGTTCGCTAAACTTCTTCGCTCGTTCGCTGCAGCTCCCTCTGCCCCGGACAGGAAGTAACCTGTTCCGGGGCAGAGGGAGCTGCAGCGAACGAACGAAGAAGTTAGCAAACTCGGAGCAGGCGTGAGCCGTAGCACCCCCCCCCCAGCGGCGTGCACCCGGGGGTTGTCATTTCGCCGGAGGGGGGGGGAAGGTGTAATTTAGTGGGGGGGCGCATCGGCGCTCCGCCCCAGGTGCCATCCAGGCAAGGAACGCCACTGGCAAAGGTACAATCATTTTTTCAAAGGTATAGTCATTTCATATTACAATAAAAATAGTTGACTCCCCCTCAGTTATGTCATTAAGAAAAAGCTCCTTCAAAGGGGAAAATATATATGGATAGTTAATTCATTCTAAGAATTTCAAAGACAGCATATTTAAGTAACCATAACCTACTACCAAAGCAAAACGTGAACTCACACTTCCTAAAGTGATACAGGCTTAACAACAAGTTCTACACAGAATATGTATCTTAGAAACCATTTAAAATTAAATAATCAGTTCTGAATACAGTGGGAGCACCAAAGTTATTTAGACTTCTCCAGTTAAATAAGAAATTTTAGTCCATTTATTAATGAGAAGGTGACTCATCAATAAAAAAAAAATCTAATTCAATTAATGCAGCACAACTTCAAAAAAATCTTTTGATACATTTAATGCAATATGCACTTTACCAAACAGCTCTCTCTTTCCAATCTAATGATTCAAAGGGGCATTGTATCACATTTAAATTCATTTAAGGAGAATCTGAAATTTACTGTACAGTACAGTCATACATCCATTGCTTTTCTTGATGTGGTTATTCAGAAAGAAAATAGACAGATTACTACTTCATTATGTTTATGTTTATTATTATTATGAACACTTGATTAATCACCAAATTTGGAACAAGCCAAGTCCAGGCAATGTACAATATACAATCATCAGAAAAGGAAAATAACTCCAATTCAAATACGACAGATAAAAGAAATCATTCAAAAGAATAAAACCAACAAAAAAATAAACCAAAACACACAACAAATAAAAAAACAAACATGTATATGCAGTGATTTCCCCCATCAGTGCTCCTTAATGGGTTTCAAAAGCTTCAGTAAAAAAGGTGTGATTTTAAATTGTTCATAAGACAATTCTGCAGAAAGTCCCAGAGGCAAGGAATTCCAGAGAGAAGGTGCAGACTGATATCATTTGAAGAAAAGTCTATCCATTATTCCATTTTTGAAGGTGTGACATATTTGTTCATCTTTTTTCTGATTCTAAGTTACAGGCTGGAGAAGTACATAACAGGTTTGCAGGTCAGGGTTATTCCCCCCTCCCCGCCATATACTGAAAGCTGCCTGTCATAGAGCTAAATATGCCCTTATAGAGTGTGCTCTGAAATAGATTAACTTGTGTGCTGCCATATATAACTGGAACTTTTCACAAGTGGTTAAAATTCTAAGAAGATATTGGTGGAGCTTTCTTCTCAATCAATATTTTCAGAACCTCTTCTTATGACATATAAAAGGGATAAAAATGTGGGAGAAGATTTAACAAGGAAATCTGAAGACAAGTCTTTTGAATTGATACTGGGACATTTGGCTTGAGCACAGTGCGATTGATGAGAGTCAACTGTAGAAAGACACGTTTGGTTTTCTCCATCTAATTCATTCACAGTGATGGAACAATATGTTACCAACCGTGAGTCAGCCTTTGTGACCTATGCAATTATCTGCCCATGCCCCAAAGTATACAGTATGTTGGAAGAACTCAAAGAATCATATGGCTTGTTCTAAATGAACATAGAAGTCATGTTCGCACTCATATGGAGACAACTCAGTTAGCACAATATTGGCTTTCTGCAGCTCACTCTCTTTAAGATATTAAGGGCCCTTGTACCAAGCATCACTACAAAATGGCCTACAGTATCCCCACGCTGAGGCCACTTTTAGCACGGCTGATAAAAGGCAGATTTTTCTAATGGTTACGCACTAATTTCACCATTAGCACATGACCATTAGAGCGTGAGTTCTTATCACCACCTATCTTTTAGGCAAAAAGGGTTCACATGCTAATCCTGCATTAATCAGTTAGTGCACGGCAATCCACATGTGCCCACTATCCACCCCCAAACATGTCCCAGCACTAAAAAATAAATTTTATTTTTTTAGCATATGGTAGTGCGCACACATGCAAAAACTACCATGGGACGCCTGAGCTTACCTTTGGTAAGTCCACAATTAGTGCTTACTGCAAGTTAGTAAAATTATTCCTAAATGGGGAGCGATTGATATGGTTCCTCTGCAATTCTTTGGGAGAAACTATATGCAAAGTTTGGTTTACTGAGAACAATTTTGGATTCACCAGCTCAAGATGGTTTATCTGCTAGGACTGAATGAATCTATAGAATGTTCTAATTTGATTTGATTTTTTTTATAATCATGTTATTTGGATCTGATTGGCGGAATACTTTTGAGTGTTTGTATTTAATGAAGGTTGCCATTTTATCGTTCTTCCCCTTTTGAGTCATTGGGTTGGAAAGAGAGAGCTGCTTGGTAAAGTATATATGGCATAAAATGAATCTTTTGAAGTTGCACTGGGTTAATTTAATTTGATTTTTTTAGAAATTGCCAATGGAAGTTAATTAGTTGGAAAAAAGTGACATCCTGATGTGGAGCTAGCACTTGAAACGTGATCATGTTGGTGTTGCTGATGCAGCAATCAGTTATAAAGCTTTTTTTTTTTTTAAGAGAGAGAGAGATTGAGAGAGATTGAGAGAGCGAGAGAGAGCGCTAAAGAAATAGTGTACATAATTTTTAAAAATACTTTGGGACTGATGATTATACCCACAGAAGGCTATTCAAATGCAGAGTGAGCACTGAGAACTTCTGCTTCTGTCCTGATGTTCTCGTCAATTTTTATACACACATATGTTTGAAGTGAATGATATAAACTGCACAAGTGGTTTTCATTCAAAACCTACTTGGATTGCTGGTATAATTTGAAAAGTGTAGTAATTTTTGCTTTACCGTTTTTATTAGATGATATTGTGTATTTTTTAAAGGTAACATATGTGACTATGTACCTTTATAAAATTGCCTACCCACAACTTGGCACACAATTTTATGCCTACTCAAAGGCAGGAGTAGGTTCAAACATGTATGTGGCGGTAAAATTTGGTGCTTATGAGTATATTTTATAAGATACAGGCATAAGTGCTAATCTTACCTCTGCCCCACTCATTTTCTGTTCCTAGGAAGACATATGCATACAGTAGGCATCATTTAAGGAGTGCTACTTAAACACTGTTGATAAGCCAGCATATTTAGTTTATATCACATCCATACTGAAAGCCATATTTTATAAATAGGGTCATATCAATGTTGACCTTCCATTGACTCTGAAACATCAGTACCCATGGAGAAGGTGTGCTGGGGCTGTTGTCCTGGGCAATGATGCAGTATAGACATCCAGCAGTGATTATGAATTGCACATAGAATTGCAGGACGGGAGATGCAAACCTCATTTAAACCTGCTATACAAGACATCCAAACATTGGATCCACTTTCTTTGGGGACTGCTAGCATTGTGGCAGACTGGAGGATGGGTGAGAGTGAGGTGTTAACCTTAACTGCCATGCACTGTGTCCCATTCCTCTCATGAACCTCATAACCATCCCCTGCAGACACCCTGTGCACATCTCCAAACCCACCTCTGTACACCTCTACCCTCATTTGTCAGCCCATGCTGCCCCAGCCTATGTCTGTCCACCTGTGCCATGCTGCCTGATAGCCCCCACCCTCACCTGTTTCCTCCTTCTGTAGCTCCAGTGGCTCTGGCTCCTCTTTTTCCTCCTGTGCCAGATCTCTCCTCTCTTTCTTCTCCTCCTGCAATAGCATTTGTCTTCCTTCTCTTCCCTCTCTTCTTCCTGCTGCTCCTCCTCCTCTTTCTGCTCCACCTACTTCTCCTCCTCCTTGGCTTCTTGTGGCTCTTGTTGCACTCTGCTGTTGTGGGAAGAAGAGTAGCCTGGTAAGGCACTGTGGCACAGACATGGCTGTGTGAAAACATTAATCAAAACATTACAGAGGCCTGGAAAATGATGGGAATGGCTCAAGGAATGGTGGCACTAGCTTCAGACTACATACATTTGTTCTTGGTATGATGAGTGTGATGTGACCTTCTGTTAATGTATTGGTACCTGGGAAGGGTGGCTGATTGCCTTTATGTTGGAGCTAGCTCTGCTTATGTGTGACCTCCATAGTAGCTGACATGGGTTGAGTAACAAGGTATACTGGGGCCTTACATTGTGGGTGTTGAAGTCACCACACATCATGAGCACCAGTGACATGGCAAAATTTCACCAGCATCAAAGACTAAAAGGTATAGGAACAGGTACTTGACAAGCACATTGAAAAGGGATATAAATTAATTGAAAAATTATCAATTGACAGCAAGAATGGCAGTTGGAGGGCTGGAACATATACACATATCGGCAGTAAGTGGCTACTGGTACAGTGGTGGAAATAAGTATTTGATCCCTTGCTGATTTTGTAAGTTTGCCCACTGACAAAGACATGAGCAGCCCATAATTGAAGGGTAGGTTATTGGTAACAGTGAGAGATAGCACATCACAAATTAAATCCGGAAAATCACATTGTGGAAAGTATATGAATTTATTTGCATTCTGCAGAGGGAAATAAGTATTTGATCCCCCACCAACCAGTAAGAGATCTGGCCCCTACAGACCAGGTAGATGCTCCAAATCAACTCGTTACCTGCATGACAGACAGCTGTCGGCAATGGTCACCTGTATGAAAGACACCTGTCCACAGACTCAGTGAATCAGTCAGACTCTAACCTCTACAAAATGGCCAAGAGCAAGGAGCTGTCTAAGGATGTCAGGGACAAGATCATACACCTGCACAAGGCTGGAATGGGCTACAAAACCATCAGTAAGACGCTGGGCGAGAAGGAGACAACTGTTGGTGCCATAGTAAGAAAATGGAAGAAGTACAAAATGACTGTCAATCGACAAAGATCTGGGGCTCCACGCAAAATCTCACCTCGTGGGGTATCCTTGATCATGAGGAAGGTTAGAAATCAGCCTACAACTACAAGGGGGGAACTTGTCAATGATCTCAAGGCAGCTGGGACCACTGTCACCACGAAAACCATTGGTAACACATTACGACATAACGGATTGCAATCCTGCAGTGCCCGCAAGGTCCCCCTGCTCCGGAAGGCACATGTGACGGCCCGTCTGAAGTTTGCCAGTGAACACCTGGATGATGCCGAGAGTGATTGGGAGAAGGTGCTGTGGTCAGATGAGACAAAAATTGAGCTCTTTGGCATGAACTCAACTCGCCGTGTTTGGAGGAAGAGAAATGCTGCCTATGACCCAAAGAACACCGTCCCCACTGTCAAGCATGGAGGTGGAAATGTTATGTTTTGGGGGTGTTTCTCTGCTAAGGGCACAGGACTACTTCACCGCATCAATGGGAGAATGGATGGGGCCAAGTACCGTACAATTCTGAGTGACAACCTCCTTCCCTCCGCCAGGGCCTTAAAAATGGGTCGTGGCTGGGTCTTCCAGCACGACAATGACCCAAAACATACAGCCAAGGCAACAAAGGAGTGGCTCAGGAAGAAGCACATTAGGGTCATGGAGTGGCCTAGCCAGTCACCAGACCTTAATCCCATTGAAAACTTATGGAGGGAGCTGAAGCTGCGAGTTGCCAAGCGACAGCCCAGAACTCTTAATGATTTAGAGATGATCTGCAAAGAGGAGTGGACCAAAATTCCTCCTGACATGTGTGCAAACCTCATCATCAACTACAGAAGACGTCTGACCGCTGTGCTTGCCAACAAGGGTTTTGCCACCAAGTATTAGGTCTTGTTTGCCAGAGGGATTAAATACTTATTTCCCTCTGCAGAATGCAAATAAATTCATATACTTTCCACAATGTGATTTTCCGGATTTAATTTGTGATGTGCTATCTCTCACTGTTACTAATAACCTACCCTTCAATTATGGGCTGCTCATGTCTTTGTCAGTGGGCAAACTTACAAAATCAGCAAGGGATCAAATACTTATTTCCACCACTGTATATGCTAGGCCAGCAATGTTAGGATCTGAGTTGTGTTGGAGTGACTTAGGATTACCTGAGTGGAGGATGAAAGTCCAAAGTGAGTGTGTGTTCTGCTTCACATGGCTGGGTTCATGTGTCAGCATTGCCCTCTCCATTTCCATGATTCTTTCTGGCTTTGTTGCATGGTACATAAGTACATAAGTAATGCCACACTGGGAAAAGACCAAGGGTCCATCGCGCCCAGCATCCCGTCCACAACAGCGGCCAATCCAGGCCAAGGGCACCTAGCAAGCTTCCCAAATGTACAAACATTCTATACATGTTATTCCTGGAATTGTGGATTTTTCCCAAGTCAATTTAGTAGTGGTTTATGGACTTGTCCTTTAGGAAACTGTCTAACCCCTTTTTAAACTCTGCCAAGCTAACTGCCTTCACCACGTTCTCCGGCAACGAATTCCAGAGTTTAATTATGCGTTGGGTGAAGATTTGTTTTAAATTTACTACACTGTAGTTTCATCGCATGCCCCCTAGTCCTAGTATTTTTGGAAAGCGTGAACAGACGCTTCACATTCACCCATTCCACTCCACCCATTATTTTATATACCTCTATCATGACTCTTATGTGGTACCCTCTACAGGTGTGAACATTATGAAGTAAGGACCTCCACCCCTTAAAATGGTATGGGCAGGTCAGTTGTGAATCTGTATTAATGCCAGTGACTGGTGGCACTTTACAGGCCCATACCATTATGGAGCCATATGTCTGCCAACAACAGTGAACATTGCGTCTGAAGGCTGTGATATTTTCTGCATGTGGGCCTTGTGGGGTCAGGGTTTGCCATGTATGTATGAGGTCATAAACTGGCACTAGTTAGGCATTCTACATCCACCATACTGATTGACCTTTCCCATATGTGAAGGTCCAGAACGATATAAATGTCTGCAATAGAGACAAGACAGTGTGTATGATTAGTAAGTAAACACCCCAGCGCAGGCCCTTGTATCTCTTCAAGCACCTGGGGGTGGTTCAGTAGTATGGCATGGCAAGGCACAAGAATGATGTGGGTGTGTTTGTAGGCACAAATGGAGTCTTATTTGGTGACCCTGGATGTGAATTCATTTGAAATTACATAACAACACGAGAAATAATAAAATTTCCATGTCATTTCATGTGATGCTTTCCCTGAAATATCAGAAAAACAACTAAACTTGGTGTTACTTCATAAGCCATTAACAATGCACACTTTTCCGAAAGATACTTTTCACAAAGAGGGCATACCCTTTCAGAAAGAGTGTGCACTCACTTGATAGTATGCACATACACACACAAATGCACTCGAGTACATGCTTTTCTGAAAGAGTGTGGACTGTTAAAGATATTCCTCCCGATATTCAGCCAACGGCGGGCAGCGCTTTGACTGCCCATTGCTGGCGTTCAACTCAGATATTCAATGCAGGTCTGTTTCTGGCATCCGGCATTGAACATCAAGTTCTTAACTGGCCATGGCTTTACGGACAAAGGTAGGAATGCTATTTATGTGATCTTATCTGCCCATTAAGCCTGGCCGGTTAAGTTCCGAATACGGGACTTAACCAGTCATGCCCCTAACATCGTTGGCTTTATTTTCAGTGCTAACTGGGCATTTTCAACAGCAATAACCAGTTAAATGCCACTGAAAATGACCAGTTATACTCCAAGACGTGACTTAGGAGCCATTCCTATCCTGTTAACTCAAGCTAAATATTGGCCAGATTGTTCCCATAATGGAAAAATAAGGAAAAAACTGAATAAAACAAAAATTCCTGTAAAAGACACAGGAAACAATATGAAATGAACATTTTCAGGTTGTACACCCCTAGTATTCACATCCTCCACAGACAGACCATGTAATGGTGTTTATGTCTATGGTTCCTCAGCCACTGGCACCACCTTTACTGTGTTTCACAGGGATAAATTTAGTCCTAACTGGGGCAAGTTACATTGATGCACAGTGTCTTGGGTTCAGCATGCACATCATGTTTGTGGATGATAGGCCTGGTGGGTGTGGGGTAACAGGCATATCACAAAAGGTGTTGAAGGCTAGCTGAATATTGCCTAGGCCTGGTGGGTGTGGGGTAACAGGCATGTCACAAGAGGTGTTGAAGGCTAGCTGAATATTGCCTAGGCCTGCATTGTTTTGGCATCTATATGTAGACTTGCCACCTGTTAACTTCGTGCATAGCAGGTGAGGTGGCTTGTTATATGTCTGGCCAGGACTGGAACACTTTTTTGGGTGGGTGGCTAATACTGGACATCATACTCATTCACATTAGTGTTTGCCTGTGTGCCATGACTGTACTGACTTTTCCCTAATGGGGAGAAAATGTAGAATAAATGGGGATACATTGCATCTTACCTCACCAGGGTCATGTGGATTTCCTCCCAGAACTGCCAAGCTGCTACTTGGTGGTTCTTCTGAGCCCAGCCTTAAAGAGGTGGCTCTGATTTACAATGATGATGGCTGCCAGGAGGTTGCTTTCTTTCTTGTTCCTCTTGGCAACCGTTTTGTTCATATATGACAACAAAAGGAAATGCTGTGTTGCGTGGGACTGGAAACATATTGTTGCAGCTCCATGTGGCCTCAAGCTGTGTTTGTGTGCACATATAGGTTCCAGATCTGTTGCAGCATGGACAGGTATTTCACTACACGGCTACCCCACTGCTTGCCGTGGGATTGGTAGCATTGAATGTTGCTACTATCTGGGTTTCTGCCAGGTACTTGTGACCTAGATTGGCCACTGTTGGAAACAGGACACTGGGCTAGATGGACCATTGGTCTGACCCAGTATGGCTATTCTTATGTCCATGGCCATTGGATTAAATGGTCATGTTGGCAAATGACCTCTATTCTAAACAGCCATGTATCTCCCAACACATGGAACTACATAAGTACATAAGCATAAGTACATAAGCACTGCCATGCTGGGAAAAGACCAAAGGTCCATCAAGCCCAGCACTCCGTCTCCGACAGTGGCCAATCCAGGCCCCAAGAACCTGGCAAAACCCCAAAACCCCAAAATTTAATAACGATCAATGGACTTTTCCTTCAGGAATCTGTCCAGACCCCCTTTAAACTCAGCAAGGCCAGCTACCATCACTACCTTCTCCGGCAATGAATTCCAGAGTCTAACCACACGCTGAGTAAAGAAAAACTTTCTCCAATTTGTTTTAAACCTGCCACATTCTAATTTCATCCTGTGTCTCCTGGTTCTATTATTGTTAGAAAGTGTAAACAAATGCTTCACATCTGTCTGCTCTACCCCACTCATTATTTTGTACACCTCTATCATATCACCCCTCAGCCGCCTTTTTCCCAGGCTAAAGAGTCCTAGCCTTCTTAACCTCTCCTCATAAGGCAGTTGTCCCATCCCTTTTATCATTTTCGTCACCCTTCTCTGCACCTTCTCCAATTCCTTTATATCTTTTTTGAGATGAGGTGACCAGAACCGAACACAATACGCCAGGTGCGGTCGCACCATGGAGCGATATAACGGCATTATAACATCCTCATCCTTGTTTTCCATCCCTTTTCTAATAATACTCAACATTCTGTTCGCCTTCTTAGCCGCCGCAGCACATTGAGCGGAAGATTTCAATGTCCTATCCACAATGACTCCCAGATCCCTTTCTCGGTCTGTAACTCCTACAGCGGAACCTTGCATGACATAGCCGTAATTCGGGTTCCTCCTTCCCACGTGCATCACTTTGCACTTGTCAACGTTGAACTTCATCTGCCATTTGGACGCCCAATCCCCCAGTCTCATGGTACCCAGATAAAATACATGGGTATTTTATCTGGGTGCACAGGCCTGCTTTGAAGGGAGGGGGCATAAACATGCATCTCATCAGCGACCCATTCAGCCTAGACATTTCTGTGCTTCTTTGGATGGGGGGAGGCAGGGGGTGCATGTGTAGTCTCATTTTCCAATGGCATGCACATTGTTCCTTTCAGCAGGTTATACTGCACCACCCCTTTGCACATTTATGTCTTCCTATTTCAGATGAAGGGACATCTACCAAATTGCCTATTTAACTATTTCCACACTTATTCTGGAGGGTGGGAGAGAGCTGGTGATTTTACATTGCAAAAACACATGCAGACCACTTGTCTGAAATGCCCTAGACATACACATACTTTCTAAAATGTTCCTCGTATAGCATAAGAATAGGTGCTATGTTTTTCTAGCATCTACGTTATTGCAAGGCAATTTTATAAGCACCTGTTTGAGCATGTAAAACACTGCTGTATAAGCTCAAGTTTCTTATAAAATTACTACCTTATTTATTAGCCTTCATCCTATAATAAAGAAGGGGTGAGAAGCCTCAGTAAATCAAACACTACCACTGTTCACTGCAACTAGACCTCCTTGGTGTCTTAACCATGACTTTATATGTAATATGAAATGTTATTCCAACATAATCCACTTTCCATCCCTTAAGGCTCATTGAAACCCAATATAGAAACACAGAGAGGGAGTAAGCTGTTTAGAGCCATAAAGTCTGTACTATTAAAGACTTGGACAGCTGACATGGAGAGAAAATGGATGTATGACTGGCCAAGGCAAACTGACAAAAAAAGTCAAGGCAAGACTAGACAGCAATGCAAGAAACAAATGTGAGGGATATAGAAAACTCATCAGCAAACAAGGATGATGGAAGAACAAGCTGTATCCAAAGAGGCACCTGTCATTCATCATTTTCTTATTTGGGTCTAGCACTTTAGAACAGTTTACTATCAGGTATTTGGCAGGAAATCTTGTTGGTTAAGTTCAAAAGGCTACTAAAAACCTTTTTTTTTCCAGTGAACATTTGTAATCATTTCTAGGGGAAAGCCAGATAATATATAGCGCTAATATCTACCATGTGGCAAAACTTCCGCTACTCGCTTAATGAAGCTTTGTATAAAGGCTCCAAAATCATTGCCTCTTGGTCACTTTTTTATTTTATTTGTATTCATAACCAAATATAGCAGAGTTGCCATACTGGGTCAGACAAATGGTCCATCTAGCCCAGTATCCTGTTTTCCAAACTGTGGCCAAGCCAGGTCACAAGTACCTGGCAGAAACCCAATTAGCAACATCCTATGCTACCAATCCCGGGGCAAGCAGTTGCTTTCCCCTGTCTGTCTCAATAGCAGACTATGGACTTTTCCTCCAGGAATTTGTCCAAACCTTTCTTAAACCCAGATACACTAACCGCTGTTACTACATCCTCTGGCAAAGAGTTCCAGAGCTTAACTATTTGTTGAGTGAAAAAATATTTCTTCCTATTTGTTTTAAATGTATTTCCATGTAACTTCCTCGAGTGCTCCCTAGACTTTGTACTTTTGGAATGAGTAAAAAATTGATTTACTTCTAGTCATTCCACACCACTCAGGATTTTGTAAAAAGTACTGAAAGCAGCTAAAACCTGTCGCCCAAACCCAGGGAGCTCAGCTGGGGGAGGGAAATTCTCAAGCAGACTCCTAGGCTGTCATCACATAGTAACATAGTAACATAGTAGATGACGGCAGAAAAAGACCTGCATGGTCCATCTAGTCTGCCCAAGATAAACTCATATCTTGAATTTGTACCTGTCTTTTCAGGGCACAGACCGTATAAGTCTGCCCAGCAGTATTTCCCGCCTCCCAACCACTAGTCCCGTCTCCCATCACCGGCTCTGGTACAGACCGTATAAGTCTGCCCTCCCCTATCCTAGCCTCCCAACCACCAACCCCTCTTCCCCCCACCTGCTCCGCATTCCCTGCCCTTTTGTAATTAGGGTTCCAATCACATTGAAGGAGGCAGAAAGACGCCCATTCACATGGAGTCATATAAGTGTGCCTGAGCCAGCAAAATAGGAACTCATTGCTGGAGGATGCGGTAACAGTGGTTAGCGTATCTGGGTTTTAAAAAAGTTTTGACAAGTTCCTGGAGGAAAATTCCATAATCTGCTATTGAGAATAACATGGGGAAGCCACTCTTGCCCTGGGATTGGTAGCATTGAGGGGATCTTTTACTAAAGTTTAGCGCAAGTAATCTGCAGCAGAGCCCATTTTATTCCTATGGGCCCTGCCGCAAATAACTTGAGCTAAGCTTCAGTAAAAGACTCCCTGAATGTTGTTACTATTTGGTCTGACCCATTATGGTTACTCTTATGTTCTTATGGTCATGTCAACCTGGGCAAGCTGAGGAACAATTTGCTAAATTACCTTTCAAGTAGAACCTAGGGATAAATGTTTTAGAAGTTACATACAACTCCGTTTTTGGATACAACTGTTAGGAAGTGGCAAACTCCTTTCTGAATGAGTGGCATTTCCAAGGAGTGCAAGCGGGTGAACTAGGTTTCCATTTTTGGTTTTGTTTTCAATGCACAAACATCTAGATGTGTAAGATACAGTGGCGTAGCTAGGTGGGGCACCAGGGGAACGGCCGTTCCCCCAAACGGAGTTCTGCTGGCGTCAGCGCCTATTTTTTTCGTTGTGTAGCACTGAAAATGTGCGCCGGTGCTGGTGGAAGTCCGCTCTCGCTCCCCCTGTGCCGTCAACCTGGCTACGCTTCTGGTAAGATAGTACATAAAAGTTTTGAGTTTGAATATCCTGAGGGGAGATGATTGTTTAGGCTATGCTGCTTCAAGTTGTTGGTGAGAGAAAGCACTGCATAAAGAATTATGAAAGGAAAATTACTGACAGAGAATCTATGAGACTTGAATATTCTACTTCCTGGGTAGAAAAGGAAAGGCTGATTTGCTAGAACTTTAACAGCTAGAGCCTGAGGTAGCTAGAGAAGCTAATTTACATATGTGCTGCACTATACCTGCTTGTTCCTCTTTCTGAGGGAAAAAGGGCAGTGGAAACTTTTAATAAGTAATATCATGAAAGTATTTTGAAGGTTTACTGTTGAAGTTTTGAGTTGAATTTAATTTCACTCTGAGCAGGAAAGGATTTAATTCTGAGAAAGAGACGGCCTGAAATTAAAGATTACTGCAGCTGAAAAGAGTATATTTGTGCACTTCTCTGGTTCTTTTCATGGGAGCTGAATCCTTAATCCCTCTGTTCTGCTGTTCCTATGGCTGGTACGTATGACAGTAGGCATGTATGTGCAATCTTCACAAAATGATCAAAACATAAGAATGGAAAATAAAGTTTTATATGAATTCAAAAAAGAGCTTCTAAAGAAAGAGAAACCTGCATTTTAAAAACTTAGGAACTGGTCTGGAAATAAAAAAAAAGGAAAAATAAAGCTGCTTATAGCTTATTACACTCCTGCACCACAGTACCCAGCCTATTCCCACATGATTTCTTAGAGTCTAGAAAATAATTTAACAGAAGACTCAAAAAAAGCCACATTGTTAAGTTTCATAACATATTTACATGGAAAACAAACTAGGAGCTGTGCCCCAAGATAAATAACTTCTTGCCACATTCCTAGAAAATTCTTTCTATGTTCTTGTGTTTTCTTACATAAATCTGAAAAATCATGATTTTTTTTGGCCCTGTGAATAACTCTGTGTTTATGGTAGAATAACACAGCAACATAGTAACACATAACAAATAAAGACTATGATGGTCCATCTATTCTGCCCAGCAAGGTGACTAGAGACATACCTGCTTTTCTATGTAAAACATAGAGGATACCTCCTCTATGCCTTTCTTAGTATTATTGTACCTGCCACTCCATGACATTTATTTTGCTTTGATCCCATCCCCTTTCTAGATAGGGATTTTCTGTGCTTATCTTATGCCTTTTTAATTCTGTCACTCTTTCACCTTTCTAATATGTCTATATTATATCTTCCTTGCCTGTCCTCTCTAAGTGCATAACTAAATTTTAGGGGTCCATTTACTAAGCTGTGGTAAGTACTAATGCATGCTTACTACAGCAAGAAATACTTACCACGGGGCATGCTCAGGCGTCCCATAGTAATTTGGGATCAGCGCGCCTTACCCATGTGCTAAAATAATTTCTTGTTTTTAGCGCTGGGGGTGGGTCTAGGGGCAGAGTGGATGTACTCTGTGCTAATCAGTTAATGTATCTATGCACTGATTAGCATGTGGTTAGCATGTGAATCCTCACCGCCTAGAAAATAGTGGCTATAGGGGTTCATGCGCTAATGGCCACTAATGGGAAAATTAGCATGTGACCATTAATACAGAAAATTAAAAAATCATCCATTTTACCCAGCGGTAAAAATGGCCTTAGCGAGAAGGACTCATGAAAGGATGCACTAAGGCCACTTTTTACCACAGTTTGGTAAAAGGGCCCTTTAGTCTCATCAAAATAAGGGAGACCAGTGAAGTTACTGTAATCATTTCAACACCATCTGCTCTTTCCAAATGCCCTGTGACATCCATGCAGTCCTTCTCCTTGATTTCTCCCCTTGTGCAGTAAAACATCACTACATAAATAAATGTAGCTTATTAACAGTGTGGAGAGTGATTGAGGGAATTTTCAAGATCTTTATCATATATCTGCTGAAATGAACAGACGCTTCACATCCACCTGTTCCACTCCACTCATTATTTTATATACCTCTATCATGTCTCCCCTCAGCCATCTCTTCTCCAAGCTGAAAAGCCCCAGCCTCCATAGTCTTTCTTCATAGGGAAGTCATCCCATCCCCACTATCATTTTTGTCGCCCTTTGCTGCACCTTTTCCAGTTCTACTATATCTTTCTTGAGATGCGGTGACCAGAATTGAAAACAATACTCAAGGTGCGGTAGCACCATGGAGTGATACAACGGCATAGGTTGCACGTGAGCCCTTACCACTAGGTCAATGGGTGGTGGTAAGGGCTCTGGCTGTAAATAGGCACACATTAGTTTTAATATTAACAAAGATCCATTTCCCAGCCCATTAAAAAAAAGCTTTGTAAAAAATGGCATAGTGCACACCTAAAAGACGAACCCACACTATCGCAGGCCACTTTTTACTGCAGCTTGGAGGGGCATAATCGAACGGGGCGCCCAAGTTTTCCTGAGGATGTCCTTGCAGGACGTTCTGGCGAAAGGGCGGGGAAACCCGTATTATCGAAACAAGATGGGCGTCCATCTATTGTTTCGATAATACAGTCGGGGATGCCCAAATCTCAACATTTAGTTCGGCCTTAGAGATGGTCATCCCTGGTTTTTGGCGATAATGGAAACTGAGGACGCTCACATCAGAAACGACTAAATCCATGCCCTTTGGTCCTGGGAGGAGCCAGCATTCGTAGTGCACTGGTCCCCCTCACATGCCAAGACACCAACTGGGCACCCTAGGGGGCACTGCAGTGGACTTCAGAAATTGCTCCCAGGTGCATAGCTCCCTTACCTTGGGTGCTGAGTCCCCCAAAACCCACTCCCCACAACTGTACACCACTATCATAGCGATAAGGGGTGAAGGGGGCACCTACATATGGGTACAGTGGTTTTGTGGTGGGTTTTGGAGGGCTCCCTTTTACCACCACAAGTGTAACAGGTAGGGGGGGTGGGCCTGGGCCCACCTGCCTGAAGTGCACTGCACCCATTAAAACTGCTCCAGGGACCTGCATACTGCTGCCGGGGAGCTGGGTATGACATTTGAGGCTGGCATAGAGACTGGCAAAAAATATTTTAAAGGTATTTTTTTAGGGTGGGAGGGGATTATTGACCACTGGGGGAGTAAGGGGAGGTCATCCCCGATTCCCTCCAGTGGTCATCTGGTCAGTTCGGGCACCTTTTTGAGGCTTGGTCATAAGAAAAAAATGGACCAAGTAAAGTCGTCCAAGTGCGTCCGGGACGCCCTTCTTTTTTCCATTATCGGCCGAGGACGCCCATGTGTTAAGCACGCCCCAGTCCTGCCTTCGCTATGTTTCCAACACACCCCCATGAACTTTGGTCGTCCCCGTGACGGAAAGCAGTTGAGGACGCCCAAAATCGGCTTTCGATTACGCCGATTTGGGCAACCCTGGGAGAAGGACGCCCATCTCCCGATTTGTGTCGAAAGGTGGGCATCCTTCTCTTTCAAAAATAAGCCTGTTGGTAACCAAACTTTGAGCACTGTTTATAGAATAGCACTTTTAGTCCTAAATGGTAGAGAGATGGTTAGATTTTTGATTGGCCAAATCCAAATATGATATGGACAAACCCTTTGAATACCAGTATCTTTGTAGCCACCATGATATCTGTGCAACAGGACCATTGTATGGAAACTGCTTATCATATGCTTTAACAATGCTTAACACCACAAACGATGCCATATCCAAAATATGCATAATACAACTGATCAAACAGTCTATTTCTTGAAACATCACATCTGAGCAGCAGATATTTTAAAACTTGCTCCTGGACAGAAGCCAAGTTATCACAATAACCAGTTCAGTTTTTAGTTATACAACAGGGAATTAGGAACTGCCATGTTATGTGGTTGATTAGACTGTAGAAAATGATGTTCAGCTGCACCCTAGTATTAACATACTAAAATCCATTGTATGATATGACACTTTACACAGCTGCTTACTAACAATGATACATTGCTTATTTCTACACAGTTGTCATGGAAATCTTTCATGAACATAATGCTCTACATATTGCGTCTGAAAAGCCACATAAAATATAGCTACATAATTTATTTTGTGTGGTATCTTTTATTCAGAATTTCATGCCTACTTTCATCAATTGATTGACACAGAGAAAAGCAATTACTATTTTTTACAACAATGTATACTATAAACATTTTTTTGTTTTACTTTTCTTAAGCAAACTAGACTTTGGGGTCCTTGTACTAAGTGGCGATAAGCACTAACACATGCTTGCCACACGCTAAAATGCACTACTGCGGTACACACTCAGGCGTCTCATAGTAGTTCTGGGATTGGCACGTGCCAATCCCGAGCTAAAAAATATAAAATATTTTTAATGAGGGGTATGTTTGGGGGTGGAGAGTAGCGTGCTCTGTGCTCATCACTGTGCTCATCAGAAAATTGCCACAAGCAGCTGATTAGTGCGAGTTTAGCGTGGGAGCCCCTAACGCCTAGTAAATAGGTGGTGGTAAGGGCTCACACACTAATGGTCCCACACTAATTAGGAAATTAGCATATGGCCATTAAGGGGAAACTTGAAATTGTGGCCATTTTACTGCAGTGCTAAAAGTGGCCTCAGCATGCGGGAAACTGCTGCACTAAAAATAGCGCTGGCCACTTTTTAGTGCAGCTTATTGAAAGGGCCCCTTGGTGAACGGAATGTATTTAGGTTTTACAGAAACACATGGTAAATGCAGAAAAACTGAGAATTGTTGCAATCAGAATTTGTGGTAAGTATAAATTGCAAGTCACTTTATAGCAGTAATGAATCTATAACATGTTTGCGGTATTTCCGAAAGAATATCTACTAAAATAACTACAAACCTGTTATCATAGTACAAATGAACAGGAAAATTTAAACAAATTTAAATGGCAATGATATGCAGAGAATTCAAAATGTTTCAAAATGGCTGACTCTAGTGACATTTGAAAATAATAACAGCTGAGCTACATGCACCAGACAAACAGGTTCAGAACTAGCTCATGATGAAAAAAGGTATTTCAGCTGCAACAGAAAACCATATAGTGCTGCCACCAGCGATCTCAGACTATCCCCAAAAAGCTCTGTAAGAAATATGGGGTGTGGTATATTAATGACTACAAATGCAAATGAGATGTTCTCAGCCCTTTTGTAAAAAAAAAAAAACTCACCAAAAAGGCTCACAGTTCACAAGGATTCAAAGTATTATTTCATCCAGGACCAGGAATGAACAATGATATTGAAAAGTGCAAGAAAGCACCACAGATTTGGAGGATGGAATTGTATTTCAAATTTAAGATACTAGACAGGGAAACAAATGTACTAAACAAAAATAAGCTCTTTTACAAAGTCACAGCAAGCCTACTGTGGACATGCCGTGTGCCCCACAGGAGGCCAGAAGTAGTTCCCACCCCCCAGCATGTGCAATTTTCGGTACTGAAAAAATGCACTTTAACACCAGGGGTTACCCAGCGGTAACTGAGCAGACCCATGTGCTGCCCAGTTACCGTTGTGTTAGTGCGGGAGCCCTTACCGCCTCCTAAATAGGTGGCAGTAAGGGCTCCCCTGGATACTTACGCATGGCAAATGGTTTCACTTACCACATGGCCATTTCCTTTAAAAAAAACCAATGTCTTTTACCCACTGTGGTAAAAGAGGGCATCGGCATGTGGCAAACTCATGCGCTGATGCCGCTGCAGGGGTCCTTTTACTACAGCTTAGTAAAAGGGCCCCCAATAATTTAAGCAAACAGGGTCTACATTCAAAAAAGCATGTGGAAATGACTCAAAATGACATAGAGAGGTATAATCGAAAGGGACGCCCAAGCTTTGTTGAGGACATCCTCGCAAAACATCCCGATGGAGGGGCGGGGAAACCCGTATTATCGAAAAAGATGGATGTCCATCTTTCGTTTCGATAATACGGTCGGGGACGCCCAAATCTTGAAATTTTGGTCGTCCCTTGAGATGTGATCCCTAGACTTGGTCATTTCTGATTTTCGGCAATAATGGAAACCAAGGATGCCCATCTCAGAAATGACTAAATGAAAGCCATTTGTTCATGGGATGAGCCAGCATTTATAGTGCACTGGTCCCCCTGACATGCCAGGACACCAAGCGGGCACCCTAGGGAGCACTGCAGGAACATAGCTCCCTTACCTTGTGTGCTGAGCCTCCCAAAACCCACTACACACAACTGCATACCACTAACATAGCCCATAGAGGTGAAGTGGGGCACCAAGATGTGGGTACAGTGGGTTTGTGGTGGGTTTTGGAGGGCTTGCTGTTTCCTCCACAAACGTGACAGGTAGTGGGGGATAGACCTGAGTTCGCCTGCCTGAAGTGCACTGCACCCACTAAAACTGCTCCAGGGACCTGCATAATGCTGTCACAGACCTGAGTATGACATCTGAGGCTGTCAAAAAAATTTTTTGAAAAATATTTTTTTAGGGTGGGAGGGGGTTAGTGATCACTGGGGGAGTAAGGGGAGGTCATCCCCGATTCTCTCCAGTGGTCATCTGGTCAGTTCAGGCACCTTTTTGTGGCTTGGTCGTAAGAAAAACAGGACCAGGTAAAGTCGTCCAAGTGCTAGTCAGGGACACCCTTTTTTTCCCATTATGGGTCGAGGACGTCCATGTGTTATGCAAGCCCAAGTCCCGTCTTCGCTACGGCTCCGATACGCCCCCTTGAACTTTGGCCTTCCCTGCGACGGAAAGCAGTTGGGGACGCCCAAAATCGGCTTTCGATTATACCAATTTGGACGACCCTGGGAGAAGGACGCCCATGTGTCGAAAGATGGGCGTCCTTCTCTCTCGAAAGTGAGCCTCATATTGTGTGATTTTTCACATTAGGCTCCATTTGCAAAATTTTGCACAATTTGACTCTTCATGATAGATAATTTTTCACATATCTTTTTCTATACAAAATTTCATTTAAATTCAAATATTATGAGGCTCTATAATGAAAGCTCATAATTTTTTATATTTCTGAAACAAAATTAATCAAAGTAGGGATGGCCCATGTGTTTCCAGAACAAGGACGAAGAGGTACTAGAGGTCAAAGTTCCAATGACAGTTTATTAAACCTTCATAAGGGAGATCAATCCCATTAAGTAGTAGGCAACCAATATCAGTCTGATAGAGTAATGCATTCAAACAAAGGTGACCCAAATAGATCCATGATTCAGTATGAATACCTGCTTCAGGATCACAACATCTGCACTTTATAATGTTGGATTTGATGTGCAACAGGCACTGGCATTCTGCAAACACTTGCTTCTTGGGGCAGCTTCTACTCCAAGTCTCCCCCTTCCACATATATGCTATTTTACATCTCCTGGGGCTTCTTCTTTCCTCTGCACCTCCAGAGCAGATGTTGTGATCCTGAAACAGGCATTTATGCTGAAACACGGATCTGTGTTGAGTCGCCTTTGCTTGAATGCAATGCTCTCTCGTGGATCATTATAGCTGTCAAAATAATATTGGTTGCCTACTACTTAGCTGGACTATTCTTTCTTATGAATGTTTAATAAACTACCATTGGAACTTTGATCTCTAGTGCCTCTTCCTCCTTGCTGTGGAAACCATGGTCCACCTCTACTTTGATCAACTTTGTTGACATCCGTACTTAGGTAGTTTGTCTCTCCTTTTTTGTTGTTATCTTTTTATTTGTCTTAAAACCAGCACATGAACACATATTTGCTTGCTGGTTTTCTTAAAAAAATAATAACTACGCTTCAGTGAGTCTACTCCCTTTCACCCTCATCGAAAGACTTTTCAATCCATTGCTTCCCTTTAATTAAAAGAGGCCAACTTCCTCTGTACTTATACTTCAGATGTATTTTGAATGTCTCTATCATATCTAATCTTTCTCTTTCTTCTAAAGTATGCTTGCTTAGATCTTTGGGCCTGTCCAAATATGCTTTATGACAAAGACCATTGACTATTTTAGTACTCACCGTCCAGACCAACTCTATCTAGTTTATATCCCTTTGAAGTTGTCTCCAGAACTGCACACAGGACTCCAAATGAGGTCTCACCAAAGACACAGGCACTATCATCTCCTTTTTCTTGCTGACCATTCCTCTTCCTATATATCCAAGAATTATCCTTCACATTGCTGGCAGGAGCTAAATTCTGTTTTTATACCGTAGTTCCACTGCTGACAATGTTAATTCATGTCCTTTCCCAGCTCCATATGTCTTTTCTCAATATCACAGGAACTACACCACCTCACAATGTCAATGGGCTGTAACCACGGGATCTGGATTTGTTAATTCAAACTCTTCTTACAACTGTTCACAAAAAATAACAAGTCCAACTCTGCAGGGTTTCGACATTCTTCTTCAGGAACTCTGTTATTTGTTAATACATATTTTCTCCTTCCAACAGTAAGGAAGAGTGCCTGTAAATCTCTCCTGCCAGCAACGGAAACATATTTAGAGGTTTCCACCAGATATAAAAACGCAAGTAGAGAATTATTAAGGACTGCTCCAAGAGGGACATTTTGAATTATGTACAATGTTAAGTGCCTTTTAGTCTTATTTCTTGATATATTATACTTAGATAAGCTTATTAAGCGTAGCATAGAAATATTAGGGTACATCTTGAGTTTAGGATGTGCATGAGGTTTATAGGAGCAAGTGATGGGATCAATGTATACAGTTTTGTGATTTGTGATTAGTAAGTTGTATATTTGATTGTTTTGATTGGAAGAGGGGTGTATGTATTAAAAAAAAACACAAAAAAAGATTTTCTAAAGATATAGATGGTGACACCCATGAGAAGTTCTATGATTGAGAAATTCGTCCACCCTTAGAGGTGTCACATTTACATGTGAGCCTCGTTTTGGGTGAATTGTATACTCTGAGAACTTCCCTAAATTAATATAACAATATTATTATTTTTAGGTTATCACCCAGAACTGTATTAGGTTAATCCTCTCACTTTATGGTCTCCTTATTAGTATTCTCTGGTATTATAAATGTGTAGTTGATTTAGACCAGAGTATTTATAGGGAAGTGTTTATATCTTTTTGGTTTGACCACAAGAATTATCCTTGGCTTTTGCCAAGCATTCCTTTCCTGGTTATATCCATGCTAGCAGGTAGAAAAGCTACATATCTATATCAGTGATTTGGAATAAGTACCAGAGCAAGAGAAGGATCCTTCTCTTCACTTTGTATCTTGTTGATATTTCCTCCACCTTTCATTTCTGGGAGAACACCTGTGGTGGAAGTTCTGCTCCTTTTCTTCTTCCATAGCAGGTACCAGTTGGGGATCCAAAATGCCTTGTCTTAAATATCTGTACCTATCAGTGTAGGAGGCAAATAAATTTTTCTCTCCTTTAAACTAAAGGGGTGAACAGAAACATCCTTCCAGAAGTAAAGAGGTTAATTTTATAATTAATCACCTAGACCTTCCTAGGAAGCCTATGCCTATTTTATGCCAATTTTATATGGGATAGTATGCTTCCTTTTTTTTTTGCATAAAACAGGCATAAGTACACATGTGGTGTCTAAAGGCAAATGTGTAATTTACACTTGTCAGACACAGATGTAAATATATGTATATTCAGTATACCGGTGATTTTATACATGAGTACTTTTAAAAAATACTTATACAAAGTATGTGTATTTATTCCAAACTCTATCCAACTCTGCTCCAAATACATAAAAGTGTGCATGAGTTCAGCTCCTATCAGGGGCAGTGCAAGCATATTATGTGCCTTAGGTATTATGTGGCTTGTGTCATCTCATTAGCATTTCTATTCCTAGGCCCCCTACCCCGAGTTTTCATTCATAATCATGATCATGCCAACACTCTCCTTCCAGAATGGTCCTGTAAAAATACATAATCAGATATCATACTTCACATACAGATAAAAATGTGGTCACTTTCCAAAAACTATTTTCCTCTGTGAATGAGCTATTTGCAAACTTCCAACGCTCTCAAGTGAAACTATATGCTAATGATTCTTGAAGTTAGTGAGTCTATCAGGACGTATCATTTTGCCTTGACTTCAGCTGTTTTTTGCAATCCTATAGAAGCTACCACCACCCATGACCACCTACTCTACCTAGTTAAACCAATTCTGCTCCTCCCCCTCTTTCCTAGGAGTAGCATAGTGGTTAGTTCAGTGGACTTTGATCCTGGGGAACTGAGTTCAATTCCCACTGCTGCAAGTCACTTAAACCTCCATTACCCCTGGTACAAAATAAGTACCTGAATATATGTAAACCACTTTGAATGTAGCTGCAAAATCCTCAGAAAGGCTGTATATCAAGTCCCATTTCCCTTTCTCTCATCACTATGTATTGTGGTTGTAAAACTCCTTCCACATTAGATCAAAATAACTGCCTTACTGACTCAGACCAAAAGTCCATAAAGCCTAGTATCCTGCTTCCAGCAATGGCCAACAGGCCGTGTCAACCCGGTAAGAGGGGTAAGCACCGCAGGGGGGGCGCCTGCCTTCAAGGGCGGCATTCTGCCTGCGGCGCTGCCGTCCAGTTGTGGTTTAAAAAAAAACCCTTACCGCGTTGGTGCATCGGCACCTATGCGCATGCGCTGCTGCCTCGCTCGCTGCTGCGGAGCACATTGTGAGTCGCCTCCTCTCCTTCTGCAAGGTCCGTCCTCCCTCTCAGTCTGCGACATCCCGCCTTGCCGGAAACAGGAAGCTGCGTCAGAGGTGAGTGGGCCCAAGGAGGAGGTTAGATCAGATTGTGCCCGGAAATCAGTAAAAGGCACCTTACTGTGACTGGTTCCACTTTAAAAATAAAATGATTACTAAACGAACCTGCGCTGCTCCTCTGCTCTCTCATGCTTTGAACTAGAGACATCTGTACAGCATTAACACTGGCAGAACAGTGTATGATTTTAAAGTGACTTGGTAAAATTCGGTTCCCTTACTCCATTCAAACGAAACGAAGCGATGCAGTGAAAAGATGTTCTGAATATTTGCTTACATTCGTTTCTGTGTCAAACAAACCAACACAGAAAAGAACCAGGTACCCCAATGGTCTTTCAGCTTGTCCAATTAAAGGCAAACAAACAGTTTTACTTGTAAAAAAAAGGGGGGGGGGGGGAACTTCCAAGCGCAAAACTGAGCAAACAACAGACAAAAAGTTGTGCCATGAAATATAGGAATGTTTCGGATTCTATCTCTCCAAAGCAGAATAATGCATTGAAGATAACTGTTCACAACTCTGTAAATATTAACTCACAAATAAACAGAAGGAAAAGGAATAATCTGGGAACTGTGTCCTGACAATGCACCTCAGCCCCGTTTGCAGTGCCCTGCTACAATGAACCCTGAAGGAACACTCCAAACGATTTTTCCTAGCTCCCCCGGTATACACTGACAAAGATGTAATTGCCTTTTCTCTGCAATCAACAGAAAGAAATTGTTTCTTCCCACCCTCACCACCCCCAAAAAATCCACTTATTTTCTTCAATTATACATGTGGACCAGTTCTTGTAACTTTGGTTTGTGACCCATTAAAAGCATAATGTAATTAGACGTTTTACCTAGACCAACTCCAAAAGTTGCATTAATTTGTAGTTAAACAGTCTTCTATGAGAGCATGTATAAGTTTCCAATCTGATCAAACAGCAGTCCCTTTGTCGCAGGCCAATTATATCCTCCCTTATCCTTTCCAGCATCTTATCACTGCAGAAACTGAAGGCTCTTCATGTCCTTTGGTTTTCCTGTTCAGACAGACTTGTTTAAACTGGCTCCATAAGCCTTATCTTGCCCTAAGAGGTCCAGAAACCGATTACCTCTGAAACTCTAAAAGGTGAGTGATTAAGAGTCTGGGCAACTAGACTTTCAGATCCCCTTCTATGCCAATGCAAAAATTAACCATAACACTGGAGAATAGAACCTGCGGAAGTTTTTCCACACTATTTTCCACTCACCCCCAGATTCTACTTAGCATTCTATGCTGAAATCTAAGCAAATTCCATAACAATGCACGTAACTTAATTGGCTTAACAAACCAGTCAGCGTTGTTAACAGCACTTAAGCAATAATGAGCACTAATTGGCAATAAATTAGAATTTATACGCATAACTCAATAAGCGTATTCCGTAATGAACTACGCCTAAATTCTAAAGCACTTGTCATTCACCTTTTATGGTAATGGGCTGAAAAAGGGGGCAGGGTGGGAGAAGAGAGAAAGGAGATGCCACACGGAGAGGGGGGGGGCGCCAACTGATAGTCTGCAGGAGGGTGCCAGAGACCCTAGGCACGGCCCTGCCAACAGGTCACAAGTATCCGGCATAATCCATCAAGATTCCATGTTACTTTTCCCCAGGGATAAACAGTGGCTTTCCTGGATCTAACTTAACAATGATTTATGGACTTTACCTACAGGAATTTGACCAAACTTGTTTGCTTTTATCACATTCTCTGGCAACAAGTTCCAGAGCTTAACTATGCATTGAGTGAAAAAAAATATTCTCTCCTATTTCTTTTTTTTTAGTGCAAATTTTCAACATAATCCAAGGATAAACACTTGTACATAAATATTATAAATCCAAAAAGGAAATACTTTGGAAAATAGACATTATCAGGTGAATTTTCGAAAGAGGACGCCCATCTTCCAACACAAATCGGGAGATGGGCGTCCTTCTCTCAGGGTCGCACAAATCGGCATAATCGAAAGCCGATTTTGGGCGCCCTCAACTGCTTTCCGTTGCGGGGATGACCAAAGTTGAAGGGGGCGTGTCAGCAGTGTACTGAAGGAGGGATGGGGGAGTGGTTAACAGATGGGCGTCCTTGGCCGATAATGTAAAAAAGAAGGGCGTCCCTGACGAGCATTTGGCCGACTTTACTTGGTCCATTTTTTTTCACGACCAAACATCAAAAAGGTGCCCGAACTGACCAGATGACCACCGGAGGGAATCGAGGATTATCTCCCCTTACTCCCCCAGTGGTCACCAACCCCCTCCCACCCAAAAGAAAAAAATTAACATTTTTTGCCAGCCTCTATGCCAGCCTCAAATGTCATACCCAGCTCCATCACAGCAGTATGCAGGACCCTGGAGCAGTTTTTAGTGGGTGCAGTGCACTTCAGGCAGGCGGGCCCAGACTAATCCCCCCCTACCTTTTACACTTGTGCTGGTAAATGTTGAGCCCTCCAAACCCCCCCCAAAACCCACTCCCCCCCAACTGTACACCACTACCATAGCCCTAAGGTGTGAAGGGGGGCACCTTCATGTGGGTACAGTGGGTTTTGGGGGGGTTGGAGGGCTCAGCACAAAAGGTAAGGGAGCTTGCACCTGGGAGCAATTTCTGAAGTCCACTGCATTGCCCCCTAGGGTGCCCGGTTGGTGTCCTGGCGTGTGAGGGGGACCAGTGCACTACGAATGCTGGCTCCTCCCATGACCAAAGGGCTTGCATTTGGTCGTTTTTTAGATGGGCGTCCTCAGTTTCCATTATCGCCAAAAATCGGGGACAACCATCTCAAAAATGACCTAAGGATGACCATCCCTCTCATGGTCGACCTAAATTTCATGATTTGGGTTCCCCGACCATATTATCGAAACGAAAGATGGACGCCCATCTTGTTTTCATAAGGTTGCCCCACCCCTTTACAGGGCCATCCTGCGAGGACGCCTTCAAGACAACTTGGGTGCCCTGTTTGATTATGCCCCTCCACATCAACTTTGAAAGAAAATAATACAACTGTTACAGTCCACAAAATATTGGGAATGAATATCAATAGAAAATCATAGGAAAAAAGATATTAAAAATCATTATCACATCAGCAATTATGGAGATTAACCTCCCTGTTTACTAAGCCGTGCTAGTAGCTGCTGTGCGGCAATGCCGACACAGCAATGCCAATCACTTCTGGAACTGGTCTTGATGTTAACTTTAACTATCCTCTGGAGCTGGAATGGGAACATAGAACACCATCACATAAGGTACTGCTAACCATTTATCCTAGGCCTATTCTAATGAAGGTTTTACATTGTCCTCATACTCTGGCTATTTTACAAGTGGTAAAACTTCAAGCACGAAATAAGTATGAAGGCCACACTCTATTGATTCTCCTGGATCTTTATAGAACTATGTTATAATGACAAAAGAGGCATTTAGATATGTGCCCACAGCTCAAGAAGCTAAATGCATGTTATGGTATATTCTATACTATAGGGCTATGTGTCAAGCTGAATAATTCTACTTTGAAGATTAAGATGAGTTGCAAAAGTACTTGGACAAATTCTTGTCACCTCAGATGGACTTGATAAGAATAGGGCCTTTTTTCTTTGTCTGGTGTTATTCAACATATGATATTCTGAACCTTCCCTGAAGCTAGCAGACTGTTATATTCCTTTCTTTTAGGCATTGTGTTTCATTCTCTCTCTCTCTGTCTCCCTCTCCCTCTCCCCCCCCCCCCCTCTCCCTCCCTCTCTCTCTCTCTCTCTCTATCTCTCTCTCTCTTCTGCTCCACAGGCAAAGAATCAATGTTTGAGATTCTACCTAAACTCCCAATTTAACATTATGCTCTCAAGGATGGAAGAAATGTCTGTTCTCCTTAGCAATTCAATGACTTGATGCTTTGAAGATAGTGCCTCTAGAGATGAATGGAATCTGGTCTGGACATCCTTTTATTCAAAGTTTTCTAGCTAGAGGAGCTCTGAACTTTCTATCTTATAAGATCAAAATGGATCAACTCCTGTGATTTTATGAACATTGTGCAATTTAGTACTGGTATGAGTTCATGGAGAAGAGAGACTAAAGAAGGGGGTGGGTATATGTTAGAACATGAGTTGTTGTAGACAATTTGGATTCAATTCAATAAATGGTACCCAAATTTGGGCACTGATAAAAATTAGCAATAAGAATTATTCTATAAACAGCGCCCAGAGTTGGGTGCTGTTTATAGAATAGTGTTTGGTGCCAGAATCTGTGCCCAATTTTAGGTACAATGATTTAAATTACACTATTTAAAACCTAGTGTAAATTTTAATGCTTAAATTAGGCACAGATCTCCCTTTTTCTGCATGCAAATTCTAGGAACGTTCCTGATCCGCCTATGCCCCTCCCTCTTTTTGGATATAAGCATAAAATATATATGCGGATCCTGGCACCTAAAGATGCACAATTTTTTAATTAATGCCAATTAGCACTGATAATTATTAGCACCTAATTATTTGCAATTAATTGGCTCATTTATCAATTAAATTGCACACACAAATTGGGTGTGCACCCATATTTGTGCATGCAAGTTTGAGTGCCATATAGAGAATTAGGGCATTTGTGTGTAATGGTTATTAATTTAGGATGCATCTAGTTCTGGCTGAGCTATGTGACGATGAAACAAAAAAGTGAGGAGAATGGATGAGGATACCAACTGTTTTATATTTATTCACTTAAAAAATTCACTTAAAAAATTACATGTGCATAAACAGCGACCCGACACGGCCGTGTTTCGGCACAATGGCCTGCTTCAGGGGTCTTAGGAGAGGAGTATTTAGATGCTCGTTTTTAAAAAAATATATATATCTCATATATATTATTTTTGAAGAGAGGAGACCAGAGAGATTTGTTTCCTGTTATTTCCCTTGGAACAAACATTCTAAACTACATCATTCAAGGTTATAAAGACCCCTGAAGCAGGCCATTGTGCCGAAACACGGCCGTGTCGGGTCGCTGTTTATGCACATGTAATTTTTTAAGTGAATTTTTTAAGTGAATAAATATAAAACAGTTGGTATCCTCATCCATTCTCCTCACTTTTTTGTTTCATCTTCACGGTGTCGTGAGGATTTTTTACCTCCTTTTTTGCCTGAGCTATGTGACACCACTGTTTGCTATGAGCAGCTGTGATTTTCTTGTTAATGTTCTTTGTTTTTGTTCACTACATTGTGCAGTGCCCATGGTGATTCATTGTCTAGTTGCCTTTGTAATGGCCTCTGCCTCCTTTAATGTGACATTAGTGTACTCAGACTTCTAAGGGAACAGGGATTCTTTGTTTCCATTCATTTTCATGTTCTCCTGAGAGGTGATGCCCTTCAACTGTGAAATAATTTCTTTAAATGTAAAGGTGCTTAATAACCCAATCAAGAGGCAGGCAGTTATACCATATCTTAAGATAGAGCATCCAGATCTGATATTTCTTCAGGAAACCTATTTAAACTGTTTAGATTTGTTGAGATTAGAGAACAAAAGGTAGGTATGCTTGATCTACTCATCTGTAATCAAGAAAAAGAATAGTATAAGCTAGGGGTTCTCAATCATGTCTTCAGGACACACCTAGCCAGTCAGGTTTTCAGGATATGCACAATAAATATACATGAGACAGATGTGAATAGATTGGAGGTACTCAATATTGATAGCCTGAGAACTTGAATGGCTAGCCTGCTTATTTTCGAAGGAGAAGGGTGCCCATCTTCCGACACAAATCGGCATAATCGAAAGCAGATTTTGGGCGCCCTCAACTGCTTTCCGTCGCGGGAATAAACAAAGTTCAAGGGGGTGTGTCGGCAGTGTACTGAAGGTGGTATGGGGGCGTGGTTAACAGATGGGCGTCCTTGGCCGATAATGGAAAAAAGAAGGGCGTCCCTGACGAGCATTTGGCTGACTTCACTTGGGCCATTTTTTTTCACGACCAAACATCAAAAAGGTGCCCGAACTGACCAGATGAGCACCGGAGGGAATTGGAGATGACCTCCCCTGAATTCCCCAGTGGTCACTAACTGCCTCCCACCCTGAAAAAAACAACTTCAAAATCTTTTGTCTTTTTTTTTTTTAGAGTATGTCCTTCGCTATGCCTTGGCAGTTGAGGACGTCCTTCCCTTCCCTTCCCACTCCTCCACTCTACTCCACTCCCTTGAAATCTAGCCACCCCTGTGGGGGGGGGGGCAGTATGCCAGTCCCTATGGGGGAGGTATGTGTGTGTCAGCGGAGGCATAACGAAGGCGTGGACATCCTTCTTTCAAACATTTTGCATGTCCTCAACGGCCCCCCACAGGGATGACCAAATTTCAAGGGAGTGAAGTAGAGTGGAGGAGTGGCAGAGTAGCCTAGTGGTTAGAGTACTGGTCTTGCAATCCAGAGGCGGCTGGTTCAAATACCACTGCTGCTACTTGTGATCCAAAATCCAAATAAATAAATAAAGAGGGTGTCAGAGGCATAGCAAAGGCATGGATGTCCTTCTCACAGAAACATCCACATTTTGGATGTCACAGGGAAGGACATCCTCAACTGCCGTTGCTTCCCCTCCTTAGGAAGAAAATCGTGTGCAAATGAGCTAACAGCAAGCAGCTCACTGCATGCAAATTCCTTCATGCATGCCCGTTCCTTTCCGGATCGGTAAGGGAAGGCCTTTTTCCATTCAGTTAGTGGGACCAGTGCACTACGAATGCTGGCTCCTCCCACGACCAAATGGCTTGCATTTGGTCATTTCTGAGATGGGCATCCTCGCTTTCCATTATTGCTGAAAACTGGGGATGACGATCTCTAAGGTCAACCTAAATTTCATGATTTGGGCGTCCCCGACCGTATTATCGAAACAAAAGATGGTGTTCTAAGGACTGGATAGAAAACCCCTGGTGTAGAATATTCTTATTCATAGAGTATTCCATGACTTGGTTAGAACACAGTATTTAGATCACAAGTGTAAATAGCCACAGTGGAGGTTGAAATGATGAATTTTAAATTTCAATTAGTTAACATTTATGCTTCTGTAGTAGATGTTGCCATATTTGGTTTTCTTTAGCTGAGTTGCTCAGGCAATGCAATAGTTTCCCTGTAATGTTTTTTGGGGGGAGGGGGAGAGGAGGGGGAATTCAATTTGCCCTTGGATATCATTTATAATAGACAGCTCACTGTTGTTTTCCACCTATTAAAGCCTGGCAAAGCTCTCCAGTCACTTATCATGATTTGGCCTTATGAGATCAATGGAGACTTCTTCATCTGGGAGATAAGTATTTTATCTTTTTCCTCCCTGCCACATAACTCTCATTCTCAAATAGATTAATTTTTTTTACTCAATAATGATTTGTTACAGTATGTTCAGAATACTAGTGTCTTTGCTATTACAATCTCAGTCCATGCTTCTATCATGCTTTCGAGTGGCCTATCTATGTCTGTCCTCCTCCAGAATGGCAGTTTAATGCTGCACTGCTCGATGAAGATGGTTTCGTACACAGCATTAGAAAAACTTTAATACTTTGAGTATATCATGATGATATATCCATTGAGATCTGCTGGGATGCCATATAGGCTGCTCTTTGTGGAATCATCATGATTTTTTCTATAGGTCTGCATAAAAAGCGAAATTCTGCACGCTGGCAGCTTAAAGGAGAAATCAAGCTGCTGGAGCAACAAATTATACAGGAAGAAAATCCTAGTACTTTGTTGCAACTACAACACCTTCAATATCAGTATAATTTACTTCTCAGCAAAAGTGCTGGGGTATCTCTCCCCACTTTTTTTAATTTTACAGAAGATGGATAAGGACATCATGTCACAATTTTATGCATGCTATATGGTCTACCCATCCTCTGATGTCATCCAGAACTTCTTTAGTTTGTTAGAGTGTCCAATAGTGACCAGGCTCAAAATATTGGTTTGGAGAAGGAGATCTCTGAAGTTGAAATTAAAGAAGCTATAAAGGCACCCCTCTTAATAAAGCTCCAGATAATGATGGATTGCCAATTTAATTTTATCGGGCTTTTGCAGAAATTTTGGTGCCCAGATTTAAATAACTGGCTAAGAATATCTGTTTCAGTCTTTCATTCAATGTGAAGTGAGTAGCATCTTTGCTGAAGCCAAGATTATAATGGTTCCTAAACCAGATGAAGATCCAAGTTCCACAGCTTTAAATGTTGACTGTAAAATTTATTCTAAGATTTTGGCTGAAAAGCTCAGTAAGGTGATTTGTACAATTATACATCCAGATCAAATTGGTTTCATATGCAGTCAGAGAACGTCTGATTAACAGTTCTGCAATGTACAGTAGCTTGTATAAGGGGATCAGACTCCATTGATGACCCTATAATTCAATGTCAAGAAGGCCTTTGACTGGATTGAGTGACACTTTCTTCTTCTTATTATTATTATGTTTTTGCTTTTGTGTTGTTTTGTTTTTTGCTGTGACATAGTTTGGTTTAGGACTATGTCTTTTGAAAATGACAGGGCTATTTCTGACATATATAAACCAGCATTTAGACGTGTATATTGCACAGACATATACATTTTAATTTTAGAAAGTAAAGACACAACAGATATCTAACAGTTATGTTCATACTGCAAGGCAGTGCCTGTATTTTAGAAAAGGCAGATTCTTTTCTAATATCTGCCAGAGTTTGACTTGTCCGACCTGGACATCTCAACTCTGATTTGAATGTTCTAAAATCTGATTTTAAACCTTTGAAACTTTACCCATAATGTAAAACTTTAGCATAGCATATATTGGGGCTCATTTTCAAAATCAGAAAATGTCCCAAAAACATCATAAAGGGCAGGAGGTAATTTTTCTCTCATAATGTCTAATTTGCGATTTTTGACACCCCAGTTTTAGATGTTTTGCTCCACAGTTCATCCAAATTTCAAGAGGTCATGTTTAGGGCATGTTTTGGGAAGGACCTGGGTGGGACATTGGTGGCATGAAAAGAAAGATATGTTTCTGCAATAATGGGAGGGGGTTATTGACCACTGGGGGAGTATGGGGAGGTCATCCCCGATTCCCTCCGGTGGTCATCTTGTCATTTAGAGCACATTTTTGTGGCTTGGTCGTAAAAAAAAAAGGACCAAGTCATCCAAGTGTTCGTCAGGGACGCCCTTCTTTTTTTCCATTATCAGCCGAGGACGCCCATGTGTTAAGCATGCCCCAGTCCCGCCTTTGCTATGCTTCCGACACGCCACCATGAACTTTGGTCATCCCCACGACAGAAAGCATTTGAGGATGCCCAAAATCAGCTTTTGATTATGTCGATTTGGGCGACCCTGTGAGAAGGACGCCCATCTTCCGATTTGTGTCGAAAGATGGGTGCCCTTCTCTTTCGAAAATAAGCCTGCATATATTACTGTGGGTGTCTCTAGCATTAGTGTGCGCTAAAATGTTTGCACGCCTACAGCACGGCTCAGTAAACTGGGCCCTAAATAAATATCAAACAATCTGCTATGAGAAAATAAACCCACATTAAAAATGAAAGCTCTAGACCCTGTAATGAAAAATTCCGTTGATTTTTAGATCATGAAAATGACAAGTTACTACATGGGATATTTATGAATTTATTTTGCTGTTTGGATTATAATTCCAAATAGATTACTGTGTTCCACGTGCCATAGCCAATCCCGGCCGATGCTACTGGTGGCACAGCAGAGGTGGAGTGCAGGAAGTGGTGGAAGACGCACACAGGCATACGCACTGTACCCGGAGACGTCACTCTCACGTAAGCTACGCAGCGGCAGGAAGGCGCACTGGTGCAGGGTACCACAACGGCTGAAGCCTTAGCCAGGAGGAAGGCGTTGAGGGAGGGGAGTTTTACAAAATATATGTCAGGATGCGGGGACGGCGAGAGAGAGGAGCTGCTGGGAGGAGACGATGCTGTGAGCAGCGGAGGTGTAGGAAGGCACACAGTCAGACTCGGACAGATAAGTTATTTAGTTAGGGGAAGGCAGGGACAGATGGGGACCGACAGAGCTAACCCCCCCCCCCCTTGATTTGCACCTGGGGCAGTCCGCCTCTACTGCTCCACCCCCGGTACGCCACTGAGTAATGATACTACTTTCAAAATATATTGTGATATGCAATGCTTTTATATAAATCTTGCGAGTCAAAGGCAGAACATAAAAAAAAAATCAAATTTACATTAGATAACAAGCAATACTCAGAGTAAAGAGTAATCTCGGCTAGGGGATATAAATTAAAAAGTATTTAAACAGCATTTATAAACAAATTTTCCAGTAATTGCCAATATAAAGCAGTTAACATGAGTAAACATACTCATTAAAATAAGATTTCATACATTGGATAGATTTCAAGCAATCTATCCCAGTTTCATGCTCAACAAAGACCAATGAACACATATCTTCAGATAGAGTGACCACATTTCCAACATATTGAATTTAACATTCTTTCAAGCCTTAAATATTTTGTAGCACCGGTGTGTACCCAGCAGTAATCGAGCAGTGCCGTGCGCTGCCCGGTTACCGCCAGGTTAGCATGGGAGCCCTTACCGCCACCTGAAATGGCCAGGCGGCAAGTACTTCACTTACCGCCTGGCCATTTCCTGAAAAAAACAAAGACCTGCCTTTTACCTGCTGCGGTAAAAGGGGGCCTTGGCCCGCATCAAAAACACAAATCGATACCAACGCAGGCCCCCTTTTGCCGCAGCTTCGTAAAAGGGGGCCTAAGTCCTAATTATCTCTTTGGCTATGGTTTACCCAGCTATGTAAACCCTAAAATTCAATGCTGGAGCCTGGACTTGGCCCATCATTGAATTTCCAGGTATAATGCTGGTGGCAGTCAGCAATATGCTGAGCACCACCCCTTATAAGTGCTTGCAGCTAATTTGTCCAATGGTTGCTAAATTAACATAAAATGTAATGAGAGAAAAACAGCAATACACACAAATATGAAGTTACACCCTATACCAGTGGTCTTCACTATCTTTTAAGTCGGGGACACTTTCAGGCTCATTTTCGAAAGAAAAGGGTGTCCAAAAAGCGATACCAAAAGGCACATGGGCGTCCCCGTGAAAGAAGTTTGCCCAAATCCAATAATCATAACAGGGCCATAAGGGCGTCCTCAGTGCAAGGACGCCCATCTATGGTCGTCCCCACAGGGGGCGTGTTATGGGCGTTATGTGCAGCATTACGAGATGGGTGCCCCAAGCGTATAACGGCTAGCGAAATGGTTTTGCATGGGTCAGAACATGGGCATCCTTAGTTAGACCTGAAATAAAAGCAACCAGGGTAAGGGGGAAGTCGTCTTTAGACCCATTAACGATTTTGTGCAGTTGGAGAGTGGCGAGAGCGTTGTTGGGAGAGAAAGCTGAGTTTCTTGAGTACCTGTTACCTTTGTCTGTGTGCCGTTGTTGGAACATTTTCACCCTCACCTGCCTCATTTGTGTTTTTCCTTTTCAGCTTTCCCTACTCCTTCTAGCACCCAAACCCAGACACCACTACTCCATCCTCTATCTCCCCCATCCCCTCCCCCTATCCCTCTCCATTCACTGTCCCCAAGTTCATATTTCATTCCCTTACCTGTTTGTATTATCTGTTTGTCTCTTTGTCCTGTGTACTGCTGCAGCGTATTTGTGAAGACTGCTTAGAGAGTGAGTAGCTACAGGGAGTGGCAGGAGAGTGTGTACTGCGTCAGAGAGTGCTTGCAGTGTGGCTCTGCTGTGTGTGACTGCATTGCTTATCGGTGGTGGGAGAGTGAGTGTCAGCTTCTGTTTGCTCCTGCTGTGTTTCACCAAGTTGGTAGGGAGAGGTGAGCATTGGTGTCACTGCATTGCACCTGTAGTGTGGGAAAATGGAGGCACTAAATGCACAGGTGGCTTACATGTTGGAGGAAGAGGGGAGGCACCGCAGGAGGTACTCACGCCCCAGAGTTTTCAGGCCGTAGCAGTTTCCTAGACCTCACTGACCTGCACTGTCTCACTAGGTACCGCTTTGATAGGGCTGCCATTCAGCACCTTTGTGACCAGCTCCAACCCCTCCTGCAGCCCAGGACCCATAGGAACAACCCCATCCCTGTGCACCTAAAGATCACTGCTTCTCTATCTTTTCTGGCCACTGGGAGTTTCCAGTCTGTCTTATCTATGAACATGGGTCTCACCCAAGCTTCCATTTCTAACTGCCGCACCCAATTCCTTGATGCCTTCCTTACACGCACCTCTGAGTACATCACCTTCCCCACCACCCCCCAGGCCCTGCAGAACAACATGGCTGGCTTCTATGCCATAGCTCGCTTCCCCTCGGTCATAGGCGCCATTGACTGCACACATGTTACACTCAGAACCCCCCCCCCCCCCCCCCCGGGCACGAAATGCCACTTATAGGAACAGGAAAGCATTCCACTCACTCAATATGCAAGATGTGTGTGACGCCCAGGGGGAGATTCTAGACGTGTGTGCCTGATACCCAGGTTCTACCCATGATGCCTATATATTGCAGCACTCAGGAATCTTCCACAAGTTTGAGCGAGGTGAGATCACCGGCGGATGGTTCTTAGGTAAGTGCAGCATGGATCTGCCCAAACTCCTCCTCCATATCTCCTCCACCAAGCAACCCTCCACAGCCCACTATTCCCCCCCCCCCCCCCACCTCCACAAGGTACCCGCTCCAAACAATACACACTCATCTTTCTCATCCTGCTTCTCCCCAAAGGTGACAGAGGCTACCCACAGCGGAGTTGGTTCATGACCCCCATAGTGCACCCACAAACAGGGTCCGAGGAGAACTATAACAGTAGACATTGGACCACCCGTAGCATCATCGAGCGCACTTTCGGACAACTCAAGAACAGGTTCCGATGTCTGGACCGTTCTGGAGGGGAGCTCCCGTACAGACCTCAAAAGGTGGCAAAGATATTCCTGGCCTGCTGCATGCTACATAATTTGGCAATGCGCAGAGGACAGGCTCTCCCAGAAGAGCCACAGCCACCACAGCAACAGGCCCCAGATGAACAGGATGAGGAGCCCCCTCCACCTACTGCCCACAGAGCAGAGCACAGTGCACACCAGCTGGGGGTCAGAGCCAGGCAAAGACTGATCAAGACAAGTTTTGTGTGAGAGTAAGTTGACATTTATTTCTATGACATTTACATACCAACACCACCCCCTTCCCACAACCATCACCCACTGTGTGCATATTCCCCTCCCTCCAACCCTCCCCCACCCCCCAGCATGTCCCATCACTTTCCCCGTCCCCTCCTATCCCTCCCACCGTGTTCCTTTGCAGCTGGTGCTGCAGGGCAACTCTGTTGAGAGTCCTCTGATCAGCTCCCACTCTCCTCCTCTGTGTCCACAAGGCAGCCTGCTGCCTGGGCTGCCCTGTGGAAGTCCAGCCACCTTGCGCTCTGTGGCTTGCCATGCAACCTGGGCACAGGACCCAGAAGGGGAGCTGGTGTGGTGGCTGCTGGACCAGTGGCTGAGGAGGCTGAGGATCTCAAGCTCCTCTTCTTAGCGGGTGGTTGCTGTGTAGTGGTGGAAGTAGACGCCAGATGTTGTTGCGGCATAAAGGCTGTACTAGGTGCTTTCAGGTCACACTGTAGGCCCTCGATGCTGTGCTCCAGCTGTTGGAGCTGCTGTACCACATGATGTTGGGCCTGTACCACTTCCCGTTGCACCTGGAGTGCTTCCCGTTGTAGCTCCAATTTCTGGCGCCGGTAATCTTCCATGTGCACATTCTGGCCCAGCAGTTGTGTGGCGAGGCACAGTAGCTGCCTCCTCTGGCTGGATGTCCTCTGCTGAGGAGGTGCCCCCCTTCTGCATCTTCTTCTTCTTCAGTGCCACCATCGGCAAAGGCTGCGGGTGGTGGAGGGAGAGCCTCTGCTGTGGGTGGTGGAAGGAGAGCCTCTGCTCAGGGCCGTGCCAACACGGTAAGCGAGGTAAGCATGGCAGGAGGGCGCCATCCTCTGGGGGGCGCCCCGCCGCACCATGCTTACCTCGCCCTCTTCTCCCCAGATCCTTTTCCTTTTTTTTTTTTGTTTAAATTTACCTCTGTCCGGCGGCAGCGTAGCGTTAGTGAGAAGGAGGCGGCGCTCCCCCGCCCCGATGTGTCAGTCTTCCCTTCGCTCAGTTCCGCCTTCTTCTGACATCAGAAATGACGTCAGAAGAAGGCGGGACACTGAGCGAAGGGAAGACTGTCTGACACGTCGGGGCGGGGGAGTGCCGCCTCCTTCTCACTAACGCTACGCTGCCGCCGAACAGAGGTAAATTTAAACAAAAAAAAAAAAGGAAAAGGATCTGGGGAGAAGAGGGCGGGTAGTGTAGCGATCGTTTTCGGGGGGGGGGCAACTGCAGGGGGGGCGCCGGAGAGGGGGGGCGCCAACTGCCGGGGGGCGCCGGAGACCCTAGGCACGGCCCTGCCTCTGCTGCAGGTGGTGGAGGGAGAGCCGGCGCTGCTGCTGCTGGGTCCTGTGGTTCCACCCCATGGTTCTGTGTGCTTTCTTGTGCAGGCCCACTGGTTTGCTGCTCTGTGTGCTGGGTCTGGTGGCCACTAGGGCCAGCTTCTTCCTCTGACTGGCTGTCATCACCTGCATAGCAAAAGGGGAGGAAGTGTGTTGGTCAAAATAACCAACCTTTGTTTTTCAGCATTCATATACATAGCTCCACAGGCAAAGACCCAGCAAAGAGATGGTGAGGAATGGGATTGGGAGGCAAGCCACAGATGTCATTGTACAGAGCTGGAGACGAGGAGCGCAGTGTACTACAGAGACTGATGTGGAAGAGAACCACACAGGCAGGTGGGTAGACATAGAACTGTGGAAGGAGTGCAGAGAACACAGTGGCTACAGCACAGAGGTGTGGGAAGGACATATGCAGAGTTTGGTGATGAGAAAAGAGGAGGGAGTGAGGAAGGCCCCCAAAGCTGTGAAACAGTGGTAACCTACACACACATTGCTGGAAATCCTCCCCCCTCCCCCCTGCTACTTCCTGTGTCATGGTCTGTAATGAATAGTGATTTGCATTGTATGTGGTGTTCTCAACCCCTTCCTCTACTGAGGAGCACCACATTGTCCCCCACGTGTGTAAAACAGAGTGTAGTGCAGCACAACAGATGCCCCAGCTTCCTAATGATGAACCTACTGTACCTGAGCCCTCTGGCTGTGCTGATGTGTCAAGAGACCCAATGCCATGGATCCCCTCTGGCCCCTTGGAGCCAACAGATTCTTGCACCACAAGTTCAAGATAAGCTCACACTGTAAACCCCCTGGTGGCAGAACAAGGTATTACAATGATGGTACCAAATATGTCACAGTGTTTCCCCAAAATGACTCAACACCAACCAGGGAGTTTAACAATAAAAATAAAATATTTTTTATTAGTTGAATTATATTTAAATGCTAATGAAATTTTTCCAACTTGCAAATTTAACATATGTATTTCAATTACAGGTTTGCAACACAAATCAGTTTAGTCTCTAGAAACATTGAGCGCATCCTCAGATAAGTATAAATATTAGTCACATAAATCATTTAAGTACATTCAATTCCACAAAACACCAGACTCTTCAAAGTCTCCCCTCTCCTGTCCCTCAGACCCCTGGAGACCCCCAAGGATCCCAACATGTAAGTTTTCCTGTACTCTTTTTTTTCTTCTTTTAGTTATCTCTCACTTATTGTTCAGGTTTCCTTTACTATTTTCTCTTATGTGCACTTTTTAAAATAGTTTCAGTCACTTAGCTGCTCTCTTTGTTTTCTCTCTCTGGCTCTCTTGAACGGTGGGCGCCTTTTCTTTCAGGTGATGATCTCCAGCATCAACTTTCTTCCAGTCTTTCCATAGTAACATGTTCTCACCAATACAGCTCCTTCCCAACTGCCAGCCTGAGCTGTTTGTAACTCTCCTGAGAGTTCCATCAGCATGCGGAACACTCAGCGCATGCACACAGACTACTCAGTTTCACTGCACTGCTCACTGTCTCTACACCAGATCTAGAAGGAGCCAGGTAATCTTTTCAAATTTAACCCATAGGGTTACAATACCTGTCAGCCACCTCTTCCCTTTCTGCTACTTAGGTGCTAAACAAACACTTCTTGCATCTTGCAGGATAACTGGTCAAGAGGATTGCAAGAGACAGCAGTGGGCTGTAATACACTGCACTCTGAGAGCCATGATTGTTTCTACCCAATTCATTGTACAGATGTCTTGTTCCCTATTGGACACACTGATTTGTGGCTGCCTGTGGGGTGGAGGAGGGGAGGGGAAGAGGCCCTGAGAATGGATGTGTGCATCCCTCGTGGTCAAGGGCTCCCTATTTTCTGTATGTTCTCTGCATTCAAATCTTACCTCTATTTTCACCAGGTTCACGGGTATCCACAGTAGGTAGTTTTTCTCCCGCTTTCCACCTCATGTGTCTCCCCGCTAGGTTCCATCCTTCTTTACGTGGTGAACCCCAGTCCCCTTTTATGAAGTGACCACCCATTCTCAAGGTTGTTGGGGATGGGGAGGGGGGAAGCATATATGCACTGAATGTCTTTTCCACATTATTCAACACAGTCCTACTATCCTCCATAGTTATGGAACAACAACATTTCTAAATTCTATCCTGCAAATTAATTTCAAGGTGGCCACAGGTGCATGCCTACCACAGCCTTGAGCCCTTAAGTCATGGTGAGGGAGAGGGGTTCTGGTTACAGTTCCTATTCTAAATTACCTGCAGGTGGCTACAACCCGGTGCCTATATAATTCCCTAACCTGTGCTCTTCTGTACCTGATGTATTATATTGCAATTGTGATGAAGTAAACATCCATCTAATGCTTGTACCATTGTTTTCCCTTTTCTCCTCAGCACTATATACCATTGCTGATACATTCAATGTGAAATGATCACTCAGCTGTTTCTAGCTCCTTCCTCGCCCTCACCAATGTGGTTTGGTTGTGGGTAAGGGTGTCTGGTGATCAGAAGCAAACATAATCTATGTGCTACCTATAGTTATCTGCAAGTTTCTACTTGGCAGATCACTAGTGCTAGACAACATACCTATTATTTACACAACTCTGTGCTATGGGGCTCTATGGTAAGGGTTCCTCAACAAAAATGCCCGCTCAGCCTCCCCCCCCCCCCCCCCCTTACCATACAGCCATGAAGTTTGGAAGGAACACATGGCCTTCTCTATGGCCACACTTATGACACATGTGTACCAATGTTTTCTCTGTCACACTTCACCTGTCATGCAACCCAGCTTGCCGACTCCTCTCACATCAACCTCAGCATTTGATAATATGTAGTGCACAAAGTAGAGACACACACCCTGTTATATGAAAAAATATCCGTGTATTTAACAAAAAAAAAATAGACCTATGTACAATTCCGCTCCCCCCCAAAGTCCTTCATGGGGAGGCCACGTCCTCGTCTCTGCAAGGTGTTGTTCAGCAGGCTAATGAGCAGCACCAGGAGCAGCCTCTGCGCCCTGAAGTGCTGCTCGTTAGCCTGACACATTGCTGACATCTCCAGCCTCATTGCTGACATCTCCAGCCTCATCGCTGACACCTCCTGCAGCAACTGGTTTGGGCTATTCACCAGTTGCTGCAGGAGGCGCAGTGCTGGGGCTAGAGCTAGGGCTGGTGATGTTGATGGGGCTGGTGCTGGAGATGGTGTGGAGAGGGCTGGAGGTGTTGGGCCCTCCTCCTCGAGGGGAGGCATGTCATGCCAGGGGTCGTCCTCCTCCTCCTCCTGCTGCTCCTCCTCCACCACCAGAGCAGGCAGTCCTGACTCCTCCTTCTGCTCCTCCTCCTGCTGCTGGTGCCTTGTATATGTAAAAGGATTGTCCTTGAGATCAGCACATTCAACATGGCTTCCAAAGTGCAGGAGCTGGATGCTGGCATGAGGCAAGAATGGGGAAAGGTGGGGTCAGTGGTGAGCCCTGGGCTAGACACATGGGGTGTGAGATGCATGAGATGACATGACAGGGAACCCTGGAAGCTGGTCTGAAAAAGGAGTACACTATAAGATGTGTTGGCAGGGAACACTCATTCCTCAGCAGCATGTTAGCATTTTGAGTTGTGACTATGGTAGGATGACCATTTTTTTCACTACAACTGTGATCAAATATGAATCATGTTTTCCATTAACATGTCACTTCCAGCTGCCTGCTGGGATTCTCATCTTAAAACACAATCTACTAAAATATACAGCCAAGAAGGACAGACTCTAACAAGATTTTCACTGCTAACAAGACCTGATTCAAAGTGTGTGGAGGTCCTTTTCAAAAAACTGCTGTGTGGGAAACTTTACTGGACTATGTAGTCCAGTAAAGGTTGTCTAGATATTTAACTCAAATCCACATAAAATAGCACTCAGGTGGAGTTTTGACAATTATGCATGTGTGTGCACACAAGCATGCTTATATGCTGGAATTCTAAACATTTATGTTTGTATTTTATTTATTTATTCATGACATTTATACCCTACATGTTCAATGTGGCTTACAAACAATAAAGTGAATAAAACATAATAATGTACAGAATATAACACAAATTACAATAAATTCAAGAAGCAAATTAATGCATGTGCAGTAAGTAACCAGGGATTTAGACTATCTCAAGGACAAACCAATAATTAAGGGTGGATAGGTGAGAGAGCATAACTAGGCAGGACTAGATGGGAAACGAGATTAAGACAAGGATGTGGGTAAAATTCAAATAGAGTTCTTTGTATTCATTAAGGCCAGACTGAAGAATTACCCCCACAATGGCAGAAGGAAAATTTTAGCCATTAATATTTGTTCAGCTATTTCACAAAGCCAGCTCTCCAAGGGGTCCTTTTACCAAGCTGCGCTAAAAAGTGGTCGGTGCTGGTGTCAGCATGTGGGCTTCCCACATGCTTGGCAGTAAAATGGCTGCCATGCCACATTTTTTTGCCACACGCTAACTTCCCCATTAGCTCGTGGCCATTATTTAGGAGGCAATAAGGGCTCCCATACTAATTAAGTAGTGCACAGTAATGTGCCTGTGCTACCCAATTAGCTCACCCATGCCTACTCTCTGCCCACAGGCACACCTTCCTTGCGGTATTAGAATGCACTGAGCGGGAAGCTACCAAAGGATATCTCAGCGTGTCCCACGGTTGTGCCTTTGTAGTATGTGATAGGCCCACGTTAGGCCTACTGTGTCTTAGTAAAAGGGACCCCAAATCTTTTCAATATTGACCAATGTCACCTATATAATTATTTTGCAAGTTAATACAATGTAAAATCCACCCATTCTTACATAGTTATTCACAATAGTAGAGGAAATTTTAATAAAGGAAATACAGTTATTGCTATTGGATATTGCTCTCTCTCTCTCTCTCTCTCTCTCATTCAGGGGCCCTCTTACTAAGCTGCGTTAGGCTCTAAAGCGCACCTAAAGCAACAAAAAAAATAGAGTACCGTAAGATGCAGTACAGCATCCCATGGTAATTTTAGAATGTGTGCACGCTAACTACGTGCTAAATAATTTTCATATTATTTGAGGGGAAATGTAAGGGACAGAGAGTGGGATTTCCTGCACCAACCAGTTAGTGTATCTATATTACTGTGTGCTAACTGGTTAGTACAGGATCCATTGCCACCTGTAAACTAGGTGATGGTAAGTATTTGCAAAGAAATTTTTTTAACTGTTTTCATGTTAATGACATTAGCGCGAGGCCATTAATGTAAAAAAACAGAAAAATGTTTTTTATGGCTGCAGTAAAAATTGCCTTCGTGCGCAAGAAAGACATGTGTAAGGGTGTACTAAGGCCTCTTTTTTACCACAGTTTAGTCTTTTTGTTTACCAACATTAGAAAAATATTTCTAGTTTTGTTTAGAGAGGTGTGGTAGCCCTGTTAATCCACTTTTAAAGGTAATCAATAGAAATAAAACAAAATAAAACATGGAAAAGAGAATAAGATGATACCTTTTTTATTGGACATAACTTAATACATTTCTTGATTAGCTTTCAAAGGTTGTCCTTCTTCGTCAGATCGGAAATAAGCAAATGTTGGTAGATGACAGTATATATAAATGAAACATCAAAGTATTTCAGTGACAGTCTAACAGGATGGGTGGAGGTGGATAGGTTAGAGACAGGGGGATATGCATGGAAACATCAAAGCATAGCATTTCAGTAACAATCTAACAGGATGGGGGTGGGTAGATGTGAGATAGGGAGATATGCATGGAGACAGGAGGGTGACAAACAAAGCAGTACAACTTTATGGTTGTTAATGGGCTAGAAAACCCAGATCTTTGTTAAATCCTGTCTTGTCCTGTTTTGTTTTTAAATTATCCCCCCCCCCCCCCTGTTTAGTAAGCCACACTAGCAGCTGCCATGTGCTAACGCCAGCACAGCCCATTCCCTTTGAATGGGCTCTGTTGGAACTGCCACGCGGCTTAAGGCCAAGGAAAAACATATTCTTTAATGTTTAACGTAACTAAAAAGATCTTTTAGGAGTAGTTGCTTATTTGACTGCACACCAGCAAACTGAGCTTCAGAAGTTGTTGTAGCAACTCATTACTGTGAATATCTCTGGGTTTAGGAACCTGTATGTAGCTCGGTATTCAGCATATGGTACAGATATAATACCAAACAACTCTGAAACAATTTCTGGAGCTCTTCTGTACATAATAAAAGTGAAAGTATTTGTTTATTGTTGCTTGGAATTGTCTCTGAAACATCTTCTATGAAGACAAAGCAATACTCTTAACCAGCTGACTTCTTCAGAACATTATAGTTATTATTTCACAGTGGACTGGTTGACCAGAAATCAGCCCAGCTGAGGCACTTAAATGTACAGATAAAAGTCCACATATGTTTACTATTTTCTAATGCAATTTTTACTGCCACCAGGTTAAATCCTTTGTTTCAAGGTTCTTTATTGCTTACAAGTGGAGTTGTGTGTTCCTTTTTTCCTTCCTCTGTTGCCATAAGCTTAGTCTTCTCAACTTGCTGTTTCTTATTTGTTAGCTTGCTAGATTGCATCTTTGTTTTCAAGCTCAGCTTTCTACTAACTAGGGATATAGTCAGGGGAAAGAAAAATCATTGGTTCATTTTCAGTTTGTTTCAGTTATGTTTCTTGTATTTTGGACTTTTTGTTCAATTCCACATGTTAATGTTAATAAAAATTCACAGCATGTTAGAACTTTTTAACACAGTCAAATCAAATTTATGTGAATTAATTTGTAGGTTAATGTGCCTTAAATCAATTTTGCATTCACCAAATTTATTAAGGTGCACTAATAAAACAAATATATGCAATTGAATGCACATCCCTACAACTAACTATATACTACTTTATACAAAGTACAATATGAAAACATTCTGTCACTAGAACAATCTCGGGAACTAAATAAATATGTCACTTTCACCAGAAACAATTTTGCAGCAGGGAAATTGTTAATAATTTGGTGTTTGCATTCAGCTTTGCCTTAGCTGTTCTATTTCTGCCATTCAGGTTATAAATAATCAGTGTTTTTATTGTGCAGGGGAGAAAGGAGAATCGCTGGACATGGGAGAGGGGAGGGCAGGGGGGAGAGAGGAGAATCGCTGAACATGGGAGAGGGGAGGGCAGGGGAGAGAGGAGAATTGCTGGACATGGGAGAGAGGAGGGCAAGGGAGAGAGGAGAATCGCTGGACATCGATGGGGGGGAGAGAGGAGAATCGCTGGACATGGATGAAGGAGCAGGCAGGGAACAGAGGAGAATTGCTGGACATGGAGGGGAGGGCAGGGAAGAGAGAATTTCTGCACATGGATGGGAGGGGGGTGCAGGGAAGAGAGAATTGCTGGACATGGATGGGAGGGGAGGACATGATGGGAGGGAAGGGCAGGGGAGAGAGGAGAATCGCTGGACAGATGGGAGGGGAGGGCAGGGAAAAGAGAATTGCTGAACATGGACGGGAGGATAGGGCAGGGAAGAGAGGAGAATCATTGGTCATGGATGGCAGGGGAGGACAGGGGGCAGAGAAGAATCGCTGGACATGGATGGCAGGGGAGGACAGGGGGCAGAGAAGAATTGCTGGACATGGATGGCAGGGGAGGACAGGGGGCAAAGAAGAATTGCTGGACATGGATGGCAGGGGAGGACAGGGGCAGAGAAGAATCATTGGACATGGATGGGAGGGGAGGACAGGGAAGAGAGGAGAATCGTTGGACATGGATGAGAGGGGAGGGAAGGGGAGAGAGGAGAATCACTGGACATGAGAGGGCAGGGGAGAGAGGAGACATGCTGGACATGGATGGAGGGGAGGGAAGAGAGGAAAGAGATGCACATGGATGGGAGGGCAGGGAAGAGGATGGAGAGGATAGCAGGACATAGAGGAGAATTGTTGGACATGGATGGATGGAGGGGTTGGTGGGGAGAGAGGAAAAATGCTGGACTTGGATGGAGGAGGGGGGAGAGAGAATTATTGCTTTATATGGATAGAGGGAAGGGAAGAGAGGAGAAATGCTGGACATGGATGGAGGGGAGGAGAGAGGAGAAGTGCTGGACATGGATGGAGGGGAGGAAAGAAAAAAGAAGAAGATGCACATGGATGGAGATGAGGGAAAGGGAAGAGAGGAGAAAAACTGCAAATGGATGGAGAAAATAGGCAAAAGCTGGATCCATGTTATACCTCCTCCAGTCAATTCCATGGAGGAGGACCCAGCTTTTACTTATGGATGTATGGCAAAAAATGAAGAAGAAAGAAGGAAAGCAAAGAAATAAATGGAAAGGAAGCCCTGGAAACGGAGTTAAGGGAACAGATGGAGAGCAGCAGAATCAGAGACTGTGACCAATATGGATAGAAAAACAAAGTCTCCAGACAACAAAGGTAGAAAAAAATCATTTTATTTTCATTTTAGTGTTTGAAATATGTCTAATCTGAGAATTTACATCTGCTGTCTTATTTTGTACTGGGTATACTGGAGCTGTAACAGCTTACAGAAATTATTTATAATGAAAAAAATCACTTTATTTTTTTCTCCTATACTAGTATAATATTTTCAATGATGTCTGTTTATATGCACCATGGCTGGTATAAGGGGTGTGGCTAATGTGGGTGTGGTTATCAGGGGTGGAGCCATATGTGGTGACCCCGCCCATGAGCATCGGCAACTTTTTTTTTACAAAAAAAAGCACTGTAAATAATTCTGTTACCCTTTCATTCCTAAGCTTCTATTTCTATAATACAGTGGTTGGAAAGAGTACTCTTTATTAATTTCATTGCTTGCCCCCTATTCCCCATACTGTCTTACACCAGATAGCAAGAATATTAATCTATTGCAAGAGGAAGAGTTTATTGCCTAAGTTCCTACCACTATTCAAAAGTACTTTGCAGATAATTGGCCAGACTTCACCTCTGTTTTGATGTGGTTGAACACTTTCAAGGCTTTTCTACAAGGACAAATTCTTGCTTATTCCTTTAGAAAATAGAGCACTGTTAATGTGGAGTTATTACAGTTGGATCAGGACACTAAGAGCTGAAACTCCTAAACTGCCAAGGCGGAGACCCATTTTTAGTTGTCCGATTACAGGAGCTCCATTATAGATGTCATCAATAGTTATAAGGCCAGATCTTCCATTTTTTTCAACAATCTGCCATTGAGGGACTGGTGCTCCATAAATCGCCAGGCCTGGATGACATTCCTATAGAATTTTATAATTTATCTAGGGTAGATCTGATCCCGTTATGAAAATATTATTTAATGCTCTTCGTGATCTCCCACAATTAGGGGGATCATTAGTAGAAGCAAGAGTTGTGGTGTTATATAAACCAGGTCAGGAACTTGGGAAGGTCCAAAACTACCAACCGATTTCATAATCGATGTGGACTGTAAAATGTATTCTAAGATTTTAGCTATGAGATTTCAGAAGGTGTTGGATGATTTGATGGGCCCAGAACAAATGGGGTTTCTCTCAGGTAGAATGTCATATGACAAGTCTGTTTTGTAATGTTATCTAGACTGCTTCCACTCAGACAGCTGATATAGCACTATCCCCTGAGGCCAAAAAGGTGTTTAATAGTGTTGAGTGGAAGTATTTGTTTGCTGTCTTGGAATGGTTTGGTCTGGGCCCTCAGTTCACTCAACGCATTCAAATCTTATATACTAAACCAGTTGCCTAACTGCATATCAATGGCCTTGTTTCTGAGGGTATCACCTTGACCAGATTGGAAAGACATGTGATTAAATGCAAATTTCTCTGTTGTTACAGAATTGCCATTTCTGCTATGAAAGGTTTGGTACCATCTGTCAGAAAATTACCTTGCTATAGCATATATGATAGGTCGTAGCATTGTGCTTTCATGAGATAGGTGTGTTGTTCTACAACACTCCAAGGATTGCTGTGGTTAACTAAGAGGTCCTTTTACTAAACTGAGGTAAGTTTTGCACTTAACACATGTTTAATGGAAACATTAATCCACAATAAGCGCAAAACCTCTGTGATAAATACAGGGAGTGTGTCCTGAATCTGTCCTGTATTTACCATACAGAGCACAGAGTTACAGAGCACCTGCACTAACAGGCACTGCATGCAAGGTGGTATGGTCCCACTAATAAAAGATAAATAAATAAGAACTGACACAGTGGTGCAAACCTTTCCATATGTATTCCAATTATCCTCCTTCCAAATGAACCCAACCACACCCTTCAACCCCCTCTTCTCCCTCCCACATATGGAGATATCCTCAATCTCCCCACTACACATGGTGACACCCCCCAGAAGACCCCCACCTCACATGGCAAAACTCCCAGATCTTTCCACCACACAAGATGAGACCCCCTTTACCCACCACCACACATAGTGATAGACGTTAAGGCCCCACTATACATGGCAGCACCCCCCCCCCCCAGGCCCAATTGAAGGGCTATGCCACCTGACACACCAAGTCCACCCCTTACAATAAATTCTACTCCTGACATCAAAACCATGCCCTCCCCTCTAGAGCCCTGCCCTCCCCTGGGACTTTCTTGGGAGCTTCCACCCAGATGTACGCCATCATCCAAAATCATGCTGATGACCCTAGCAGTAATCTTGTGGTACTATCACTAGAAGGCTCACGCTTAGGGACAGCCCAACCATTAGGCCACCTGAGGTGAGGGCCTCAGGCAGCACTCTTCAGGAGCATCAACTCGGAAAGTGGCTTTGCAGTGTTTTACCTTGTCACAGTGATGTTCCAAACTCTGCAATGGCAGTGATTTCCATACGCTGCCCTGCTGCTGCCAGCACCCGCCTCGTCCCTTTACTGTGGCTGCCTCTCTAAAGTAACTTCCTGCTTCATCAGAGGCTCAGGCAGCCACAGTAAAGGGAAGAGGCAGGTGCCGGAGGCGGCAGGGCAGTGTATGGGAATCGCTGCCGCTGCTGGGTTTGGAATGTCACCGTTATGAGGTAAAATGCCTAGGGGGGGGTGGCATCTTGGCCCCGGAGGTTGCGGCATATCAGCCCGAGGGGGGGGGGGGCACAGCATGCTAGCTCCGCTTCAGACAGTGCCTTGTCTTGCGCCGGCCCTGCTCAAGCTGATTACTTAATGGTAAAAACAGCTTAGTAAAAGGGCCCCCCAAATCTCAAAATGTCTCCTTTAAATAATTAGCTCTGTAATATGTAGTGTAAAGATATGTCTGTACATTATGTTGGGAGGGTTGAAGAATTTGGAGTTGTGGCATTTATAGCTTTGCTAGTTTCAAAAGGTATTTCCTAAAAATAAGAGCAAGGTGAAGTGTAAATTCCTCACGAGCCCTTTTCTACTCATATACTTAGAGTTCACCATGCTATGACAAATTCATAACTTGTTTATAATATTCTTTGGCACTTCCTTTAATTATAAGTGGTTTTCATATCCAGAAATTTGTAAATGTGTTCTTTTCTTTTTCCTGTTTCCCCATAAAACCCTATGGAGCAGGGCCATTTTAAATGGTTATGAGCACATTTAATGAGGCAATGTGCTGACTGAAGCATAATCAAGTTTTCTTGGCTGTATGCCCATAGTCTAATCACTGTGCTTTACCACCCAGTTCCAGATGCTGGCAACAACTCTAAATATTAGGAAAGGGATAATGATGGTCATACATATTATGATAACGTAATTAATCTACTATGATATTCCAAGTGACAACTAGCTATAAAATGCACATAGAGGGTTAGTAGTGACCCAGTAATAATAATGGAGACACTGGCTGTTGGCTGGTTAAATTGCTTGGTCAGGGCTAGCCACTAATTTTCAGCAGCAATTAACCCGCCAAGGGCCCCTTTTACCAAGCTGCGACAAAACGGGGCTCGCACTGGTGTCGGCGCATGTTTTACATGTGCACTGAGGCCACCTTTTACCACAGCTGGTAGAAGGGAAATCTCGCTTACCTACAGGAAATGGCCTGATGCAAAGTAAAGCAGTTGCCAAGCGGCCATTTTTGGGGGGGAGCCCTTATCGCCACCCACTGAGGTGGCGATATGGGCTCCTGCGTTAATCCGGTGGTAACCGAGCAGCGCACAGAACTGCCTGATTACCACCGGGTATACTCTGGCGCTACAAAAATTAATAAATTTTTGTAGTGCCAGAAGTGACAGCGCACTAGGGGTAGGAAGTACCGCTGGACTGCTGCAATAGCCCAGTGGTACTTCCTGTATAGCGAGTGGTAAGCCCACGTTGGGCTTACTGCCGCTTATTAAAAGAGGCCCTAAGTGTGCTGAAAATTGTGGTTAGTGCCTACCTGAAAGCCAGCTCTGCTGGGGGGTTCTGGAGGTGGAGTCAGCATTTGGCCGCTTTAGCCTTTAAGGACTAAATTCTATATATGGTGCCTGAAAATTCTGTGCGGAAAAAAACAATTCACCTAGGAGTATTCTCTAAAGTACGGCTAAATTTTATAGAATAGGCTTAAATTTCTGTGCGGTATATAGAATATGCCGTGCACCCCTCCACGCGACCAAATTTAGTCACGGCCATTTATGCCACGTTTTAATAGATGTGGGTAGTAACGAAGTCGTTGTACTTTGTTCCAGTACTTAAGTTCAACTGGTAGTTCTTTTACTTGTAACGAGTTACATTTTTTTCAAATACTTTTTATTTGTAATGAGTTACATTTAAGCTGTACTTTTGTACTTAGTAATGAAGTATATATTTGGAAAGCAGTAAAAAAAAAGTATTTCCATCCCTCTGTTTCTCCCCCTCTACAGGCTTTCCAAATGATGTCAGATGTGGCTTGCAGATGATTGGACCTGAACTTCTGGTTCCAAACACAGCTGAGCTGGGTCTGGAAGTTCAGGTCCAATCAGAGACAAGCCAGGGTGTGACATCACCTGGAAATCCTAGTCCACGCCCTCTACACCTGCCCAGAACAGCTGTTGATTGGCTAGTACTTTGTTGTTGACAGGTTCAGCTACTTCCCCAGCCTGAACCATACCTTCACTGCATGCACGGCCTGCGGCTCTCTCCCCTCCCAGCCACCTAGTGGTTAGGGTGGTGGACTTTGGTCCTGAGGAACTGAGTTTGATTCCCGGCACAGGCAGTTCCTTGTGACTCTGGGCAAGTCACTTAACCCTCCATTGCCTGCCGCATTGAGCCTGCCATGAGTGGGAAAGTGCGGGGTACAAATGTAATAAAAAAAAAATCAAATCAGTGTTGTTGTTGGATATAGTGGAAGAGATGAAGAAGAATGGAAAAAATTACACATGGACAGAAGACCTTTGGATAGAGAGTTAAAAGAAGACAGGAAAGCAGTAACCAGAGACTTGAACCAACACAATTAGAAAAAATAAATGGTCAGACAGCAAAGGTTGAAAAAATATATATTTTTAGGATGAAGCAGCTGTGTTAGTCCACTTAAAAAGTTAATAAATACAAAGAAAAGAAAAATACAACAAATAATAAATAAGGTGACACCTTTATGTTGAACTATATACATTTTTCATGGCCGTAGTTTGGGGGGGTTGAGGGGGGCATTGCCCCCCCAAACGCAGGGCCGGTACAACCAGGCTGCAGGCAGCTCTCGGTCCCCTCTGCCCACCCTCAGCTGCCCGACAGCCCTTCTCTCCGTTCCTGCCGCCCTGCATTTAAACCTTTTACTTTAAGTCGAAGTGATGGCAGTGAAAAAAACAGCACAGCACAGCAGGCTCGCCTCCAGCCTTTCCCTTCCCTCTCAGTGTCCCGCCTTCCTCTGATAATGTATTTCCTGTTTCCGTGAGAATCGATGGACATGGATAGGGGAGGGCAGAGGAGAATCATTGAACATGGATAGGAGGAGAGGGAAGAGGAGAATCGCTAGACATGGATGGGAGGGGAGGGCAGGGAAGAGAGGAGAAATGTTGGACAAGGATGGAGGGAAGGAAAGACAAACGAAGGAGATGCACATGGATATAGGGGAAGGGAGAGAGAAGAAATTCTGGATATGGATGGAAGATAAACTGCTCAATTTAAGGGCTGGATCGGAACACTTTGAGGGTAGATGCTGAAACTGGAGGAAGGATAGGGACAGGGCTACAGATGGTAGACAGGATGCATAAGGACACAGGAGGATGGTGGACATGGTGAGAGAAAAAAATATCAGATGGAAAAAAGACACTGCATAAAACAAAAGACACTGGGACCAAAGCGAATAGAAAAACTAAATGCTCAGACAACAAGGGTAGAAAAAATTATTTTATTCAGAATTTATTAATTGGAATATGTCAGCTTTTGGAAATGTGCATCTGTGATATTTTGCATGTAAGTTTCAATTTCTCTAGTATTGCTGCATGCCGAGTCTGACTTCTTGAAGTAACTTTCCAGTTCAGTATTTTGTCTTCATATTTTTTTATTTCTAGTTCCTTGTGTCATATCTGTTGTGTCATGTGTTTTTCATATGTGATCAAGGTGCAGTATTCTGCTAGCGTGTAGTATTGCAGCCCTTTTTGTTTTGTTTTTTTCACTAGGTAGTATATTGGTGTTTTAGAATCCAATGTAATTACAATGCTACCTTGCCACGCTTAAGGTTGTAGCTCGTCCTGACCTTGGAATTAGTGTTGTTATGGTTTGGTAAAGTTATGAGTGTGTTTTTGCACAAGTTTGTGTATGAAGTGGAGAGATTGTGTGTTGGCCTTACTGAGGTGGCACCAAAAGATCAGAAAGGGTTTTAGAGCCTAAATCATGACACACTATCTCTTGAAGGATCTACATATAGAGCCTATTCATTTCTAATGTCAACACTAGCATGGTATGGGAAAGGGGGTGGGGAAATACTACTGGAGAGGAAGAAGGAGTGCTGGGTAAGGAAGAAAGAAGGAAGGAAGAAAGAGCTTGCTTTTTTGGGAATAACCATAATGAATATGTATGATATATGCAAATGAATATGCTAATATGACCGGCCCCATCCTCCCCCCCCCCCCCCCCAAATAAAACAGTCAAACATTATTTTACTAACTTTCAGAGACCAAACCCTACTTCTTCAGGTCAGGACAGTATACTGCTGTAATAGTATGCTTGTCCTGACTTAAGGAAGTTTTGGCCACTAAAAACTAGTAACAAACTGTAATAAGTTAGTCCAATAAAATAGCATCACTTTATTTTCTGCTTTGTTTTATTTGTTAATTTTTAATGTAACAATCGAATATGTAAGTTTTTGAAATTTATATCTGCACTCTTTATATTTTGCATGGTACAAAGAGATGTGGCTTCCTCAGGGGACTTGATGCTGCCTTCCTTCCGTGGTACTGCCAGAACTGGAACCACAGCAGGGGAAGCCTGTTCAAGGCCAGGGTGCAGCTCTGAGAAGTGCATCGCTGGAAGAAAGACTGCCAAAAGGTTCTGTGCCTGAAGGAGAACCGGATTGTGATCAGGATTATTGGAAGCAGCCTTGGATTACTTACTGATTGCCCAAAGAGATGTGTAATGGACAGGAGAGCCTGTACATATGTACATACATAAGGTTCCTAGTGTAAATTTTGGAGAAGTGGCTGAGACTGTGATACATGGTCTTGATTAGAAGGAAGATTCTCTTTAGAGCAAATTCGAGTTGTAAATAAGGAGTTACAAAGCAGTTTACCTGCCTGTTGCAGAATGTTCAGTAAAGTTGAATTTGCATAAAATCAAATCAGTGTGATCTTTGATGTGGGAGTGAGGATGCTTGCAAAACCCCATGGAAAATCTTGCTTATTTCCCCATTGCTTCTGGATCTCTATTCCGGCCTTATCCCACACCCAAGCTCGAGTATGGATATTTGCGACAGTGTGAGTTGGAGAGAGACAGAGAAAGACAAAATGTGTTTATCCCTCTTATTTCCCCATTGCTTCTGGATCTATATTCTGGCCATGTCCCACACCCATGCTTGAGCAGAGATATTTGTGACAGTGTGAGTTGGAGAGAGACTGAGAAAGATAAAATGTGTTTATCCCTGTCACCCGGGTCCATGAGGGGTGTCTGAGCCCCAAAGGGAACTGAGTTGGTGGCAGTGAGACCCAGATTACACTTGGTTAACCCTAGCTAGCTTGTCAGATGGCAGCATCCTTTACTAAATAACGTGGAGGGGCATAATCGAACGTCGCCGGCAAAATAGATCGCCGGGGATCTATTTTGGCGGCGGCGAAACAGCTGGCCGGAACCGTATTATCGAAAAAGATGGCCGGCCATCTTTTTTTTCGATAATACGGTTTAGCCCGGCAAAATGCCAGAGTTCACCGGGTTTGAGATGGCCGGTTTTGTTTTTCAGCGATAATGGAAAAAATGCCGGCCATCTCAAACCCGGCGAAATCCAAGGCATTTGGTCGTGGGAGGAGCCTGCATTTGTAATGCACTGGTCCCCCTCACATGCCAGGGCACCCTAGGGGGTACTTCTAAAAATGTTTAAAAAATACAAAAAAAGCTCCCAGGTGCATAGCTCCCTTACCTTGGGTGCTGAGCCCCCCAAACCCACTCCCCACACCTCTACTCCATTACCATAGCCCTTATGGGTGAAGGGGGGCACTTACATGTGGGTACAGTGGGTGTTGGGGGGGGGTTTGGAGAGCTCAACACTTAGCACCACAACTGTAACAGGTAGGGGGGGGGGATGGACCTGGGTCTGCCTGCCTGAAGTGCACTGCACCCATTAAAAACTGCTCCAGGGACTTGCATACTGCTGTCAGGGACCTGGGTATGACATTTGAGGCTGGCATAGAGGCTGGCAAAAAAGTGCCTTATTTTTATTTTTTTCGTGTGGGAGGGGGTTGGTGACCACTTGGGGACTACGGGGAGGTCATCCCCCATTCCCTCCAGTGGTCATCTGATCAGTTGGGGCACCTTTTTGAGGCTTGGTCTTGAAAATAAAAGGACCAAGTAAAGCCGGCGAAATACTGCTTAACGCCGCTTTTTTTCTCCATTATCCGCGAAAGCCGGCCATCTGGTAGCCACGCCCATGCCCACCCATGTCCTGCCTTCGCTTCACCGGCAACACGCCCCTTTGAACTTTCGCCGGCGAGGCGACAGGAAAGCGGCAATGCTGTCAAAAAAGCAGCTTTTGATTATACCGATTTTGCCGCTTTTCCGAGATTGCCGGCCATCTCCCGATTTATGTCGGAAAATGAGCTGGATAGTAAACTATATAGGAAGCAGCACCACAGGTTTTGCTGAATCGTTTTTGAGTTCTGACAGCCTCTCCTACTTCTCTAAGACTCACTTGGAGGAAAGAAGACACTGGACCCTTTATACTTTCCTGCAAACTGGGACCTCCTAAGTGACTCAAAGGCAAGACCATCCTCCATTACTTCATACCGCAAAAAAGATCTGGATAGCAGCAATAACTCCAGAATACTTAGAGGGCACACTGTGGTTATAGTTGATTTGCCACTGCCTTATATGCCTGTTAAACTACCTTGAGATTATCAGATATGATCACCCCCCCCCCCCCCCCCAGATCCCTCTCTTCCTCCATGCACAGGACATCACCCCATATGCTGTATCACCCCTTGCATTTTTGCAGCTCAAATACTTAGCACTGTATTTTATTTTTTAGCATTAAATCTGCCCTGCTGAACTCTAAACCATTCCTCAAGATTCATTAGATCTCTCCTTTTGATATGGCATTTACATGATGGAAATAGCTGATGATTTGGGTTTTATCATTTAGATTTATCATTTGCTTTTAACACCCATTGCCCCAGGTACAAAAACTTAGGGAACCTTTTACAAAGGCATGTAAGATCCTACGCACGTCCAGCGCATGCCAAATCGGCATTACTGCCTGGTTAATATGTGCCGTGGGCAGTAATTCCAGGCACGTGCTGAAAACACATGAAAGAAAATAATTTTATATTTTCTACTTCGGGGTGTTCCCGACGGTAACTGGCAGTTGGTACGTGCTGCGCAGCTACCGCGTGGGTAATGCATGAGCCCTTACCACTAAGTCAATGGGTGGCGTTAAGGACTCAAGCCATAAATAGACGTGCTCTGATTTTCATATAATATGTACAGTGCTGCATACATCTAGTAGTCCTATAGAAATGATTAAAAGATTTTGTCAAAACAAGTGTCTAAGTTAGATCCTAGTGGTGTGGGGTAGTATTTCAGGAGTCCTTTTACAAAGGCGCGCTGAAAAATGGCTTACGGTAGTGTAGGCGCGGGTTTTAGGTTTTTTTTGCTGAAAATGGATATGCTGCAAAATCAAAATTGCTGTACGTCCATTTTGGCGTGCGTAACGCGTAGTGGATGTGCGCCACAATTGAAATTACCACAAGGGGCACACAGTAACTGGGTGGTAACTCCAATTTGGCACATGTTTGGTGCGTGTAGGCGCCTACGCAGTTTAGTAAAAGGGGCCCTTAGAGAGGATGCACAAGCCAGATTAGAGACATCCAGGTCAGTCAATCTACAGATAGTCAATTTAAAAAGGATCTGCTAATGTAGATTCCCTTCTCAAAGAAGTGCCTAGATGGAGGTCCCTGTGGTGTCAGCATCCACCAGGGTACCCATTTCATAAAACCAGACAGGAAGAAAATAGGAACCAATCATCCCAGCATCTGGAATGTCAAGATTTGCAGCTATCCATAAAGCAGGCACTTAGTTGTGTCTCAGAGCAGTTCTAAATTCCAGTGTCCACTGCTGTGTGGATTCTCTACATGAACTAGGGAATGTGCATGTTGTCCCACCCAGACCACTCTCTCTCCTTCTCCTCCCCATGTTTCCTTGCCGTCTAGATACACTTGCCTTCCTGATGTCTGAAATGCTCCTGTTCTATAGTAGCATTTAAACATCTGCACCTCTACTCTATCATTTAATATTAATTATTGTCTACTAGAGGATGTAGTCAAGCATTTTGGCATCCAATAGAGCCTGTGCTCAGTGCATCTAGAATAAATTAAATGATCGTCTTCAACCAGTTGCTAAATAGCTGCAGGTAAACAGACTGAGGGTAACATTCAGCAAAACTACTACTACTACTACTTAACATTTCTAGAGCGCTACTAGGGTTACGCAGCGCTGTACAAATTAACAAAGAAGGACGGTCCCTGCTCAAAGGAGCTTACAATCTAAAGGACGACATGTCAAGTTGGGGCAGTCTAAATTTCCTGAGTAGAGGTGTAGTGGTTAGGTGCCAAAAGCGACAGAAATATATCTGTATATATGTTATACGGATATATATATATATATATATATATATATATATATATATATATATATTTAGCCAACTTATTTGTACATTGGGCTAATGAATATGCAAGCCTAACTTATATGGATAATATATAATAACTTATTTATATTATCCATATAAGTTAGGCTTGCATATTGACCTCTGCTCAACTTATACAGAAAACCTCTGGCTGCTACATATCAACTTATATAAAAAAAAAATTAACCATTTAGTAGATGGGAAAATTTAAAGCAAAATCCTTACACAATCAGAATTCAAATCTGACAGCATAAATGTTTTTAAATATCAAACCCATTGAGTCTAAACATAAGAAAATCAGAGGCACATTGGATTACTAAAAAGCAAAAACAAACTATGGTTTAAGGATCCATATTCAGAAAGTTTCTGAACAGGAAAATCAACTAAACTAAATTTGTTTAACTTTGGACTAAATGTTCAGCTGTAGGAGCTCAAGTTGAATATCTAGTTTAAAGTTAACCAGAAAAGGTGCCCTGTTGATTTCATCAGAGCTAGTTGTCTGACCAGGGACACCAAGCAAATATTTCTGGTCAGCAGTAAAAGTATCAATAAAGAATAACCGAAATCAAATAAATAGAAACAAAACAAGAAAGATAGATAGATAGATGTAACCTTGATTTGCTTTGTGGTATCTGGTGTGGTGTCTGTATTGATTCATTTCTTTATCATCTGGCCTGTCTCCCAAACATTGTATCCTTCTTCACATTTTCTGCATTGAATAGTATAGACTATATTTGAGAAAGAGCATGAGTAGCCAAACTGAAATTGCCCAGCAGTGACTCTTAATAGTGGGTACATTTTCTGTGCACTATGGGCTCTTTTTACTAAGTGGCGGTAAGCCCAATGCGGGCTTACCACTTGCTATACAGGAAGTACCGACAGGCTACCGCAGCAGCCCGGTGGTACTTCCCACCCCTAGCGTGCCATCATTTCTGGTGCTACAAAAATTTATTTAGCGCTGGAGTGTACCTGGCGGTAATCAGGAAGTGCCGCACACTGCCTGGTTACCGCTGGGTTAACACGGGAGACCTTGCCTCAGTAGGTGGCGGTAAGGACTCCCCTCCCAAAATGGCCATGTGGCAAGTGCTTTACTTGCCATGCAGCCATTTTCTGCAGGAAGGCGAGGCTTCCCTTTTACCATCTGCGGTAAAAGGGGGCATTGGCATGTATGTAAAACCAGGGGTGTAGCCAGATTTCAACGGTAAGGGGGTCCAGAGCCGAGGTGAGGGGCACATTTTAGCCTCCCCCTGGCGCCGTCGACCCCCCCCATTGCCGACACCGACCCCCCGCCCGCCCGCCATTGCTGACACCTCCAACAACTTTGACCCCCCCATGCCAATGACCCTCTCGACCCCCCCGCCCGCCGTTGCCTTCCACCTTTGCTGGCAGAAAACCCTAACCCCCGCCAGCTGAAGTCTTCTTCTTTCGTTTGGTTTCTGACTGAGTGTGACGTCCTGCACAAACAACGTGCAGGACGTCAGACTCACAGAAACAGAACGAAGCCTTGTGATCTGCAGGGCTTCGTTTTGTTTCTGTGAGTCTGACGTCCTGCACGTTGTACATGCAGGACGTCAGACTCAGTCAGAAACCAAACGAAGGAAGAAGACTTCGGCTGGCGGGGGTTGGGGTCCCCGCCAGCAAAGATAGCAGGCGTCGGGGTTGGCGGCGGGAGGGGGGGTTGAGAGGGTCGCCAGCAGGGGGGTCCATGGCCAAATCTATGGGGGCCCAGGCCCCCATGGCCCCATAGCAGCTACGCTACAAAATTTTATTTAGCACCAGAGTGTATCCGGCGGTAATCAGGAAGTGCCACACCCTGCCTGGTTACCGCTGGGTTAACATGGGAGCCCTTGCCTCAGTGGCTGGCGGTAAGGACTCCCCCCCAAAACGGCCATGTGGCAAGTGCTTTACTTGCCATGCAGCTATTTTCTGCAGGAAGGCAAGGCTTCCCTTTTACCATCTGCGGTAAACGGGGGCATTGGCATGCATGTAAAACACGCGCCGATGCCAGCGCCGGCCCCCTTTTGCCACAGTTTTATAAAAAGGGCCCTATAACTTGTCTGCACATAATTTAGCTGGTCATCAAGGTTGAGGGTAATTTTAACTATGATAATTAGTCTAGCTAAATTTGGGACTTCTCTAGTCAATTCTTTTGACTATTGACCTCAAAATGTCTGACTTCATTTTTTTTCTTTCCCTGGAAGTACAGATAGCTATTGCGAGAAAGATTATTCTAAATTGCACCTTATGTGGCAAACGTACTTCTTTTAAAGAGATCACACATTTTAATACTGTGATACATCTCCTTGTTCTCTCAAGCTTAGATTATTATGCAGAGCTCTGTAGAAAAAGCTTGTACAGGCTTCAAAATACGTCTGTGCATCTGATTTTTGTTAGTAACCAGAGAGAGAGAGAATTAAACCTATTGCCTCAAATTTATACTGGCTCCCATTTATATACCACATTCAATTTGAAATTCTTTGCTTAGCATTCCAAGCTCTACATGACCTATCTTAAGAAATGACTCATTAGGTTCCGGCAAGAGCATTGCATTCAGCATATGAAGCTGGCATAGTTATCCCTTCTCTATCTCAGATTTGATTGCCAAATACTCAGACTCAGTCCTATTCTAGGATGGCTCCATAGTTGTGGAATTCTATTACTCTCAAAGTGAGAATAGTAACACACATTTTAATAATTTTGGGGTCCTTTTACTAAGTTACAGTAAGCACTAGTGTGTGCTTACCACAGATTAAAAAGGCACTACTGTAGATCACGCTCAAGTGTCCCGCTGTAGCTTTGCAATTGGTGTGCACTTACCATGCTCTAAAAAATACATTTTATTTTGTAACACGGGAGGGCGTATTTGGAGGTGGAGAGTAGGCATAAACTGCGCTAATCAGTTAGCACATGGGCATTGGCATGTGCTGACCAATTAGTGCAGGATTAACATGGGAGTCCCTACTGGCTACAAAATAGGTGGAAGTAAAGACTTCCACACTAATGGACATGTACTAATTGAGAAATTAGTGTGTGACCACTAATGGAAATAAAGAAATTGTGGCCATTTTACAGCCACACTAAAGAACTAAAAGTGGCCTCAGCATACAGAAAGTCCATGTGCTAAAAATAGAGCAGGGCTCTTTTTACCACAATCTATATAAATAAAATGTAAATGTTCGTTTGTTCAAAATCTTAAATCACCGAAAGTTCTTCACCGATTGCTTTGAAATTTTGACACAACGTTGCATTCGAATACGTGTGTGTTTTTATATACCTACAACTGCAAATCAAACTGAGGAAGAACAGGCATCAGCGAACGAGCGAAACAAAGAATGGCTCAAATACGTGCCGAGGAAACAGCACAGCAAAAAACATTGCCCGAGGCTCTTAATTGATCATTGCAAAATTTGCGTGGAAACATCAGACCATTTGGGAACACATTAATATTGCTTGCAGGAGATTTCAGGCAAACATTACCTGTAGTTCCTCGATCGACACCAGCGGACGAAATAAATGCGTGCCTAAAATACTCTACTTTGTGACAACATGTAAAGACGTTAAACTTAACTACAAATATGCGTGTCCAGCTGCAAAACGATCAATCAGCTCAGATATTCTCACATCAATTGCTGAAAATTGGGAACAGAAAGGTGCCGGTTGATCTAACCTCAGGACAAATTCCATTGCCTCATAACTTCTGCAATTTACTAACCTCAAAAGAACAATTGGTTGAAAAAGTATTTCCCAACATTCAAACCAATTATAAGAATCACGATTCGCTAAGTGAATGAGCTATTCTTGCGGCCAAAAACAAAGACGTCTACGAACGCATTCTGCAGCTTCAAATCTGCTTCGTTCTCAACAGAATCAACGCGACAGGCTGAGAGTGGCTTAAATCTCCGAAAGTTCTTCACCGATTGCTTTGAAATGTCGACACAACGTTGCATTCGAATATGCACATTTTTATATACCTACAATTGCAAATCAAACTGAGGAAGAACAGCCATCAGCGAACGAGCGAAACAGACAAAGAATGGCTCAAATACATGCCGAGGAAACAGCACAGCAAAAAACATCGCTCAAGGCTCTTGATCAATCATTTCAAGATTTGCGTGAAAACATCAGACCATTTGGGAACACATTAATATTGCTTGCAGGACATTTCAGGCAAACATTATCTGTACTTCCTCGATTGACACCAGCAGACGAAATAAATGCTTGCCTAAAATACTCTACTTTGTGCCAACACATAAAGACGTTAAACTTAACTACAAATATGCGTGTCCAGCTGCAAAACGATCAATCAGCTCAGATATTCTCACATCAATTGCTGAAAATTGGGAACGGAAAGGTGCCGGTTGATCTGACCTCAGGACGAATTTCATTGCCTCATAACTTCTGCAATTTACTGACCTCAAAAGAACAATTGGTTGAAAAAGTATTTCCCAATATTCAAACCAATTATAAGAATCACGATTTGCTGAGTGAACGAGCTATTCTTGCGGCCAAGAACAAAGACGTCTACGAACTGAACAATATTATTCACTCTAACATTTAAAGAGAGCCACTCACATACAAGTCCGTCGACACTGTTCTGGAAGCAGATGACGCGCAATTATCCAACAAACTTTTTCAATTCACTCGATCTGCCAGGGATGCCACTGCACGTACTGCAATTGAAATTCAGCGTGCCAATTATCATGTTGCGAAATATCAACCAGCCAAACCTTTGCAACCGCACGCGTCTTGCAGTAAAAAAATTAATGAGCAATGTCGTACAAGCAACAATCTTGACAGGACCTTTCAAAGGTGAACATGTCCTCATTCCTCGCATTCCTATGATTCCAACAGATATGCCATTTCAATTTAACAGATTGCAATTCCCAATTCAATTGGCGTTTGCAATCACCATCAACAAAGCTCAGGCCAATCTTTAGAATTCACCCATTTACATCTACACACGGATTGCTTCTCACATGGACAATTATATGTTGCATGTTCTACAGTCGGCAAACCAGACAATCTCTATCTCTGCACACACAATGGAACAACAAAAAATATTGTATACCCACAAGCATTGTGAAATTAAACATATTAGGAACGTGCGCTTCCTCTTTTCTTTCTTTTCCATTTAGCCAGACTGAGCCACAGTAACGTGTGGCCAGGTAGAGCTAGTGTTTTATAAAAATCTGGTTTTCTCAAATAACTTTTATCAATTTTTTGCAAAGATTTTTTTAATGATCTCTATTATTTATTGTGTGTTTTTAGGATGTTATAATTTATGTGTTTATAATTGTCATTGGTAATTTTGTCTGGTTATTATTCCTGATCATTTATTATAAACATATATTTATTATACAATATCTCACATTATTGAGCACACAGAAAGCACATTACAAATGAAACAAGCAAAATGCAACATCTTTTACTAAATTATATTCCAAGTTTCCAAGTTTATTTGAGGCTTCTACTCTGCCCATCAAACATATTTTGATTTGTTTGTATATGTGTTTGTATTTATTCCTGTTTGTACATGGCTTATGTTTTTATGTTGTCTACATTTGCAGATATTGTTGATTCCTGAAGCAGGTGTGTGGGTATCGAAATGCAGACCTGTGTCGAGTCTCCTCTTTTTAAAGCTTTTCAATAGACTTTTGTTTTTTTTTCAAATTTTTATTATATATTGAAAAAAACAGTTAAACAAGGTTGGTCACTACAAAAGAGAAAAGCACAATTGAAGATATACATATGGGTCATTCTATACCATCATTCTTTGTACAAAGCTACGTTAAAAGAAAACCCTGACCCCTACAAAAAATGTTCAACTCCCTCTCTATAAACCCTCCCACACTCCCACCCACCCCTATCATCATGAGTCCTTGAGGCCTTCAGTCCAATATAGCTTAAGATGTGTCTTAATCTATATGCAGTTCTCTGCATGTAGAGTATGGTTCTCAAGTTGCATGGAAGTTCTGCAACTTATTGCACCGAATAGCTGTCAGATAGACATCTGGTGGACAAAGTCAAATTTAGATAACAAACTCTGGCATGTGGGTAATGTACTCTGCTTCCAAGTGGCAGCCAAGACTATCCTACCAGAAGTCAACAACTGAAAGGTCAGTTTGCAAACTTTTGCAGGGAACCCTGGAGGTTTAAGCTGAAGCAATGCACAGCCCTATTAGGTGGAAGAGAAAGTCCCAAAATCTCAGCAATTAAAGCAAATGCCCAGGCCCAATAAGTCTTGACTTGTGGGCATGACCACCAGATATGAGTAATTATTATCCCTCATTAACCACACCCTATCCAGCATAGATCAGAGACAGTTGGATAGGTATGATGGAGATGGTCTGGTGTAAGATACCACATATATAACACTTTATATCCGTTTTCCACCATGTTATTTGCAACTGAGTCTCAAATTAGCCTAGAAAATGTACACTCCCACTCCTGTTGGGTATATCTACTCCCTAAAATGTGTTCCCAAGACTGGATATATCAGAGTGGAGGTGCATCCAGCTGAATCAGCGCCTTATAGAAGCGGGAAATACAACCCTGACCACTACCCCCTTTCATTGCCCATTCCATCGGGGTTTCTGTTTTGCAGAGATCCACAAAAGCACGTCACCATATGAAATCAGAGACCTGCCCCACGTTGAAATCATCTGCATGAGTAAGCCTCCCTCAAATCTGACATTGAAACCAAGCTATTGTTGTCCATCAATTGACCCACCTATGTCAACCCCTTGGCAGTCCATCCCCTAAACCTGGGGTCACTCTGCCCTGGTAAGAACCCTGAAGCTAAAATGAAAGGGGTAGCTCAAAATAAGCCCTTCCTGGGAAAAAATGCTGCCCAGTATGAACCCAGGTATGAACAGTTAGAGCCATATAAGGAGTGATCCCCTTTGCGATAGATCAAATGATTGGGAAAGGCAACCAGGGACTGTGAGAGAGAGAGGCATAGCAGACATAATAGGTTGCTCTTTATGAACCCAGGATTTAGGGGAGTCACAGCGTCATGCCACTAATATACGTAATTGGGCTGCAAGATAGTATTGATGAAAGTTGGGTACTGCCATCCCCACCCTGTTTCCTAACCAAAAACATAATTGAGTGACCAACTTTCAGGGGCTTGTGCTTCCAAATATAATGAAAAACTCTACGATGTAGAACTCGAAAAAAGTGTGTGGGCAAGTCGACAGGGAGTGCCATAAACAAATATAACAATTTTGGAAACATCATTTTGATAGCATGGACTCTACCTAGCCAGGAGATATTTAAATGAGCCCATTTATCTAGGTCAGCCCATCCAGCAGGGTACCCATTTCATAAATCCAGACAGGCAGAAAATAGGAACCAATCACCCCAGCATCTGGAATGTCGAGATTTACAGAGGGATAATTAGCCTCATAGAGGGACCCCCGGGTGGCCTTCAGATGAATGCCTAAATACTTATGGGCTCATTTTTAAAAGAGAAGGACGCCCATCTTTCGACATAAATCGGAAGATGGACGTCCTTCTCAAAGGATCGTCCAAATCGGTATAATTGAAAGCCAATTTTGGATGTCCCCCAACTGCACTCCGTCGCAGGGATGGCCAAAGTTCAAGGGGGCGTGTCAGAGGCATAGCGAAGGCAGGACTTGGGCATGCCTATCACTTGGGCGTCCTTCACCCATAATCAAAAAAAAGAAGGAAGTCCCTGACAAACAATTGGACGTTTTCACCCGGACCTGTTTTTCTTACAACTAAGGCACAAAAAGGTGCCCAAACTGACCAGATGACCACTGGAGAGAATGGGGGATGACCTCCCGTTACCCCCACTGGTCACTAACCCCTCTCACCCTCAAAAAACATCTTTAAAAATATTTCGTGCCAGCCTCAGATGTCATACTCAGGTCCATGACAGCAGTATGCAGGTCCCTGGAGCAGTTTTAGTGGGTGAGTGCACTTCAGGCAGACGGGCCCAGGCCCAGGCCCATCCCCCCCCCCCCCCCACCTTTTACATTTGTGGAGGAAACAGCGAGCCCTCCAAAACCCACCACAAACCCACTGTACCCACATCTAGGTGCCCCCCCTTCAACCATAAGGGCTATGGTAGTGGTGTACAGTTGTGGGTAGTAAGTTTTGGGGCAGTTTGGGGGGGCTCAGCACACATGGTAAGAGAGCTATGAATCTGGGAGCAATTTATGAAGTCCACTGCAGTGCCCCCTAGGGTGCCCAGTTGGTGTCATGGCATGTCAGGGGGACCAGTACACTACAAATGCTGGCTCCTCCCATGACCAAATGGCTTGCATTTGGTCGTTTCTGAGATGGACGTCCTTGGTTTTGAAAATCGCTGAAAATCAGAAACGACCATGTCTGGGGACATCCATCACTAAGGACGACCAAATTTAAGGATTTGGACGTCCCCGATGGTATTTCTGAAACGAAAGATGGACGTCCATCTTTTTTCGAAAATACGGGTTTCCCCGTCCCTGGATCGGGACGTTTTGCAAGGATGTCCAAATCGAAATGTGGACGTCCCTTTCAAAAATGCCCCTCCACGTCGCCCAGCGAAAGTGATAATGCACTCTCACCCACGGAGCCTCCTCCAGAGTTAAGGATAAGTTCAAAATTTCAGATTTTGTTAAATTTATTTTAAAACCAGAGACACTACCATAGGAGTCCAAACCTCCATCACACCCGGAAGAAAGTCTCTTGGGGTTCACAATGTGAGGAGCATTTCAGCAGCAAAAGCAAAAGTTTAGTCTCTATACCCCCCACAGAAAATACCCTGAATATCAACCCTTTGTCTGACTATAGAAGCAAAATGCTCCATAGCCAGGGCAAACAACAGGGGCAATGGAACACAACCTTGATGAGTACTCCTGGCTAATTCAAAACTGTCCCCATAGGCTCCATTCATTTGCAGACTAGATAAGGGTTTTGAGTAGATAGTGTGAACCCAGGATAAAAATCTCCCTGTAATGCCCACTCAAGCTAGGGTATGGAGTAGGAAGGGCCAGGACATCTGGTCAAGTGCCTTTTCAGCATCAATCCCAAAATCAGAGCCTGCCCTCCCCATGCTAACTGTATCATATGTAGTACCCTATAGATATTATAAACTATTTGACACCCTACGATAAAGCCTGCTTGGTTATCTTGAATATGTTAGGGCAGATAAACCTGTAGTGTGGTAGCTAATATTTTTGTGAATAGCTTATAATCAGTATAGAGCAAGGCAATAGGCCTATATGATCCACACTGGGTAGGGTCTTTACCCAGTTTCAATATTAATGTAACACCCGCTAATCACAAAGAGTGGGGAAAAGCATCTCCCTCTTGTAAGCTATTGAACATGTGGGTAAGTGGTTTAATAAAAAGAGCCCTAAAACATTTATAAAAACAGTTAGTAAAACCGCCGAGGAGGCAGATCTTTCATAGCCTGTAGGGTCTCATCTTCATTAATAGGCTTCGACAAAGCCTCCGCCTCCAACAAGGTGAAGCTAGGCAGAGCCGCTTGGTATAGATATGTTTCAATTGAGTCTGTTGCTGTTGCCTCAGGACTGTACAAGTCCCTATAATATTGAGTTGAAGTCTCACTGATGTAATGGATATCCCTATGCAGAACCCCCTCAGAGTCCCAAATAGCTTCAATGTGGTTTCTCACTTGACACTGCTTTAACTTATGGGCCAAAAATGTCCCTGCTCTGTTCCCCATTTCAAAGTATTCTTGTTGTAAATATTGCATTTGTTCTGCTATCTCTGAAAGCTCTAGATCTCGGAGGGCACCTCTAATCTTTCCCAGTTGAGCAGCCAACTGATGGTACCCAGGGTGACACTTATACTGATGCTCCACAATAGTTTACTAATGTCACAGCTCATCCTGCTCTCTCACTCGTTCCTTATATCTATGAGATACCAGGGCAATGAGTTTCCCCCTTATTACTGCTTTTAATCCCTCCCAGAACGTGCAAGGTGATACTTCAGGCAGATCATTGAATTATGTATATTTCTTGAGAACGGACTCTATAGAGGTCACATTTCATGGGGTCTAGGAGGAGACTATCATTGAACTACCTGAACCGGGAACCATAAGATTCTGATTTTCAAGGAACAGTCATACTGAAGCATGGTCAGACTAGATGAGTGGCTCAATGACAGCATACTGAACCCTGGGAAGAACTGATCTATCCAGCTCCCAGAAATCAATTTTGGACTGGGAGTCATGAACCTCTGAATAATAAGTATAATCCTGTTCCGATGGATGGAGGTATCTCTAGGGGTCCACCAGGGGTCCCATTTAGAGTAGACAGCTCGTAACTAAAGTAGGATCTTGAGTAAGGTTAAAATCTTCTCCAATAATTAAGACTCCCTCAGCATGAAAAACCGTATTTATCCCGTATAACCTCCTTTATAACTGGGTTAAAGGCTTGCGCTAATACTATCCCCACCCCATTAGCTTTCTTATTAGCATAACTGGATGCCAAGTAGATATGGGGATAGTGCTTATGCCTTAATAAATTGGTGTGTGTATTCTTAAAATTAGTTTCTTGTATAAAGCCCACACCTACATGCAAGCACTCAACTTCTTTGAAAAACAGTTGTCACTTACGGGGTACATTAAGGCCATGTACATTTAGCATGTGCAAAATTAAAGAACTAGGAGAGCCCATAATTTAAAAAATAAATACAATGCCAAAAGCAGTAAAAACTATGCTCGACCACCTAAATGTTCGGAAAGCACTAAAGACAGAACTGTTCAGAAGAGCATACCCCACCGACCCAACATAAAAATACCTGGTCACTTGCGACACAATGTAACCAAAGACCGCAACGGACATTACCTGACTCTGCTTCCCCCTTTCCCTCTCTAAGTTCCCCCCAACTGTACCTACCACACATGTACCTCATTCTACCACAATATCACTTTGTATTCATTCATACCATGTATTTGTTCAGACCGGATCGGCTAATGCCATTAACGGTTATATGTAAGCCACATTGAGGCTGCAAAAAGGTGGGGCAATGTGGGATACAAATGTAACAAATAATAATATTAATAATAATAATAATAATAATAATAAATAATCTGACATATGTAGAATGCAACATGCAAGCAGTATGATAGCATATATTACAGTTCCCCCTCCTCCCACCCCCTCTCCCCCCAATTTATTTATTTATTTATTTATTTAATTGCATTTGTATCCCACATTTTCCCACCTATTTGCGGGCTCAGTGTGGCTTACAATACATTGTAAATGATGGAAGTACAATTTGTTACATTACGATTATGGTTTACATTGTGAATAGTTAAGGAAGACAGAGTCAGATCAATCACCTTTGGGGCGTAGAACCTTAAGGATATGACGTTGGGGAATTAGTACGCTGATCGAGTAATAGCAAGAGGGCGATGGGGTAGACATTTTTTATCTGTGGGTAGATTGTTGAATGGGGGAGAGTACGGGGAAGTGGAGTACATGGGGTAATATCTTGAGGCTTTGTTATGGTGCATATGGGATTTATATGTTTTGATCCTTGCAGTATGTTTTGTCAAAGAGATAGGTCTTCAATCGTTTGCGGAAGTCTGTCAGCTCATAGACCGCTCTCAGGCTGCGTGGCAGTGCGTTCCAGAGTTGCGTGCTCTTGTATGAGAAGGTTGATGCATGTAGTACTTTATACTTTATGCCTTTGCACTTAGGGAAGTGGAGGTTGAGGAAAGTTCTGGATGATTTTTTGGCGTTTCTAGGTGGCAGGTCTACCAAGTCAGACATGTATGCAGGGGCTTCACCGTGAATGATTTTGTGCACTAACGTGCATATTTTAAAGGTGATACGTTCCCTGAGTGGGAGCCAGTGTAGTTTCTCGCGCAATGGTGCTGCGCTTTCGTATTTTGGTTTTCCGAAAATGAGTCTGGCTGCTGTATTTTGGGCTGTCTGAAGTTTTCTCATTATTTGTTCTTTGCAGCCTGCGTATAATGAGTTGCAGTAATCTAGATGGCTTAATACGAGTGATTGTACCAGGTTGCGGAAGACAGATCTTGGAAAGAATGGTTTTATTCTTTTCAGCTTCCACATGGAGAAGAACATCTTTTTTGCTGTGTTGTTCGCGTGGGTCTCAAGTGTAAGGTAGCGGTCGATTGTCACTCCAAGGATTTTTAAATTTTCTGAAATTGGCAAGTTTAGTTTAGGTGTGTTGATAGCAGTAAATTTTGTTGTGTTGTATTGGGAGGTTAATATGAGGCATTGAGTTTTTTCTGCGTTCAATTTCAGTCGGAATGCGTCTGCCCAGGTGTTCATGATGTGTAGACTTTGGTTGATTTCATTGGAGATTTCGTTGATGTTTTGTTTAAAAGGAATATAAATCGTTATATCATCGGCATATATATAAGGGTTGAGGTTATGGTTTGATAGAAGTTTTGCTAGTGGGGTCATCAGTAGGTTGAAGACTGTTGGTGAGAGGGGAGATCCCTGCGGTACTCCGCACTCAGGTGTCCATGCAGCAGATGTGGTTGAATTTGATGTGACTTGGTATGAGCGTGAGGTTAAGAACCCCTTGAACCAATTTAGGACATTGCCTCCGATGCCGAAATATTCAAGAATGTGTAATAGGATTCCGTGGTCAACCATGTCAAATGCACTTGACATGTCAAATTGTAGGAGGAGTATATTGGAACCTGTTGCGATCCGTTGCTTAAATTTGGTCAGTAGGGTAGTTAGTACTGTCTCTGTGCTGTGATTCGAACGGAATCCTGATTGGGCGTCATGCAGTATTGAGAACTTGTCGAGATAACTTGTGAGTTGTTTAGTTACCACTCCTTCTGTTATTTTGGTTATTAGTGGTATGGATGCAACTGGTCTGTAGTTAGTTATTTCACTAGCGTTTTTCTTTGGGTATTGGGGTGAGTAGGATTTTTCCTTTTTCCTTTGGGAAAAGTCCATTTTGTAGCATGAAATTCAGGTGGTTCGTTAAGTCTAATATGAATTGGTGAGGGGCTGATTTCATGAGGTTGCTTGGGCAGATGTCTAGCTTGCATTGGGATTTGGTGAATCTTTTAAGCGTTTTAAAGATAAGGTCTTTTGACAGTACTTCGAATTCGGTCTAGATCCTGTCTGCTGGGTGTATTCCGTCTTCTGGGTCTAGACAGTTCAGGAATGTGGTGTATTCGGTAGGGCTGGTAGGTATTCTAAGTCGTAGTTGTGTGATTTTCTCCTTGAAGTAGTTCGCGAGGTCGTTGACCCCCGGTATTTCTTTGTTATTGTTTGTAACAGGTGTAGTGTCTAGCAGCTTATTTACAAGGTGGAAGAGTTTGTGCGTGTCTTTGTAGTTTGGTCCAATCATAGTTTTATAGTGTATTCTTTTAGTCTGTTTTATGGTGTATTAACATCCTATCTTCCCAACCCCCCTCCCCCAATTGCAGAGCACTGCAAGAGGCCCATAATTAGTAGGCCTAAGAGGAGCAATATGCCTGGCGTTCCCCACAAACTCAAAACATCATAAACCTGCCAAGTACATAAGTATTGCCATACTGGGAAAGACCAAAGGTCCATCAAGCCCAGCATCCTGTTTGCAACAGTGGCCAAATCCAGATCACAAATACCTGGCAAGATCCCAAAAAAGTACAAAACATTCTATACTGCTTATCCCAGAAATAGTGGATTTTCCCCAAGTCCATTTAATAATGGTCTATGGACTTTTTCTTTAGGAAGCCGGCCAAACTTTTTTAAACTCCGCTAAGCTAACCACCTTTACCACATTCTCTGGCAACGAATTCCAGAGTTTAATTACACATTGAGTGAAGAAAACTTTTCTCCGATTCGTTTTAAATTTACTACATTGTAGCTTCATCGCATGCCCCTTAATACTAGTATTTTTGGAAAGCTTAAACAGACACTTCACATCTACCCGTTCAACTACACTCATATTTTATAGACCTCTATCATATCTCCCCTCAGCCGCCTTTTCTCCAAGCTGAAGAGCCTTAGCCACTTTAGTCTTTCCTCATAGGGAAGTCGTCCCATCCCCTTTATCATTTTGTCGCCCTTCTCTGTACCTTCTCTAATTCCACTATATCTTTTTTGAGATGCGACGACCAGAATTCAACACAATATTCGAGGTGCAGTTGCACCATGGACCAATATAAAGGCACTATAACATCCTCATTTTTGTTTTCCATTCCTTTCCTAATAATACCTAACATTCTATTTGCTTTCTTAGCCATCATAGCACACTGAGCAGAAGGTTTGAACGTATCATCAACGACGACACCTAGATCCCTTTCTTGGTCTGTGACTCCTAACGTGGAACCATGCATGACGTAGCTATAATTCGGGTTCCTCTTTCCCACATGCATCACTTTGCACTTGCTCACATTAAACGTCATCTGCCATTTAGACGCCCAGTCGCCCAGTCTCGTAATGTCCGCTTGTCATTTTTCACTATCCTCCCGCAATTTAACGACTTTGAATAACTTTGTGTTGTCAGCAAATTTAATTACCTCACTAGTTACTCCCATCTCTAGGTCATTTATAAATATGTTAAAAAGCAGTGGTCCCAGCAAAGACCCCTGGGGAACCCCACTAACTACCCTTCTCCATTGAGAATACTGACCATTTAACCCTACTCTGTTTTCTATTTTTTAACCAGGTTTTAATCCACAATAGAACACTACCTCCTATCCCATGATTCTCCAATTTCCTCTGGAGTCTTTCATGAGGTACTTTGTCAAACGCCTTCTGAAAATCCAGATACACAATATCAACCGGCTCATCTTTATCCACATGTTTATTCACCCCTTCAAAGAAATGTAGTAGATTGGTGAGGCAAGATTTCCCGTGGTGAAGGCGGTTAGCTTGGCAGAGTTTAAAAAGACGGTTTCCTAAAGGACAAGTCCATAAACCGCTACTAAATGGACTTGGGAAAAATCCACAATTCCAGGAATAACATGTATAGAATGTTTGTACGTTTGGGAAGCTTGCCAGGTGCCCTTGGCCTGGATTGGCCGCTGTCATGGACAGGATGCTGGGCTTGATGGACCCTTGGTCTTTTCCCAGTGTGACATTACTTATGTACTTATGTACTTATGTACTTAAATCCATGTTTACTTTGTCTCATTAATTAATGCTTCTGAATATGCTCTGTAATTTTGTTCTTAATAATAACCTCTACCATTTTGCCCAGCACCGACGTCAGACTCACCGGTCTATAATTTCCTGGATCTCCTCTGGAATCTTTTTAAAAAATCGGCGTTACATTGGCCACTCTCCAATCTTCCGGTACCACGCTCGATTTTAAGGATAAATTACATATTACTAACAATAGCTCCGCAAGTTCATTTTTCAGTTCTATCAGTACTCTGGGATGAATACCATCCGGTCCAGGAGATTTGCTACTCTTCAGTTTGTAGAACTGCCCCATTACATCCTACAGGTTTACAGAGAATTCATTCAGTTTCTCCGACTCGTCAGCTTCGAATACCATTTCTGGCACCGGTATCCCACCCAAATCTTCCTCGGTGAAGACCGAAGCGCTATGGCTTTGTCTTCCCTAATTTCCCCTTTTATCCCTCGGTCATCTAGCGGTCCAACCGATTCTTTTGCCGGATTCCTGCTTTTAATATACCTATACTATGTGTTTTGGCCTCCAATGCAATCTTTTTTTCGAAGCCCCTGTTTGCCTTCCTTATCAGCGCTTTGCATTTGACTTCACATTCCTTATGCTGTTTCTTATTATTTTCAGTCGGTTCCTTCTTCCATTTTCTAAAGAATTTTCTTTTAACTCTAATAGCTTCTTTCACCTCACTTTTTAACCATTCCGGCTGTCGTTTCGTCTTCCGCCCTCCTTTTTTACTACGCGGAATATATATTTGTCCTGTGCTTCCAGGATGGTGTTTTTGAACAGCTTCCACACCTGATGTAAATTTTTTACCCTCGCAGCCGCTCCTCTAAGTTGTTTTTTCACCATTCTTCTCATTTTATCATAGTCTCTTTTTTTAAAGTTAAACGCTAACGTATTTGATTTCCTATGTATACTTACTTCAAAACTAACTTACTTCAAATCCGATCATATTATGATCACTGTTATCAAGCGGCCCCAGCACCATTACCTCTTGCACCAGATCATGCACTCCACTAACGACTAGGTCTAGAATTTTCCTTCTCTCATTAGCTCTTGTACCAGCTGCTCCATAAAGCAGTCCTTGATTTCATCAAGGAATTTTACCTCCCTAGCGTGCCCCGATGTTACATTTACCTAGTCAATATCGGGGTAATTGAAATCACCCATTATTATTGTATTGCCCAGTTTGTTCGCATCCCTAATTTCCTTTAACATTTCTGTATCTGTCTGTTCATCCTGGCCAGGCGGACGGTAGTACGCTCCTATCACTTTCCTTTTCCCCTTTACACATGGAATTTCAATCCACAGTGATTCAAAGAAGTGTTTTATTTCCTGCAGAATTTTCAATCTGTTTGATTCAAGGCTCTCCTTAATATACAATGCTACCCCTCCACCAATTTGATCCACCCTATCACTACGACATAATTTGTACCCCGGTATGACAGTGTCCCACTGGTTATCCTCCTTCCACCAGGTCTCAGAGATGCCTATTATATCTAATTTTTCATTTAGTGCAATATATTTCTAACTCTCCCATCTTATTTCTTAGGCTCCTGGCATTTGCATATAGACATTTTAAACTATGTTTGTTGTTCCTATTTACATCATGCTCAGTACTTGACAGTATTAATTTGCAATATTTTGTCTGATTTTTATTTTTATTTAAGGACACCTGATCTACTATGGTCTCTTTTGCAACCTCACTATCAGGATACCCTATCTTCCCTGTTTTGGTGATATCTTTGAAAGATACCTTATCTCGAAACATGCGCTTTTGATCGACTGTCGGCCTTCCCTCCGTTTCTAGTTTAAAAGCTGCTGTATCTCCTTTTTAAATGCCGATACCAGCAGCCTGGTCCCACCCTCGTTAAGGTGGAGCCCATCCTTTCGGAATAGGCTCCCCCTTCCCCAGAATGTTGCCCAGTTCCTAACATATCTAAAACCCTCCTCCCTGCATCATCATCTCATCCATGCATTGAGACTACGGAGCTCTGCCTGTCTCTTAGGCCCTCCGCATGGCACAGGTAGCATTTCAGAAAATGCTACCCTAGAGTTTATGGATTTGAGCTTTCTACCTAAGAGCCTAAATTTGGCTTCCAGAACCTCTCTCCCACATTTTCCTATCTCATTGGTACCCACATGTAACAAGACAGCTGACTCCTCCCCAGCACTATGTAAAATCCTATATAGTTGACGCGTGAGGTCCGCCACCTTCGCACCAGGCAGGCAAGTCACCAGGCGATCCTCACGTCCACCAGCCACCCAGCTATCTATATGCCTAATGATCGAATCACCAACTAAAACAGCTGTCCTAACCTTTCCCTCCCGGGCAGCAATTGGAGACATCCTCGGTGCAAGAGGATAGTACATCCCCTGGTGGCCAGGTCCTGGCTACAGACATACTTCCTACTTCACCAGGGTGATGCTCTCCTTCTAGGAGACCTCCCTCCTCCAAGGCAGCACAGGGGCTACCAGACTGGAGGCGGGACTTCTCTACAACATCCCTGTAGGTCTCCTCTATGTACCTCTCTGTCTCCCTCAGGTCCACCAAGTCTGCTACTCTAGCCTCAGGAGAATAGACAGATTCACTGAGAGCTAGGAGCTCTTTGCATCGGGCACACACACATGACATCACACCAATTGGGAGATAATCATACATGTGGATAGCACCCCTCTCACTGCTGGACTGCTGACTCCATCTTAGTGTTTTTGAGTTTTTCAATAATTTAAAACTTGTTACAGTATTAAGGATATTAGCCTAATATAAAAATGTATTTTAGTTTATATAGTATATTGTATGATTTATTTAGTGTTTTCTTCTTAGATGGTTATGAAATCTATTTAAAACTCTGTAAGAGCACTCCTTGTTTGTTACCCTAATTACAATAACTGACTATACATGAAGAGTTGTCCTAGGGGTGGTCAGGTGTTGAGGAGGGTGGGTGGGAAGACTAAACTAGATCCTGCAGTGCCTGCTAGAGTCTATCTGTTAATGCTGTGGTACAAACTTTTTAAAACTAAGGGGGAAAGACTATGGAGATTAGTTGATAAAATTTGCTTTTTTTTAATATTTTTATTTTGCCTATCACTAACCTACAATTCCTCCTTTAAACCCCAATCTTTAAGTTCCCAAAGCACAAAGCAAAATAGTGTTCACTTACCAGAGAAATGTCTTCTCTCAGAATTTCTCAGAAAGAAAAGTAAACAGGAATTGCTGCTAAAATACAACCACCCATTAGAAATGTAGATATCTAAACACATTCTCTAATCTGTAATAGACCTGAAAAATTATTAGAACTTGAGAGGAGGCATCTATGTTCTATATGAACACTAAGTATAAGTCACCCATTAAACCAAATCATGGTGGGGCTGCCGGGTCTCCAGCAGATAGGCCCAGAGTGCCTTTGGAGGAGCTTGATTTTAGGATCTCCTCTTCACCAGCTTGGTGCTATGGAGCCAGGACATGCTACTCCTGCTTCAGTATTTGCTCTCCCCTCAGTCGGTTGCCAGAGCTGGGCCTCCAAAAGCACCATCATTGCTTCCTGCTGCATAGTGACTTTGTGCGGATGATTATGGAGCAAAAAAGAGAGAGGAAAAAGGTAGTGCCATCTGCAGCGGATATTTTGCGTTGTAAGACACTTGGAGCTAGATTCTATATATGGCGCCTAAAAAATCTGTGTGAAAATAAACATATTCTATAAAATTAAGGCACAGTATAAACAATACACCTTATCAATACTGCAGCACCTACAGCTACGCACGTTCATTTATATCAATAAAAATCTGGTGTAAATCCATGCACGTAAATTTAGGCACACTGAGGCATCTTCTGTAAATGAACGAAAAACTGTTAGAATGCCCATGGAATGCCCATAAACACACCCATAAATACACCCCTTTTCAGCTAAGTGCTTTTATTTTAAACTGTATGCTTTGCAATTTAGGCACAGTTCTTTATTGAAAACGCTTAACGATTTCCACGCATAAATTGTAATTATTGCCAATTAGTGCTTGTTATTGCTTGTTAAGTGCTGCTAAAATGCTAATTTATCATTCCACCAATTAAGTTACGCGCTTATCTCCATGTGAATCTACGCGCCATATAAAGAATCCAGGGGTTGGTGACTTCTCTGAAGGCCCGCTTTTTGCATAGAGTTATGACAGACATATCATCAAATATTTCTACTCTGATATTCTCCCAAAGAATATGCCCCACTTGTCGGGTAGCATGACGTATGCGTTCCTTCACCAGGAAGTGCAAGAAGCATACCTCCAATTCTTTTGGGCAGTCTGCTGTTTTAGGACCCAATGCTCTATGCACCCTTTCAAAATCTATTGCTGGTAGCTCTGCAGAGGGATCTGCTGCCAATAGAAATTGGCGACAGATGGCCTGCATGATTGCTCAACGTAAGCCTCCGGCACCCACTCGTGTCCTCAGGTTTTTGCAGCATGCTCAGTTTTCATTGTCTTTAATGCAAGAAAACAGTTCTCTTGATTATTTTCCAGAGTAGTGCATTGTTTCTAAAGCACCACCACGTCACCCTCATGGTCAATCACCCGCTCATCAAATTCATTAAGTTGATGGACCGACCATGTCTTCCACCGAGCAATGCAGGCTATCCATTCCTTATGGAGCTCCTGTTACACCCACACAAGCGTGGCTTTTAAATCTGTAATCCATGTATGGAGCTCAGCCCGGCTAACTGGTTGCTCCTCGCTGGTGCAATCAAGAGCTTCCTCTGAAATCTCCTTGTCACTCTCAGGCTCCGCAGGCAGCAATGCCATCTTGACTATTGCCATGGTATTCAATTCTGCCAGTGGTATGCGAAAGCCTTTAGAGCTGGCTTTCCTTTTCTGCCTGCCATCCTCTTGGTCCACTCACACGTTGCTAAAGCTGTTCAGACAAATTGCAGTTATTTGTCTGCTTTGCTGATAGCTAATGACAGCAGGGTATGGAGGAGCTCAGTGATTAAGCTGCCATTGCTCTGGTGACGTCACTTCCTCCTCAGACTCTTTTTGTTTACCCTGGTGTTGGTATTGGGTTGTTCCTCCCCTATGTTTGCTTTTCCATTGTTGTACTGGGGCACAGACCGTACTAGTCTGCCCAGCAGGGCTCCTTTTACTAAAATGTGGTAAAGTTTTGCAATTACCATGTGGGGAATACCTAAATTACTGCTCAGCAAAAAGGTAGTTCTATAAGAGGGAACCTATTTTTAGGCACAGAGTCTATTCTAGTAAATAGGCACTTTTTCTAATAGAATACCAGTGTAATTGGGTTAATATATATTGTAAGGAATATGCCGAAAGGAAGAGGGACCCCAGCTACCCACCGGAGAAAAGAGAGCCGGAGGGTAGGAGGGAAGACCCTAGGGATGCTCAGGTTTTGCCCAAAAGGGACATAAAGATGGGAAACTACAACTCCCAGAAGGCCACAGGAGAGCTCCGGGGGAGGAGAAGTAGGGTGCAGAACCAAGGAGCTCCAGAAGAGGGCCGCCAGGGAAAAGGAAAAGATGATTCTCCCACCTGGTGGAGGAGGTGGTGGAACCGGTGGCAGGAGAAGGAAAAGCAGCTTAGCAGAGTTAATGAAGAAAAGGGTAATCAGCTGGAAAAGGGGTGGGGGGGGGGAGGAGAAAATGGACTGGGCTACTGAAGGAGAGGGGGAGAAGGAACCAGAGGAGATGGAGCAAGAGGAGGCTGAGCTGGTCTTAGACGAACCCATGGAGCTCTTGGCTATGACTCAGCCAGCACTGGAGGTATAGGGGAGAGGCCTGGGTCAAAGCGGGAGGAGGTCACGAGAATAGAGGCTGACCCAGAGCGTGGGACCCAAGGCTTTGAGCCCGCGCAAAGCCTAGCTCTATTGAACTGTGCTGAGAGAAGCCAGGCTGTAATTGGACTGTGTTAGAAACAGCCTGACTTTATTGAGCTGTGCTGAGAGAAGCCTGGCTGTACTTGGACTGTGTTTGAAACAGCCTGACTTTATTGAACTGTGCTGAGAGAAGCCAGGCTGTACTTGGACTGTGTTAGAAACAGCCTGACTTTATTGAGCTGTGCTGAGAGAAGCCTGGCTGTACTTGGACTGTGTTTGAAACAGCCTAGCTCCATTGAACTGTGCTGAGAGAAGCCTGGCTTTAATTGGACTGTGTTAGAAACAGCCTGACTTTATTGAGCTGTGCTGAGAGAAGCCTGGCTGTACTTGGACTGGGTTTGAAACAGCCTAGCTCCATTGAACTGTGCTGAGAGAAGCCAGGCTGTAATTGGACTGTGTTAGAAACAGCCTGACTTTATTGAGCTGTGCTGAGAGAAGCCTGGCTGTACTTGGACTGTGTTTGAAATAGCCTAGCTCCATTGAACTGTGCTGAGAGAAGCCAGGCTGTACTTGGACTGTGTTAGAAACAGCCTGACTTTATTGAGCTGTGCTGAGAGAAGCCTGGCTGTACTTGGACTGTGTTAGAAACAGCCTAGCTCCATTGAACTGTGCTGAGAGAAGCCTGGCTGTAATTGGACTGTGTTAGAAACAGCCCGACTTGATTGAGCTGTGCGGAGAGAACCCTGGCTGAAATTGGACTGGGTTTAAAACAGCCGAGGAGCTGTTGAAGAAAAGGGGGCTGGGTTGCAAATCCCAAAAACAGGCCCAAGAAAGAAGAAGAAACAAATAAAGAGGAAAACAGAGAGCTCGGTGCTGGTGGTGAGGAGGCTTCACGGATTTAGCCAGTAGGAGCCTTGTTTACAAGTAGTGGCAGTGGTGGGATTTTGCTGCGGGACCTGTCGCTAGAGGAGGTCGTGACCCGACTGGACGAGAAGCCCCACGAGAGGGCCAACGCTGAGAAAGGCGCAGACCCATCTTGGGTTCCAGTAAGCGGGCCTAACTGGGGGGGGGGGAGGTGTTAGAGGGATCCGAGAAAGAGTCCAACTTAAATGAGGTAATCGCACTTGGAGGTGGTTCTCTGTTGTTTTGTCCCTCCCCCAGGTGGCAGTGCCAGTGCCGTGATGGACCCCAAGGAGATCTTCGGGTGGATGACTCTCCAGTTCCAAAAACAGCAGGAGCTGACGGCTAAGATAGTCGAGGACTCTCTGATGGCGGCCCGGGATCAGCAGCAACCAGTACTCAACATGCTACAAGACTTTTTCCAGAGAGGGGCTAATGTTCCCCGTGAGGGGGAAACCGGAGCAAATGGACACGGGCCCGGAGGAGGCGGTGCGGTAGGACATGTCTCCATGAATGCACTTAACTGGGGGAAGTTGTCCGAGCAGGATAATGTGGACGATTTTTTGTCAGCATTTGAGAGGGTGGCTGGGGCGGCTGGGTGGCCACAAGAGCAGTGGGCCATGAGATTGGTGCCTTCTCTATCCGGGGAGGCTTTGGCAGCCTTTAGGGATTTGTCTCCGGAAGAGGCTGCCAACTATGGAAGGTTGAAAGAAGCTATCAAGGACAGATATGGACTCAGTACACAAGCTTACAGACGTAAGTTTAGAGCCACCAAATGGGAAAAGGGGACCCCCCCTAAAGCGGTAGCAAATAAGCTAATGGATTTAGTGAAAAAATGGTTGGAGCCCGAGCGACACAACCTGCACGAGGTACTGCAAGAATTAGTAGTGGAGCAATTCCTCCAGGGTCTGCCCGACGAAATTAGGGCCGAATTAATAAAGAGGGGATGTAAGACGGTAGAGGGGGTGACATCGGGTTTGGAATGTTACCTGGAAGCCCAGCAGTGGGGGGGGCCAGAGCGGGAGGGAGACAGGACTCGGGCGTTAGAAAAAGGGGGCCTGAAAGTTTCCCTAATTAAGCCGGAGACCCCCGCAGGGAGTAAAAAGACCGAGTTAGACGCCGGCCCGAGTAGAAAGGCTATTCCTTTTGGGAGCAAGGGGTGTTTTAAGGGTGGTAAGGCTGGCCCACGACCATCCTCTGAGCGGACATAAGGGCTCCCAGGCCACCCTGACCCAAATATTGGCGAGGTTTTATTGGCCGGGCATATATGGGGAGGTGGAAAAATACTGCAAGTCCTGCCCCAGATGTCAGAAGGTATCAGACAGATTCCCTCCTAAAGCCCCATTAAAGCCGCTGCCACGGGTAGAGCAACCGGTGAGGAGAATAGCCATGGATATTGTGGGGCCAGTAACAAGGTCACAGAGAGGGTATCTCTATGTGTTAGTAGTTATGGACATGGCCACCAGGTATCCATGGGCCCTACCCTTAAGGAACATTTCGGCCAAGGGTATTGCCTGGGAACTCATAAAAATTTTTTGTGAGGTAGGTTTTCCCCAAGAAGTTTTGACAGATCGGGGTTCCAACTTTATGTCCCATACCTTAAGACAAGTATGGGAGGCCTTTGGGATAAAACATGTACGTACGGCGGCTTACCATCCCCAAACCAATGGGATGGTGGAACGCTTTAACAGGACCTTAAAGGGGATGCTAAAAAAAGCCTTGGGGGAGGATAGGACCGGGTGGGACCAACTTTTACCCTTTGTGCTCTATGCATACCGGGAGAAGGTGCAAGACTCCTTAAGAGTTTCACCGTATGAGTTAATGTTTGGCAGAAGACCCAGGGGTATATTAGATATCGTACAAGAACACTGGGTACCTCCGGAAACCAGCGAGCAGTCCGTGGGCGAATATTTGCAGGATCTAAGGGGCCGATTGGGTAGGATGCAGGAGTATGCCCAGGACCAGCTAGAACAGAGCCAAGAACAACAAAAGGGATATTACGATAGAGGGACTCAGAACCGGGAGTTTGCCGCCGGGGATAGGGTCCTCATCTTAATCTCGGAAGATCCCCATAGGTTCGCCTCTAGATGGAAAGGACCCTGGGTGGTGAAGAGGAGACTCTGTCCCCTCACGTATGAGGTGGCGAATGAGAGGGGTCGGGTCCAGACGTTTCACGTTAATCTTATGAAACCTTGGGTAGCGAGGGTAGGGTTTCAAACGCGGGGGGACGAAAAGGAAGGAGAGGAGTTAGGGCCTCAAATAAGAGAGATTTTCAAACCCTGCGAGCCCGGAGTTAACCCCCGGTTACCCCAGGGGCAGCAAAAAGAGATAGGAAGGCTCTTAGAGCGCTTTAAAGATGTTTTGACAGCATGCCCGGGGAGTACCCACCTAGTAGAGCATGACATTGTAACTGAACAGGGTAAGATAGTAAGGCAAAGGCCCTATAGACTCTCACCAATGAAAAGGAGGGAAGTCATTAAACAAGTGCAGGAAATGTTGGACTTTGGGGTAATTGAGGAATCCCATAGTCCCTGGTCCAGCCCGGTGGTGTTGGTGCCAAAACCTGAAGGGGAGTGGAGATTTTGTATTGATTTCCGTCAGCTTAATGCTATCTCTCAAGCTGACGCCTATCCTATGCCTTATATTGAAGAGTTGGTAGACAGGTTGGGGTCAGCCCAGTATCTTACCACTTTAGATTTAACAAAAGGGTACTGGCAGATTCCCCTTTCCCCCGGAGCCCAAGCAAAGACAGCTTTTAGTACCCCTATAGGCTTGTACCAATTCAAAAGGCTGCCCTTTGGCCTAAATTCGGCGGCGGCGAGCTGCCAACGATTGCTGGACCAAGTCCTCAGACCACATCAGACATATGCCGCGGCCTATATGGATGATGTGGTAGTACACAGTGAGGACTGGAACAATCATTTGAAACAGGTAGGGGCAGTGTTGCAATCGTTTAGGGAGGCTGGACTTACCCTTAACCCGAAGAAATGTTACTTTGCCCAGTATAGGGTGAAGTATTTGGGGTATAATGTAGGCCGGGGGGAGGTGCGACCCTTACTGAATAAAGTTAAAAGCATCCAAGACTTTCCCCGACCCAATCGAAAAAAACAATTGCCTAGGTTCCTGGGTATGGTGGGGTATTACAGGAGATTCATCCCGCACTTTTCTGTAATGGCTACTCCCTTAACGGACATGTTGAGGGGTAAGAGCCCGGACCAGCTGAGGTGGGGGGAGGCGGAGTTGCGAGCGTTAGAGCAGATGCAGCAGGCCCTGTGCCATGAACCGGTGTTGAAGGCCGTAGATTTCGAAAAAACCTTTATCCTACAAACGGATGCGTCGGGGAGGGGGCTAGGGGCAGTGCTGTCTCAGGAACATGAAGGGGCAGAACATCCCGTGCTATATCTAAGCCGTAAACTCCTACCTCATGAGAACCATTACTCCACCATAGAGAAGGAGTGTTTAGCTATTAGGTGGGCAATACAAGAGTGTACGGTCTATCTCGAAGGGAGGCAATTTAAGCTAGTAACGGACCATGCCCCACTGAAGTGGCTAAATTTAATGAAAAATAACAATGGGAGGCTAATGCGGTGGTATTTAGCACTACAACCCTTCCAATACACAGTGGAGCATCGTCCGGGGAGATGTTTGGGAAATGTGGATGCCCTATCCCGGGTAGGCGAGGATAAGGAAGAAAAGGGGGAAGAATTGGGGAGTAAAAGCTTAAGGGAGGGGGTATGTAAGGAATATGCCGAAAGGAAGAGGAACCCCAGCTACCCACCAGAGAAAAGAGAGCCGGAGGGTAGGAGGGAAGACCCTAGGGATGCTCAGGTTTTGCCCAAAAGGGACATAAAGATGGGAAACTACAACTCCCAGAAGGCCACAGGAGAGCTCCGGGGGAGGAGAAGTAGGGTGCAGAACCAAGGAGCTCCAGAAGAGGGCCGCCAGGGAAAAGGAAAAGATGATTCTCCCACCTGGTGGAGGAGGTGGTGGAACCGGTGGCAGGAGAAGGAAAAGCAGCTTAGCAGAGTTAATGAAGAAAAGGGTAATCAGCTGGAAAAGGGGTGGGGGGGGGGAGGAGAAAATGGACTGGGCTACTGAAGGAGAGGGGGAGAAGGAACCAGAGGAGATGGAGCAAGAGGAGGCTGAGCTGGTCTTAGACGAACCCATGGAGCTCTTGGCTATGACTCAGCCAGCACTGGAGGTATAGGGGAGAGGCCTGGGTCAAAGCGGGAGGAGGTCACGAGAATAGAGGCTGACCCAGAGCGTGGGACCCAAGGCTTTGAGCCCGCGCAAAGCCTAGCTCTATTGAACTGTGCTGAGAGAAGCCAGGCTGTAATTGGACTGTGTTAGAAACAGCCTGACTTTATTGAGCTGTGCTGAGAGAAGCCTGGCTGTAATTGGACTGTGTTAGAAACAGCCTGACTTTATTGAGCTGTGCTGAGAGAAGCCTGGCTGTACTTGGACTGTGTTTGAAACAGCCTAGCTCCATTGAACTGTGCTGAGAGAAGCCAGGCTGTAATTGGACTGTGTTAGAAACAGCCTGACTTTATTGAGCTGTGCTGAGAGAAGCCTGGCTGTACTTGGACTGTGTTTGAAACAGCCTAGCTCCATTGAACTGTGCTGAGAGAAGCCTGGCTGTAATTGGACTGTGTTAGAAACAGCCTGACTTTATTGAGCTGTGCTGAGAGAAGCCTGGCTGTACTTGGACTGGGTTTGAAACAGCCTAGCTCCATTGAACTGTGCTGAGAGAAGCCAGGCTGTAATTGGACTGTGTTAGAAACAGCCTGACTTTATTGAGCTGTGCTGAGAGAAGCCTGGCTGTACTTGGACTGTGTTTGAAACAGCCTAGCTCCATTGAACTGTGCTGAGAGAAGCCAGGCTGTAATTGGACTGTGTTAGAAACAGCCTGACTTTATTGAGCTGTGCTGAGAGAAGCCTGGCTGTACTTGGACTGTGTTAGAAACAGCCTAGCTCCATTGAACTGTGCTGAGAGAAGCCTGGCTGTAATTGGACTGTGTTAGAAACAGCCCGACTTGATTGAGCTGTGCGGAGAGAAGCCTGGCTGTACTTGGACTGTGTTAGAAACAGCCTAGCTCCATTGAACTGTGCTGAGAGAAGCCTGGCTGTAATTGGACTGTGTTAGAAACAGCCCGACTTGATTGAGCTGTGCGGAGAGAACCCTGGCTGAAATTGGACTGGGTTTAAAACAGCCGAGGAGCTGTTGAAGAAAAGGGGGCTGGGTTGCAAATCCCAAAAACAGGCCCAAGAAAGAAGAAGAAACACATAAAGAGGAAAACAGAGATCTCGGTGCTGGTGGTGAGGAGGCTTCACGGACTTAGCCAGTAGGAGCCTTGTTTACAATATAAAGAGGGGCATTTCAATATGATATCCAAATACAATTAGTTAAAGGGCCCTTCAGTTTAAACATGAGTGAGCATACAAAAGACCAAAATGGAAAATAAGAACCTCTCCATGGGCCATGTTTACAAAGGCGCACTAGCATTTTTAACGCACGCTAAAAATTAGCACGCACTAACCATGTAGATGCCCATAATATTCTTACAAGTGTCTACACGGATAGCGCACACTAAAAACGATAGTATGCCTTTTGGGCTCATTTTCAAAACAGAAAAATGTCTAAAAAGTGGCATAAAGCAGCATTTGGATGTTTTTCTCACAAAAGCGTCCAAATCGGTATTTTCAAAACCTATTTTTAGATGTTTTTCTTTCAAGTCCGTCAGAAGTGCATCCAAATCTCAAGAGGGTGTATCAGGAGCGTGTTCAGGGTGGGACTTGGGCATTCCTGAGACTTAGACATTTTTCAGCCATAATGGAAGAAAACAAAACCGTCCAGGACTAAAACTAAGATGTTCTGAGCTAGACCTGTTTTTATGACGAATAAGGCACAAAAGGTGCCCTAAATAACCAGATAACCACTGGAAGGAATCAGGGATGACCTCCCCTTATTTCCCAAGTGGTCACTAACCTCCTCCCAACTCCCAAAAATGTGATAAAAACATTACTTGCCAGCCTCTGTGCCAGCCTTAGATGTTATTCTCAAGTCCATTAGAACAGCATGTAGTAGTCTAGTGGTGGGTGCAGTGCACTGCAGACAGGTGGTCCTGGGCTTCTACCTCCCCCTACCGGTTACACTTGTGGAGGAAATTGTGAGCCCTCCAAAACTCACCAGAAACCCATACCCACATATAGGGCTATGGTTGTGGTGTACAGTTGGTAGTAGTGAGTTTGAGTGGGTTTTGGGGGGCTCAGCAAACAAGGTAAGGGAGCAATGGTCAGATATGTACCTGGGAACATTTTATGGTGTCCTTTTGATTTCCTGGGATGTCAGGGGGACCAGTGTACTAAAAATGCTGGCTCCTCCTACATTCCACTTGATTTTGAGTGTTTTGCACTTGGACGTTTTTTTTTGTTTTGTTTTTTTTTTTGAAAATGGACCAAAAAATAAAACATCCAAATCACAAAACCTTCTATTTTTTGAAAGCAAAAGATAGACATTTTTCTTTTTTGAAAATTACCTTTTTTGCTATTAAGTTTTTGGATGTTTTTTGCAAAACGATCAGCATATGTAAAAAGCTGATCTTGTCTTTCACTTTAGAAAGCAAGCAAAGCACCAATAAGGTTATATATGTATTCTGAAATTTATTATAAAGACGGTAACATTTTTAAAGAAAATCACACAATCTGTTGAATTTACAGGTTCCCTTTTGCATATGCCTGTCCTAGTGATAAGTTATAGCAACATTCTGAGACCTGAAACTTGTAAACCACAAGGTAACGTCAGAATAAATCTCTGCAGAGCTGTGAATTTCATTTACACCGCTAAGTTAAAAGTTTTCCTCCAACATTTATATGTCTTGGATTACCTTGGCCCCAGGAACCAATATTTCAAATGAGATTGCATGGAGCCTCACTTATTTGCAACCTATAAAACACACATACAAAAATCTTATCACTCAGTAATGTGATTTGTTTCAGTGATTCAAAAAAACACCCCTTAATATATTACTTACTTATACAGTAATTTGCCAATGATACAGAAATCTTAAAGAAATGAAACTAAAAAGAAATTGCTTAAAGACTCAAAAACAAATCTAGACCTCAATCTATGCTCTTTGGGCGAAGCCCTTGGGGCAACTCCGGAGCGACTCCTTTTTGTCATGAAGCTCTTGTTTTCTGTATTCCTGCCTATTTAATTTCCAGTTTACTTCCAAGTTTAATATGGCACATTGCTTGCTTTACTAGCATTTGGCTTACTATGGATACAGTCCTGTTTTCTGAGGACATCACTCTGCTCATCCCTCTGTTCCCCCCAGACCTTACTGTTTAGTAACTTGCCCTTCTTCAGCTCTTTCTTCATCCACTCCATTTACCACAATGTCTCTCCTCCTTCCCTGGACTTAACCCTTCTTTCTTCCTTTCTCATTAATTGCAGGTCTTTGCACCCTAAGACAGCGATAATCCATGATTTTCTTCTAGCCCATCCTGCTGCTGTTTTTTGCCTGAGACTTTGCATCATAGAAGTGAAGACCTGCTGTACTCTCAATGTCATCCTTCTCATTATACTCCTTTTTCTACTTGCCAAAAGTCAAAAAAAGGAGAGGGGAGTGGACTTGTAATTTTGGTTCTCACTTCTTTTCCTTTTCTCAAAGTTGCCTCTTATCAACTGATTTACCCTGAATTTTTTTCTTATGCATCTGGATACCTCTGCACCATCACTATCTTCTTCTTTACATTCCACCAGCCTTTGAAAATTCTCACTAGGAATTATTATCCCAATCCCTTGCTGATGTGGTGAATCAGTTCTCAAATTTAGTAATACTGGGAGATTTCAATTGTCATATTGATAGTCCGACTAGGTCCTTTGACAAACAGCTTCTGTTTGCTGACCTTGATCATCAACAATTTGTTTCATGTCCCACACACACTGCAGGACATACTGTTGATTTTGTCCTGTCCTATTGTTCTGATATATTACCGGACAAACAGAGGGAATCGAATAGAAGTATAAAAAGCACAATGGGCCTTCTAAATTGGGTTGCATCAAGAAATGTTTATTCACAAATGACCCGAAACAGGCCATGTTTCGGCGGATGCCTGTATCAGGGGTCATAAAAAAAGTGAGAAACGCATGTAGTCCTTGTTCTTATTTCTTCATGATACAAACAGCAATAACATACTGGCCAACATGTAGTTGTGACACAACACGACCCATATAGGGTCATTTGTGAATAAACATTTTTTAATGCAACCCATTGTGCTCTGATATATTACACATCTCAAACTTTATAGCTCTCTCAGTTCTCTGGTCCTATCACTATCGAGTCTCGTTTTCTATTTCCCTTTCCTCCCTGCTCTAATCCTCTTCACACCTTAACAGTTCCCCGTTTTGGAATGACAAGATCTTAATTCTATTCAACCTCTTTTCATTCAGTTTCCACCAGATTTTCCCACACTATCAGTGACCAAACAGGTCACTTTGTGGGATTCTATACTTAAGTCCCACCTTGATAAGTTGGCACCAGGGATGTAGCCAGAACTCGAAGTGGAGGGACCCAGAGCCCACAGTGAGGGAGCACATTTTGACGTGCCGCTCCCACCCCCCCCCCCCCCCCCAGCTGAAGCATTTCTCCAGCGATGCTGTTCTTACATTGCCTGCTCTGCTTCTCCTCACATTGCATATGCTTGATTTTAATGAAATTGAGCATGTGTGACGTGTCGAACATGCTCAGTTTCACGAAAACCGAACATGCACGCGACATGAGGGATGCAAGGCAGGCAATGTAAGGCGAGCAGTGCTGGAGAAACGCTTCAGCTACTGTGGGTTGGGGACCCCCGCCAGCCAAACCAGAGGACCTGGATCCATTTTGGGGGGCCAAGGCCCCTGTGACCCCCCCCCCCCCCGTAGCTATGCCACTGGTTGGCGCCATTGCAGATGCCTTCTTCTTCCCCATGTGCTCAGTGTTCATGATATCAAGGTAATCTTTATCTTCTTAAGAGACAGTTACATAGGACCAAGAGGAGATAAAGGAGGTCACAATCTTCCACTCATCTGTCCCACATCAAGATCTACTTTGTCTTTATTGTAATCAGCTTAAGGAACTTAGATGATTGTACTACACTAATCTCACTAACAATTTTCCTAAACATCCATGACAACTCTTTTTTATTTTGACTCAGCTGCTCTCTTTGTATGAGCCCTCAATTTATTTTTTTCTGAGTCACAATGTTTCAGGGGATTAGTAAGCATCTCCATGGCTTTCTTGGAAAGGGAATATCCAAACTTCAATGATTCCTCTCTTTCATACCTTGGAGTATCACCTCTGTATTCTCCTCATACATCTATAGATCTCTCTCATTAAGGTTGGGGAACTTGCTGAATGCCTCTCCAAACTTCTTCTCTGAGATAAATCCTTTAATAGCATCTATCTCTCTCGCTCTCTCTGGTAACAGTTAAGCAACTTATAATCACCTTTTTTCCCTCTTACATTCAATCTCCCAAATTTATATATTGCACCTTAATATCTGTGCAGAAACTGAAGAATATTCCATAACAATGCATGTAACTTAATTGGTTAACTAGCTAATCAGCACTGTCAATTGGATTTTAACAAGCAATTATCAGCACTAATTGGCATTATTATTTATGTGCACAACTCGCTAAGTGTATTCTGTAATGTGGGGCACATAAATGCCAAGTCACACAGTTGAAAAGGAAGCATGATTATGAGCATGGAATGGACGTTTCTAGAATCTATGTGATTATAGAATACACCTGCTCTTCACCGAATATAGGTGTTGGGATTTACAACAAGTAAAACATTGCCTAAATGGATGTGGCTGGTCATGTGTTGAGGTGCTTGGCGTATTCTATATATCACATGGAAATTTAAGCCTATTCTATTAAATGTAGACGTACTTTAGAGAATACGTCTAGGCATATTTTTTACCGCACAGATTTTTCAGGTGCCATATATAGAATCTAGCCCAATGTAAATAGATTTCTAGGGTAGACAATCTCTATTTCTTTCCTCCTCTTTTCTCCTCTGGAAAGGAGTGGTGGAAGAAAAGTCTCATTCCACAACACTAACAATCGTAAAATGAGAAAACACCTTTCCACTGGCCTCTTGTTAAACTGGTACTTCAGATTCTATCTCCCCCAAAGTATCCTCTATAAACTAAATGCTTGATGCAGAATATAGAAGGGAAAGCTCTTGTTCCTTCCTGCTGAACTAAGACTAATCTGTTGGCTTGATATTCAAAATGGTTTTTAACTAGGTAGGAGAAGGTCCTGCCCAGTTAAACCAAGCTGAGTAGGCTTGGAGAGGACATTCAGTGCCACTTAACTTGGCATTGCCACTGAACATCTCTTCTGACCACCACAACACTGCTGAGGCATTGCCATGGCACTCTAGGGGGGGTTCCCGGAAGATATGTGGGCAAAATTCAATACCAGTGCCTGCAGCACTGCTTAAAGATCAGTTTTAACTTTGTCCGGTTTAGATATGCAAGTACAGCACAGAATTATCAGCCACATCAGCATATTGCCAATGACCTGGATATTCAATGCTAGTACCTCAACGTGCCCCAGCATTGAAAATCTGGAACAAATTTAGCCAGTGATGGTAACTGTTTTAAAAATACTTGCCACCACCGGCTGAATATCAACTGGTACTTTTACTAGGAGGCTCTCTTACATATTTAGGGAAATAACATAGCTGCACTCTCCAGGGGAGTGCTGTAGAAACATCACACTCCTCTAAAGTACCTTACTTGCTATTTCCCTGCTATTGAGACATACTGTTTGCAGGAATCTGTGAGACTATGGCAAGAGATCAAGAGTGAGACTTTATTACAGACTCGACACAGATCTGTGTTTCAGCCACAGGCCAACCTCAGATATATCTGTTTTATATGTGTATTTTAAACACCCACATTCTTAATTTGTAAAGATTATATATCCTTATGTTATATAGATTACATATATGGTGTCAAGGCTCTTTTCTCAGGCTATTATATATATATATATATATATATATATATATATATATATATATATATTTCCTTTGTATTTTCTTATGGTGTACTTTTATATTGTATATATTGTACCTCCTTACATGTTATTTTATATGTTTTTTAGACTCCTGGACAGGCCTGTAGCCGAAACACAGATCTGTGTCAAGTCTGTAATAAAGTCTCTCAAACTTGATCCAGCTATTTGTGATCTGGATTAGCCACTGTTGGAAACAGGATGCTGGGCTTGATGGACCTTTGGTCTTTCCCAGAATGGCAATACTTATGTACTTATGTAGCTGTCCCAGTCTCTAGAGTCATTGGTCCACTTCCCACTTCCCTTCTCAATTTGTTTGTTCCATGGGATTTTGTTGTTCATCCACCTAGGTGGATTTCCCGTCCTTAAGAGATCAAGGGTGCCATATTGGATTTACATAACAAGGATGCCAAATTGACAAGCATGGTGAATTCCTCCTATTATATGGCACAGAAGAAAGCAGCAAAGCACTTAAAAATAAGGTAAATGCTACAATAATAGTCTCTCTGTGTTTTGGAGGGTCCTATAGAAGATCCAGTTAATATGGCTCTTAGAAAGAGAGTTGTTTTGCCAGTATTGGCACAGTGAGCTGCTAGAGCATGGGGGCTGACTCCCTTCATGAATGGCTAGGCCTGATATCTCGTGGAACAATGTTCAGTGATAATGGCACTGATGTAAGCATTCCAAACAATATTAACACAACTCAGCTTAGCTGATTGACAAAATGTCTGTGCTTTAATCGCTTTCCCTTACTGGTACACAGTATTAAGTGAAAGAAGAAATACTAAATCAGGAGTGAATGTAATGAAGAAATTAAGCAGTTCAAGTTGCAGGCAAGAGAGGGAGCAACAACTTAAAACTTGCTTCTAGCTTGTACTGGCTAATTTATGAATGACACACACTTCTGATTCAATTTTCTCATATAAAATATCTTGTAAACATTCTAAAGTTATACAAGTTACACCCCTGTTTACTAAGCTGTGCTAGCGGCTGTCGTGCGCTAATGCTGACGCAGCCCATTTACTCTGAATGGGCTATGTTGACATTGCCACGTGGCTTAGTAAACAGGGGGGTAATTTGTGAAAAATTTGCAATGGGTTTATTTATTTATTAACCACCAATATAATCTTGAGTGGACTCTGGATAAATATTATAGAAGCAAAATGCTATAACTCCATTACTGGATTTAGCCAAAGGCACCATTTTAAAAATGTTTACCTGTGAAGGTCCATTTTATATAAATTGTGAAGAGGAGGGGATTGAAGCATTCAGGTTGAGATATATTCAGTTTCCTCTGTATTTTACAAAAGGCTCCACAATCAGCAAAACCTTTTTTTTTTTTAATTTCAATAAGTTTTATTTATTTTATAACAAGATGACAATATACACAAGTCATTAACATGTACTCAGGTAAACAAAAATAGAGAGTTTGCTCATTAATAAGTAATTATGATACAGCAAAATGAGAGAGTAATAAATCTGATATTCACCATCTAACTTAATAGTGATCAGCTAAGGGAGTGTATGCATAATTAGATAACTAGATTATGCAAACTATAAAACGCTGTTAAGTTTTAGAAATATAAATTTGCATTGGTGACCATACTTTCTTGAATGACAATAAGGATCCACACCTATCCGCAACTGCATATTCATATTTAGCAGTTAAGCAGACATTATTCCACCACATGTCATATGATAATTTGGTGAAGTCTTTCCAACAATGGCATATCATCTTGATCACTATATGCAAAAATATGTGTAATAATTTAGCTGCATGTGGTTTCACATTAGTAGATAAGCCAAGCTCACCCATGATGATACTATTATATGATTATCAATAGAAATCAAACAAAATAAAACATGGAAAAGAAAATAAGATGATACTTTTTTAATGGACATAACTTAATATTTAATCAAGAAATGTATTAAGTTATGTCCAATAAAAAAGGTATCATCTTATTTTCTTTTCCATGTTTTATTTTGTTTGATTTCTATTGATAACCTTAAAAGTGGACTAACACAGCTACCACACCTCTCTACTTAATATTATATGATAAAGTGTCAGGTATGTCCAAAATCTTTGATATAGTTTTCCAAATTTGAGACCACTACTCTTCCAATAGTGGGCAATGGTATAAAGGTGATCCAGTGTACCTATGCTAGTGTTGCAAGACCAGCAGGAATTTTGTGAGCTTTTGGATATTTCAGATCATTTGTTCGGCATCCATAAAGCTCTACGTAGCAAAAAGAAAGAGGACTGTGTATATGCTGCTGATTTAGATGACTTGTAAATTGAAGACCAAACCTTTCCCCATTGATTCAGTGTTAATAAAGTATTAAGTTCTTTATTCCAGATGCTTTCCAAAGCAGATGGTGATTGAAAAATCCAGTCCTGTAGAAGTTTATACCAATTAGAGGCAATTTTCCTGCCTTTGGAGATTTGATGACATAAGTCCCCAAAACTTGGTGTGTCTGCAGTTAAGATGTCAATATCAATGCTTGAGGATATGCAATGGTTTAATTGCAACCATTGAAAGTAACAGTGGTTATGTAACTTATATGTTGATTGCAGTGTGGTAAAAGGGATCCATTTATGTCAATTGAGAAGTTGAGATATGTACCAGATGCCAGCTTCCATCCATTTAGACCACAAAACACATTTATCATTAAATTTGAATTTTGGGTTATTTCAAATATGTATGTTTGTAGTTGAATAAAAAGGTTGCTGAATGGGAGAGTCCACGGTTTCAAAAGATATTTGAGTAGCAGCTATTATTGGGTTATAAGCTGTTGTAGGTATGAGCGACCAGGGTAGTAAATGCAAAGGTAGTGATTTGCATCTCTCTGACTCCCATTGTAGCCATAATGGCTCTTTGGTAATTTCAGATGAAATTATCAATTTAGAACTTTGTATTAGTATAAAAGCCATATGGTACTTGAGGAAGCTTGGGAAATTTATAGCACCATGCCGTTTGGCACAGTTGAGCCTCTTTAATGCAATACGTGGAGGTTTATTAGTCCATAAGAATTTAGATAATAGTTGTTCCATTCGTTTGTATGTACCAGGTTCAAGTTAGATGGGTAGCATGCTGAGAATATAATTCATTTTTGGTGTAATCATCATTTTTATGGTGTTCAATCTGCCCCACCAAGATAATCTAAGTGGAGACCATTTAGAAGTAATTTCAGAAATACATTTCAATAAATATATAGAATTTTGATTAACAGACTCTGTCAAAGTGGAACAAAAGAAAACACCCAGATATTTCAAATCCTTAGGGGACCATTTAAAGGGAGATTGAGAGAAATTGTATTGGAGGCTAGCCGTGTTTAGTGGCATAATTTCTGTTTTAGTGTTAATAGCTTCCAAAATATGTGGTATGGATGATGGTGTTGTGTACAGCAAGACATCATCAGCATATGCCAATAACTTGGCTGAAACATTACCCAATTCTACACCTTTGATTTGATCTGATCGTAATATTGTTATTAATAAAGGTTCAAGTGTAATATTGAACAAAAGGGGAGAAGAGGGCATCCTTGTCTAGTCCCTCTGGTTGGGGAAAAGGAGGAGGAGAAAAGATCATTTACGAACAGTTTAGTAGAGGGGTGAGTATACAATAATTTAATCATTTTTATAGCATCAGATGTGAAACCAAACCAACTGAGCACATGGAACATATAAGGCCATTCGACACGGTCAAAGGTCTTTTCGGCATCTAATCCAATGGCCACAAAAGGAGTGGTTGAAGACTGTGCTTGTAGAATTACATTGGGAAACAATCTGGTGTTGTCATAATAGTATCTGCCATGCAAGAAGCCAGTTTGATTAGTATTGATAATTTTAGGTAAAACATTTTGCAATCTCTTTGCTATGATCTTAGCATATATCTTAGCATCAAGATTGATTAATGACAAGGGGCGGTAGTTCTGTATGTATTGGGGGTCTTTACCTGGTTTGGAAGGACAATGATGGTAGCTTCAGTAAAACTTCTAAATAGAACTCTAGTGTAAGACCATCCGGTCCGGGGGCCTTTTTTTGCCATAGACTTTAAAGCAAATAATACATCTTGTTCAGTTATGGGAGACGTTAATGTCAAATTATCATTTTCATCAAGTATTTGATGATCAAGATCCTGTAGAAAAGCTAGATCGTTGTCATTTATGTTAGACTCTGACTTATATAAAGATGAGTAAAAATGCTGGAAAGCTTTTAATATATTTTGTTGGTTTGTAATTAAGGCATTATCATCTTTAATAACAGAGATGTAATTTTTTTTCATCTCTAGACTTTAGGTAGCTGGCTAACAAGTGACCAGCTTTATTATTGTTAGCGTAGTATTGAACTGATTTCAAGGATATCTCTTTACTAGCATTATTGGCTAATATTAAGTTGTATTTATATCTTGCTTTTTAAAATTTTTCCAATGTGCTCAGATCAGATGGTGTTTTCTGATGATCTTTTCAAGATATGATATAGATTTTTCCAAGTAATTTATTTCAAATGTTTGTTTCTTTTTTAATTTGGCAGGGAAACGAATAATTGAGCCATGTATGAAAGCTTTAAAGGCATCCCATCTAGTAGTCCAACTAGTATCATCTCATGTATTACATTGAAAATATTCTTTAATATCACTAGTAGTTTCTTCTATAAATTCAGGGTAAGTCAATAAACTTGAATTAAAGCACCATGTTTTTGCCCTTGTTTTAAATAATAGGTCAGTAAGCTGTAAAGAGATGTGTGCATGGTCTGATAAATGTATAGTATCAATGCTGGCATCAGATACTTTGCTTAATAAAGCTTCAGAGACTAAAAAGTAGTCAATACGAGAGTATGAGTTGTGTGGCGAAGAATAGAATGTGTAATCACGTTCATTATCATGTAACAAGTGCCATAGGTCACATAGTTTAAGTTGTGACATTATCAGGCTTATTTTCAAAATAGAAGGGCGCCCATCTTTCGACACAAATCGCAACATGGGCGTCCTTCTCTCAGGGTCGCCCAAATCGGCATAATCGAAAGCCAATTTTGGACATTCTCAACTGCTTTCCATCACGGGGATGACAAAAGTTCACAGGGGTGTGTCGGAAGCATAGCAAAGGCGGGACTGGGGCGTGCCTAACACATGGGCGTCCTCGACTGATAATGGAAAAAAGAAGGGCGTCCCTAACGAACACCTGGACGACTTTACCTGGTCCTTTTTTTCTTACGATCAAGCCACAAAAATGTGCCCTAAATGACCAGATGACCACCGGAGGGAATCGTGGATGACCTCCCCTTACTCATCCAGTGGTCACTAACCCCCTCCCACCCTCAAAAAAATTTTTTTTTAATATTTTTCCAGCCTCTATGCCAGCCTCAAATATCATACCCAGCTCCATGACAGCAGTATGCAGGTCCCTGGAGCAGTTTTAATAGGTACTGCAGTGCACTTCAGACAGGCGGACCCAGGCCCATCCCTCCCCTACCTGTTACACTTGAGGTGGTAAATGTGAGCCCTCCAAAACCCACCACAAACCCATTGTACCCACATCTAGGTGCCCCCTTCATCCCTAAGGGCTATGGTAGTGGTGTACAGTTGTGGGGAGTGGGTTTGGGGGGGGGGGTTGAGGGGCTCAGCACACAAGGTAAGGGAGCTATGCACCTGGGAGCTTTTTCCGAAGTCCACTACAGTGCCCCCTAGGGTGCCCGGTTGGTGTCCTGGCATGTCAGGGGGACCAGTGCACTATGAATGCTGGCTCTTCCCACGACCAAAGGGCTTGGATTTGGTCGTTTCTGTGATGGGCATCCTCGGTTTCCATTATTGCCGAAAATCGGGGATGACCAGCTATGGCCATTGCTTTTTCTACCTGTTTGAAAGCTTTAAGGTCATCAGACACAATCACCCCCAAGTCCCGCTCTTCCTTCGCACACTGAAGCACTACACCCCCTATACTGTACTGTTCCCTCGGATTTTTTTGACCCAAGTGCATGACCCTGCATTTTTGGGGATTAAACCTTAGTTGCCAAATATCAGTCTATTCCTCTAGCTTCGCTAGGTCTTTCCTCATGTCATTCACGCCCTCCAGGGTGTCCACCCTGTTGAACAGTTTAGTATCATCCGCAAAGAGACAAACCTTACCAGACAGCCCTTCTGCAATATCGCTCACAAAGACGTTAAAAAGAGCCGGCCCTAGGACCGATCCCTGCGGTACTTCACTGACGACCTCCTTTTCCTCAGAGCAAGCTACATTTACCACCACCCTCTGTCTCCTACCATTCAACCAATTTTTTACCCAATCAGTTACTCTAGGTCCTGCACCGAGGGCACTCATCTGTTGTTACTGTCCTCATTCTTTAAGTACTCGTATTTCTTCCAAGATGGCCACCGTGCCAGTGTCGTCAGATTTTCCAACCTGCCCTTTTTGCGGCAATATGAGTTCAACACAATGACATTTACTATTTTTGCCAGAAGCCATGAATTATAGGGCTAGTATTGCAGTAGATAGAATGTGATTAGTTACATATAAGTAATTGATATTCCGATTGACTGTAGGAGTCTTAGAGAGCTCAGTGATTATGCTGCCATCACAGTCTGTGCTCCACAGCGCCCCCAAAGCCTTTTTTGTTTTAAATACCTATGATAATACCAGCAAATAAACAGGTATTATTATTATTTGTTACATTTGTATCCCACATTTTCCCACATATTTGTAGGCTCAATGTAGCTTACATAGTACCGTAATGGCGTTGCCATTTCCGGTATGAACAAATACATTGTGATATTTTGGTAAACTGAGGTTCAAGTATGGTGAATGCATTGGGGGAACTTAGAGAGGAAGAGGAAGAGTTAGGATATGTCCATTACGGTCTTTGGTTTTGTTGTGTCGCAAATATCCAGGATTTTAGGTTGAGTCTGTGGGGTATGCCTTTCTGAACAGGTTTGTTTTTAGGACCTTTCGGAAATTTAAGTGGTCAGGCATAGTTTGAGACTGGCATAGAGGCTGGCAAAAAATATTTTTAAAGTTTTTTTATTAGGGTGGGAGGGGTTAGTGACCATTGGGGGAGTAAGGGGATGTCATCCCCAATTCCCTCCGGTGGTCATCTGGTCAGTTCTGGCACCCCTCCGAGGCTTGGTCACAAGAAAAAATGGACCAAGTAAAGTCGGCCAAGTGCTCGTCAGGGACGCCCCTCTTTCCTCCATCATCGGCCGGGGACGCCCATGTGCCAAGCACGCTCCAGTCCTGCCCTCGCTACGCCTCCGACACGCCCCCAGGAACCAAGTCCAGAAAGAGAAGCAATCTTAAGACTACATACATCCAAAATAAATAAATAAATAAACATCCGGATCTCTGTAAGTTGCATTGCTCAACCAGCAACATCATGGTTCTTGGCTGCAAGAACACAGCGAGCCTTAAGTCAGGCCTGTTATCTTTTAAAGTGCCCTGTGAAGAGGGTCAAGTTCCCTCCCCCATGTCCTGGAGTCCCTCAATATTGCAAAGACAATTCACCTCCAATAGCCTCCGGCAGCCTTAAATGAACTCTCCTATCCTTCCAGGCCCACCAACCCCCGCTACTTCCTGGTAGCCTTCCGCCCATAACAGCACCCCCTATTTGGCGTTTTTTTAGACTGACAGTGTTGTCCATGGTGATCAGGCTCTCGGAGCAATTGAGACTCCATTCCACATCAAAGGTGCTACACTGTGACGGTACCACCTACAATTTTTTGATCAGGATTAGCTGACCCCTGAGGCACGAAACACGGCCCGTGTCGGGTCTATCCGTCAATTAATAAACAAGAGATTTTGATCATCTCAATCCTGAAGGCCCAGTGTTGTTTTTTTGTTTCTGTATTATTTTGTATGCTGTTTTACCCTCTCTTTTGTGTCTGAGCCTTCCACCCAAAACAGCAACCCCTCCCCCCCAGAACTTACCAAGGGTTGACTAAAACTAGTGGAAGCAGGAATGATTTCCAGAGACTCCTGCTCTATCTATACTTAAGATCCAAATGGTTCTCTGACACCTAGGTCTCATGCGGTGACCATTTGGTAATCATCTACCTGCGTAGAATGACGATTACCGCCTGGTTTCTGTTGTGTGCCGGAAAATAAAAATTCTTTTCCGGCGTGTGTAGTGGATGCATGTAAAAAAACAAAATTACCACCCGGGCCACGCGGTAGCCGGATGGTAACTCCGAACTGACGCACATTGGGCGCGCGTACGTGCCTATGCGGCTTAGTAAAAGGGCTACGTAGTGTTAAGCTTTTTGAACTGGTCTTAGTACTGAGTTTTTTTCCTCTGTATTATCTGATTCAAGAGCAATCTTGTGTGTATATTTCTTAAATTTAGAATTACAAAAAATATATATAGGGCTTAGAGGCCTTGAACCCTGGATCTGAAAAGTCTGCAAGGTATCTTCTGCAAGTATGCTTGTTTTTTGTCTCTTCCAAGCCCTCCCTGGTATCTTTCCACTATAATCCATTTTTCTCTTTCCAGCTTTCCTCCTTCTGTCATTTCACCTGCTGCTGAAACACCAAAATACTTACCCTGTAAGTAAATCTGTAAGGTGTGGCCCTTTATATCATTCAATTTACCTTTTATAACACTCTCCAGCTGGTGCTTTTAGATTTCCCATGATAAGTATCTCATGTAGAAATGCATTAGCGACTCACTATTCATGAGACTGTCTATACTTGCATAAGCAACAATAACACCACTTATTGTAGTCACAATAATGCCACTTGACATATATTAGCAAAAAAGGTGAATGGTTAGTAAAAAAGATCAAGCTTCATGTTTTCACTGGTTTTAGCATCTGATGCTTGGTTTTCATTTTATCTGCACTCATATTTAAGATATTGTTTGCCTGATTATAAGAAAGACTCCTGACACATGCACATAGGCCAAAACACAGCTGTGTCAAGTCACCTCCACACTTTGTTTGGATTCTAAGCATGAATTAAAAACCCTTCGTGAATTCATCAAATTCTGTCTTCTTTGTTGCCTTACTACTTCCTTTGTTGCTGAATGGTTAGTAAAAAGCACAAAACATTTATTGTGACGTAAATGCCTTATCACTTTAGTACACTGCCCTCCAATAAGTTAAGGATTAATATTCTTATACTTGAAAGATATATTTCAGAAATACAGATAGGTTGCCAGCATTTTCTCTTTTTTCTCCCATATTGCTGCCTATGGATATGTTGTTTGAAAAGCAAATCTTTACCTTATACAACAAAACCACTGGTTTTCAGAAACATCAAATACTAGACCAGTGATCCAGCATAGAACATAACATGGAGTAGAGAAAACAACTTCAACTGTCAACTACATGGATTTATTAAACAGTACACTGAAAATTTGTGTCAGATTCACTTTTTATTCTTTTTACTACTTTGAAAGCAACTTTACCTAGCAAGACATATGCCAGCTTTTCAGTATTCAGTCTGGTCATGAACAATCAAAACAATTTTTGAAGCAGTACGATTACAAAAGGGATCTAAAAAGAGAGAGAAGTCAAGAGAAAGTCTGAAGTGTTCTTTGGAAAGGTTTTCGATTAAAAGTGAATAATAGGATCAGCACATAATAGAGATATGCATTATTTACCTCAGCATCTGTGATAATATTATATCCTTAGACAACAAAAAGCCTACTTACTATTCTGCCCATATTCACAAGCACCAAGGTTAGTTCAGTCAGACAATCACTAGACTGCACAATTTTGAAAGAGTGTGTATTTTGTCTTGGAACTTCATTTCCTGCAGCTCTACAAATAAGAGGGGGAGGGGGAGGGAGGAAGAATGAACAAATTGTCCAAGATTCTAAACCTGGGGAAACAAACTTAAATGGTACTTTTTCACAAATGTTTGCTTCTATGTTTTATTTCTGTGACTGTTCCCCAGTCCGTTTGTTGCAGTTAAGTATAGTCCTTGGGTACAAGAAGTTATATTTCAAAATTTTGCAAGTTAACTGACCATCAGCCTTTTAACACTCTTTTTACCTTGCTACTGCCAAAACCTTAAATCAGGCAAAGCAAAATGGATTATAATATAGTATGCAACTAGAGAAATATCAAGGAAATAATGCTAGAATATTTTGAACACATATCATGAACTGGATAGCTTCTACAAAGACCACAATACAGTGACTTATAAGAAAGCTGGATCACTCAATAGAGAGGATGGAAAACCAACCATAAATGTCAACCACAGTCAATTGAGCAACAGTAGGGCTTCTGAGTGTGCTACAGGTGAAAGATACGAAAACACATAACTATAAGCCGCATTGAGCCTGCCATGAGTGGGAAAGTGCGGGGTACAAATGTAACAAAAAATAAAAAAAATAGCTTATATCTGATGGTAAGAATAGCACTGGTTTTCCCACTGTATCAAAAGCTAATCAAGAAATGTATTAAGTTATGTCCAATAAAAAGGTATCATCTTATTTTCTTTTCCATGTTTTATTTTGTTTGATTTCTATAGATAACCCACTGTATCAATATGCAAGTAATAAATTACTCGCATGAATTGGTGAATGTCAGAGAGAACTTTATAAGACTGGACAGCTTTTGAATCTAAAACATTTGTGGAGCTATTTGTTAAACTGGGTTGTCAGTTAACTTGAGAATTAATATGCTCCAACTGCACTGTGCAGTGTTTTAACGTTTTGTGTATGCTAATTGCTGAATTCAACAATTAATGTAGAAGACAACTTGAAATAGGTGAGGCAAGCACATTATATTTAATGTACAGGTTATTACCATGCATTAATTTTACTGTGGCAGATAACAGAGCAATTAATATCATCTCAAGTGGTGTAGCTAACTGCATCATGCCTTATTGGCCGTAGTTTTACATGCTGTATTGCGTATTTCTCTGTACTATCTATATGGCTGCCTCCTCCAAAATGCTAGCAGTGCCCCTAATGGTTTAAAGGTTGTGTAGTTACAACACTTTAATTTTGGATGTAAACCATGCATTAACTATAAAACTTTAGTGTAGCTTAGTAAATAGTGAGTCTGATATGTTCATCTAATTTTACTCTGTTTCTTTTCTGCCTTGCTTTAGAAAATGAAAACAAATCAGTCTGGGGACACATTAATATTACTTTGGGGATCATTTTCAAAGCACTTAGACTTAAAATGTTCGATAGGTTACTATGGGACTCATTTTCGAAAGAGAAAAATGTCCAAAAAGTGTCATAAAGCAGTATTTGGATGAATTTCTTCTCAAAACATCCAAATCAGTATTTTTGAAACCTATTTTGCAGAAGTCTATCTATGCAATTCATCTGAAGTGCGTCCATATCACAAGGGGGCATGTCATGGTGATTCAAAGGCGGGATTAGGGCGTGCCTAACACTTGGACATTTTACAACCATAATAGAACAAAACCAAAACGTCTAGGGGAAAAACTTCAATATTTTGGTCTAGACCTGTTTTTCTAACAAATAAGACACAAAAAAGTGCCCTAAATTACCAGATAATAACTGGAAGATTCAGGGGTGACCCCACTTACTCCCCTACTGGTTACTGACCCCCATCCCCCCCCCCCAAAAAATGTGAATAAAAACAGTACTCACCAGCCTCTATGACAGCCTCAGATTTATAGTCAGGTCTATTGGAGCAGCATACGGGTCCCTGGAGTAGTCTAGTGTGGGTGCAATGCACTGTAGACAGGTGGACCCAGACCCATACCTTGTCATTCCTGTTACACTAAAACCCCACTGTACCCACATATAGGTGCCCCCTTCACCCATAAGGGCTATTACAGTGGTGTACAGATAGGGGTAGTGAGGTTTTGGCTGGGTATTGGAGGGCTCAGTAGACAAGGTAAGGGAGCAATGGTGAGATGTGTACCTAGGAGCATTTGTACAAAGTCCACAGCAGTGCCCCCTAGGGTGCCCCATTGTTCTCCTGGGATGTCTGGGGGATCAGTCTGCTAAAATGCTGGTCTTTCCTATATCCCATTGGCTTGATTTTGTGTGTTTTTAAATTGCCTAAAAAGATAAACGCACAAAGCACAAAACCTTGTTCAAAATGGTATTTCAAAAATTGATGTTTTTTTCTTTTTTTTTTAAATGGTTATATTTGCTATTTGGATTTGGGACATTTAGTGCAAAATGTCCAAAAACTGACTAAGACGTCTTATCGAAAACGCTCCTCTATATAACTCTGTAAGTCTAGATGCTTTGGAAATACACCTCCGTGTCTTCATACAACCAAATGTCAGCTAAACCAAAATGAGAGAAAGTCCTTTTTTTTTCTTTCTTTTAATTTATGCTTGAATAATGCACACGTGGAGGGGCATTTTCAAAAGGGACGTCCAAGTTTTGATGAGGACGTCCTCGCAAAAAGTCCCCATCCAGGGACGGGGAAACAAGATGGAGTCCATCTTTTGTTTCGATAATACGGTCAGGGATGCCCAAATCCTGAAATGTGGTCGTCCTTAGAGATGGTTGTCCCTAGACTTGGCCGTTTCTGATTTTTGGCGATAATCAAAACTAAGGACATCCATCTCAGAAACGACCAAATGCAAGCCATTTGGTCGTGGGAGGAGCCAGCATTTGTAATACACTGGTCCCCCTCACATGCCAGGACAGCAACCGGGCACCCTAGGTACATAGCTCCTTTACCTTATATGCTGAGCCCCCAACCTCCCCTAAAACCCAGTACCCACAACTGTACACCACTATCATATTCCATACAGGTGAAGGGCGGCACCTAGATGTGGGTACAGCGGGTTTGTGGTGGGTTTTGGAGGGCTCGCTGTTTCCTCCACAAACATAACAGGTAGGGGGTGATGGGCCTGGGTCCGCCTGCCTGAAGTGCACTACACCCACTAAAACTGCTCCAGGGACCTAAACACTGCTGTGATGGACCTGAGTATATGACATCTGAGGCTGGTATAGAGGCTGGCAATCAATATTTTTAAAAATGTTTTTTGAGGGTGGGAGGGGGGCTGTGACCAGTGGGGGAGTAAGGGGAGGTCATCCCCAATTCTCTCCAGTGGTCATCTGGTCATTTCAGGCACTTTTTTGTGCCTTGGTAATAAGAAAATCACAACCAGATAAAGTCGTCCAATTGCTCGTCAGGGACGCCCTTTTATTTTCATTATGGGTCGAGGACGTCCTAGTGTTAGGCATACCCAAGTCCCGCCTTCGCTACACCTCTGATAAGCCCCCTTGAACTTTGGCCATCCCTGCGATGGAAAGCAGTTGGGGACATCCAAAATCGGGTTTCGATTATACCGATTTGGACGACCCTGTGAGAAGGACGCCCATCTTCCGATTTATGTCAAAAGATGGGTGTCCTTCTCTTTTGAAAATGAGCCCACTAGTGATCTTGATAAACAGAAAAAATTGTTGCTATAATTCTTAATATAATTGTCAATAAGAAAAACAACCAGAAGAATTAGATGATATAAACATATTGAAAGAGAGCCCACAATTATAAGTGAGATCCAAGAAACAAACCAGAGGGTCAAAAGAAATGTGGACAAAGGACCAAATTCTATAAATGGTGCCTTAAAAATCGTTGCCAAAAAACTACCTGCTTAGCGTGATTCTATAAACTACGCTTAAAGTTAGACATAGTTTATAGAATATGCTCATGTACTCTTCTTGCGACTAAAATTTAGGCAAACCCATTTAGGCCAACTAAAACCAGGCCTAAATACATGCGTCTACCTTAGGCGCAGACCAGGTATATTCCATGATAGTGTGCATAGTATTTTGAAAAGCCCACAACCTGCCCATTCCACGCCCATGGCCATGTCCCCTTTTGGTTTGCGCATTTGTTAGCCTCTACTTTTGCTGTTTTGCTTTCCCTTTTCAGCTGTGCACATTAGAATTTACATGCATCATGTAATAGAATACGCCTAGAAAGTTGTGTGCATACATTTTAATTAAAGCCAATTAGTACCACTAATTAGTTGTTCCGTACCAATTATCAGCACTGATTGGCTTGTTAATCAATTAAGTTGTGTGTGCAATTTGGCCATGCGGCCAAATCAGTGCGCACAACTTAAGGCACAATGTATAGAATTTGGGGGAAAGTAAAATGAATATGGTTGTTTCCTCTATTTTCCATCTAAATAGAACTCAATCACTGAATGCCTCAAGGGGTCTCAAAACCTCTACTAACAAACATCTCCTCACATAAGGATGCGTCCTCAATTGGACTAATTCTAACAGAGCATTACATAAACAAGATATACCCTGTTTCATTCCAGCTTTAGTAATTATCCATTATCACTGCCACGTGGATCAGTTGAAGTGTTTCTTATGCTCAGGTTTTGTCACAAAGTGCCTGATCTGAAAAAACTGATAGAAATTTAATGAAGTCCCAGCAGGTCCATTGCTTTCTCCTTTGTTAAAAATCTGTACCTTCAAAAAAAGGAGGCCAGGAATTGCAAGACCAGTCTCTATTAATCTGTCCACCAAATTTTCTTCCCCATAGATAATATATAGGGGTATGCTGAGATAGGTATGTATGGGAATAAGGTGTTTGAGCATTTTGTCACTTGTATTTAGCCCATCACACCTTTCATAAGGGCCCCCCAAACACTCTGCATTGATTCTCTTCCTCTTGAGGACAGAAAAACACTGGCAGGGTAGGGAATTTGATCATAGTTTTTCAAGCTGTTCTCATATGTTCTCCTGATGTTCAAAAGTACATAACCCATAATCATGTGTACCAGTATACCTTCGTATTCCTCCCCCCCCCCCCCCCCCCCCCCCCCCCACAACTTTGGGCTTAGATTTTTTTCCTCTGCCAGATATTCTTGGTTAAAAGCCACCTCATCTTAACAAAAAAAAAACTGCCAGGAATTATAATAATACTAGGAAAAAAGGCCCGTTTCTCAACGCAATGAAACGGGCGCTAGCAAGGTTGTCTGAGTGAGTGTAGTGTGTCCTGTGCCGTGGTGTCCCCTTGTGTCCAGATCGAGCAATGTGTTGTCTCCCCCTGGTCTCCCCTCCATATGTGTCTGTATGTTTCCTTTCACCCATATAGAGTGTCCCCCTCCCTGTCTGTGTGCCCTGTGAGTTGTAGGCCCTCCTCCCTGTCCCCTGTGAGTTGTAGGCGTCCCCTCCTTCCCTTTCTCTCCCTCTGCCTTTGATTTCCAGGGCCCCTCCCTCCCTCTCCCTCTGTGTCCTGTGATTTGCAGGCCCCCTGCCTCCGTCCCTCCGAGAACAGCACCCCCTTACCCCCCCCCCAGGTCGGTGGTAGCTCACTCCCCCCCAGCCCGAGGTCAGCACTCAGCACAATCTATATAAATAATTCTCACCTCCAACGTTCGCCACTCAGCCCCCGAGGTCGACGGAGCCAGCGCTTTAAAGTTATGTGAGCTGAGAGCAAGAGAAGCACAGTACAGCAGCATCGCGTTCAGCTTTCCCCTTCTCTGTGAGTGAAACAGGAAATGAGGGCGGGACACAGAGAGAGAAGGGGAAAGTTGAACACGACGCTGCTGTACTGTGCTTCTCTTGCTGTCAGCTCGCATAACTTTAAAGCGCTGGCTCCGTCGACCTCGCGGGGTGAGTGGCGGCCTCCAGGGGGGGGAGTAGCGAGTGAGTGATGGCCGTGGGGGGACTCGGGAGGGGGGAATGAGAGGTAGCGGGTGCAGTGGCGATTGGGAGGGAGTGGATAGAGAGGGTGGTGTGCACCATTGAGTGGGGGTGCAGGTGAGAGAGGGTGGACGGTGAGTGCAGGCAGGCAGCCGCAGCGGGGAGTTAGTTCCTCCGTGGCTCCGCCCTCGACATCATGACGTTTGACGCGAGGGCGGTGCAGACAGTCATGGTGCCAGCCCGATCTACACCATGACGGAAGTTGGAGGGGAAAATGTGTCTTCATTAGAACGTTGGGGTTCAGAATTATGTCCGGAAGGGGCGTGGCTGAGGGCGGGGCTATGAGTGAGGGTGAGTGGTGGTGACAGCCTAGGAGGGTAAGTGGTCCTGACAGCCTACCCTAGGAACAGTACATTCAGTGCTTCACTGAACGTTGGAGGTGAGAATTATTTATATAGAAGTTGTGTAAACAAACACAGAATTTTAGGAAGTATCAACATCTTAATAATGTTAATCCATCTTAACCATGATAATGAAGTATCCTTCCACTCCTTTACAGTCATCCTCACCGTCTCCAGCAATTAATTTAATTCAATTCAAACAGGAATGATAAATCACTCAAAATAATTACTCCTAGGTAATTAAACTACTGAAGCATTTGAAATTCCAGCATATTTCCTATCATATGTGCATCCCTGAATGGGATCTACATAGCATTAATGCAAATTACAGTAAACCCTGACACATGGCCAAAGTCCTCAAACACTTCCACTACCTGACTTAGAGACATATCTGGGGTTTTAATGCTGATTAGGGTATCATCTACATACAAGAATATGGTGAGGTGCTGCTCTCCCAAGAAATATCAATATTGTCTGCCCCAGCTCTCATGCCTATTTCAAAGGGTTCTATCCAATAGTTTTTTCTCTTCTCCAGGGTTCAAATGGGAGAGGCTGTGACAGGTGACATCACTAGGAGCCTGTTCATGCTGCTCTCAGACGTTAAATAAAACCCACGTCGCAAGGCCATTTGAGTTTTAAAAAGTAACCCAAAAAAACCATGACCTGTGATGGGTCGAAATTTCTCGTAGATGCATTTAAAAACTGCAGAGCTGGCAACTCTGGGTGGTCAGCACAGCACAAAACATAGTCTTCACATGATATCAGGACATTCAAACTCACAGTTCAGTTCTATCTTAAATCTCCTCTATTTGCAAACTAGAACAAAGTACTTATTAATCTCCTCTTGAATAAACTCTCAGTCCTGAATCTTCTCCACATAATCTCTTTACTCTCTGTCCCATCCTGGAACAGGGGTCTTTCACATATGCAATAAAAGTCCTGCCAGAAGTGAAGCACGCCTGCTCCCATGTCCCCTACCTGAGGTGCATTGTCCCCCAAGCACTCCTTCTTATTCCCAGTTCAGCAGGGCCATGCCTAGGGTCTCTGGCACCCCCTGCAGACCATCAGTTGGTGCCCCCCAGACTATCAGTTGGCGCGTGCGCCCCCCCTCGGACTTTTAAATTTACCTCCCTCCGACGTTTGCGCAGCGTCAGTGAAAGTGCTGCCTGTCTGACATCTCTCCACCAGCCCAGCCTTCCCTTCGTTCGTTCGTTCCCTCTGTGTCCTGTCTTCTTCTGACATCATTTCCTTGAGGGCGGGACACAGAGGGAATGAACGAGCAAAGGGAAGGCTGGGCTGGTGGAGAGACGTCAGACAGGCAGTGCTTTCACTGATGCTGCGCAGACGTCGGAGGCGGAGCGAGGAAAATTTAAAGTGCCAGGGAATCGGGGATGGAGGGGAGCGGAGGGGTAAGGTTTAAAAAAAAAAAAAAAAACACGACAGCGCGGCGCCCTTGAAAGCAGGCACCCCCCTGCAGCGCTTACCGCGCTTACCGTGCTGGCACGGCCCTGCAGTTCAGAAACTACCTGCAGGCACCCACTGCCATGTAACAGAGGCTTCCTATCACTACACACTGAAAACTTCTCCTGCATTGGTTCCTAGGGTTTCCCCCTTGGTGCTATAGGTATCAGTGGAGGCGGGCTACCAAAGATCAGAATTTTCTCCAAGCAATCTCTTTTATTAATTTTTTTGTCCTGCTCCCATTGGCTGGGCTTTACTCTGATTCTCTCACCAGGCTGTCAATACCAGCTCTGTCTCCTTAGTGACCACCCAGAAAATCCTTCCTCCCACCCTTCAGACATGGGCATTTTCGGGTGGGGGGGGGGGGGGGGTCATACAAGTGATAATCAGTCTCAGGAAATTAGTAGAGCCCAAATGAGATCTTGTGCTTTTGTGAGCTCTATCCTGCTTAACATCTTCTGGTGCTCCTGGGACACAAACCAAACAAGTTCTGGAAATTCATGAAGCATCTTCCTTTCTGCCAGATGCTTCACGCACACCAACCACCTTAATGTTACATCATCTTTGTTTATATTCAAAGTCATTCTGCCTCTCTCACAGATCTATAGTCAGTGACTCTAGGTTAAGCAGCTCAGATTGAAAGATGGCAGTGGCATCAATTTGTTCACACATGCTGATGTCATTCTGGGTTACATGTTCATCAAGTATTTTGATTTCTGCTTGAATATCCCTGACAACCTTGGAGAAGTCTGATCACAATCTTATTTAGAGGAGGAAAAGCAGTACCAGAGGTTTCAAGATTTCCTAAATGTATGTCTGAAATATGTTAATATTGAGGGAGTTTCCAATCATAAGCTCAAATAGACAAAGACATTCTCCAAATTCCCCAATTGCTTGTGAACAGCCATTTTACCCTGCATTACAGCTGCTTCTATCATATTGACTTGATAGGAATTACTAGTAAAATATTCCCATTTCTGAGTTTGAGAGGCAAGTTGAACCTCTACAAAAATACATGAGATGCACGTCCGTGTGCTAGGGAGGTCCAGCATGAACAGCCATTTTACAAACCGCAAAGTCCAAAATATGAACGGTAAAAAAGCAGGGACAAGAATGTCTGTCTGGTAGTATTCATAGAAGAGTGGCCACACAAACATCCCTGAAGGGCAGATAGACAGTTTAGTGATTAGTGCAGTGGACTTTAAATCAGGAGACCCAGGTTCAAATCCCACTTTAATGCTTTTATTTTGTACTTATGAACCCACCAGGAACAGAAAATATATACTGTACCTGAATGTACATTATTTCAATAGCCTTTAGGCTTGCAGGTGGCAATATATGTTTATGTACAGTGTGTATTTTTCTGTTCCTGGAGGGCTCACAATAAAAATATTTTTAAAAAACTTTAGAAAGTTAAAGTAGGATTTGAACTTGGGTCCCTTGGTTTAAAGTCCACTGTACTAACTACTAAGCTATTCCTCAGACGTACTGCCTACTTTGCTAATAATGCCTATAATACCAGAATATGTCATAATGCTTGGTATCCCCGTTTATTTTCACTTTCAGGGGAAAGGGAGAGGGACAGCCAGCACTGGGGGATTAAGGAGGTCATGCCTAAATCCCTCCAATGGTCAGTTGCTCAATCAAAGCACCTTTTTGTACCCTGGAGGTGACTGAAACAGGTCTAACTTAGGATGTCCTTCTTTTTAGACTTAGATGTTTCTTCTCGTTCACTAATCTCCACTGGATGCCCTGATTTGGGGTCTTCCTAATCCCATCCAAAACCCACCCATAATATGCCTCTTTGATATTTGGACGTAATACAGTGTAGGACGTCCCTTTTCTGCTTTTGCAAAAATTGGGATTTGGACTTTTCAAATACATGGATGTCCATTTGGGCATTTTGTGACATTCATATGCTTTGAAAACAAGCTCCTTAGTGTCTCATCACTGGGTCATGCCATGAGACCTTAAAGTAGTAGTTGGCCTAGTTGGCTTAAGTAAAACATTACTCTCCAGGATAGTCCCATTCCCCAAGTCCAGCACAGCAGAAGCATCCAATAATGGTAAACAGTGCAAGAAACCTGCAATTAATAGCTGCCAAGTGGACATCAGTTGCTAGGCATGGTAGAGGAGAGGTTAATAGGGGGAAGGATTCAGATTCTGACCTTGAATTTTGGCATAGGGAGAACCATAAATTCAAATTAACAATACTAAGACCTGATACTAAAAGAGAATGTCAACTCTAGTAGCCTATCCCGATCTGTTCTTGGACCTCCATATGTCTGTAAAAGTCAATTTGTATATCTCTACTGGTATGAGAATTGATTTTAAAAAAATACCATTAGGCACATCAGGAATATGAAACTATTTCTTTAGAGATGCTACTTTTTAAAATACTTCTTAGCAACCAGATTTTAGGCTCTGGCGGTAGCATTTCTTGACCCTATGATTAAAAGAGTTCAAATAGCAATGGAAAAGCTAATATGTTTGCTCCAAAAGGTCATGAACTGCTTTATGGTTTCCAGCTGAATGGTTAGGTGGTCCATCCATGATTTGTTTTTGCAAATTCAAGAATAAACTCAAGAGACAATCCTGAGCTGAAAATGATAGGTTTCTGAATACTTTTAATAATATTGTTTATTTATTTAAAAAACAAATATTTCTGAATCTTTCCTTGAAAGGGGAAAAAAAGAATTAATAGGAAGATTTCTAAACAATTCCACGAAGAGAGTTAGTATATATTAATAAACAGCTTATGAGTGAAGAAAAACATTACCTGATATTGCAGACACTAATAGCACAACATTCTCTTTTATACCCAACAGTACAGACTTTGAAACCCAGAACAGCCATCTGGCTTGATATCAAACTCATTGCACCCTTATGCCAAGATTCCACATCTTAATTGTAAGCAAGGAAAGGGGATCATCATTCACCATGGCAGCTAGCACTGAAAGACACTTTTCACACAGTTTCTAATTTCTTCAAAAGCACACATACCATGAAAGAAAACAAACTTTTGTGCTTTTCCAAGGTTCTCAGCTTGGCCAAAAGAATTCCACTAAACTTCCAACAGCAATCTGCTACATAACTGTCTGATGGAGAAATAAAATATCTCTTATAATTCACCACACATTGGAATCTTTCTCTATTGAGGACTGGAGTACAGTAATGATGCTTCTTTTTATTAGAAATTATTAATAATAATTTATTTTCCTTCTTCTTCACTTGCTGTACAAGTAGATACTGGAATGTAAAATTAATAATTTCAATTAAAAAATAGAATAAAAATTATCTATTATAAGCATAAAGATGATGATGGCCACAAGACAGGAGCTCCAGCAGTGTTCTCCCCAGGCAAATCGAGCCCAATCCCAGAGACTGAGCTGCAGCTGGGTCCTCGAAGCCTACTCGGCTTCGAACAGAGGTGCAGAACAGCCAAAGGACGCGACCGCTGCTGCATGCGCACCGCCAGACAGGAACCAAGGTAGTGTGTTCCCCAGCAAATTGGGTCCAAGCCCTGGGATCGAGGCCCTCTGCCAGACAGATAGACGGAAGCTCCTGTAGTGTGCTCCATGACACATCGGACCTAAACCCTGGGATCAAGTTGCACAGGGTCCCCAAAGCCTAATCAGCCACAAATAGAGGTGCTCGGCAGCCAAGAGACGCGACCTCTGCTGAAGGCGCACATCTCCAGTACCTCATGGCCAAACTGAATTGGAATACCAGAGAGTACCGTGGCCAGAGGCAAAATGCGACTGAGAGGCTCTGACTCTCCCAGGAACTGGGAGGGAAAGCTCGACTAAGCTGTATCGGCTCCTCCAAGAACTAGAAGAAACACCGCAGATCATCTTGCCCACCACCAATAAGACGTCTATGGCAGCACTAGGAAACAGCATGGATACTCACAACACAGAGGTGAGCATATCGCAGAGGAGTCCCAGCTGGTAGCACTCCTGACCTGGGTCCAAATGATGAAGAGAGGCGAACAGAGGTGCGAGGATGCCAATCTTGCGGCGAGTCTCTACAATGCTGAAGGCTGCAGAAGCCAGCCTTGAGAACCGTCCAGCAAGCAATGCTGCACCCCAATGTGATCCCATCACTGTGGTGATCTGGCAAAGTCCAGCAAGATGAGAACCGCTCCAGGAAAGGGTAGGACTCTCAGCAGCGGAGGGAGGTGGAAACAAATCTGAACAGGGGTGGAAACAAATCTGAACAGGGATGGAAGCAAAGGAGAGGCGATGAAAGATGCGATGGACGGTGGCGTCTAAGCACCTTGTAGGCTCCCCAGTAGAAGAATGGGAAATGGAGGTGACCGGCCTGAGCACCCACTGAGCCCGAAGCAGTGCTTTCAAGTTGCCAGATTACAATTCTCCTCCAGCACCGAGGTCAGCTGATCTCATAGGTAGGGAAACACTTGAGCGGTGTTAGCAGGCAGCTGGCTTTCCTCCTTGAGACCTGAGTTGGCCAACCATCTTGAAAAAGGAATACCCATAGGCTAGAAAATGAGCCCCACCAAGCAAACAAAAAAAATTACAAGAAAAAACTAAACAGTCAGTCTCAGGTCCCATGAATCAATCGTATTATTATCAGTATCTTCACACTCTCCAAAATGGTTAACTTCAGGGCATGGTTCTTCTACTGTATAACAATATTATGGATAACTGGGAAGCAAGCTACCACACTTAATGAGTGGAATAAAATCCTAGTACTTATTTCTGCTAAACTATATTACCAAGGTGCTGACTGCCATGATAAAGGTCTAACGCTACTTGTGAAGCAAGTCACAAGCAGTGCTAATCTATCAGCCTGGGAGAATTCGGCCATCAACCTGTTTTGAATCTCATTACTATGTTTCCCATGTTGACTTAAATAATGCTGTGTTAGGGCAAGACAACCTGCATCAGTGCTCTTTAAGACACGTTAAGGGCCAAATAGCATGGGTTATTGCCCTAACACAGATTGATAACTTCCCCCCTTAAAGGGCTACTTTTTAATGTGCTTGGCTTCAGGTGATGACATATATTGTCAAGAGTCATTGCCTTTTGGGTGTTCCTTCTGCTTGTCAAGTTTGTCTTGATGAAGACCATGCCCATATATTTTTTGTAGCAGGACCATTAATGTGGAACACACTTCCTGTTGAAATGCATCAAATTACTTCGTTACTAAACAATTAAAGCCTTTTTTATTTTGTGAGGCATTTTACTGATCAATTAAGTTAATTTTATGCCTAACAACACTGTGGTTTTTGTAAGTTTTAAGTTTTTGTTTTATTATATGGTATGTTTTCATTTTGAGTTATGCATTACTGTTATGAGTGTATGTGTAAGTTGTAACCCACTTAAATGTTTTGGATAGGCCCATCAGCTTCTCTCTCTCCTGCCCTTTTCCATATCACCTCTTTCTCTCCCCATCTTTCCACTCATCTCTCTCTCTCTGTCTCTGTATCCCTCTTCCATCCAGCGTCTTCCCTTTTTCTGCCCCCTCCTTCTAGCATTTTTCCACTTTCTCTCCCTTCTTTCATCTAGCATTTCTCCTCTTCCTCTCTCCATCTGACCAGCCAGGGTCTCCTCCTTGCTCCCCTTCCTTCTCCCCAGCAGCTTGTCTCTCCCCTGCCCTTTTCCATGTCCCCTCTTTCTCTCCCCATCTTTCCACTCATTCTCTCTCTCTCTCTCTCTCTCTCTGTACCCCTCTTCCATCCAGCATCCCCACTCTTCTTTCTTTTTCTCCCCTCTGCTCTCTCCATTATCACCTCCTGCCTCCCCCTCCACGCCCTTTCCTCCTTCCCCTACCCTTTCCTCCCAGTACCCCATGTTTCCTGGCTGCTGCTGCTTCTCCTGATGTTGCAGCAGCAGTGCCGGCAAAAGAAGAAAAACAAGCATGGGGCCGCAGCAGCCTTCAAGCATGTACTGTAGGCTCTGCCGTCCTCTGCCCCTACTGATGTCAATTTCCTGTTCCAGGGGCAGAGGACCAGCAGAGCCGACAGCGCATGCCTGAAGGCTGCTGCGGCCAGCGCTTGTTTTTCTTCTTTTGCTGCAGCTGAGGCTGCTCATGAGAGAAGCAGCAGTGGTGGAGACAGTGGATCTCAGCGGAAGACTTTTCCGATTTGGCAGGAGTGCAAGAGATGACCTGCCAAAGCAGGAGTCTCCTGTGGAATGTGGGAGACTTGGCAGGTCTGCAATCATACAACCCCTCCAAACTCACTCCCACACCTCCAATATGCAAGTAGGACCTCCCTGGGCCTGTCTGCAGTCCCTGGTGGTCCTTTCCAAAATGGCTGCTGTGCTAGGGACTGGAGCAAGTAGGCTTTGCTCCCGCCCCCACCGTCCCAGCTAGATGACCAGGGATTGCAGGTAGGCCCGAGGGCATATCTTGCATATTGGAGGGGTGGGAGGGGGTTTGAGGGGCTGTGCGGTCAGGGGGGAGGGAAGAGGGAGCTACCTTGGAGTAAGCTTGAGAGTAAGAGGAAGGGGGGAGGAGGGGGAATTGGGACCAGAAAGGAAGATCAGAGGGTAGCTTGATTAGGGCAACTGCATGAGAACCAGGAGGGGGGCTGCCTTGGAGCAAACTTGAGAGGAGGAGGGAGGGAGGGTTAGGAGGGGATTGGGACCAGAGGCAGGATCAAAGGTTAGAGCAACTGCTTGAGAACCAGCAAACCTGGGTTCAATTTCCACTGCAGCTCCTTGTGATCATAGGCAAGTCACTTAACCCTCCACTTGTATATAATATGTAAACCGCTTTGATTGTAACCACAGAAAGTCAGTATATCAAACGCCATCACCTTTCCTCTAAACCAGTGGTTCCCAAACCTGGTGCTGGAGGACCCTCAGCCAGTCAGGTTTTTGGGATATCCACAATGAATATTAATGAGAGATATTTGTATGCACTGCTTCCACTGCATGCAAATCTCTCTCATGAATATTCATTGTGGATATCCTAAAAAACTGATTGGCTGGGATGCCTCCACGACTAGGCTTGGGAATCACTGCTCTAAGCATTTTTTTGTGTGTTATTTGCCAATATTCAGTGGAACATGGCACATGGACATGGCACGGCACAGAATATCTAGGACTAATTTATCCAGCAATAGTCAGTGTTAAAAAAAAACACTGACTGCTGCCGGCTGAATATTGACCTGTGTATCTTCACTAAATTACATTTCAAGGAAAGTGAACTTTTCTAACATTCCATTGCCAATCTGACAATATAGTTTGTTTCCAAAGATTTGTGTGTGTTTATTTTATAAAAACCTTTCGAAACAAAAATATATTGTCAAGTTGCAAATGATGAATGTTTAGGAAAAGTTCACTTTCCTTGAAATGCAATTTACTGCAGATACCGTGTTCTTTCTTGGCAAGGCAGCACACCTGGGCAGGGCTTGGGTGAAGCTCCCAGTTACGTGTATCCCTGCTGCTTTAGGCTCCCATAGTTGTGCCAGGTCTAGGCTGGTATAACTGTGAGTGCCTAAATGCTACAGGGTTACTCTAGTATTCTATAACGGAATCTGGGCACCCACGTTCTTTTATAGAATAGGCTCTTACCACACATCTTCCTGGCACTTAAATGGAGGCATCCAGTTCTAGAATTGTCCACTTTGGACTAAATTCTATAAATGGTGCCTAAAAGGTTGGTGCAAAAAAAAAAAAACGCTATTCTATAAATGGCACTCAAAGTTAGGCACCATTTATAGAATAGTGCTTAGCGCTGGGAACTGCGACTACTTTTAGGTGTGGCTATTTACTTCAACGAAACCCTGGTGTAAGTCCCCGTGTCTAAATTAGGCACAGATTCCCCAAATTCTATAACAATGTGCATAAATTAAAGGAATGCCCCTGATCCTCCCATGTTTGCACCCCCTTTTTGGACCCATGCCTAAATTATTTTTTTTTTATTACATTTTTTACCCTGCGCTTTCCCACTCATGGCAAGCTCAATGTGGCTTACACAGGACAATGGAGGGTTAAGTGATTTGCCCAGAGTCACAAGGAGCTGCCTGTGTCTGAAGTGGGAATTGAACTCAGTTCCTCTGGACCAAAGTCCACCACCCTAACCACTAGGCCACTCCTCCACTCCAATTTAGGCACACAAATTTTAATTAAAGCCAATTACCACCAATAATTGCTTATTAACATTGTAATTATTGGTGCTAATTGGCTTGTTATTCAATTAAATTGCGCAAGTGGGCAAATTAACTTGTATTAACAGCATTAATGCATGCTGTCAGTAAATTACTCTGTAAAGCAAATAATGTATGAAAGTAGCAAACAAACTTGTTTAATTAGGTATATAATACATGATATCTGACAGTTTTGAAGATTATTTGCCTTACCAAAAATGAAGTCAGGTGCCACGAGTTAAAAAATAACTTACTGCATGCAAATGCACACAAAGAGGTTCATTTTCAAAGCACTTAGACTTACAAAGTTCCATAGGTAACTATGAAACTTTGTAAGTCTATGTGCTTTCAAAATATGTCTCAAAGCAACTCAATATTATGCAAATGGAACAGCATGGCTTATTAAAAATATCTGCAAACTGTGCTGTTTCTGAAAGCAAACCTACTGATGCTTTTACCTGAAAGTTAATATACCTGTGCACTAGATTGAAAGGGTTATATAGCCCCACAGACTGCACCCCCACTCACCCCACACAAACACGTCACCACAGTAACCAAATTAAAACCAACTCTTGGTTCATTACTCTTCTGTCCAAAATCAAGACCATAACCCTTCTAAAACAGAGAGAAGATTAAGTCCACTCCCTCCTAAACCTCATTTCGACCAAATCTCCCCAAATTGCTTCTGCCCCTGGTTTCAAAAATTCAAAATGGTATTGTCCAACTGATCTGTTCCTCTCTTTTGCCCCTCACATGAGGAGCAAAGATGAACTGCATGTCAATTGATACCATTTTGAATTTTGGTGTTAACAAAGCTCAATTGATTGTGCATCAGTCTAGGACCTTTTTTTTGTAAGGCAGAAAGAGGGTAAGGGGGTGTCAGGTTACTACTATTTAGCATTTCTATAGCGCTACAAAGCGTACGCAGCGCTGCACAAACATAGAAGAAAGACAGTCCCTGCTCAAAGAGCTTACAATCTAATAGACAAAAAAAATAAATAAAGTAAGCAAATCAAATCAATTAATGTGAACGGGAAGGAAGAGAGGAGGGTAGGTGGAGGCAAGTGGTTACAAGTGGTTACGAGTCAAAAGCAATGTTAAAGAGGTGGGCTTTCAGTCTAGATTTAAAGGTGGCCAAGGATGGGGCAAGACGTAGGGGCTCAGGAAGTTTATTCCAGGCGTAGGGTGCAGCGAGACAGAAGGCGCGAAGTCTGGAGTTGGCAGCAGTGGAGAAGGGAACAGATAAGAAGGATTTATCCAAAGAGCAGAGTGCACGGGAAGGGGTGTAGGGAAGGACGAGTGTGGAGAGATACTGGGGAGCAGCAGAGTGAGTACATTTATAGGTTAGTAGAAGAAGTTTGAACAGGATGCGAAAATGGATAGGGAGCCAGTGAAGGGTCTTGAGGAGAGGGGTAGTATGAGTAAAGCGACCCTGGCGGAAGACGAGATGGGCAGCAGAGTTTTGAACCGACTGGAGAGGGGAGAAGTGACTAAGTGGGAGGCCAGCAAGAAGCAGATTGCAGTAGTCTAAACGAGAGGTGACAAGGGTGTGGATGAGGGTTTTGGTAGAGTGCTCGGAAAGAAAGGGGTGGATTTTACAGATGTTGTAAAGAAAGAAACGACAGGTCTTGGCAATCTGCTGGATATGAGCAGAGAAGGAGAGAGAAGAGTCAAAGATGACCCCAAGGTTTCGAGCTGAGGAGACAGGGAGAATGAGAGAGCCATCAACAGAAATAGAAAACGGGGGGAGCGGGGAAGTGGGTTTGGGAGGTGGCGTTGAGACATCCAGACAGCAATGTCAGACAAGCAAGCTGAAACTTTGGTTTGGATGCAAGGTGAGATATCAGGGGTAGAAAGGTAGATTTGGGAGTCATCAGCATAGAGATGGTAGGAAAAGCCATGGGATGAGATTAATGAACCAAGGGAAGAAGTGTAGATAGAAAAGAGGAGGGGACCAAGAAAAAAACCCATAGGAAGTCTCATGACCATCTCCAATATAGACACTTAAGGCATTCTATCCCATCAGCATCTAAGATCAACATTGTTTTTTCAGCTGCTAATTTCCTTACACCTAAGCTACAGCTATATTATCATGTTCCTTTGTTGAATCCAAGCTGCATGGGTCAATTTTTGGAAGCTAATATTACAATTTTGCCCATGCCTAACAAAGATCTGCAATTAGTTCAAAATTGTCATCTTATCTGTCTCTTGAACACTGATTACAAAATGTATATGAAAGTTCTGTGTACCAAATTAAAACAAGTTATACATCTTCTTATTCATAGAGACCAAGCTGGCTTTCTTAAAAATAGATTTGGTTCAGACATAATGAGATCGTTTTGTCATGTGCCCCACTCTGCTTGATTGAGAGCCTACCCCATTCTTTCAGTCTCATTAGATGCTGAAAAGGCCTTTGATCGAGTGGAGTGGAAATACTTATTTTCTGTACTATCTCAATTTGGCATTCCTAATAACTTCATTCAGATATTACAACTGTTATATATTTCACCTTCTGCTAGAACTGCAGCTACAGGAGATCTCTCTGATATATTTATTTTAAAACGAGGGATGCGCCGAAGCTGCCCAATTTTGCCTTTACTATTTAACCTGGCCCTTGAGCCTCTTTTGGCTGCAGTTTGCCAAAATTCCAATTTTAAAGTTTGTTCAGTTAGGCAACACTGAATTCAAACTTTCGGCCTATGCCAATGACGTGCTGCTATATTTATCCAACCCTCAATCATCTTAGGAACATTGTAGATGATGGCAGATAAAGACCTATATGGCCCATCTAGTCTGTCCAACAAAATAAACTCATAGGATAAGGTATGATATGATACTACATATGCATACTTGATCTTAATTTGTCCTTGTCATTTTCAGGGCACAGATTGTAGAAGTCTGCCCAACACTAGGCTTATTCTCCAACTACTGAAGCTGTCACTGAAGCCCACTCCAGCTCATCTAAATCTCTGCAGCCACAATAAGGGAACAGACCGTAGAAGTCTGCCTGAGACTGGCCTACCTGTCTAGCCATGATTAGGCACATACCGTAGAAGTCTGAACTCAATACACTGATTTCTCATATCTCTTCCCTAATTGATTACAAAATTAATTGGGACAAGACACAATTGATGCAATTAAATGATCATTGTGTTCCATTCTTCATTACTGGTTTTCCCTTAAAATGGGTATTTATTTATTTATGTTTTTTAGTATACTTGATATACTGCCAATCGCTATATGGCAGCTGGGCGGTTAATAATAAAACTCAAAGCAAGGAAGAGATAAAAGGGAAAGATAAGAAGAGAAAGAGAAAGGAGAAAGAGGAGTCCAGTGATTATCAGGAGAAGTTAGCCAGGGAATGCTTGAGAGAACAGACAGGACTTGAGAAGGTTTTAAAAGAGAGGGTAGATGGGTTCAAATTTGATGTGATGGGAGAATGTATGCAAAAGCAGTTACATGGGTGCTCTCAAGGTGTATGACATGGGGGGGGGGGGTAGATGAAGAAGAGACTGTTGAAAGGATCGAAGGGAATGGGAATGGGAGTAGGGAATGAACAACTTGAAAATGTAATCAGGAGCTGCTGGTAGACCCTTATAGATCACAAGAAGCAATTTATAAGTAACATGGTAAAAGATGGGGAGCCAATATTCTTGCTTAAGGGGGGGAGGTAACATGGTCAAAATTTCAGGCATTATAAAGTAGTCTTACAGTTGTGCACTGTACAAGCTGTAGGCGTTTAAGAGAGGATAAATGCAAGCCAGAGAACAAAGAATTGCAATAATCGAGGTGTGTAATAACCAGGGTGAGAAGTAATATACATATACATGAAGTAGGTAGGAAAGGTTTCACTGATCGAATCTGCTGTAGTACAAAAAAAGAGTGTTGAATGACCTTACTGATGTGATGCATAAAGGAAAGGTGAGGATCAAAAAGAACTCCTAATATGCATAATTTTTCCACAATTTTTTCAATTAAATATTTAGGAATTCAATTTGATAGGGACTTACTGAGGGGCATAATCGAAAGGGATGCCCAAGTTTTATTGAGGACGTCCTCGCAAAATGTCCTGATGGAGGGGCTGGGAAACCCGTATTATCAAAACAAGATGGAAGTCCAAATCTTGAAATTTTTGTCGTCCTTAGAGATGGTCGTCCCTAGACTTGGTCATTTCTGATTTTCGGCAATAATGGAAACCAAGGACGCCCATCTCAGAAACAACCAGATACAAGCCCTTTGGTCGTGGGAGGAGCCAGCATTTATAGTGCACTGGTCCTCCTGACATACTAGGACACCAACTGGGCACCCTAGGAGGCACTGCAGTCGACTTCATAAATTGATCCCAAGAACATAACTCCCTTACCTTGTGTGCTGAGCCCCCCAACCCCCCCCTAAAACCCACTACCCATAACTGTATACCACTACCATAGCCCTTATGGGTGAAGGTGGGCACCTAGATGTGGGTACAGTGGGTTTGTGGTGGGTTTTGGAGGGCTCGCTGTTTCCTCCACAAACGTAACAGGTAGGGAGGGGGAGGGGCCTGAGTCCGCTTGCCTGAAGTGCACTGCACCCACTAACACTGCTCCAGGAACCTGCATACTACTGTGATAGACCTGAGTATGACATTTGAGGCTGGCAAAAAATATTTTTAAAGATGTTTTTTGAGGATGGGAGTGTGTTAGTGACCACTGGGAGAGTAAGGGGTGATCATCCCTGATTCCCTCCGGTGGTCATCTGGTCATTTCGGGAACCTTTTTGTGCCTTGGTCGTAAGAAAAACACGACCAAGTAAAGTCGTCCAAGTGCTCATCAGGGACACCCTTTTTTTCCATTATGAGTTGAGGACGTCCATGTGTTAGGCACGGCCAGGTCCCGCCTTCGCTACACCTCCAATACGCCCCCTTGAACTTTGGCCATCCCTGCAAAGGAAAGCAGTTGGGGATGTCCAAAATCAGGTTTCAATTATACCGATTAGGACGATCCTAGGAGAAGGACGCCCATCTTCCGATTTGTGTCGAAAGATGGGCGTCCTTCTCTTTTGAAAATGAGCCTAACTGTCTTCCTCTAAAATTAACATGGAAAAGATCACATCTAGTAAGTAAAGGAGACTATTGGGCTCATTTTCAAAACAGAAAAACATCTAAAATGTGGCATAAAGCAGCATTTGGACGTTTTTCTCACAAAAACGTCCAAATCAATAGTTTCAAAATCTATTTTTAGACGTTTTCCTATGAAGTCCATCAGAAGTGCGTCCAAATCTCAAGTGGGTGTGTCGGGGGCATGTTCAGGCCGGGACTTGGGTATTCCTAAGACTTAGACGTTTTTCAGCCATAATGCAACAAAACAAAATTGTCCAGGATGTTTTGAGCTAGACCTGTTTCCATAACGAATAAGGCACAAAAAGGTGCCCTAAACATCCCTTATTCCCTCAGTGGTCACTAACCCCCCTCCCACCCCCCAAAAATGTGATCCCTTTGGACACCGCTGAAATCAAAGGGGCCCTTTTACTAAGCTATGCTAAAAAGTGGTCTGTGCTCTTTTTAGCACATGGGTTTTCTGTGCGCTGAGGACACTATTAGTGCAGCTATAAAATGACCGCAATTTCTTTTTATCTATTAATGGCCATTTTCTAATTCCCTAATTAGCGTGTGCCCATTACTATTTTGTAGGTGGTAGAGAGGCATATTTTCAAAGCACTTTGGGAGGCTAAGTTCCATAGGTTTCTATGGAACTTTGGGAGGCTAAGTGCTTTGAAAATGAGCCCCAGAGGCTCCCACGCTAATTGGTCATTATGCACCAATGCCCATACACTAACTGATTAAGGGCATACCTACTCTCCATCTCCAAACATGCTCCCACGCTATAAAATAAAAGCGTGTGCCAATTCCAGAACTACCACAGGATGCCTGAGCATGTCCCACGGTAGTGCCTTTTTAACCTGCGGTAAAGACCCTTAGTTATACTGATCCTTCCATTTCAAAAAATTGTTGGTCATGTAAGCAATGTCCTGTTGCGTATAAAAACATACTTTCCAGTATTATGTAACACCATTAGCACTATTCTTAACATTTCAGGTCCTATATATCTTTTCTTGAATGCTATCTGCTTTAGATCTTCACGATCTTCACTTAAAGAACATGACTGTTTATTGCTTAACACTTTACTTTCTATTGCACTAAAATTTGAATTAGCTTCTTGGAAAGATTTGGGAGATTATGTCAAATGGTGGAATTTAACATGAATCATTTATAGATATGAAATGTATATAGCTAACAAAGTAGTTTCAAAACTTTTACCCTAAAGTGGTTTGTATTAAAAAAACTACATCTTGTCTACTATCTGACTTCACTCAACCATGTACACCTTCAACTTTTTTAAATGTTCTTCTAATTTGTATCATTACTTTATGACACTTCCCATGCATTGTTTTGATTTGTTCACTTATTTATTTGGGCCCTGTTTACTAAGCCACGCTGTAGGCATGCTAGCATTTTTAGCGTGCACTAACACTAGAGATGCCCTTAGGAATACATGGGCATCTCTAGCGTTTAGCATGCGCTAATTTTAGCATGCACTAAAACTGCTAGCACACTTTAGTAAACAGAGCCCTTGGGGCCCCTTTTACTAAGCAGCGGTAAACCCATCGTGGGCTTACCGCTTGCTAAACAGGAAGTACTGCTGGGCTACCACAGCAGCCTGGCGGTACTTCCTACCCCTAACGCGCCATCATATCCAGTGCTACAAAAACATATGCCCATACACTAACCGATTAAGGGCATACCTATTCTCCATCTCCAAACGTGCTCCCACGCTAAAAAATAAACGCGTGTGCACTGCCCGGTTACTGCCAGATTAGTATGAGACCCCTTACAGCTACCTCAATGGGTGGTGGTAAGGGCTCACCCCTGAAATGGCTGTGTGGCAAGTGCTTTACTTCCCGCGCAGCCACCAGCACAAGCCCCCTTTTGCCGCAGCTTGTTAAAAGGGGCCCTTGGTTTGTTATTCTGCATTGTATACTTAAATGGAGAGGAACGGCATTTAGGAAGAGAAAGGCTTAAGATTACCTCTGTTGGGGGGCTACTACAAACAATGGCACTTATGCAGGGGACAGGGCAGCAACAGACCATAAGTACATAAGTACATAAGTAATGCCATACTGGGAAAAGACCAAGGGTCCATCGAGCCCAGCATCCTGTCCACGACAGCGGCCAATCCAGGCCAAGGGCACCTGGCAACCTTCCCAAATGTACAAACATTCTATACATGTTATTCCTGGAATTGTGGATTTTTCCCAAGTCCATTTAGTAGCGGTTTATGGACTTGTCCTTTAGGAAACCGTCCAACCCCTTTTTTAAACTCTGCTAAGCTAACCGCCTTCACCACTTTCTCCGGCAATGAATTCCAGAGTTTAATTATACGTTGGGTGAAGAAAAATTTTCTCCAATTTGTTTTAAATTTACTACACTGTAGTTTCATCGCATGCCCCCTAGTCCTAGTATTTTTGGAAAGCGTGAACAGACGCTTCACATCCACCTGTTCCACTCCACTCATTATTTTATATACCTCTATCATGTCTCCCCTCAACCATCTCTTCTCCAAGCTGAATAGCCCTAGCCTCCTTAATCTTTCTTCATAGGGAAGTCGTCCCATCCCCGCTATCATTTTAGTCGCCCTTCGCTGCACCTTTTCCAATTCTACTATATCTTTCTTGAGATGCGGCGACCAGAATTGAACACAATACTCAAAGTACGGTCGCACCATGGAGCGATACAACGGCATTATAACATTCTCACACCTGTTTTCCATACCTTTCCTAATAATACCAACATTCTATTCGCTTTCCTAGCCGCAGCAGCACACTGAGCAGAAGGTTTCAGTGTATTATCGACGACGACACCCAGATCCCTTTCTTGGTCTGTAACTCCTAACGTGGAACCTTGCATGACGTAGCTATAATTCGGGTTCTTTTTTCCCACATGCATCACCTTGCACTTGCTCACATTAAACGTCATCTGCCATTTAGCCGCCCAGTCTCGCAGTCTCGTAAGGTCCTCTTGTAATTTTTCACAATCCTGTCGCGATTTAACAACTTTGAATAACTTTGTGTCATCAGCAAATTTAATTACCTTGCTAGTTACTCCCATCTCTAAATCATTTATAAATATATTAAAAAGCAGCGGTCCTAGCACAGACCCCTGAGGAACCCCACTAACTACCCTTCTCCATTGTGAATACTGCCCATTTAACCCCACTCTCTGTTTCCTATCCTTCAACCAGTTTTTAATCCACAATAGGACATTTCCTCCTATCCCATGACCCTCCAATTTCCTCTGTAGCCTTTCATGAGGTACCTTGTCAAACGCCTTTTGAAAATCCAGATACACAATATCAACTGGTTCCCCTTTGTCCACATGTTTGTTTTCTCCTTCAAAGAATTGAAGTAAATTGGTCAGGCAAGATTTCCCCACACAAAAGCCGTGCTGACTTGGTCTCAGTAATCCATGTCCTCGGATGTGCACTGTAATTTTCTTTTTAATAATAGCCTCTACCATTTTCCCCAGCACTGATGTCAGACTCACCGGTCTATAATTTCCTGGATCTTCCCTGGAGCCTTTTTTAAAAATCGGCGTTACATTGGCCACCCTCCAATCTTCCGGTACCACGCTCGATTTTAAGGATAAGTTGCATATCACTAGCAGTAGCTCCGCAAGCTCATTTTTCAGTTCTATCAGTACTCTAGGATGAATACCATCCGGTCCAGGAGATTTGCTACTCTTCAGTTTGCCGAACTGCCCCTAACCACTACTCACTTGCCCTGTCCTTTATCCTCACCTATTTATTCCCTTACCCTTAATCGTTCTGTCTGTTTACCTGTCTTATCTAGATTGTAAGCTCTTTGAGCAGGGACTGTCTTTTTGTGTATGGTGCACAGCGCTGCGTATGCCTTGTAGTGCTATAGAAATGATAAATAGTAGTAGTAGTACTGGTATTCCAGTCTTGGTTTCAGGGGCTCTCATACTGCAGACTCCAGTTCCAGAGACTCCAGCTCTTGCTATTTCTGCTTCTTAACCAGAGAACTCAACTTCAGAGACTCTGTTTCCCATGGTTGTTCCTAAATCTATACCAGAATGTCCAGCTCCAGAGACTCGTTTCCATGGTTCCAAACCTGGCCTCATGGGATCTTGGATTCCTGAATCCAGCTTCTATGACATTTAGGCTGCCTCCAAAGACCTTGGTACCAAAAATTCCAAGTGTGCTCCTTATTTAACTGCTTGACGCTTAGTAATAGTACCACCACACTACACTAGGGATCAGAATAACCAGTTTAAACCCAGGTGGCAATGAGACTTAATGCTGAGATGCCCATAGGAATATAACGGGCATCTCAGCGTGTAACGCCAGATGATTTGTAGCACAAGCTAAAAACACTAGTGCACCTTAGTAAAATACCCCCTAAGTATAAATACATTTCTTGCAGACTTAATGGAGTCTAATTTTTGTACATAAGTCTTTTGTGTAGTACTTGGATCACCCAAAGAAGAACACACACACACACTGACTTTTTTTTTTTTTTTACTGCTCAATGAGTCATGAAAATCTGGTAAGGATAGAATACCAAAGCAGGAATATTTATGGATACACGCACACACATTTATAGCCATATATGCCCTCTTCACTTTGGCAAGTAGGCTAAGAATGATTTCTAGATCTAGTATCTTCTGTAAAGCAAAACTTATTTATCCAGGCTTTTTGGACAGCCCCTCACATAAATAAGACAATCAGCTCCATGAGCCCCAACCCCATTAGCCATTCTAGATATGTAATCATTCTCTAAGATGGAATTGGGCAGAAAACATTTAGCTTACTCCTGTCAGAATATTGCCCAGACTAAGGTAATTGGTTTGGAGTTACATTTTCAACATGATATTTACAGCCCTTTATTTAGGAGCCCTTTTACAAAGACGCAGTAGGCTCTATGGGAGTGCAGTGCAGTGCATGCCAAAAAGACTACCACCAGGCTAGCGCTCCCTCCTGGTGGTAATTTCAGATTTGGTACCAGGACAAATTATGTTTTTTTATTTCCTATCGGGCACAGTGTTTCCGGCGCTAATCGGCAGTTGGCACATGCCGACTGGTCACCGCACATGTAGCACGTGGCATTAAGGGCTCAGGCCATAAATAGGTGCGTGCTGGTTTCAATTTTGCAGAAGGCCCTTTTCCCAACACATTGAAGAAAAACCCTTTTTCCCAGATCCAGTAAAAATTGGCCTGGCACGCACCAAAAACACATGCCCACACTACTGCAGGCCACTTTTTGCCATGGCTTAGTAAAAGAACCCCTCAATTAGGTCCAATGGAAGTCACAATATATAATTATTGCACAAGTATAATATTGAAGTCGATCAATTACACAAACACCTTTTAAAATCAATGGAATAATTTTCAGCAGAGGTAGTCACCATTTTAATTTAAATTCCAGTATGGCACTGAATGTACTTGTGCAGTGACTACCACTACCATTATCCATTCAGTTTAGGCCTACTATTTGATGTAATGGTCCCTGAGGCAGGTAACTTTCAAGGGGTACAAATGTAACAAAAAAAAAATAATAATAATAGCAATATCATACAAATAACCATTAGTAAGTAACATCCAAAGGGCTAGATCCTATGTATGGCGCCAAAAACACACTATTCTATCAGATGCGCTTAAAGTTGGGTGCAGTTTATAGAACAGTGCTTAGTCCGGGAATTGCGCCTAACTTTAGGCCTGGTCATTTGCACCAACTGAAATGCGGTGCAAATGTACTTGCCTACATTAGGCACAGATCCCCGTTATTCTATAACAATGTGCATGACCTTCCGATTTCTGCATCCCCTTTTCAGATCGCACATAAAGTTTAGGCACGAATCTCATGCCTAAATTTACGCACGTAAATGCCAATTAAATCTTATTACTGTCAATAATTGCTTGTTAAATTGTTTGCACTAATTGGCTTGTTATTCAATTAAATTGCTCGTGCAAATTGGGCACATGCCCAAATTGCCATGTACAATTTTTGGCAACTTTTATAGAATTAGAGGGATAGTGTTGTATTCAACTGCCATGAAGTTACTACATTTACCTTGGAAAGCTGTAAGATGATCAACAATCATATATTTAAGCTCAAAGTTTAAACTTTGAATGGTCTGAATAAGCTCCCTTCGTACTGCTGTTTGGTAGCTTTCTTCCATCTTCTTGGTACAGCAGGTAGGAGTTCTGTGCTGGCATATCTGTAGATCCGAATCTATTGAAGAAATAAAAATCACATGAATGGAATATATAATTAAAATTTCCATCAAAATGTTTTAGTACAGAAGTCAAACAGTTCATTTCTTTTTACAGAATTAAAGCTTATGCAAAAGTTATATAAGTAATTAGAATTTATACCCATGAGACTGAAAATGTGTTTGTGTAAAGCAGACCTGGCAACCTTTGTGGTACTGTATAATTTATTTCAAGCACAGAAGATTTGTGTTAAAATGTTCTTGCCTGTAGATCAGAAGGTATATGGATTAAATTATATCCATTGAAATGCTGATACAGATGTTCAAAAAAATTAATAATGGAATTTATTACAACAAACAGTGTGATATATACTGTAGTGATATGCATTTATTTTGAAACAAAACAAAAAAATGCAAGGAAACACGCTTGTTTAATTACATTTCAAAACTGTATATGTGTGTGTGTGTGTGTGTGTGTGTGTGTGTAATTTTATTTTTGTTTTGCTTCATTTTTCACATGTGCTATTTGCAAATTAATCATGCTATTTGCAAAAATATACATACAAAGTGAAACAAAAACAAAGAAAATATAAACAAAATTAAATTCAGGAAGATCTTCCAAATCAAAATGAAATGCAACCAGAATGCATATCCCTACCATACACCAGTGCTTCTCAATTCTCTGCTGGTGATACACCTAACCAGTCAGATTTCCAGGATTCCCAGAATGAAGATGCATGAAATAAACCACTGTTTTTTGTGCATTATAATAACACCCCCATTTTAAGGCCTCAGTGGTAGTTCCCATCAACCCTATACACAACACCCTAACTCTTCCCTCAATACAACCTCTATCACTTTTTCAAAATGCTTGCTGCCAACACCATCTCCGACAAACTGTTCTGATTTCACCTGGAATAGCACCACTCTCAGGGGTCCTTTTACTAAGGTGCGCTGAAAAATGGCCTGCGGTAGTGTAGATGTGTGTTTTGGGTGCACGCAGAATTATTTTTCAGCGCACCTACAAAAAATACCTTTTTTAAGTTTTTGCCAAAAATGGACATGCGGCAACATGAAAATTGCCAAGCGTCCATTTTGGGTCTGAGACCTTACCGCCAGCCATTGACCTAGTGATAAAGTCTCACCGACGGTAACCGGGCGGTAATGACCTATGAGCGCCAAATGCCACTTGGCCCATGTCCAATACGCGCAGCAGAAAATAAAAATTATTTGTCAGCCACACATATCGGACGCACACCAAAAATGAAATTACTGCAAAAGCCATGGGGTAGCCATACGGTAACTCCATTTTGGCATGCGTTAGGCATGCGTAGACTCTTACACAGCTTAGTAAAAGGGCCCCTCTCTGCTCAAAGTCATATGTTATTCTCATGAACCTATGAGAATGCTATGGGATCTGGAGAATGCATGACTAAAACTCACTGAAAGTCATGTGATACTTGGGAAAAAAAAACAGGACAGTTATTTCAGAGGGGGTGCCAGCAGTAAGCTTTTGGAGAAGGTCAGGAAAAAAACCAAACTGATAATCAATTCAGCTTGGAGAGAATGAGGGTAGAAACAGAATTATAGACGCTGACTGGTAGGAGAAGTGGGTGGGAATTGAAACTGGAAGAGTGGAGGAGAGTCAGTGGTGAAGGGACAATGTTGAGGTGAGAGGACTAGAAGGAGGGAAGAGAGTGAATGTTGATGAAAATGAGCTGAAGGGGGTATATGTTAAAGACAGCTTGAGAGAGAGGGAGGGAGAGAGAGAGAGAGAGAGAGTGAGTGTGGTAGACTGTACTGTTTTAATTTTAGTTACATGAATCACTCTGAGTTCAAATGAGCAGTTCCTGTCTCCAGCAACATTGAACTTTTGGCAAAAGTGGCCTCCACTTGAGAAATAGTGAAGATCTTTGCTCTAGAAAAATCTACAATTTCAGAGGGCAAGAAGAGATAAAGTAAAAGTAATTTCCAGACAAGCAACTATCACCAAATACCACAAATCATAACATTTGTTAATTCACTGAGGGGTCCTTTTACCAAGCTGCGGGAAAAAGGGACCTACGCTAGCAGTGGAGGCCATTTTTCCCGCGAAACAGGGCCCTTTTTCCACAGCAGATAAAAAAAGTCCCCAGACACACATGGCCATGCAGTAAGAGAACCATTCAGGTGGAGATAAGGGCTCCTGAACTAACCTGGCGGTAAACTGGCAGCACACGGTGATGCCCGATTACCGCCAGATTATCGCTGCGCAAGCCATTTCTGGGGTTTTTCTTTTACCCCTGGAAATGGTGCATGCTCAGGGCAGGACTACCACTGACGCCCATGTTGAGCTGGTGGTAGTCCCGGAAGAGCGAGCGATAAGCCTGCGTTGGGCTTACCGCAGCTGTGTAAAAGGGCCCCTGAAAATGAAAAGGGACAAAAATTAAACATTTGAAAAGATACAGACCAAGAAAGATACAGATGTGCATCATTAAGGGGTCTTTTTACAAAGGCATGTTAGCGCTTAGCATGCGCTAATCATTAGCGTGTACTAAAATCACTAGCGCGCTGTAGTAAAAGACCTCCTAAATTAGTAAAAATTATGTTTTTAGTAGACATTCAGTGGAATTTTTGATAGTGCGTCTAAGTCAGACTTTGGACGTTTTGAGCTAAATGTACCAAATCCGAATAGGAAATATACCCATTTTTGAAGAAAGATTTTTGAAAATACCATTTCAAACACAGTTTTGTGCTTTGTGCGTTTATCATTTTAGGCCATTTTCAAAAAATGTATGTAGGAGGAGCCAGCATTTTGAGCAGTCTGGTCCCCCGACATCCCAGGAGAGCAATGGGGCACCCTAGGGGATACTGCAGTGGACGTCATATAAATGCTTCCAGGTACACATCCCTACATTACCAGTGGTCATCTGAGGGACATAATCGAACGGGGGCACCCATCTCTAAGGGCGCCCATCTCCGGCGACAGCCCCAGGAAGGGGCAGAGCCAACCGTATTATCGATCCAAGGCATTTGGTCTTGGGAGGAGCCAGCATTCGTAGTGCACTGGTCCCCCTCACATGCCAGGACACCAACCGGGCACCCTGGGGGGGCACTGCACTGGACATCACAAATTGCTCCCAGCTGCATAGCTCCCTTACCTTGGGTGCTGAGCCCTCCACATCCCCCCAAAACCCACTCCCCACAACTGTACACCACTACCATAGCCCTTAGGGATGAAGGGGGGCACCTACATGTGAGTACAGTCGGTTTTGGGGGCTTTTGGAGGGCTCACATTTACCACCACAAATGTAACAGGTAGGGGGGGATGGGCCTGGGTCCACCTGTCTGAAGTGAACTGCGCCCACTAAAAACTGCTCCAGGGACCTGCATACTGCTGTCATGGAGCTGGGTATGACATTTGAGGCTGGCATAGAGGCTGGCAAAAAAAAAAAATTTTGGGTGGGAGGGGGTTGGTGACCACTGGGGGAGTAAGGGAAGGTCATCCCCCATTCCCTCCGGTGGTCATCTGGTCAGTTGGGGCACCTTTTTGAGGCTTGGTTGTGAAAAAAAATGGACCAAGTAAAGTCGGCCAAATGTTTGTCAGGGACGCCCTTCTTTTTTCCATTATCGGCCGAGGCCGGCCATCTCCTAACTACTCCCCCATCCCGCCTTCGGTACACTGCTGACACACCCCCTTGAACTTTCGCCGGCTCCGCGACACAAAGCAGTTGAGGGCAGCCAAAATCGGCTTTCAATTTTGCCGATTTGGCCGACCCTGAGAGCAGGCCGCCCATCTCACGATTTGTGTTGGAAGATGGGCACCCTTCTCTTTTGAAAATGAGTAGGCTGGTCGTAATCATTAGAAAAACAGGTCTAGACCAAAATGTTTGAAGTTTTTGCCCTAGACGTTTTGGTTTTGTTACACTATGGCTATAAAACGTGCAAGTTTTAGACATGCCTTAATCTCGCCTTCAAAAAGGCGCTGAAACGCCCCCTTGTGATTTGGATGCACTGGAGATGAAATGAATAGATAGTCGTCTGCGAAACAATTTTCAAAAATACAGATTTGGACGTTTTGAGAAGAAATCTGTCCAGAAAGTTCTTTATGACACTTTCTCAACGTTTTTCGTTTTCGAAAGTGAGCCCCATTATTTTTAGGCTGGTTTTTTTTTTCCAAAAAGTATCTTTGGAAGTTGTTTTCAAAAAGAAAGTATTGACATGAACATTCTGAGCAACAAACTCAGTGAGATTAAATTACATGTAGAATATTTGTACCCTGCATTCCAATCAATTACTCAGTCAGACTGAGTCTTTGAGTTGGGCACCTTTTATAGAACCTAGCAGCAGGATCTGCGCCTAAATTACACCAACTGAAACCTGGTATAAATTCCAGTGCCTAAATCAGATGTGGATCGGGCATATTCTGTAACACTGTATGCAAATCCTTGGACTGCCCATGCTCTTCCCCATGGCCACGTCCCCTTTTTGGATCCACACACTAGATATTATGTGCACATCTTTTTACAGTATGCCTAGTAAGATGCATGCATAAATTCTAATTTGTTGCCAATTAGCGCCAATAAGGATTATTAGCACCTAATTATCTGCACTAATTAGTTCATTAGTCAATTTTGTGCATCATATATATAGAATCCAGGGGCTGATGTATCACAGAAATTCTATTCTAGAATTCAACTTTCAGCACCAGAATAACTTGACAACAATTTAACTTCCATCAATTGTTCTTTTTAGACAAGATTTGAATATGGTAAAACAACATGATGGACCAGCTCAGGAAGGCTATTCTATGAAAATACAAAACACAGTTGGAATTTGCAAATCAGCTTGCACAATATGGATTGATTTTTTCATCAATAAGCATGTATGAGTTTTCAGTAACTCCTTTTGACTAAATGTTGTCCATTGGTAACAGGTAATGATCACTTTTTTTGTCTATCACTAGCCCACTATAATTCAGCAGCAGGGCCAATATCAGCTTAGTGCAGTGGAAAGACGCAAACCTTTTTGCTATAGCATCCTCATTTGGGATAGATGCATTCTAGCACTGTCTAAATTTATATACCGTATTTTTCAGACTATAAGACGCACCGGACCATAAGACGCACCTAGGTTTTAGAGGAGGGAAATAGGAGAAACAATTTGGACTATAAGACGCACTTTTTCCCTCCTGTAAAACCTAGGTGCTCCGGTGCGTCTTGTCCGAATCCCTCCCTCCAAGTTCGGGATCGCCCTCCCAAGGGTTACCTCCCCTCCCCCCCCCCCCGGCTATGTCACTACCTCTCCCCTTACTCACGCGATCTTCCCTGGTGGTCTAGTGACGTCGGAGCAGGAAAGAGCCCCCTCTTTCCTGCCCAGCACGCTGCTCTGCATCCTCCTGTATGCTGCCTGTGATGGTCTTGGCGAGATTCAAAATGGCCGCCGAGAATTGAAGTCTCGCGAGGCCACTTCAATTTTCGGCGGCCATTTTGAATCTCGCCGAGACCGTCACAGGCAGCATACAGGAGGATGCAGAGCAGCGCACTGGGCAGGAAAGAGGGGGCTCTTTCCTGCCCCGACGTCACTAGACCACCAGGGAAGATCGCGTGAGTAAGGGGAGAGGTGGTGACAGGGCCGGGGGGAGGGGAGGTAACCCTAGGGAGGGCGATCCCGAACTCGGAGGGCTGGCGGCCTGCTAAATCTCTACCTTCGGACTATAAGACGCACCCCCCATTTTTCTCCCAAATTTTGGGGGAAAAAGTGTGTCTTATTGTCCGAAAAATACGGTAAGCCTGAGATCCCTTAGATGGTAGTATGGTTGTCCTGTGGTTTCTAAGTGAGTTAACATGGGACCACTTACTGCCTCCTGAGAACATGTCACCACCCTCCTGCGATCCGTTGTATCTGAGATGGTATACCCAACACCTGTTGTTAGTAGTCGTGGTTTATTTATTTTTTTCCATTAACCCTTAGGTTACAAACAGGTACCGTTAATCTGAATGTTAACACACAACCTACGATAAAAAAAATGTGGGAATGCCCACAATAGCTTCTGCCTTAAATTTTCAGCTACTGCAAAATAAAATCCCATGTTAAGCTGCAGTAACTACAAATTTTACTCCAGTTTAGTAAAAATGTCCTTTTATTTTGCTATGTTAATGTTAGAATTCAAAAAGCTAATAAAGCAAGCTAAACTCTCCTTACTGCAATTCTACTGCGTTATAATTACAGAGGAAAAGACTTCAGAGTTCCATCTTCACTTGCGATGTTATCGCTGTGAAGGTTTCACTATCCAGAATTCACACCCTGAACATCCGTTTCTATAGTGCGAATTTCTGGGGGGCTTCTTCATAAGTCAAAAAACCTCTGATTTATTCTAAATTTTGTTTTTATTTTCTTATATTTTCTTTTATATATATATTTCCATCGATTGCGTTGTAAGTACTCTTCTATCTACTCCATTGGCTACTCCATTGACTTTCATATCTCTTCTTCCTTCTTAGTAAGATTATTCTGTTGTAAACCTTTCTTATAGGGTACTTACGGAAAATAAGGGCACAGCTCCTGAAGAAGCAACAGTGAAACAGGAGCTAGCTGTAGAGCGTGCCCAACAGCTCATGCTACTGAATAAGATAAGTACCCCAGACTATGTATCTTGAATTTGATAGAAGAGTATTTACAACACAATCGATGAAAATATATATAAGAGAAAATAATAAGAAAATAAAAACAAAAATTAGAATAAATCAGAGGTTTTTTGACTTATGAAGAAGGCCCCACAGAAATTTGCACTATATAAACGGATGCTCAGGGTGTGAATTCTGGAGAGTGAAACCTTCACAGTGATAACATCGCAAGTGAAGGCAAAGCTCTGAAGTCTTTTCCTCTGTAATTATAATTTTTATTTTTTTACATTTGTACCCCGCGCTTTCCCACCCATGGCAGGCTCAATGCGGCTTACATGGGGCAATGGAGGGTTAAGTGACTTGCCCAGAGTCACAAGGAGCTGCCTGTGCCTGAAGTAGGAAATGAACTCAGTTCCTCAAGACCAAAGTCCACCACCTTAACCATTAGGCCACTCCTCCAGTAAGGAGAGTTTAGCTTGCTTAATTAGCTTTTTGAATTGTATTCTCTAGCAAGCTCCAAGTGATTACTGAATTATGTTAAGGTTAGAAAATCTAACTTAAACCAAACATGATTTGGTAAAAGTGGAATATAAATTCCATATTAAAATTCAAATATACATAAATTTTGTATGGATAAACTGACTCACTTCTGGTGCAATGAACTGCAGCACAAACTTGGATCATTACAGGTTTTGGGCAATGCCATAACAATGAAAATACAATTATTTATGTACTGAATCATGCTAAAACTGTGGGATCTCAGAGGGGTGGTACAGTGTCAATGTAATTTTTGCAGTAGTTATTTCTATGCTTATTACTGAAAATACTGCAGAATTCAGGGATGTGAATATTATATATAGATAGATATTATGATAATTAAGATGAGTGAGCAGTATTACATAAATAGATGGACGGATGGATGGATGTTTTATGTAAGTGAAGTCATAGTATGAGAGTGGAATGCAATTCAGTCAAACAGAAAAGGAAAGTTATTGTTTCTTAAGGACTGCTTCCAATATGCAGTGCTTGATTGCTGTTTTTAGACCTATTGGGAGGAAGTAAGGTCATTCATGGGAAAAGAAGGGTGTGGGAAGAATAGGTTGAACTGCAGATTCCTTTTGCATGTCTTCTCAAAGCAACTAATTATACAGTTCTTTTTTTTCTGAGAGGATTCAGTTGCACAGATTATAAAAGGCGTTGTATATTGTTAGCTGATTCTATATGCTGCTAGTTCCCAATTTCCCCCCAGTATTTAAATTCAAATTACAGTTGAAAAATTGCTCTAGTCAAATATCTGAGCTGTCATCCATGCCATTGCTCTTTATCCAAGTCAGTTTTGCTATCTTCCCTCTTTAGTCCTCTATTGTTCAGAGCAGAAAAGCAAATTCCCACAAAATCCAGATTTCCCCACCTCCACTATCTTGGCTCTTACCTAAACTCTGAGCTATGTTTCTGCCACTATGCTCTATATATTTGTCCCAGCATACAAAAAATTCCATAACACTGGCACTCACACACACTTCAACGCTCCACCCAATTCTCTATGCTCCAGCTCAAAAAAACCCAACCAGACTCTGCTATTGGTGGCATAAATTTTGCATAGTAGCAGCATTAATAAACATAATTCTAACATGAATTCAAACAACATATTTTCAACAATAACTGCAAGTATTGATCTACCCATTGTGGTAATTACCCAATTAATGTATCCACCTTTAATTAATATCCCCAGAACAATCCATCTAGTTGGTCACGAACTAGTCTCAAAAATGTACCCACAACCAATGCATGTAGATAGCTGGGTTGGTGGTGGATGTGAGGATTGCCCAGTTACTTGCCTGCCTGGTGCGAAGGTGGCGGATCTCACACGTCACCTAGACAGGATCTTACACAGTGCTGGAGAGGAGCCAACTGTCTTGGAGGGAAGTTCTGGAAGCAAATTTAGGCTCTTAGGTAGAAAGCTGAAGTCCAGATCCCCCAAGATAGCATTTTCAGAAATGCTCCCCATTCCACGCGCAGGACCCAAAAGGAAGGCAGAGCTCTGAAGTCTCAATGTGTGGTTGAGATGATGGTGAAGGATGAAGGATTCAGATTTGTTAGGAACTGGGTAACATTCTGGGAAAGGGTGAGACTGTTCCTAAAGGATGGGCTACACCTTAACTGGCATGGAACCAGGCTGCTGGCGTTAACTTTTAAAAAGAAGGTAGAACAGCTTTTAAACTATAATGGAGGGGAAAGCCGACAGTTGCCCAGGAGCGCATGTTTCAGTGTGGAGTATCCCTGAAGAATACTACTGAAACAGGAAGTTTAGGAAATCCCAGTAGAGAGGTTTCAACAATGCTGAAAGTAAGCCAGGTATGCTTAATGAGAGTGCAAGATAAAGGATGCACATAATCCCCGCCAACTTCTAAGCAGCTTGTAGATCCAAGGAAAAAACACAATTTGAAGTGTCTGTATATAAATGCTAGAAGCCTAAAAAATAAAATGGTAAAGTTAGAGTATATAGCACTAAATGATGAGGTAGATATAATTGTCATCTCAGAGACTTGGTGGAAAGAGGACAATCAATGGGACACTGTGTTAACAGGGTACAAATTGTATCGCAATGATAGAAAGGATCAAATTGGAGGGGGGTTGCGCTATATGTTAAAGAGGGAACTGAGTTAAATAAAATAAACATTCCACATGAAACAGATAGCAGTGTGAAATCATTATGCATAGAAATTCCATGTGTTAAAGGAATGAGTATTCTTGTAGGGCTGTACTACTGTCTGCTCGGACAGAACGAATAGACAGATTAAGAAATGTTGAATTAGGAAAGCTGGCAAATTGGGCAACACTATAATAATGGGTGGTTTCAATTATCACACTGTACAGAATCTGTAGAATTCACAATCACAAACCTCAAAAAACTTCTACAATATAATTATGTATCTCAAAGGATGTCATATAACTTGTAAACAACAAAAAAGTGGAGAAAAAAGACCAGAGTAAACTGGAAACAAACCTATTATTAGTCATAAAAAAACTCCACTTTAACTCGAAAATAAAGATACAGGATATAGCATAAGCTTTAGAAAGCATGTAAAAAGACATTACCAATCAGTGTAAACTCAGTACTTATCTTGGAAGATATCATCTGTCCTCAGTCTTGACCAAAGTACATTCCAAAAATCTCGACAGGGGTTCCCTGTTTCACCATTATAGGCTACGTCAGGGGAAAAGGCTCTCAAATTTTATCCAGGATAGCAAAATTATAGCAATCACACAAAACTTTCCACTCTTGGCACTCTCAAAATGGCAAATGGCACCAAAAGATGCTTTCGTTTTAATAGGCTTCAAAACACGTGGGGACGTCAAACGTTTAGACGTCATAATCCACTACTTATTTCTAGAATAAGCCGCATAAAATGTATTGTACTGTTTTGGGATCTTGCCAGGTACTTGTGACCTGGATTGACCACTGTTGGAAACAGGATGCAGAGTTTTGATGGACCTTCAGTCTGTCCCAGTATGGCAATACTTATTTATTTATGTAATCTGGGCCCACCTCCAATAGAACTGTGTTAAGCATGCTCCCACTGGAATCAGAGGCTGGATCCGGCAACCTTCATTGGGCAGGATGGGCTGTTGACAGGAAAGAGGCTCCTGCTTCTCTGCCTCTCCATCAAACTCCTCAAAAGGACTGATTTCTGTGAAAGAACCAGGACCCATGAGCCAGAGACACTCAACCAGGCCTATACCAGCAAAAATCTCGTCCCTGACTGTGGCCAGCAAACAGTCCGCAATTGGACGACCTAGGTCAGTCTTCTGGAAGCCGAGGCACCTTACAGGCTTATTTTCGAAAAACAAGGACGCCCATCTTTTGACACAAATCAGAAGATGGGCGTTCTTCTCACAGGGTCGCCCAAATTGGCATAATCGAAAGCCGATTTTGGGCATCCCCAACTGCTTTCCGTCGTGGGGACGACTAAAGTTCACGGGTGTGTGTCCGAGGTGTAGCAAAGGTGGGACTTGGACGTGCCTAACACATAGGCGTCCTCGACCCATAATGGAAAAAAACAGGGCGTCCCTGACAAGCACTTCGATGACTTTACCTAGTCCTGTTTTTCTTACGACCAAGCCACAAAAAGGTGCCGGAACTGACCAGATGACCACTGGAGAGAATCGGGGATGGCCTCCCCTTACTCCCCCAGTGGTCACTAACCCCCTCCCTCCCTCAAAAAACACCTTTAAAAATAGTTTGTGCCAGCCTCTATGCCAGCCTCAAATGTCATACTCAGGTCCATCACAGCAGTATGCAGGTCCCTAGAGCAGTGATAGTGGGTGCATTGCACTTCAGGCATGCGAACCCAGGCCCACCCACCCCTACCTGTTACACTTGTGGTGGTAAATGTGAGCCCTCCAAAACCCACCACAAACCCACTGTACCCACATAGGTGCCCCCTTCACCCGTAAGGGCTATGGTAGTGGTGTACAGTGATGGGTAGTGAGTTTTGGGGGACTCAGCAAACAAGGTAAGGGAGCTATGTACCTGGGAGCAATTTGTGAAGTCCACTGCAGTGCCCCCTAGGGTGCCCGGTTGGTGTCCTGGCATGTGAGGGGGACCAGTGCACTATGAATGCTGGCTCCTCCCACAACCAAAGGGCTTGCATTTGGTCGTTTCTGAGATGGGCGTCCTTAGTTTTCATTATCGCCGAAAATCAGAAATGACCAAGTCTAGGGACGACCATCTCTAAGGATGACCTAAATTTCAAGATTTGGGCGTCCCCGACCGTATTATCGAAACGAAAGATAGACGTCCATCTTGTTTCGATTATACGGGTTTCCCCGCCTCTCCACCAGGATGTTTTGTGAGGACGTCCTCAGCAAAACTTGGGCGTCCCCTTCGATTATGCCCCTCTTAGTATCTCCCAGACTGCGGACTAAATTGTCCAACTATTTTCCAAACAAAAGGGATCCCGAAAAGGGAACCTGCTCAGCTTAGACTTAAAGGCCACATCCGCTGATCAACCTTGCAGCCAAAGAGAACGTCTTGCAGCCACTCATAAGGTCATAGATTTAGAAGAGGCTCTCAGCAAATTGTATAAAGCATCCACCAAAATGGCTGAGCCTGTCACGACTGTGGTCGTGACTCCACTTTCAGTCTCACCTTGTCATCAGGTGGTCAGCTTCAGAGGTGGCTCCAGTCTGTTCTTTTCCTTTGCATTGTTGCCCTTGCTGCCATTTCCTGTGTGTTCCAAGCCTCATTCTGGTGTTCAGTGTGTTTCAAGCCTCTTTCCTGTAGTGCTTCCACTTCCTATATGTTCCAAGCCTCATTCTGGTGTTCAGTGTGATTCCTGCCTCTGTTCTGTAGTTGTGGCATCATCAGTGAGGGCCTTTATAAGGAAGATCAGGACATTCATTCAGGGCCTTTGCAAAGCCAAAGGTCTCCAGGTTTGTCGGTGTGCTTGTTTGCACTTCTGCCCTGTTTCCCAGTTGGTGTGCTTGTATAGCACTTCTGTCCTGTTTCCTAGTTAGTGTGCTTGTGTGGCACTTCAGCTTTAGTTATTCTGTTTGTATCTGTGCTAGGGTTAGCCCTTCTGCTTAGCTCTTCTGTCTGTCTGTGTGCTAGGGTTAGCACTTCTGCTTTAGTTCTTCTGTTTGTCTGTGTGTAGGCTTAGCACATCTGCCTTAGTTCTTCTGCTTGTCTGTGTGTTGGTGTTTGCACTTCTGTCTTGGTTATTCCCTATTTGTTCTCTTGTGTGTTTGTGTGGCTATCCAGCTTATAATCGAACGAGAATAACGCCCAAGTTCCGACCTAAATCGGGAGATGGGCGTTCTTCTCACAAAAACAAATAAAGCGGTATAATCGAAAGCCGAACTTTGGACGCTTTCAACTGCACTCCGTCGCGGGTGCGGACAAAGTTGACGGGGGCGTGTCGGAGGCGTGGTGAAGGCGGAACTGGGGCGTGGTTATCGGGCGAACAGAGATGGGCGCCCTTCGCCGATAATGGAACAGTTTTGAGCTAGAATTTAGGACACTTTTCCTGGACCCTGTTTTTTCACGAATAAGGCCCCCAAAAGTGCCCTAAATGACCAGATGACCCCCAGAGGGAGTCGGGGATGACCTCCCCTGACTCCCCCAGTGGTCACTAACCCCCTCCCACCACAACAAATGATGTTTCACAACTTTTTACTTTCACCCTCAAATGTCATACCCTCCTCCCAAGCAGCAGTATGCAGGTCCCTGGAGCAGTTGTTAGGGGGTGCAGTGGACGTCAGGCAGGTGGACCCAGGCCCATCCCCCCCCTACCTGTTACAATTGTGCTGCTTAATGCTACTAGTCGTCCAACCCCCCCAAACCCACTGTACCCACATGTAGGTGCCCCCCTTCACCTCTTAGGGCTATAGTAATGGTGTAGACTTGTGGGCAGTGGGTTTTGAGGGGGATTTGGGGGGCTCAACACCCAAGGGAAGGGTGCTATGCACCTGGGAGCTCTTTTACCTGTTTTTTTGGTTTTGTAAAAGTGCCCCCTAGGGTGCCCGGTTGGTGTCCTGGCATGTGAGGGGGACCAGTGCACTATGAATCCTGGCCCCTCCCACGAATAAATGTCTTGGATTTATTCGTTTTTGAGCTGGGCGATTTCATTTTCCATTATCGCTGAAAAGCAAAAACGCCCAGCTCACACCTTGACGAATAAAACATGGGCGTCTTTTTCTTTTAAAAAATACGATCCGCCCCGCCCCTTCACGGACCCGTTCTCGGAGATAAACGCCCATGGAGATAGGCGTTTCTGTTCGATTATGCCCCTCCATGTGGCCCAACCTTGAGCTCTGCCTAGTCTGTCTCACCTTGAACTCTACCTAGTCTGTCCAGCCTTGAGCTCTGCCTAGTCTGTCTCACCTTGAACTCTACCTAGTTTGTCCAGCCTTGAGTCTGCCTAGTCTGCCTTGCCTAGAGCTTGTTCCAGTCCTGCCTGCCTACAGCTTCAACTGCAGTCTTCTTGTTCCATTCCTGTTTGTTCCAGTCCTGCCTGCCTTCAGCTTTAGCTCCAGTCCTGTTGTTCCAGTCCTGCCTGCCTACAGCTTCAGCTCCAGTCATGTTGTTCCAGTCCTGTCTGCCTACAGCTTCAACTTTAGTCCTGTTGTTCCAGTCCTGCCTGCCTACAGTTTCAGCTCCAGTCCTGTTGTTCCAGTCCTGCTTGTTCTAGTCCTGCCTGCCTACAGCTTCAGCTCCAGTCCTGTTGTTCCAGTCTGCTTGTTTCCGTCTTTCCTGCCTTCAGTTTCAGTTCTAGTCCTGCTGTTCTAGTCCTTGTTGTTCCAGACCTGGTTGGAGAGTTTTGCCTGCTGTTGCCGCTCATCAACAGCAGCCCAAGAGCTCACATTGTTCCTGCGTCCGTGACAGTTTGCTTAGAGCCTGAGACTGTGACAGAACCCATCTCAATCTTAGCCACTTCAGCATCTATCAAAACAAGATCATCTGAAATTCAATCCAGGACTCTCTCAGACCAGCGGAAACAAGCCCTGGATACCAAGGAACCACAGACAGCTGCCTGGACCACCAATGCAGAGACATCAAAACTACTCTTTAACAGGGCCTCCATACAATGGTCCTGAACATCCTTGAGTGATGTACCCTCATCTGTGGGGACAGTATTTCTCTTTGTAACAGCTGAGGCCACCGCATCCACTACTGGAGGCTTGTCTGAATCAGGGACTGGATAGAGAAGAACCACAGACCTAGCGACTCTAAAGAAACAGTTCGGCATATCCCACTGTGCCTGAATGATATCCTGGTGCACAGGGAAGGTCCCACCTGGTATTCTTATGCCCTTCACCAGGAGATCTACCTTGCGGCCTTCCACGGCCATAGGCTCCTCATCTTCAAAATGCAATGTAGTGGCCACCAAAGAAATAAGCTCTTGCAAATCCTCTTTGTGAAAGATTTTAACCAATGATGGATCCTCACCCGGAAAGAGAGTGTCCTCCTAAAATTTGGCCTCCTCCAGCATGGGTATTTCTTGGTCCAGCTCAAAACCCAGATCCTCCTCCAAATCCCCTAGGCTGCTTTGCTGAGACCACCTGCCTCTCCAAGCACCCGCCTAAAGGGGCTGAAGGTGGACCTGATTTTTGTAACATAAAGGCTTTGTACATCTGCAGGACAAATTCGGGAGGAAAAAACCCCCTCCGTTCCTGCAGGATGTACAGGCAGATTTGCTCCAGACTTCCACCTAGTGCAGTGGCATAGAAGCTGGCTGGTCCGCCATCACACAATGTGAGGCCAAAATAGTGGAGTTTCCCTCCAAAACAGGAACCGGCACCTTATCTTTCCTGACCCCTGAATCTTGCTGAACCACGACAGTCGAAGAAGTGGCATGAGAGGGACCTGCCTCAGGAGACACTTTCATTACAGTGCAGTACTTCCAGGTATCGCAAGCCAGATTCCCTGCCGCTGACAAACCATGCAACGGCAGAGTTTCTCTGCCATCAAGTTGCGCTGTTATGTGGAAGTACCAGCACGGCCTTCTTTTTTTCTTTTTAGTGGGAACTCACACTAAGGCAGAGCTGATCCTGGAGCTGTGAGCCAAAACAAAAGCCACCATATGTAAAGGCTGTTAGAGACCACTGTGGGCCTCAGCCTCCAGAATAAGACAAAAGACAGTGGTGCACAGAAAGAAACTCCTTAGTCTGCCAAAGACACTCTGCACTCAAACTCTTTTTTTTTTTTAAGCTAAAGAAAGAGAGCAGAAAGCAAAGAGACTAAAGGGCTCACGACCTTCCACCTGCTGGAAACTGAGGAAACTGAATCTATCTCTTTCTAGCCAGGGCTCTTATTGGCTGTCTCTAGAGTCAAAGTTCTCAGTCTCCACCTGCTGGAGGGCCAGTACCAGATGGAACATCAGACTGTCTTTGTTTAAAAAACAGGTAAAAGATCTTAGTTACTGGAGGAAAAGATTTGCTAGATAATTTCAAAACTTCCTGCATGTGTATATTAAAGAGTTCTCTCGGAGAGATCATTTGGACCTTGAGAAAGTTCAAAAGCCTAAGGTTGCAGGCCAGTAGCAAATTGAAGGTCCACTGAATTTTTCATCAGTTTTATTTGACCTACCTTTAGGACTTTAATCTCATCTGTTATTTTATTAAGTTGTCCTTGATTTTCTACAACAGTTTTATTATTTATTTATGACATCTATCCCGCATTAACCCGAGCAGAACTCAGGTTTAATGCAGTTTACATAACAATTAGAAAAGCATGAGCATGTTCATAATATATTTACAGAAAGTAAAATACACCATATAATGTTAGACCAGTAAAGCTTGAGTTAGGAACAGATGTAATTAAATGCTTAGTCATTTAAGCTAAATAATTGAAATATGGAGCAAAAAGGTAAGGGCTAGGATTAGATGGGATATGAATCTCCATTTAGAACATAGTAATAACCAAGAGGTTATAGATTTTCTCTCAGCAACACATTCCTATGCACTCTCTATCCTACACATGAGAGAAGACATTCATTGGATTGTTTATTGACTTACACAGGTTTTTCATCATAGTTAGGAGTTAGAAATTTGATATGGAAGCAAGTTCCTTGGTCAGATCACTTTCTAGCTGAATTTACCCTTTCAATCTCCCCTTTTGTACCTGCCACTGTTATGATGAAAGACAAAGAATTGATTCTGCTGTATTTTAGGAAACAGTTCTTACACGAGTAGATTTTAATGATGATTTAAATCATTGACAGCCCGATGATCAGAAGCCCCGCGCTGTTCCAAACAGCGCTCTAAAATTAGCGCCAGAACAGAATAAAACAATTAGACACTTGAGTCAGTATACCATCTATAGATTTTTCTACTGTATCAATTCTGTTGCTCACAGATCTTGTTAGCTTGGCAATCGCCTCCCATATAGATGCCAGAGTGACGCAGGCCGCAGGTGCCACCGGATTGCTCTCAAGGGGAAGGTGAGTGGTGCGGACGATCACACACAGGCCCAAAAGGCCTTCCAGGCAGAGAGGAATTGCCAGGGGACCCGACCGGGCACAACTTCCCACCACGACGTGAAGCCCGGAGCAGTCCATGCCTGGACCACGTGAATCGCATCAAACACGACTGCTCAGCGCTAGTGCGGACCTCGGCTGACAAGCACCGCCGGCGAACCTGCACAGGACGGGACGGAACCCTGCCTGAAGGGTGCTGGACTTGATCCCACTCATGTGAACAGAGAGGTGAATGAGTGCGGACGTGGGCCAGAGAGCAGACGGTGGAACGCACCCTTAGACCTCTGCCGCTCAGGTTAACCATTGTTTGATTGCCTGCCAAAACATTATAGCAAGAAACTCTAGAGATAAACTGTAAGCATAGATGCTTTAATCGAATTGCTGGTTGCTGAAATATTGTTGTAAGATTCTTTCTAAAATCTAACGAGCATAAAAGTTTTAACTGCATTGTTACTCTTAAATGCACATCAAGATCTTACAAACCTTGCCTCTAGCTGCCTTACTTCTAAATGCTTAAGTGCCTTGTATTATAACTGACTGCTACACTGATCATGTAATGCTAGCATAAATGTTTTAATTGCATTACTGCCTTCAAACACATGCTAAAAGCCTCTCATATTGTTTTGCTTCTAAGCCTTGCTTCTAGCTGCCTTACTTCTAAATGCTTTAAATGCCTGTATTACAATTGACTGCTACACCTATTGTTCAAATGCTAGCATAAATGTTTTAATTGCATTACTGCCTTCAAACACATGCTAAAAGCCTCTCATATTGTTTTGCTTCTAAATGCTCCTATATGTCCATCTTATAAATATCTTATAAATGACTGCTAACACTCCCACGAACACTGCCTACAAAAACTACTGATATCACCAACAATACCCAACACTCCCACGAACACCGTCCACAAAAATCCAACATGAACACTAATAAGCTACTGATAATAATCTATCTCATTCCCATAATCTACCACGCACGGACCACCCCCAACATCAACAACAACCCAACCACAATTCACCAACTCTATGTACAACCTATTAACAACTCACCAGACCAAAAATACAATAACCAACCAAAAGGAAAAATCTCCACATACGAACACCACCAACAGAAAGAGAAAAAAAAAAAACAACGATGACAAATTCAACCACCGAGGAAACAGACAACTAATAAAAATAAACACATCTAACCTCCCTACAGAACCATACCACTCAATCCGAATAGGATACATCAACGCTAGATCAGCAGTAAGCAACTCAGTAGACATACTAGACTGGATTACCACAGAGAACCTAGATCTTCTATTCATCACGGAAACATGGTTCCACGGCCCTACAGACCCCGCCATCATAGAGACATGCCCACCAGAATACAAAATCACCCACTGGACAAGAAATGGCAAAAGAGGTGGCGGAATAGCCATAATTTACAAATCCAAGTTCACTATCACAACCACTGGCGAATCCACCTCACCACAACTCGAAATCGCCTTGACAAGAATCACTCATCCGAACCTACAAGGACACCTCAACGCAATCCTTTCTACAGGCCACCAGGAAAATGAAAAGACTCCCAAACGCAACATATGGACTTCATCTTGAACACATGTGTCTCTGCCTCAAACATCCTCATAATATGAGATATCAACCTACACCTCGAAGATGACACCTCAACAGGCACACAAGAATGCAAAGAATTCTTAAAACTCTGGGATTTACATGCACCTAATACTCAACCAACACATGTAAAAGGACACACACTAGACATCATTACACACAAATTCGACCCAGACTCAACTCTCCTACTTACAGACACAAGATGGACACCCACACCATGGACAGACCACCATAAAGCATATATCTCCCTCCACTGGCGAAAAATACACAGAAACGCAATCAACAAACATGAACGAACAACATACACCACGAGAGGAAAAATAGACCCCACAACATTCTGGCAACAGGTCTACCAAAACGAATGGTCAACAAATACAGACACCATTCAATTCCTCCAAGAATGGGATAACATATATAAGACAACATTAGACACAATTGCCCCAATCCAAACCAGAACATCACATAGGAAAAAATCAAATCCATGGTTCACCGAAGAGCTGAAAGAACTCAAAACACAAGTCAGAAAACTAGAATGCGCATGGAACAAAAAGAAAGATGAACACACACTGAATGCCTGGAAATCACTTTGGAGGAAATACAAATATACCATAAAACAGACTAAAAGATCACACTACAAAATAATGATTGGACCAAACTACAAAGACACACACAAACTCTTCTACATTGTAAATAAATTGCTAGACACCACACCAGTTACAAACAACAGCAAAGATACACCAGGGGTCGACGACCTCGAGAAATACTTCAAGGAGAAAATTATACAATTACGACTTAAAATACCCACCAGCCCTATTGAATACGCCACACTCCTAAACTGTCTAGACCCAGAAGACGGAATATATCCAGCAGACAGGATCTGGACCGAATTCGAATTACTGTCAGAGAACCTCATCTCTAAAACGCTCAAAAGATTCGCCAAATCCCAATGCAAACTAGATATCTGCCCAAACAACCTCATGAAATTAGCTCCTCAACAATTCATAATAGACCTAACGAACCACGTGAACTTCATGCTACAGAACGGACTTTTCCCAAAGGAAAAAGGAAAATTTCTATTCACCCCAATACCCAAAGACACAAAGAAAAACGCAAGCGAAATAACTAACTACAGACCAATAGCATCTATACCACTAATAACCAAAATAACCAAAGGGATGGTAACCAAACAACTCACAAACTATCTCAACAAGTTCTCAATACTGCATGATGCCCTATCAGGATTCCGGTCAAATCACAGCACAGAAACAGTAATAATTACCCTAATGACCAAATTTAAACAAATGATTGCTACCGGCACCAATATACTCCTCTTACAATTTGACATGTCAAGTGCCTTTGATATGGTCGACCACGGAATCCTATTACACATACTTGAATATTTTTGCATCGGAGGCAATGTCCTAAACTGGTTCAAGGGGTTCTTAACCTTACGCTCATATCAGGTCACATCAAATTCAACTACGTCTGCTGCATGGTCACCTGAGTGTGGAGTACCGCAGGGATCCCCCCTCTCGCCAACTATTTTCAACCTAATGATGATCCCCTTGGCAAAACTTCTATCAAACCACAACCTTAACCCATACATATATGCCGATGATGTAACGATATATATTCCTTTCAAACAAGACATTAATGAAATCTCCAATGAAATCAACCAAAGTCTAAACATCATGAACACCTGGGCAGATGCATTCCGATTGAAACTGAACGCAGAAAAAACTCAATGCCTCATACTTACCTCCCAATACAACACGAATAAATTTACCGCTATTAACACACCTAAACTAAATCTGCCAATCTCAGACACTTTAAAAATCCTTGGAGTCACTATCGACCGCCACCTAACACTTGAAACTCACGCGAACAACACAACCAAAAAGATGTTCTACTCCATGTGGAAACTGAAAAGAATAAAACCATTCTTTCCAAGATCTGTCTTCCGCAGCCTAGTGCAATCACTCGTACTCAGTCATCTGGACTACTGCAACTCACTATACGCAGGCTGCAAAGAGCAAATACTGAAGAAACTTCAAACAGCCCAGAACACAGCAGCCAGACTCATCTTCGGAAAACCAAAATACGAAAGTGCAAAACCCTTACGTGAGAAACTACACTGGCTCCCACTCAAGGAACGTATCACTTTTAAAGTATGCACCTTAGTTCACAAAATCATTCACGGTGAAGCCCCCTGCATACATGTCTGATTTAATAGACCTGCCACCCAGAAACACTAAAAGATCATTCCGAACTTTCCTCAATCTCCACTTCCCTAAGTGCAAAGGCATAAAATACAAAGTACTGCATGCATCAACCTTCTCTTATATGAGCACGCAATTCTGGAATACACTACCACGCAACCTGAAAACGATCTACAAATTAACCGACTTCTGCAAACTATTGAAGACTCATCTCTTTGAGAAAATTTATTGCAAGGATCAAAACACATGAAATCCATACAAAATAATAGAAATGCATCAAAACACTCTCTTCTGAATTCTCTTCCCCCGTATTTTCACCACACTTAGAACTCTACCCACAGATAAAATTGTTATACCCTAATGTTTTCTTGATATTTTTCTATCGCCCTATCATTTCCCCATTGTTACATTCCATTGTTCTATTCCCCAAACGATATTTTGACTTTGACTTTGTCTTCCCATAACTCTTCACAATGTAACCCATAATCGTATTATAACAAATTGTATTTCCATCATTCACAATGTATTGTAAGCCACACTGAGCCCGCAAATAGGTGGGAAAATGTGGGATACAAATGCAATAAATAAATAAATAAATAAATAAATATTCACTACCACATTCACAACCTCCCATCTTTTAATCCATGCAGAAGTCAACAATGGCTCTGTGGTCTTCAGCAGGAGGGAACTCATTGCCTCCATTCTGATATCGGTGCCTTCCATATATGGTGAGGGGGAGGGGCAGTTCCAGGCCTCATCAGGGTTCCAGCCATATCCAAGGGAGTTGCCATGCCAGAAGACATTGCCACACCTTGTACCTCAGCTAACCCCCTCTGGGCATAGGAGTCGACTGTGGGTGCTATGGGTGCTTGTAATTTTGAAAAGTTGGCTCCTATGCCTCCAGGATCAACGAACTACACACCAATAGCTGTGGCAGTGTGCAGGTAGACGGGCTCAGCAAAATGCTCTCCTCAAGACCCATCCGCTCTCTCATCACAGGCAGGGCAGCGAGGGACATCCCAATTTCTCTCCCGAAGAGTCAATCCATATCACATCGAAGACACCTGAACCAAGGACGGGGTAACATGTAAGGCTTACCTTACTTTCCCCCTTCTCTTTGGCATTGCTATAGCAAAACAGGAAAATGACCAGGACAGAAAACTTGAACAGCCAGCCAAACAGGTTCAGCCATCTTGGATCCCCAAATGCCACAATCTGATCGATCAGATAGACGGGCTGTCGCAGGCGAAGGCCAATGTTTTTATTCAACAAAACTAATCATTAACCTCTTCCTGGATGAAAGGAAGTTTCATTTCATTTTCTGGTACTGTGTCCTAATGCATGAAGAATGATACTACCTAATAAAGTGTTTCATTTGTATCACTGACATTGTATCATATTTCTATAATATGAATGTTCTACTGTGCTGTCTAATATGCACATTACTGACATGTATTATATTGTTTCTGTTACTAATGATTTAAATTTGCTGACTTCTAAGTTTACTTTACTGTTTTAACTGTGAATTATACTCACATGTTGTCATTTTACTATTATTATGCTTTACTGCAGTGTTAAGTTGTCTATTGAAGCTGCACCTGTTGTACACCACCTTAAGTGAATCTCTTCAAACGTGGTAAATAAATCTTAATTCAAAAACACCTAAAGGTTCCTTATGCACAATGGTTCTGTGACCTTATGGGCCTGCTGCATTTGAAGGGAAGAGCAATAAGCTACAGACAAGTTACCCAAGGTTCATTCAGAGTTGCCTCTAAAAAAATTCTTGACAGTGAATTCCATGGTCAGATACTCCAGACAGCTTAATATTACATCTGCTAAGTAGCAGCCTAAAGAATATAAATGGCATTCTCAACAAAAAAAGACATTAAAGTTCCTGAATGTTAAAGAAACTAGGTGAATCCACAAACTATTTTTAAAAAACCTAGAAAAAGGCAAACCATATGTACAAAATATTTCACATGCTTTGCTGGTAAGGAAATATAATTATCTAGAAATGTAACTCGCATTTGTACTTTACTCAGTAAAGCTAAACAGAATACAGGTATGACCCACAGCTCAGCAAGTACCCCATCAAGATAGTAGATATTTATAGCATGGAATATTTAGGGGAACCACATGTCCTTGATTCAGCATGAAGTTATAAAAGCCTAGGAATTTTCTAGGTGGATCTGCAGTATAGAAGTCTATGGGAGTGAACTGGGGGGAGGGGTCCAAAGAGTATAAAGGTTTTGGAGGGAAAGTCTTTCTATCTCCATTTTCTGTCAAGCCGAGAGCTCATGTCAGTGGAGATTCATCAGACATGCCAAATCTTCCATATTTAGTGGGAAACTCCTGCTTTGGAGGTCATCTCTTGCATTCCTGCCAAAGATGATGACAGGTTGGGGAGGACATGTGAATATTTAGAAAGTAGTACTCTCTGAAATAGCAGAGATGAAAAAAAGAGGGCAGTAAAGGACCTCAGAACCTGTGCATGCTTTCCGTGTATGCTTGTCCTGTCCTCTTTAACAGTATGCATCAATTTAGGCTGGTGAAGAAAGTCAAGATATTGGGAAAAGAATGGACATCCAGACAGAAGACACAGAGGACACCACACGTGGAGGAGCATAATCGAACGCAAACGCCTATCTCCATGGGCAACTATATCCGAAAACGGGTACGTGAAGAGGTGGGACAGACCGTATTTTCAAAAAAATGGACGTTTTTCAGCTGGGTGTTTGGTTTTTTTTAGCGATAATGGAAACTAAAAACGCCAAGCTCAAAAACGTCCTAATCCGAGCCATTTGGTCATGGGAGGGGCCACGATTCGTAGTACACTCGCCCCCCTGACATGCCAGGACACCAACTGGGCACCCTAGAGGTCAGTGCGGTGGACTTCAGACAACGCTCCCACATGCATAGATCCCTTACCATGGGTGCTGAGCACCCAACCCCCCTCCCCCAAAACCCACCACCCACAAATGTATAACACTACCATAGCTCTTAGGGGTGAAGGGGGCACCTACATGTGGGTACAGTGGGTTTTGGAGACCTCCCATTTACCAGCACAGGTGTTACAGGTAGGGGGGATGGGCCTGGGTCCACCTGGCTGAAGTGCACTGCGGTACCCACTAAAAGTGCTCCAGGGACCTGCATACACGCAGGCCTCTAGGACTTGTTGCTGCTATATAACATTGGCACACCAGTTGACACCTGAAGACTAATCTCTCCGAAAACGTCCTTTATTAGAATAAGCACGCTTACTCACAGTTAACTGCAGATCAGAGGTTGTGCCCCACTGGCAACAAGTCTCCCTGGTACTGAGATTAGCAATAGCTGAAAGCTGGCAGAATGGTGTACAATGCCCTCTTTCAGCCACATTCAAGGTAAGAACTAAGTCCTGTAACGTGGCTAACATGTGAAAGGCATCTAAAACTGGCTTACAAAAATGGCCACTACCTCATGGACTACCAGAAACAAAACAGGGCACACTCTGACCCAGCAGAGGGAAAAGCACCATGGGAGTAGAGCCTACCAACTACCAACATCGTGAGCATGTGCCACAAGCTAGTGGAATCACGGAGCCCAATACCCTACACCCACCACAATGCATTGCTGATGTGACTCTGCAGTGCGCATAACAGAAAAGGTGTCACACTCACCCGAGAGCCACATCAGAACCAGGGAAAGGCTGTCAGAGGATAGAACACATTCTGCTGTCATGGAGGTGGGTACGGCATTTGAGGCTGGCATAGAGGCTGGAAAAAAGTTTTTAAAGTGGGGGTTTTTTGGTGGGAGGGGGTTAGTGACCACTGGGGGAGTCCGGGGAGATGATCCCTGATTGCCTCCAGTGGTCATCTTGTCAGTTGGGGCACTTTTTTGGGACTTGTTCGTGAAAAAAAAGGGTCCACAAAAAATGACCCAAAATCGCGGTAAAAACGCCTTTTTTTCGATTATCAGCTAAAGACGCCCATCTCTCCTCGGCCGATAACCACGCCCCAGTTCCGCCTTCACCACGCCTATGACAGGCCCCATCAACTTTACCTGTTTCTGCGACAGACTGCAGTTGGAAACGCCCAAAATCGGCTTTCGATTATACCGATTTGGGCACCCACGGGAGAAAAACGCCCATCTCCTGATTTGGGTCGCAATATAGGCGTTTTTCTCTTTCGATTATAAGCAGGATTATCTATCAGATAAGCCATCCACAGAGGACTAAAACTGAAGATGGAGATCGAAGGTAATATATGAAGTGCACTGAGAAATGACACCTGCAGGGAGTATGGAGGTGCATGCAGATTGCGTATTGGTGTGGATAAACCGTCCTTGGTGCTAATACTCCGACACAACTTCTGAACAGTGCTCTTTGATCGTCAGCCACCAGTTTTATTATAATTTACAACAGGAACTCAGTCTGCTTCAACAGACAAGGAAACACATCAAATCGAATGCATCTACTGCACGTCCTTCATCCAGATCTTTGGTCACCCAGTGAAAAAAGTCAGTAAGATTTGTTTGGCAGGATTTTCCTTTGGTAAAGCCATGTTGCCTTAGGTCCTGTAACCCATTGGCTTCTAGAAAGTTAACTATCCTTTCTTTCAGCAGCGATTCCATTATTTTTCCTACCACCGACATGAAACTTACCAGCCTGTAGTTTCCCACTTCTTCCCTGTCTCCACTTTTGTGAAGAGGGACCACATCCATTCATCTCCAATCCCATGGAACCTCTCCCATCTAAAGATGTATTAAATAAATCTTTAAGAGGTCCCACCAGGACCTCTCTGAGCTCCTTCAGTATCCTGGGATGTATCCCATCCAGCCCCATAGCTTTGTCCATCTTCAGATTCTCAAGCTGTTTATAAACTCTTTCTTTTGTAAACAGCACAGTATCCACTCTTCCCAGATGTTCCCTAAGCAGCTGATCATGGTCCTCCTCCAGGATTTTTCTCCATGAACACCGAAGAGAAATAATTATTTAGCACGTTCGCTTTATTTTCATCACTCTCCACATAGCCTTTCTCATTATCTTTTAGTCTCGGAATTCCATTTCTATCTTTCTCCAATATATCTGAAAAGGTCTTGTCAGCCCTCTTTACATCTTTAGCCATTTTTTCTCCCACTCGCACTTTCGCTAGCCATATTTCCCTCTTCACTTCTTTGACTTTAATCTGATAATCTTTTCCTTGATCCTCTGGTTGCGTTCTTTTGTATTTCTTGAACAAAGCCTCTTTTGCTCTTATTTTTTCAGCTACTTGTTTGGAGAAACATATAGGCTTCCTGCTTCTCTTGTTTTTGTTTACTTTCCTATAAAGACCAGTTGCCATATTTATAGTAGCCTTTAGCTTTGACCACTGATTTTTCCACATCTGCTATGCCTTCTCACACTAACAACTCCTTCAGGTATTTCCCCATTTTATCAAAATCAGTACGTCTGAAATCCAGTACTTTGAGTTTTATGCGTCCGCATGCCACTGTTATGTTTTTATTAGGGACTGAACATTATAAAGGCCAAGAAGATGAACCTTGGCTGGTCCAAACAATCCACTTGGAGCTTGCCCTATAGATACGAGTTCGTCTAGCATCTGTTCTTGATCTATGTTTGGTTTTACTCTGATATTACTAATCAACGCACTGGTTTTATCCTGCTATTCCCTGGTTCCTGATATACACCTGTGCACTTACACCAATGTTAAGCAAGGGGTTGGAAGAAGGATGGAGAACTAAACTGCAAGGCCCTGCCTCTATGGAAGCTGGTCTCCTACTTAGCTGCACTCGCCCTTTCACCCCACAGGCATTTCATAAAATCCACTGTCCAGACCAGTGTATGAATAAAAATGCACAGACTGTTATTTAACTACTGTGGTCATCATTTGGTTTAAATTGCTGCTGCAGTGCTTAAATTATGCATGTATGTTCAGCACCATTCTCTGTTTAGCAGGCAACAATGAATTTATGAGTACAGCAATATTCAGTTCAGTATCTGGATAAATTTAGGACAGCCTGACTACCAACCAGCTGAGTTGGAGCTGCAGGAAGACATTAAACCCCTCTCCGCCTCAGAAGTTTTTATATGTTACTCACATCACACTTATGGCATATTCCCTTTAGACATATCACCAAAATACTCCTTCCAGCAGAATTGGCTGCTGAATTTAGATGGTAAGCCCTTTGAAGAAATGGGACAGGAAAACTTGCCTTGAACTGTGGAAGGGGTCCAGTAAAAGGCCAAGGAGAAATGAAGAGTTTTGTCAGTCATATGAAGAAGAACTGTTAAGTTCTTCTAATGATGAGAGCTGTACCAGGGGTGTGCTGGTAAATTGTTAACAGGGGACTCTCTCTTGCCAGCAAAGTAAAAGAGAATTCAGGAGGGGCCCAAGCCCACATTTTGGGATCCATTTGTTAAAGTAGCCATGGAGAACCGGCTCCCAAAATTCTTAAAAACTTAACAAATGGCTCTCGAGAGCCTGTGAGAGCCTGCTCCAGCACACCACTGGCTGTAACCGTGGACAGAATGAGCCATGAATATTATCACCACAGACTTTCTGAATAAATTGAAAAATATCAAATACCACCTAACACCCTTCTGGTCACGATGGATGTAGAATCACTATACAGCAACATTCCACATGCGGATGGCATAGCTGCATGTGGAAGACTCCTAAAAAAATCCACACTGGACCATCAATACTCACCAGAAACTATTACAAAATTAATCAAATTCATTTTAACTCACAACTACTTCCGCTTTAACAATGATATCTATCTACAAATAATGGACACTGCGATGGGCACCAGGACAGCACCCCAATATGCCAACCTTTTTATGGCTGAGCTGGAAGAGACATTTCTGAATACACACCAGACCAAACCTCTAAAATACTACCGGTACATCGATGACATTTTTATGATTTGGACGGAGGGTGAAGAAACTCTGAAACAATTTTATTCTGCCTTCAATATATACCATCCTACAATCAGATTCAAAATTGACTACTCCCCAGCAAAAGTCAATTTTTTGGACACCACGGTCTCAATCAGTGATGGCTGTATACAAACATCAATATACAAGAAACCCACAGACAGATGCAGCTACCTCCACAACTCCAGCTTCCATCCTTCACATACAAAAAGATCCATCATTTACAGCCAAGCCACAAGATACCACCGTATCTGCTCTGACCCAGGGGACAGAGACAGACACCTTAAAAGCCTGACTGCATCCTTCAAACAGAAAGGCTACAACCCCAAAATAATCTCCAAGAATATTGCCTCCTCCCTCAAAACACCCAGGGAGAATCTTCTACGGTACAAGGAGAAAAAATCCACAGACAGAATCCCCCTTGTAGTGACATACAATCCAGAGCTGGAAAGACTGAGGAAAATCATAAGAGATTTACAACCTATATTCCAGGAGGATGAATTACTGAAAGAGATATTCCCATCCCCACCAGTACTGGCCTTCCGACAGCCACCCAACTTAAAACACAAGCTAATCAGAAGTAAACTTCCATCACAGACTGAAAAGGAACAGAAGGGCACACTTCCCTGTAATTTATCCAGTTGCAAACTATGCCAAAATATTTCACAGGACCCCACAGTCATCCACAAAGGAAAGATATTCAACATAAAGGAATCTTTCACTTGCTCATCTTCCAATGTGGTATATATCATTCAGTGTAAAAAATGTAACGAAGGATGCTATATTGGAGAAACAGGCCAGATGCTTAAGACAAGATTCAATTTACATAGACATCACATGAACAATACTGGTGCCAGTAGGGTTCCCACCCCTGTTTGTCAGCATTTTACAGGACCAGGACACTGTACCAGTGACTTCACAGTGAGAATCCTGAAAGGTAACTTTAAAACCATACAAGAACGTAAGACCTTTGAAGTCAGAATGATTGAATATTTTAACACCCAACAGAAAGGACTTAACAAGGATCTGGGGTTCCTAGCCCATTATAAACCATAAAGCTGTATTTCTCTGTTGATCACCCTACCCCTCACCTATCCACACCCATCCTGTTAGAATATCAATGATATGCTTTGATGTCCCCATGCATACCTCCTACCCACCCCCATCCTCCCACCCTGTCAGACTGTCATAGTAATGCTTGAATGTTTTCACTTATATACACTGTCAGCTAGCACATTTGCTTATTTCCGATCTGACGAAGAAGGGCAACCTTCGAAAGCTAATCAAGAAATGTATTATGTCTAATAAAAAAGGTATCATCTTATTTTCTTTTCCATGTTTTATTTTGTTTGATTTCTATTGATAATCTGTAACTGCTGAAACTAAGGGGCTCATTTGGACGTTTTTCTCACAAAAACCCAGAAGTGGAAACCAAGAAGTGGCTTATCCCACTACAGTTACATCTGATCTGCTTAATCGACATTGTGGATTCTTGCTTACTTTTTATGTAATACCTGTTATTGTGATTCTAGTTTTAGTTCGTAATCACTTTTAATAATTCTGAACTTTAGCTCATTTACTGATCAGCATATCCTTTTAGTGATAACTATTTGCTAATGATATTTTCTGGACTACATGTGTCACTGGTATGAAACTACTATAATGAGCATATTAATTGCAATACTATGGGATTGGTGGTCCGAATACGTTGAGTGGGAGGATGTCCTCCTGTTAGAGTGTTTGATGTTTATGGTACAATATTTTAGGGGTTATAGGATCAGATATGCCTCTGTACCAGGGATTGGTACTTCCAATGATGGAACAGACTTGCTGTTTTCGCTCTCCATGCTTGTACCCCTTTCCAGTACCATTGAAAATTCCTGGGCTTTATTAGATCAAGCTTCCTTGAATACCTCTGCTTTCTGTAGCCTTGCCGAACTGTCAGTGACTAGAGTGCACTCGGAAGTACCTACAACAAACCAGCCGAACAGCTTGACCAACCAGACGATGGCTCACTTAGACTTGCAAGCAACTATGAGAGACCCTCGTAGGTGTAGTAGCCCAGGTGGAGGTGCTGCCATAGTTAATGCTGCAGTCAGAACCTATCTCTGCTGGATTACATCCCCAAATTGATTTGTGGAGAGTTTCCTGGAGATTCCAAAGGAGTGAGCTAACTGTGGAACATAAGGCTTCGTAGGTCATGTGACAAGACCTTGGAGCTGAGTCACCAATACCTATGGATCTTCATTGATTGGCAAGTTTAGCCCCAAGATTAGAGACTGTCCTGGAAGAGAAAGAGACAGATGAGTGGCCCACTGGTGATGGATTTGATGCGGATGATGGATATCATGCAACAGAGGAAGACGGTGGAACTGATGAAGGGGAGAAGCCTGTACCCCACTGCCTACCACTGTGGCTGGTGTCACATGCCCAAAATCTGGCTGGGTTTTTATCTTGGGAGGTGGACCCTGATATGACAGGCTCAAGTGGGTAGGGTTAAGCTGAGGGAGGGGGGAATGTGAGGGGGTATACAAAACACTGCCCCTCAACCTTAGAAGGATCCCTCATATAGCCTGAGCCAACTTAAGGTCACTAGTCCCGCAGCACCAGGAGGAATTGAGCCAGAAGGGGTGGAGTCAGAACTAGAAAACATAAAAGGCAGGACCAGACTGAGGTTAAGGAGGCCTAGGGAAGGAAGAACGGAAGCCTAATGGTTAGTGCAGTGGACTCTGATCCTGGCAACCTGGGTTTGATTCCCACTGCTGTGCCTTGTGACCTTGGGCTAGTCATTTAACCCTCCATTGCCCCAGGTACAAAAACTTAGATTGTGAGCCCTGTAGGGACAGAGAAAGTACCTATATATAATGTGTTCAGCACTGAATACATCTCATAGCACTATAGAAATGATTCTTAGTAGTTTATATCTACTGATCGTGACCTGGCTGAGGTAAGCCACTTGATTTTTTTTTAAGCCACTTGATTTGTGATTAGCAAGCTTTCTCTGAGGTCTGGCTAGAGCCAGACCTAGAACTCGGAGAAAAACTTACAGGCTGTGTCTTGGGCCTGCCAGCCAGAAGCCTGCTTAAGACTGTATTTACTGAACTACAGAGAACAGGCCTCAGGATTCAGTTAATAAAACACTTGTTTATAACCTTTGTCTGGCTGTGTTATTTCACAGGCCCACCTTCAACCCTTGCTCGGGGTATCATAGCCCCCAATACATTAAAAGTAAAACAGATTTTTATTGGATGCAAACTAGAAAAATTCCTTTTCTAGTACTCTCTTACCCCTCCACTTGTCTGCTTTGGATTCTTCTTTCTCTTTTTGAGCAATTTCTGTGCTAACGGCTTCCCAACTGCAAAAACACCAGATCCAGTTCCCAAGTATTTGTACCTGTGCTACAAAAACATTTTTATGTATACCCTTAAACATTTAAGGGCCCTTTTATTAAAGTGTGTTAAGCGCTAATGTACACTCAACAAGGTAAAATGGCCTAACGCACAATGCTTTAAAGTGTTTTATGTTAGTTTTCCCATTAGCACATGCTAATCACCTGTGGGGGGGTTTGTAATTATCTTTTGCTGGGGGGCATGTCATGAACAGAGAATGAGTTTATAGTTTATAGTTTATTAAAACTTGCTTTTCTGCTTGAACTAACTTGCAGATCTAGGCAGTTTACAGACTAAAATCAGATGTCAAAAGTAGGAAACGAACATTGAGGAAAGAGCAAAACACTCATCCTAATGGCATTCAAACTCAAATGCCATCATAAAGGAAAATAGGGGCAAATAGTAAGGGGGAGAAAAAAAAAAGCAATAGGAAGGAGAGGGAAAAGATAATGGAATGGCAATGAGTTCAGCTGTAGTGATCCTATGTGGGATTGTATTCTTAATGAAAAAGCCAAGTTTTTATGGTAGACTTGAAATTTTTAAAAGGGAATTTGGCATGAACATGGAGGGGGAGGGAATTCCAAAAGAAAAGGGCAGTGAAATAGAAAGCACAGTGTCTGATAGATTCAAGCCGAGCAGATTTAGGGCAGGGAAGGACAAGGCGGTGATCATTAACAGAGTGAAGAAGACAAACAGGAGAATATGAAATAGTAAAAGTTGCTAGATAATGGGTAGGCCTATCCTATAGGTTTCAAAATAATTGTCAGCAATTTGAATATTATTCACTGTTCAATAGGAAGCCAGTGATGGTATTGGAATAGTGGGGAAACATGATCGAATATCTAAATGTGGCATAATAATCTAATAGCTATATTCTGTATGGATTGACGTTTTTTAAATTAGCATGAGAACATCCTAGGCATACTATATTGCAATAATCTAGCCTGGTCACAGGTAAAGAGAAAATAAGAGAATGAAATGTGTCATGGTCAAAATATTGTCTAACTGAACACAGCTGTTGGAGAACAAAGAAGCCAGTCTTACATAGGTTAGATATCTGTGGAAAAAAAGTAGTTGTCAATCAAGAATAATTTTTAAAAAGTGAAAAGAATCTACAGGTAGGATAGAATTCTCAAAAAGGTTTAGAGTAGTTGGAATAGGGAGACCTCCAGTAAACCATCAAGCCACTGTTTTTTTATTATCAAAACTAGTCTGTGCTTAGAGAGCCAATTAAAAACTAATTCCCCTGTTTACTAAGCCTTGCGCTAATGCTGATACAGCCCATTCACTTTGAAAGGGTTGTCAGCATTACCGCACAACAGATGCTAGCACAGCTTAGTAAACGGGGGGGGGGGGGGGGGGCATCTAGACAGTCTTGGAGAGGAACAATACATGGGTTAGTGGGAAAAAGTAGAAGAATATCATCTGCGTAGAAATGGAATAACATACCAATAGATTAAATAATTGTGGCAAGGGGACTTATGAATAAGTTGAAAAGAAGTGGAGACAGAACTCCCTGTGGCACCCCATAGGTCGAGGTGCGAGGGGGATATGATAATGACTTATAAGAGTAGTTAAAAAAAAAAAGAGGAAAACCAGGCAAGAACATGTCCAGTTAGGGTATGAAAGCATTAACCAGCTAGCATGTTCGCATTAGCACTTTCTAACTGGTTAACACTGACTTAACACTCGACTGATTTTCTAGTAATAAAACAAGAGAGAAAATGCACAAGATTACTACATAAATGTACAAATAAAAACCATAAAGTAGCCAAAACACCCCTGAAAAAAAAACTGTCATAAAACAGTTCAACTTTAAAGTACTATGTAACATTGGCACAATAGGCAGAAAAAAAAATCAGATAAAAGCAGTATCTGTGTCCCCTCCTATTATACTGTTGAGGTTTAAGTTTTAGACAAAGAGGAAGTGGAACCAAAGAACAAAGAGAGGGGGGTGGGTGGACCAGGGGCAGGAACAACAGCAGAAGAGGGGCTGCATTAGGGAACAGGGGAGTGTTCCTGTTCTGCTCCAGGCTCATCCCCTCCCCTCCTCTTCCCTGCAGGCTGCTTGGAAGGAAAGGGCTGAAACAGAACAACACCCCCCCCCCCCCCTGCTGTGCTGGAGTCTGAAAAGAAGTGCTAGAACTGCATTCCAGCTGTTGCCCCAGAAATTAAGCTCTGACTACTGTAGTTATTTGTAAGAACAAACTAAGGCGTGCAAATCTTAAATACAGGGAAAATAAAGATGCAACAGATTTACTAAGAACATATGTGAACTTTCTAAGCATGGAAGCCTTTAATCTGCATCAAAGACTGCAAGTTCAAACCTCAGTTGTTAGCAGAGATACGCAAGACCTCAGGCTCTGCAATAGTTTTACAGAGCCAGGCAAAGAATGTCTCGCCATTAATCATCTGACATTTGTCAGTAAAAGGGATAATATTTCCTGGTCTTGCTGTGAGTTAAACATCTTAACACTTTCTATACAGTGCAATCAAAAACCACAAGGTATTTCTTTCCAATCACAATTGTATTTACAGTAAGAAACCATAACAAAATCTTCATTAAAAGAAAAAATATTTTAGTGTGATTAACCTAAATCTTCCACCCAGTCGAGTAAGCAAGTCTAAAGTTATTACTATTTATTACAACAGAACTCAGTCACTCATATCACATGACTAATCATTGTCAGCTAGTGTGGCATTGATTAGATTACTATTTCACCATTTCAATGAGAAAGTGCTTTTTAATACCCTGCATCTGTTTCTGAACAGTTTTGAAAACCATAGCAAAAATGTCATTTTCCTTAGATATCTAATACCATAATGACTCTGAATTAAAACTTTCTGTGGACTTTAAGCACAGCTAGTGCCAGTTTTAGAAAACAGCATCCTATTCCCTTCCCACTATAGAATTATATGGCCTGATATTCAGTCAGGGGTTGCTGCCAGCATTATACCTGGAAATTCAATGCTGGGCCATGTCTGGACTCTAGCACTGAATTTCCAGGTATACGGAACCAGCATAGAACAGCCAGTTAAATGCAATATTTAGCACTAAAGCATCTATGAAGATCCACATAAAGACAGGATTGTGTTTTATGCAGAACTAATTATGCAGTTATCTTAGCCAGTTAAGTGCCGACTCCGCCCCCAGACACCCAAAATAGTCAAGATTCAGCTTGGGTGCTAACCGGGCAATTTCAGTGGCATTGTGCGGATCAGAGCTGCTGAAAATGCCTGGTTAGCCCCAGATAGGTGATTTAAACAACCAAAAGTCACTCCTGGCTGCTAAATTGTTCCAAATATCGGTCCCACAGGCTTTACATGAAAGTAACCTTTGAGCTTTGTGAATAAAACCGTCATTCTACTACAGGGTGCTTACATTTGTCATTTGCACACTTAAATTTACACAATACTAGCTCATATGGGGGAGATTCCATATATGACGGCTAAAAAACTGGCATGGAAATCAATGCCGATTAAGCGTATTCTATAAGCGGCACCTGGATTTAGGTGCGGTATATAGAATACGTTTAGTTAACTATGTGCCTCCATTTACATCAATAAAAACATGGTATAAATCCTAGTGCGTGGATTTAGATGTACTCGGCCACATTCTATATCTATGCAGATACATTTTAGAACTCCCATGAAAAGCCCATTTCCCCACCCATATCCTAAGTCCTCCAACAGCATTCCTGCCAGTGGGGGAGGGGGGGGGTGCTTCAACATCATGTTTTCAATTGCTAGGGACAGCCAGCTTCCCTGGAGTCCTGCAGAGCTTGCCTGTCCCTCCTTATTGAAAATGTGATACTGAAACAGAACCTTCCACAGGCAGGAATATATGTGGAGGACTACTGTACGGCTTAAAGGGAACACTGGACAGGAGTGATTGGAGAATGTTCCTGTCTCACTCTGAGGATCTCAGAAGAGTTGGTGATATCTTTGTTGCAATTTTCATGGTAATGGGAGAGGGCAAGTTCTAACCTGACACGTTTTATTTCATTTTTTCTGTTTCTTTTTGTTTTGTTTTATTTTGTTCCGTGTATTCTGAATAAAACAAAATGAAAAAAACAACTACAACATGAAATTTTAAAATGTATAGTGCATGCCCTACTCAAATTTAACTTAAAACAGCCAAATTGATTTCATAACTTTTTTTTTTTTTGGGGGGGGGGGGGGTTCGTTGCCATTAGTTCTCAAGTCTTCACCTTCTTGTGAGAAGAAAGTTGTTCAGCATTGTCCTCCACCCACTTTTCCTAGTCAGTCTTCATCACATCTTAAATCCATATTGGTTCTTTTAATTTATGATAGATACTGTTGCAATAAGACTTTGCTTTTATCATTGGTACTAACCTACCAGATACTCAGGCAATTCTATAAACTAGATGCTCACATTTATGCCCCTTGTGCTCATAAACATATAGGGTCCGATATTCAACCAGCAATGGTGAGCATTTTGCTCACTGCCGGCAGAGTTATTCCCAGATATTCAAAACCAGGGCCTGTGAGGGCTTCAACTTTGAATATCTGGTTAATTTTATGCTGGCTAACACATAGCTGCTTAAGTTGATATTCAGCACTTAAGCGGTCATGGGCTAGCACATAAAAATTGCTAATCAACTGTGGCAGTGTGATTGTAGAACTCAGCTCAGACAATGAGAAACCAATAGCTTTGCCAGGTAATGAGGCAGTCACATGTATACTGTCTTGTGGGCTAGTACTAACACCATTTACTTCATACAATATGAGCATGCCAACCAACGTGCTTCCCTCAGCAGTTGTGTAACATGGTTAAATCATCAGGCTCCTACAATAAGTTTAACAGGTGATGGTGAGGTGCAGGAGGGGGGCTACTTTTATTCAAGGAGAGGCCAGGAGGGGAGCTGCTCCTGTTTGTGGGAGGGGGGGAGCAAGGGTTGCACCTATTTCAGGGATACTGCATAGTTTCACTTTCATCCAAAAACACATGCATTCTCAGCTGAATCCTAAACAAGACTATTTTTTATTTACACATTTGTACCTGGAGGGTTAAGTGACTTGCCCAGAGTCACAAAGAACTGCCTATGCCTGAAGTGGGAACTGAACTCAGTTCCTCAGGACCAAAGTCCACCACCCTAACCACTAGGCCACTCCTCCACTCCATTCAGATTTTGGGTCAGTTTCAGCACTGAAACCAAAACCAAAATTTGGTCGGTCTCTACTAATTACTGTGATGCTAAAGACAGTAGAGGAATATCACGTGATATTTAGTCAGATTCAATTTTAAACGATCATCAGATAACCAGGATGCATCTAAATGTAAGCCTTTATTGAAAGCTGAAAAATCTGTCTGTCTATGATCAACATAAGTAATCAGGTGTATGTCATCTGTAAAAAGTGTGCTGTGATGCCCAAATCTTGTGTAAGGAGTGCTAATGGACTTTAAAATATTAAATAATAAGAGAAGAGAATACAGAACCTTGTGGTATTCCACAAGACAAAGACTATTCTTCAGAAACACCCATACCACCTCACCACAAAATGAAGTCCTATATAATATCTCAGTATTCTTTTTAGAATGGTATCAACAAGAAGCTTATTCATCTTAGTAAGTAAATATCACACATTTATACTATAAGCTTGATGAAATAAAAAAGTCTTTAATGCAATTTTAAATTCCTTTAGGTCTTTTAAGGATCAAATCTTTGTTAGTAAATCATTCCACAGTTTAGATCCTGTGATATAGAAAATCAATGTCCTGTTTTCTTCAAGGAATATCGCTTGAGAAGACAGCGCATCTAACAAAATGGATGCAGCTGATCATAAATGCAGGGTAGAATATGCTACTGGAGATATCTTATCAAACAAGACATTGAACACAAGCAAAAATTCTTTGTAACAAATCCAGTAATCTATTGGTAACCAATGTAATGCAATGTACTGTACTGCTGATTTAAGTCTTTTCTCTCAGAATGTTAATTTTACAGTTCACATAATTCCCAAGATTCTGAGAACAGGCTTTGTCTTGTGGAGTACCACAAGGTTCTGTACTCTTTCTTCTAATTATTTAATCTGTTTCTTAAAACCAATCTCTTAAGGAGAAGTACCATATTCTCCCGTACATACCCCATACCAGTAGATAACCTGCACCCATATATAATCCACTGGTGTCCGCGGTATCTGTTTGTAAGAGTTGTATAGCCTGCACCAGTGCATACCCCGTACTATGCCAAAATATGTCATACACTGTGGACTTTAACCTTTCAGCAATAGAATATACCAAAATTAATAGAAATCATGAGGCTGGGCATCATTTCTCTGTGGATGAAAAATCAATCCATGGGTGGAGAAAGGAAGAAGAAATGATGGCTAAACTCCACCCACTAAAAAGCACACAATGAGAGAAACCTCCAAAATGGTCAAACACAGAGCTGAACCTCAAAGAATGGATAATAACACAAAGAGAAAACTACAGCATTGTCTCCACCACAAACATAAAATGGAAGGCCAGAGAGTGAGCTACTGATTTCAATGGAGGAGAAAACTGTAGCCATAATTTCATGAGAAGAAATGGACTATCTGTTAGAGCAAGAGCAAGAACTGTAGGACAAAAACTACCAGATGACTGAGAAGAGAAAATTACAAGTTTCCACAACTTTGTCATGGAGGAGCAAACGGAAAGAAATATTCAACCAGGAAATGTAATAAATATATGGATGAAGTGCCCATGACATTTGACATACCCGCTACATGATCAGTGAAGGCAGACCTTGTGGAAAACATGGTCTTTATTAGTCAATTTAAAACCCCCAGAAGTTTCAACATAAAATGCCCAACATGGCCATATTTCGCCAAAATTACAGGCTGTGTCAAGGGCAGTAGTAACTGCAGATACAAAATAAATAACATTCAGATTTCAATCACAGAAACCATTGAAAAACATGAAACTTGAATCAAATAAAAAAGAATCGAATAAAAAGAAGGAAAGGATGAGAGGAGGAACTCAAAGATTTTCATAAAACATTGAATGAATTTAATGTAAACTTCAAATTTGTTATGATCGTGGTCAGAACCCCTCTCAAACTTACCTTTTTCCTGGGGGTCAGCTTCTTAGCTGGCTTCTGTTTCTTTTGTCTGTCCTTTCTGAGCTAGCTCTCTCTCTCTCTATGCTGGCAGCTTCCAGCAGTATGACTCTAATTGCTTTAGTATACTGCAGCTGTGTGGGTGGACTGAGTTAGCTCTACCTCTCTTTGGGTGTACTGGCTTCAAGTGCTTCACAGTGCTGCATTGGTGTGGGTTGGGCCTCACTGGGTTTCAGTGTGCTGTATGCCTGGGTCTAGGGAGTGTGACATCATCTGGGAGGGCCTTGATAAGGAAGTGGTGTTCTTTCCTTTGGGGCCTTTGCAACGTTTGCTTGAGGTAGGGTGGTGCAGTGTGCACTTCTGACTTTGTGTCTAGTTTCTCTGCTTGCTTTTGCTAAAGGTCCAGGTTAGTGTTAGTGCAGTGTGCACTTTGATTCGTGTTTAGCTTCCCTGCTTGTTTCCTTGTGGCTCCCCTGCTCCCCTGTTAGTTTCTGTTACTAGCACTTCTGTAGGTTTAGTGCTTGGTTAGTTTAGTGCTGTGGGGCACAGTTGTAGCTTGGTGTTTAGGAAGCACCTTTGCTAGTTTTTGTGTTTTTTCTTCCTTGTTTTTCCCTTGTGGCTCCCCGGTGTCCCTTTTAGTGCTAGGAGCACTTCTGGTTGTTTGGTGCATAGGAGCACCTTAGTTAGTTTAGAGTTGTAGAGCACTGCTTGTAGCTTGGTGCTTAGTAGCACCTGTGTTAGCTTTGTGTTTAGTTCCCTGCTCTGTTAGTTTAGGGCTTAGGAAGTCCCTTTGTTGAGCAGGGCTTAGGAGCTCCTGTTAGTTTAGGGCTTAGGAAGTCCCTTTGTTGTGCAGGGCTTAGGAGCACCCCTGGTAGGATAGGGCTTAGGTTTGTCAGTTTAAGATTTAGGAGCACTTCAGTTAGTTGAGTACCTGGAGCACTCCTGCTTCAGCTTGTTCTAGTCCTGGTCCCTGTATCATCTGGTATCCGGTAAGTCCTGCCAGCCACTCAAACCCAGGGGCTCAACCCTTGGGGGGGCAGTGGCTAAGTGCAGGTGAAGCTGTACGGACCAGTCCAGTGTGCTCCAATCCAGTGTTCCAGTCCTGTGTTCTCCAGTCCAGTGTTCCAGTCCAGTGTCCTCCAGTCCGGGGGATTCCAGTCCAGTGTTCCAGTCCTGTGTCCTCCAGTCCGGGGGATTCCAGTCCGTGTGTTCCAGCTCGCTGGGCGGTGCCTGCAGTCCCTGCCAGTGCCGGTGTGCTTGCCCAGCGTTGGTTGGTGGGTTTTGCCTGCTGCTGTCGCTCCTCGTCAGCAGCCCAAGGGCTCACGTTTGCTCCAGAGCCCGGCCCCGCTGGCTCTGAACCTGAGAACCTGACAAAATTTCAGATGTCTTTTGAAAGAAAATGTATCCCCTTTCTAGATATCTGTCTGCATTATATATGAAGATGGAAACTTTCGCAGTAATATGTACAGAAAACCAACAGATGTCAACAAGTATTTAGATTTAAGAGTTGTCATAATCGTACATTGAAAATGAATCTGCCATATATCCAGTTTTTAAGATGCAAGTGTTTTGTGTTCAAAGGACTCCTTTTTCAAGAAACAGGCAAATGATATGACACGAAGATTCTAGTCTAAAGGATATCCAATGTACCCCTTGCTAAAGGGTACAATAGAGCTGCAGCTGCTGAAAGAGTTGAACTTCTACAGACAAAGAGAACCAAATAATAAAGTTATGTGTGCACTTCCATTTACATATCTATCAAGGGACATCATCAAGATTTTGCATAAACATTGGCATATCATTGGGATCAACCACTTACAGACTAGCGACATAATGATTGTTCACAAGAAAGGTCAGAATCTGAAACATATTGTTGTCCATTCTGCACTTCCTGGACGCATTAATTCAGGTAGTCAAAGGCCTGTGGGACATTTTAAATGTAGATCATGCTCTGTGTGCAGAGTTAATATCAACATTAAAACTTTTGTTCAACCCACGACTGGTGATAGATTTGAGCTCAGGCGTGATCTATATAGTAAGATGCCCATGTGGATTGTTTTACATAGGGAAAACTATAAGACCACTTAACAAGCGGATTTTAGAACATAAGAGTGCACTTAAAGGAAAAGTACTGGAGAAACTGCTAGTACAGCATTCCATAGAGAAGAATCATGAATTTGAAGATTACTGTTTTTTGTTCTTAGCATGCCACATCCCTCATGGTGAGGGGGCGATCTGGACAAACTTTTATTACAGACTAAGCAAAGATTTATATATAAGTTCAAAACAGGAACACCCCATTTTCTGAACCAAGAACTTGATTTCTCAAAGGTCCTGTGATGATTTTGATCTATCTGTGCGTGCACACCTTTTCATATTAGTTGCACTTCATTAATGCATCAGATTGTTGTGGACATTCTGATTTTATTTCTGTTGGTTTTTGACTTTTCATAATTTTTAAAATCAAGAACGTATTGTTTCTAGACAATTTTATGTTTTTAATATGCATTTTATGAGAAGGCTTGCCCACATTTTTATTGAGCTTTTTTGGATTTCTTCTTTTTTTTTCATTTTTATGGGCTGGTAGGATCCATAATAAGTTGTTTTAATGTCTTTTTAGAAGTTTCAGTACTCTTTTAGATGTTTTTAAGATGTTTCTCACGTGTTTTAAGGACTGTTTTACATTTTGAGATCTCTTCTGTGGTTGGAACGCATCTTACCCTGGGTTTGGACTGATCTCTTGAAGTTGGTTTCTTTTCCACTTTCTTTTGTGTTGTTGAATTTTTGTGGATATTGTGAACACCTTTTGGTTTTGTGATTGTTGGAACGCATTGATGACATCACTGAAATGCACTGAGATTACTGGAATACATAATATTGCTTCCAATGCATTCCGCCATGTTTTTTATCTTTTTAAAATTGATTTTACAGACCTTTGTGATGTTTTTTCAGAGCAATTTTAGAACTTATGGATCCTAGAACATCTCAGGATGTTCACTTCATATTTTATTTTTGTTTTGTTTTAGCAACATGAAATGGGTGTTCACACTGCTTTTATTTTGCATTTTGAACATTTTTAAGTTATTAGTATGATTTTTACTTCATTTCATATGACTACCACTATTTTCCAATTCATATGTATGTTTTAAGATGCATTTTACATTTCATGATTTCAGATTCATTGTGCATGCATGATATTGTGTGCATTTAAGCTAGGATGTCATATCATGTTTGGTTTTACTGAATAAACGGCATTTTCAGAGAATGTTTTCAGTGTATGCAAGTATATACTTTTTTTAGGGTTGACACACCACTTTAAGTTTTCTTTTACCTAGATTTGTTTATTAACATAGTGGGCCTTTTTATCCTCAGATTTGTAGTGTTTGCCACATTTCAACAGCTGCACCAGCTAGGCAGATTTTGAAGTTTTACTCTAGCTGGGTAAGCCTCTTAGGGCTTTTTCTGTTTGTATGATGGCTTTATGTATCAATGTGGTTCTATTTAGGAAATCAGGTTTTACATTGGATTACATGTTTTAAGATGATGGTCTGAGAGTTTTTATTTGATTCAAGTGTCATGTTTTTCAGTGGTTTCTATAACTGAAATCTGAATGTTATTTATGTTATATTTGCAGTTACTATTGACCCCTGACACAGCTTGTAATTTTGGCGAAACATGGCCATGTCAGGCATTTTATGTTGAAAATTCTGGGAGCCTTTAATTGACTAATAAAGAACTTGTTTTCCACAAGGTCTGCTTTCTGGTTTTTATCTTCCACATTGGATTTGGCGGACCGCCTGCCTTGCTGTTTTCTGACTTCTAACAACAACTGGCCAGACATCGAAAAGTGTCTTTACAAAAGCTGTTAAACAGTGCAGGAGTGTGTATGTAGTAGTAGTAGTAGTAGTAGTAGTAGTAGTAGTAGTATATCACTATTACACCTGGTGCATTCACCAGTAAGCTACAGTCTTTGGACATTTCACTTAATCATTCATTCAAATGCCTCATTCGTCAACAATGGGAAACATGGCTGTGTGAAGGAAAGCACTCTTTCATCCCTGCGGGGAAACAACACTGCACCACTTATGTGGCAGTGTGTTCTGGGCAAAAAATGCCTGGGAAGCACTAAAAACCTCCACAATCATCAAAGGATTTGAAAGGGCACTCAAAGATGGATGTTCATTGAATGTCAACTCTTCAGAAGATGAAAATGAAGATTATGTTTTCTGCTATGAGGAAACAGCCGGTTTTGCAACTGAATATTTTGAATATTCTTTCAATGACTGAATTTGAGGAGTTCTCCATTAATTATGAAGCAGATAAGTCTGATACTGATAGTCTTTGTAACAACTGTATGGTTGCATAAGGGACCCTGTAACTCATTTGTGACAGGTGCTGGACGGTGTCATTAGAACAAACAAATCTTTTTTTTTTGTTTTTATTTGTCAGAAAAAAATACTTTAAACATTTTAAGAGCAGTGTTTGTTCTTTAAAGCCCACAGTTTGCATGTAAAAGGTTCTATAACCCGCACCTGTTTATACCCCACAAACCACATTAATAAAATGTAAAATCTTGTATTATCCATAGGATATATATATATATATATATATATATATATATATATATAGGAGAATATGGTAGTCCAAGGTTCATTACATCAAAGGTTGCAGAAAGATCTAGGAATTCCACAAGTTCCACCTTATCCCTATCTAAGTACTTGTGGACATCACTGAGCATTGAAATGAGTGTAGTCACTGTAGTATGCATATCCATGAATCTTGATTGATGCAGTTGTAGCAAGTGTTTCCTGTCTACAAAATCTTTCATTGTACAAATAACCGCTCTCTCTACTAATCTGGAGATAAGATCAAGGTTAGAAACTGATCTATATTGTTACGGCAACGACCAGAGAACATTTCTTAAGAATGGGTCTTACTACCATTCTTTTCTAATGACTTAGAATAGAACCTGAGGAAAGAATGTTATTTATCATAGCTAAGAAAAATGGGTATACAGTTTAGAGTGAATGCACAACAAACTTAAAAGGAATGGGATCTAACACCAAGATGTACCTGTTTTAATAAGTTTTTGAAACTACTATTGCTCAAGGGAGTGAAGGCTTCCCAATGAGGACCTAAACAATGAGAATTATCTAGGCCTTCAGTCTCAATTGAACCATCTGGATCCCTAAGAGAAGATAATGAGTGTAATACAGAAGCAACAGAATCTTGCAATTTTCTAACTTTCTCTGCAAAATAAATGGCCAATTGATTAGCTGACACTGAAGAACAATCTGACCCACTTTGGCCTGATAGTTCTTTAGTTATCTGGAAAAGTGTTTTAGCTGGGCAATTGCTTTTTAAGATTTGGCAGGAGTAATAAATCTATTTCTCAGTTCCCTTAAAGTGTCTTGCATTCTTTATAAAAGTTCTTTGTTGAATCAGATTGAGTGGCTCCACACATCTTTTTGGCTCACTTAGCTTATCTCTTTAGGAGCATTAGGATCAAATGGGATCATGGTTGTCTTAGTTTTAGATCTATATGCAGTGGTATTAAAGAGGCATGCAAATCCAACACACATCCTACACAGAATTCCTTAGACTCATTTGTTCAGCTAAAGGCAGGGAATCAAAATTAGGAAGAATAGTCAATCTGTCATGAACTAGTCAGGATCTATATTTGACACAATATGAAAATGTTTAGTTTCCAGAGCTGACCTTCATGGAGCTTGCATAAGAGATGTTAGAGAATAAACCAAAAGGTGATCTGTTCAAATGAGTTGTTTAGTCCCTGCATATCATACAAAATGAATTAATTAAAATGGATGAAGAGAAAATCAAATCTAAAAGGTGAACCTTTACATGTGCAGTCCCAATCAAATAATGAATACTCAGGCCATTCATAAATAGCACACAATCTTTACCCCTGATAGAAGTGAATCAAACTGTACATTAAAATCTCATAGAACACACTCCTACCCTAGCTGAGATAATATTTAATCACCTCTCTGATCTCATGTGCAACTTTCATTAAATTAGCTCCTTATGTTCTAACTCCTCTTATTCTCTTACCTATCTACATGTCCCATCTTTGCTTATTCCCTACCCTGTCTATTAGAATATTTTAGTACGCATAGTGTTGACATTGTAAGTAGTACACTATGCCATACTTTGTATTGTTATTTAAATATTTTTACTGTTGTAATTGTCTATTGCTTATGTTTGATTTATTCTTACTGTACACAACCTTGAGTGAATTCCTTCAAAAAGGCAGTAAATAAATCATAATAATAATAAATAAAAATTAATAATAATAAGGATACTTGTGCAGCTAAATCCAGAATTAACTGAAGCATGGAATCCCATTTCTTTCATAGAATAGTTGGAAGGCAATAAACCAGTAAAAAATATATTGGTACAGATAAAGACAATTGAGATAGAATAAATGCATTCATAGAACGTTCATATCGAACCAACTTGAATGGTAATGATGCATCAAAGAAACTGCAATGCTTATCCATCTACAATTCTCCTTAGGTTTAGAAATGTAAGCATAATCTGGAGGACATAACTCGGTCAAATAAGCCTATTCCTCCTCCTTTAACCATGTCTCATGTATCCCTAACATTGAAAAGTGATTGTCCTGGATCAAATCATGCCATAACACACTCTTAGGGCCCTATTTACTAGTGTGCTAGCGTTTTTAGCATGCGCTAACAATTAGCGCTAATTCTAGAGGTACCCATAGGAATATATGAGTGTTTCTAGTAAACAGGACCCTTAGTATGCAATTTTTTTTTGTTTTATTTTTACTTTATATTTATTAGAATTTCAATAATACAATCCAAGCAAAACAAACAGAAAAGGAAATGGGAAGAAACATTAGCAAAACAAATTTCCATAGAAACATATCACATAATACAAAGAAATTCCCATATTCCCCTAACTTGGGGGGGGGGACAAAAAAATCAAGGAAGGATTTTTAATATAGTAAATATAATTTCGTGTACAGGTAACTGAGCATGTCAAGCAAACTCCACCATCAATCAGTGAGTCTATTTCAACTTGGTCAGCTAAAATCAGTCGTAGCAGAAATTTTGAATCAAGAAAGGGCAGCAACTGCTTGGGTCAAAGAACATATATCTTGCACTATCAAAGCGAACCAAACATTTCACAGGAAATTGTAAAAAGAAAATTCTGCCATTCTGCAAGACCCTTCGATATAGAGAAAGGAACTCCGTTGGCATTCCTGTGTTTCTATGCTAACATCAGGAAAACACTATCCTTCCCAATATTCAAAAGCATTTAACCAGCCAGGATTGATACTTAGCCAGTTAAATGCCCCATAACTGGCTATCTGCAAATTCTCAGCAGGAAACGGCCAGCCATGACCCACTAAAAATTTGCGGTAGCAGCTAATAAATAGCCGGTTATACTGTGCAATATAACCAGTTATCCGCTGATTTTCAGCACAACACTAGTTAAGTTTGGTGGCCATATTTGGCCGCATGAATACCAGGCCTATCTTTGGCCAGTTCAAACTTAACTGGTCAATGCTGAATATTAGCTTGGCCAGTTAAGACTGAACTGGCCAAAAATAAACTGGATATTCAACGCCGGTGTCACAAAACGCCTAGCCACCCGACTGAGGTTACCCTGTAGCCACTTAGAGGGTAACACAGCTCAGGTCCACCTGCACCTGCCGTTTGTGCTCTACACTAGCACCCTCCTCCCACTGACTGGGTCACAACTGCCTCTGGGTGAGTCTCCCGCTCTCAAATTATCCCCAGTGATTTCTGGGTTACTGGGGGCCATACTCCCAGTGGTCCCACAGTCCCAGAAAGCACTCACAGACTCAACACACAAACCACCAGGATTCTTTATCAGTCCAGACAAAATTGCTTATTGTCATGAAAACCATGCTAAATTCATCAACAAAAAGATGTTCAACAAAATGTGGATTTTGAAACGAGTGAAATCATATCTTCCCTTGAACACCTTCCGGAACCTAGTACAATCCACTGTACTTACACACGCAGATTACTGCAACAGTGTTTTTTTAGGTTGAAAGTCCCTAATATTGAAAAAGCTTCAGACTTCCCAAAACACGGCGGTCAGACTTATTTTCGGCAGATCAAGATTCGATAGCGCAACATCTCTTCGAGAGAAGCTTCACTGGCTCCCCATCAAAGAAAGAATTAATTTTAAAGTTAACACAATGATTTACAAGATATTACATGGAGAAGCCCCTACCTACATGAATAACCTTATCGACCTCCCAACCAGAAACAGTTTGACGTCTTCCCATACTTACCTTAATCTACACCTTCCCAACTGCAAAGGTATTAAGTACAAATCCTTTTACGCATCCAATTTCTCCTTTTTGGGTAGCCAGCTTTGGAACACTCTACCAAGATCCATCCGTACAATCAACGGCCTTTTGCCCTTCAGAAAAGCATGAAGACCCATCTCTTCAAGAAAGCCTACCCTAACGATTCAACTTAACTCAAGCCTGCCCACATGATTCTTACCGATGATTGTTATACGTTGACCATGTTTCCCATTATCCTTATTGCTATCCCATATCTATTCCTCTCCATCTTCCTACGCCTACCTCCTAACGCTCATTTCCTTCTGCACCTAATTCCTCCTTTGTTCAATTTACGTATCCATTAACCCCATTAATATTATGTTTACCACAAACTATATTTTCCTTATGACTTGTAATTTTTTATATTGTTAATATGTAAGCCGCATTGAGCCTGCCATATGTGGGAAAGCGCGGGGTACAAATGTAATAAATAAAATTGAACAATGAACAAAAAAATGTGTAAATAGCAAACAATAATAGGTAATTGAAATATGGATCAATTATAACACTAAGTAAACATTTGCTTACTTCCTAGAAAGTACCTGGGGAGGTCAGGACATATAATTCACCAAGCCTCAGCAGAGAGATATCTCTCTCTTTTCTCCCGGGCTAAGACTGAACTCAAAACCAGTAAAGTCCAAATGAGATAAGCCCCTGGGCCAATCAGAGCCCAGTCAACAAGATTTCAAATGTATACTACTTCTTGCTTACTGTTTGTGTCAAACTAAAGAAAAAACACTCAGTTCTCTGTAACAGCTTTACATCAAAGAAACACCACCTGCTGGCCAAATAGGAGAAATACACTTCAGAATATAATCAATGCAGGAAAATATCCAATACATTTTACAGGCTTAACACACACTGTTTCTTCACAGCCAGTCACTGGAAATGGCCCAGCACTGAATATCTGGGCTCAGCGCTGACCGCGGGAATAAGGCTGGCTAACTCCCGTGGTCTGAACATTGGCCCCTATATATTTTGCTCATAAAAAAGTGTAGTCCTATGTTGAAAAAAAGTGATAATACATGACTATTTCAAAGGAAAAAGTTGCAAATAAGGTTGTTCAAGAGTCCACAAATTCCAAAGGTGTTTCCAACAACTCTGTCACATAGTTATCTCATGCTAGGGTCAACTTTAGGAGTTAGCACTGAAGAAAAAGACCTAGGTGTCATTGTAGATACACTAGAAATCTTCTGCCTAGTGTGTGGTGGTGCCAAAAAAGCAAACAGGAAGCTAGGAATTATTAGGAGAGGGTTGCAAAATAAGACCAAAAATGTTATAATGCATCTGTATCACTCCATGGTGCGACCTCACCTTGAGTATTGTATTCAATTCTGGTCGCTGTATCTGAAAAAAGATATAGCGGAATTAGAAAAGGCTCAAAAGAGAGCAACCAAAATGATAGAGTGGATGAAACCGCTCCCATATAAGGAAAGGCTAAAAAGGTTAGGGCTCTTCAGCTTGGAAAAGAGACTGCTGAAGGGCGATATGATTGCGGTCTACAAAAGCCTGAGTGGTGTGGAGTGGGTGGAGGTGAATCAATTTTTCACTCATTCAAAAAGTACAAAGACCAGGGAACACTCAATGAAATTCTATAGAAATACTTTTAAAATAAATAGGAAGCAATATTTTTTCACTCAAAGAATAGCTAAGCTCTGGAACTTATTAAGAAAGGACGTGGTAACAGCAGTTAGCGTATCTGGGTTTAAAAAAGGTTTGGACAAGTTCCTGGAGGAAATGTCCATAGTCTGTTACTGAAATGGGCATGGGGAAGCCACTGCTTGCCCTGGGATTGCTACTAATTGTGTTTCTGCCAGGTACTGGAAGCAGGATACTGGGCTAGATGGACCATTGGTCTGACCCAGTATGGCTATTCTTATGCTCTTATTTAAACTAACCAGGGAAACAGGCAATTGATCTCCACTCATTTGATGTCCTTCCAAAGCATGCTTTTTATTTGGTAAATAATAGGACTTACTAATTAGTGGAATAACTTCCTTTGGGATCTTTGAAATGTCAGTCATATATTTCTTCAATAACTTGATAGGTGACATAGAGGGGCATAATCGAACGCGAACCCCCATCTCCATGGGCGTCTATGTCTGAGAACAGGTACGTGAAGGGGTGGGACAGACCGTATTTTTGAAAAAAAATGGGCGTCCATCTTTCGTTTCAAAAATACGGTTTGTACGGACCAAAATGCCATGGATTTAGTCGTTTGTGAGCTGGGCATTTGTTTTTTTTAGTGATAATGGAAAATACAAACTCCCAGCTCAGAAACGTCCTAATCCAAGCCATTTGGTCGTGGGAGGGGCCGGGATTCTTAGTACACTCGCCTTAACTGGACACCCTAGAGGTCAGTGCGGTGGACTTCAGAAAACACTCCCACATGCTTAGCTCCCTTATCATGGGTGCTGAGCCCCCAACCCCCCTCCCCCAAAACCCACTACCCACAAATGTACAACACTACCATAGCTCTTAGGGGTGAATGGGGCACCTACATGAGGGTACAGTGGGTTTTGGAGGCCTCCCATTTACCAGCACAAGTGTTACAGGTAGGGGGGGATGGACCTGGGTCCCGCCTGCCTTAAGTGCACTGCGGTACCCACTAAAAGGTCTCCAGGGACCTGCATATACGCAGGCCTCTAGGACTTGTTGCTGCTGCATAACCTTGGCACACCAGTTGACACCTGAAGACTAATCTCTTTGAAAAAGTCCTTTATTTGAATAAGCACGTTTACTCACAGTTAACTGCAGATCAGAGGTGGTGCCCCACTGGCAAAGAGTCTTCCTGGTACTGAGATTAGCAGTAGGTCAGAGCTGGCAGAATGCTGTACAATGCCCTCTTTCAGCAACATTCAAGGGAAGAACTAAGTTCTGTAACGTGGCTAACACATGAAAGGGATCTAAAACTGTGTTACAAAAATGGCCACTACCTCATGGACTACCAGAAACAAAACAGGGCACACTCTGACCCAGTAAGCAGGGGGAAAAGCACCATGGGAATAGAGCCTACCAACTACCAACATCGTGAGCATTTAACACAAGCTAGTGGAATCACGGAGTCCAATACCTTACACCCACCACAATGCATTGTTGATGTGACTCTGCAGTGCGCATAACAGAAAAGGTGTCACACTCACCTGAGAGCCACATCAGAACCAGGAAAAGGCTGTCAGAGGATAAAACACATCCTGCTGTCATGGAGGTGGGTACGGCATTTGAGGCTGGCATAGAGGCTGGAAAAAAAGTTTTTAAAGTGGGGGGTTTTTTGGTGGGAGGGGGTTAGTGACCACTGGGGGAGTCAGGGAAGGTGATCACTGATTCCCTCCGGTGGTCATCTGGTCAGTTGGGGCACTTTTTTGGGACTTGGACCTGAAAAAAAGGGTCCAAATAAAACTGACCAAATTCTCGTCAAAAACACCCTTCTTGTTTCGATTATCAGCTAAAGACGCCCATCTCTCCTTGGCCGATAACCACGCCCCAGTCCCGCCTTCGCCATGCCGACACACCCCCATCAACTTTGTTCGTTCCTGCAACGCAGTGCAGTTGAAGACGACCAAAATCGGCTTTCGATTATAACGATTTGGTCGCACACGGGAGAAAGACGCCCATCTCCCAATTTGGGTCGAAATATGGGCGTCTTTCTCTTTCAAAAATAAGCTAGATAATTATCATTTTGGGGAAGTTCAAAAACCTAAAATTTAACTTCCTCAATTCATTTTCTAAATGCTCATGTTTTCAGTGTAGTAAAGTACAGTCATAAGTACATAAGTATTGCCACACTGGGACAGACCGAAGGTCCATCAAGCCCAGTATCCTGTTTGCAGCAGTGGCCAATCCAGGTCACAAATACCTAACAAGATCCCTGAAAAGCTCAATACATTTTATGATGCTTATCCAAGAAATAAGCAGTGGATTTTCCCAAGTCAATTTAATAATGGCCTATGGACTTTTCCTTTAGGAAGCCGCCCAAACCTTTTTTAAACCCCGCTAAGCTAACCGCCTTTACCACATTCTCTGGCAACGAATTCCAGAGTTTAATTACACGTTGAGTGAAGAAAGATTTTCTCTGATTCATTTTAAATTTACTACTTTGTAGCTTCATTGCATGCCCCCTAGTCCTAGTATTTTTGGAAACAGTAAACAAACAATTCACGTCTACCCGCTCCATTCCACTCATCATATCTCCCCTCAGCCGAGTCTTCTCCAAGCTGAAGAGCCCGAGACACTTCAGCCTTTCCTTATAGGGAAGTTGCTCCATCCCCTTTATAATTTCGTCACCCTTCTCTGTACCTTTTCTAATTCCATTGTATCTTTTTTGAGATGCGGTGACTAGAAATGAACACAATATTCGAGGTGCGGTCGCACCATGGACCGATACAAAGGCATTATAACATCCTCACTTTTGTTTTCCATTCCTTCCCTAATAATACCTAACATTCTATTTGCTTTCTTAGCAGCCGCAGCACACTGAGAAGAGCATTTCAACATATCATCAACAACGCCGAGATCCCTTTCTTGGTCGGTGACTCCTAATGTGGAACCTTGCATTAAGTAGCTATAGTTTGGGTTCCTCTTTCCCACATGCATTACTTTGCTGTTGCTCACATTAAACGTCATCTGCCATTTAAACGCCCAGTTTCCCAGTCTCGTAAGGTTCTCTTGTAATTTTTCACAATCCTTTTGCGATTTAACAACTTTGAATAACTTTCTGTCGTCAGCAAATTTAACTACCTCACTAGTTACTCCCATCCCTATATCATTTATAAATATGTTAAAAAGCAGCATTCCTAGCACAGACCCCTGAAGAACCCCCACTATCTACCATTCCTCATTGAGAATACTGACCATTTAACCCTACTCTCTGTTTTCTATCCTTTAACCAGTTTTTAATCCACATTAGGGCACTACCTAATATCCCATGACTCTACAATTTCCTCTGAAGTCTTTCATGAGGTACATTGTCAAACGTCTTTTGAAAATCCAGATACACAATATCATATGGCTCGCCTTTATCCACATGTTTGTTCACCCCTTCAAAGAAATGTAATAGATTGGTGAGGCATAATTTCCCTTCACTAAATCCATGTTGGCTTTGTCTCATCAATCCATGCTTTTGAATATGCTCTGTAATTTTGTACTTTATAATAGTCTCTACCATTTTGCCCAGCACCGACGTCAGGTTTACCGGTCTATAATTTCCCGGATCCCCTCTGGAACCTTTTTAAAATATCAGCGTTACATGGGCCACCCTCGAATCTTCCGATACCATACTCAATTTTAAAGATAATTTACATATTATTAACAATAGTTCCTTCCACCAGTTCATTTTTCAATTCTAACAGTACTCTGGGATGATTACCATCCAGTCCAGGAGATTTGCTACTCTTCAATTTGTCAATTACATCCTCTAGGTTTATAGAGATTTCATTCAGTTTCTCCGACTCATCAGCTTCGAATACCATTTCTGGAACCGGTATCACTCCCAAATCTTCCTCGGTGAAGACCACAGCAAGGAATTAATTTAATCTCTCCACTATGGCTTTGTCTTCCCTGATTACCCCTTTTAACCCTCGGTCATCTAGCGGTCCAACCAATTCTTTTGCCAGCTTCTTGCTTTTAATATACCTAAAAAAAATCTTAATATGTATTTTTGCCTCCAATGCAATCTTTTTTTCAAAGTCCCTCTTTGCCTTCCTTATCAGCACTTTGCATTTGACTTGACATTCCTTATGCTGTTTCTTATTACTTTCAGTCAGTTCCTTCTTCCATTTTCTGAAGGATTTTCTTTTAGCTCTAATAGCTTCCTTCACCTCACTTTTTAACCATGCCGGCTGTCGTTTGGTCTTCCTACCTCCTTTTTTAATACACAGAATATATTTGGCCTGGGCTTCCAGGATGGTATTTTTGAATAGCATCCACGCCTGATGTAAATTTTTGACCTTCAAATTTGCTCCCCTAAGTTTATTTTTCACTGTTCTTCTCATTTTATCATAGTCTCCTTTTTGAAAGTTAAATGCTAACGTATTGGATATCCTGTGTATACTTACTTCAAAGCTAATATCAAATCTGATCATATTATGATCACTGTTATCAAGCGGCCCCAACACCATTACCTCCCACACCAGATCATGCGATCCACTAAGGACTAGGTCTAGAATTTTTCCTTCTCTTGTCGGTTCCTGTGCCAGCTGCTCCATAAAGCAGTCCTTGATTTCATCAAGGTATTTTACCTCCCTAGTATGCCCCAATGTTACATTTAACCAGTCAATATTGGGGGTAATTAAAATCAAAACATTTTCAAAATTCTACCTGGCTTACAATCTGTTTGAGGGCAACAGTGACAGGAAATAATGAAAAAAGTGGAGAAAAAAAGGCTTCAGAAAAATCGGAACTTCCTCGTTTTTAAAGGACACACCTTTTATTTAATGAGGGAACCACTTCAATCATATGTCTTCACAAAAAAACCTCCACTTTGTCAAATTCACAAAAACACTGCCACGATGCCTCAACAAACATTGATAATGGAGACTCAACTTTCAAAAATACATAACTTGGAGTGGGTACTTATCTTAACCAACAATATCCACACACAGTCCAGTCTTGTACCCAAACTTCCTTCAAATCCCAACAGGGAAGCCCTGTTTCGCTAAAACATAGCTGCTTCAGGGGAATTTCTCTTCTTTTCACCTCTCCAAGCTGATCACGCCACACACCGTCTCCAACTTTCACTAACACAAAATGGCGCCATTTCTACATCCGTCTGTTCATCCTGGTCAGGCAGAAGTTAGTACACTCCTATCACTATCCTTTTCTCCTTTACACGTGGAATTTCAATCCACAGGGATTCCAAGATGTGTTTTGTTTCCTGTAGAATTTTCAGTCTATTTGATTCAAGGCCCTCCTTATTTTTATTTATGGACAGCTGGAGGGGCATTTTCGAAAGAAACGTCTAAGTCGGAATTTGGACGTTTTACAAAGACGTCCAAATTATTGTCAAGAGTGCACATTCTTTGCCTATGTGTTCATAATACTTGCCCAGAAATGGTACAGAAATCACAGGTATAATGAAGCTGTACATATTTACCCCAGTTTGAGAACTGGAGTAAATGTACGAATATTTTATAAAGACTGCATGTAAACTGCAACACTGCACACCCAAAGTATGCCCCTGAGCATGCCTACATCAAAGTCACACACAAGTATGCACATTCTTGTCACCGCACATTAGGTCATGTTTTAAGTGGCTTGTTACCCATGTATACTAGCATTTACATATGTATACTGCATTTACACTGCAGCTCCTTGTGACTCTGAGCAAGTCACTTAACCCTCCATTGCCCCTGGTACAAAATAAGTACCTGAATATATGTAAACCGCTTTGACTGTAATTGCAAAAACCTCAGAAAGGCGGTATATCAAGTCCCATTTCCCTTTCCCATTTCCCTTTATAAAATTACCCCCTCAACTAAGCAAACTTTACACAATGCTAGAAGGTGGAGAAGATTCCATTCCCTTATGGTATATCAAATGACTATTAAATTTGAAACCTACCCACCAATAAACAGCCCACAGCTTTTCACATTTACCATGGAATTTCCTTCACAGCATGGAGTGAGACAGTCTCAACTATCCAGCAGAACAGAAAAGTTTTCAGCAACATGCTGAACTCATCTTCAAGAGGCCTCTCAGATCCAAGGAAGAGGAAGATAAAGTGCTGTTATCTATTACTATGGGCTGAAGGGAAAGGCAGGAACATTTATAATACATGGAGAGATGTGTCAGCAGAGGAGACTAAGCAGCTCAGTGACTACTACAAAAAGTAGGACGTGTATGTGACCCTTAAGGCAAACTCCATATTTATAAGATATAAATTCTACAAGGTGACAACGAACCAGTAGAATAATGTGTGATAGACCAGAAACTTTTAGCTAGAGACTGTATTTACTAAACTGAAGATATGATCCGTGACAGAGTTGTATTTGGCAGAAATTCTACTGAGATGTAAGTGATTGAACCCTGATTTAGCAATCTAAGCAAAATACTTATTTGCAAGAATTCATGAAGTGGCACAAGTCCTGTTAAGGTTAATGACTGCTGCAAAATAATGTGCATAGAACTGGTAAAATGATCAGAACTTTAAGATAACACCAATACAACAAAGATACAGACAAAACTAAAAGCTTACAAAAGTCATGTGGTTGGTGTGAGAACAAGCATGCCTGGAAAACCTTTTCAGCAAATGGTCAGATATGTCACATATGTAACCAGAAGCCGACCGAATTTTGATTTCAGTCTTGGTTTCAGATTCACAATCCCACCTTCCCCCTGTTCCACCAGTGGCACCTTTGTGGGCAGGAATGAACTCCACTCATTCCTGACCTGTATAGCTGTCCATCACAATGGCTGGTGAGACTTTCTTTGACAGCCTCGTGAGACTATCACGGGAGGTCCCAGCAGCTATTTTGTGATTGGAAACAGCACAGGGAGGAGACTCGCTCCTGTCCATGCTGGTTCCAATTGCAGAATGGCTGCACGACCTCCCGCAGCAGTCTCACAAGGCTGCCATGGGAAATCTCAGCAACTATTGTGATGGACAGTGACATGCTGCAGGAATGAGTAGGGTTCATTCCTGCCTCCAAAAATGCCACTAGACCACCAGGCCATCCTAAGGTATGCTCAGGGAGGGCCTACAGGTGGGATAGAGGAGAGGAGTGATCGTGGAGAAGGTTCATAGAGAGAGGGGGCCACCGCTAGGAGGGTTGTCTCAGGAGGGTGACCCTTATGGTCAGGTGGGGGGAGTTTCATTTACAGTTTCAGTTTCTGCTGAAACTGAGTGGCCAATTTCGGTCACAGATTCAGATTCGGCAGAAACAGTAGATCGAAAAATTATGTTCATACCTGATAATTTTCTTTCCTTTAGTCACAGCAGATGAATCCAGAGACATGTGGGTTGTGTCCATCTACCAGCAGGTGGAGATTGAGAGTACTGATTTGTACAGTGCCTAGTGGACATCACGCTTCCTAGCAAGTCAGTATATCTCTTAACAGAGCAGATGAATAACACAGAAGTCCAAGAAGTCCCTTCCTCACAGAAATGAATTCCAAGTAGAAAGGGAAGGGACAGATGCAAGTCTGGCTGAAAGGACCCCGGACCAGAACTACGATTCCTCCCGGGCCACAACATCTAAATGGTAGTGTTTGACAAAGGACTGAGAGGATGACCAAGTTGCTGCCCTGCAAATCTCATCAACAGTGGAGACCCGTGTCTCCGCCCAGAAAGACGCCAAAGCCCAAATAGAATGGGCCCACAAAAGGGCCGGAGGAGACCGACCAGCGAGGATGTAGACCAAAGAAATAGCTTTCTGAAGGAGGAAGTGACGACAGAGCTCTGAATGGCTGGATGGAGGAATAGCCTAGTGTTTAGTGCAGTGGACTTTGATCCTAGGGAACTGAGTTCGATTCCCACTGCAGCTCCTTGTGACTCTGGGCAAGTCACTTAACCCTCCATTGCCCCTGGTACAAAATAAGTACCAGAATATATGTAAACCGCTTTGAATGTAGTTGCAAAAACATCAGAAAGGTGGTAAATCAAGTCCCATTTCCCTTCCCTTTCCCCTAGATTATTAGCTCCCTCACTTCCTTGCTCAAAATTAGCATCCCTCGACATCATCTATTCTTTTAACGCCAGTAACCAGCAAATCTTATTGCCTGACTCTTTGGTAATTATGAGTATACTATCTTCTTCTGGGCGCAGAGAAGCAGAATGCCATTCAGTTCGCGAGACTGGTAAGGCCTCACAGCACCATGTCTCCGGCCCTTCCTTCTCCCTTGGACTCAGATTCTGCAGTCTCAGTGGCAGACGCCCATACATCGTAGTCTAAGCGTCTCTCCTCTACATCATTGCAGCAGTGCTTGGTTAATATCCAGGCTGAGATTAAAGCCTCAATCGAGGACATTTTGGGAAAGATGTACATTCTGAGTGTTGACCTTAAGGAACTGGGGGGGGGGGGCGAGTGGAGGAGCTGGAAGCTCGTGCCCTGGATAACTCTGAGCAGATAACTCATGCGGACTCATGTCTGGTGCATTTGGAGGACCGGATGGAAGAATTACAATACAAAATGGACAACCTGCAAAATCGCAGGCGGAGGAAGAACTTGCGATTTTGGGGAGTCCCTGAATCAGGGGACTCAGAGGATATTCCTACTATTGTTCATCTTCTGTGTGAGCAGCTGCTGGGAGAGGGCGACGATGCTGCTTCCATTCCAACCGCGTGATAATCAATCTAGAGACATTGTGGTCCGATTTGTAAGTTTTTCTGATAAAGAAATTCTTCTCAAGAAAGCTCGTCAAGTTTGTAATTTAAAGTTTAATGATGCTAAGGTCTCTGTGTACCAAGTTTGGTCTCAATTTACATTATTACAAAGGCAGGCCATGAGACCGGTTCTGGACATCCTGTCTAAAGGGAAAATCAACTACCGTTGGGCTTTTCCATTTACCCTATGTTTTTCCATCCAGGGAAAAGCATATAGACCACGTTGGCTGGAGGAAGCTTGGAAGATCCTCTTGGACATTAGTATAATGACCTCCCCAGTGTCCAAACAATGTGTAGCCCCAGTTACTAGGGTGAAACTTCAGAAGTGGCAGATGGTGTCTCCGAAGCAAAAGAAAGCTCCACTGCAGGGTTAACTTAGCCCTCTGGTCTTATTGGACTTTAGTGGTGTTCCAATGGTTTGCTTCCTAAGGCTGGTTCTGGACTGGTAATCGTGCCTTGTGTGGTGGGAGGTTTTTAGTTTTTTTAGTATTAATGCTCTGGATGCGTGTGGAGGGAACGCAGGTTTGTGTGTTTGTGGCTTAACGGGTGGGAGCGGGGTGAATGGGGGTGGTGGTCTGGGTGGTGAATTTGGGGCTTGATCTCTTTTCATTTATTCCCAAAACCAGGTAAGGACAAGACAAAATGTGCATCCTATCGTCCTATTTCTGTTCTCAATTCTGACATTAAAATTCTGGCAAAGGTCCTGGCCAATAGATTGGCTTTGGTTCTCTCAGTTTTAGTCCATCTGGACCAGGTTGGATTTGTCCCAGGTAGACAGTTGATAGATAATATCCATTGGGTGCTTAACTTGATCCACCTGTCTTGTCAGGATGATTTTTCCTTTTGCCTTCTCGGACTTGTTGCCGAGAAGGCCTTCGATAGAGTACATTGGCTGTTTCTGGATAAAGTTTTGGAGAGATTTGGGTTTGGTTCTCATTTCAGGGGTTGGATTCAGGCGCTTTATGACTCTCCAAAGGCTTGTGTCCGTATTAATGGGGGTAATTCTGTCATGTCCCCTACCTCAACGCAAGCGGCATCCCCGGGCTGTGTGGGGTCCCATCAACATGCACACTTGACTGGCACAGCCCTGAGCTCTGTGTGTGTAGTTCTTCTCTGGGTTTGTTCAGAGAGACAGTGGTTGCAGGCTCCTTTCCTTGATTGCCTTGCTTCCATGAAGCTGTGTCTGCTCTCTATCTCTCTCTCTCTCTCTTTCTCTCTCTCTCTCTCTCTCTCTGCCTGGTTTCCCTTTCCCTGTCAGCTGTGTGTGCTGGCTGAGTTCTGGTGGGAACATTCTTTGTTTGTTTTTCCTCTTGTCTCCCCTTGCTTCTCTCCTATTGGTCTCCCGGTTTCCTCCTCCTCCTGCTCTTATCCTATGGCTGTACTCCTTCTCCTGCTGGTTACTGCTGATGTCAGACACCAGCACTTTATCAGCCGAGCTCTTCCTGGACTCCATGCTTCGGCTTCTACTCTAGTAGGTTTTGCTTACTCCACTGTGTGTTTTGGCCCCGTTTGCCTGCCTTTTGACTGCCTTTTGACCCAGCATACTCCTGACTACTCTCTGTGCCTGCTGCCTGTCTTTTGACCCAGCATTTCCTGACGACTCTCTGTGCCTGCTGCTCGTCGCTTGCCCTCTGGGCGCCTGTCAGATCCAAACCCCAGTCCTTCTCTGCCTCTCAGCCTCTGTTCTCCGAAGTTCTGTCGGCCACCTGCACCTAGGGGCTCAACCTCTGGGGAACGGCGGTCATCACAGGTGAAGTTTCAGGATTGCCCGACCGCCGAGTCAGGACCAGGATTTCTCCAGGTGCTACTCGGTATAAGGACTCACTAGTCTGACAAATTCTTCTTTGTTTTCCCTTGGGAGGAGAACACGTCATAGATGTTCCCTTTCTCCAATGCTTTTTGCTTTGGTAATGGAGCCACTAGCTGAGGAGCTATGTTCTAACCCTAACGTTTTGGGTATCAGAGTGGGAGAGTGTGAGTGCAAGGTATCTCTGTTTGCTGAAGATATTTTGCTTTCTTTGACTAAACCATTGATCTTGTTTCCTAACCTTCTCCAGGCTCTCAGCGAGTACTCTAGGGTTTCTGGTGAACAAATATGCTAGCCCTTGCTCTCAGTAAAATACAGGCCAATGGCTCAGCCTAAAGAGCTAGGCCTCTTTAAGAAAATCAGAATCATTCCTGATTTAATATATTTCACTGCAGCTCAAGCTGAAGTGAGTTCCCAGAGAGCTGGCAAGGGAGGGGGTTTTTGCTCTTGGAAACATTCCTGGGACTGGCACCTGTGAGAAGTTACGAGCAAAGCTGTTAGGGCTAATGTACTGTACGTCATTAGAAGGTCAGATGCAAGGGGGGTAAGCACACCAAGGGGAGGGGGTGGAGAGGAAGAGGAACACATGACCTGTGAAATCATCTCACAGATGGGCTCTCAAGAGATTTTGTTTATACTTAGGGCATGAGAACATGTGAAGTCATTCTAATTTAAACTGATAAGGGTCAGGAGCCCTGTTGAGACAGCTGGGATCTATTGGAATCAATGGAGGTAAAAGGGTATAAAAGAGACAGTCTGAGGCGTACTGGGTGGAAGGAGAAGAAGGCTAAAGAGAAGGGTGACAGACGTGCCATGAACTGCTGAATACCTGCTTGCCTGTACCATCATTGGGTAAGATGATAATGCTAATAAATGATCTTACTATATCTACTGCAAACTGGGCTCCTTTCTAATTGGGGAGGTTACCACTGCTTGGACGGTGTAGAACTGTCATGAGCAGATACAGGATTGGGTAATTGGGTGTCCAGAGGGGATGTGCAGTTCCTTCCAGGATAGTGGAAAGCCCAGGGCTCCACTGCTGCCCAAACAGGTGAGGCAGATCCAATAGAGAAACACTGGGTGCAAGCTTAATATGCGTAAGTCGAAGGCTATGCCAGTGGGCATCTCTCTCAAATTGTTAGCATCTCTTCAAGGTAAATTTCCATTCCATTGGGTAATCCCGGGGATTAAAGTGCCTGGGTGTTGTTCTCACCCCTCTTTTTGCTGATGTGTTCTCCTGAAGGATATTTATAGGGACCTGGACCATTGGGATCATTCCGATTTATCTTGGTTTGGGCGTGTTGCTACTTTGAAAATGAATATCCTTCCAAGGCTGATGTATTTTTTCCAGGTCCTTCCCCTGAAGTTGTCTCGACACTTTTTCTCTGGTTTACAAAGGCGCTTGAATCATTTTATTTGGCACAATAAGCGTCCTCATCTGCCCTGTTCCATTCTTTATTGAGAACGGAAGAAAGGAGGACTTTGAGTGCCCAATGTAGTTTGGTATTATCGGGAGGCTCAGGCTCGGTCGGCCCTGGAGTGGTACCAAAACTCTCCTCAGAAACTTTGAGTTAAATTAGAACGGGGGCTGTGGGTCCCTCCCCACTCTGTGGGCTTATGTGGATCCCTAGAAAGCATCGCAGAATACCGCCAGACATTTGTCCCTCGGTTTTCAACACTTTTTACTATTGGGATGCCATGTTCACTAGGCCTGAGCTGGTAATGTCATGTCTGTCACATATTGGGTCAAACCCGCTGTTCCCTCTAGGCTTGGGCCATGGGCCCTTTGCCCGTTGGGCCTCAGTGGGTCTTAAAACTTGGGGTCAGTTGTATGAGGGTGATTATTTTAAATCTTTTGACACTCTGGTGGAGGAGTTCTCAATTTTGCCACAGGAGTTTTACACTTATGCCCAACTGAAACATTTTTTATCCTCTCCTACAATTAAGGCTCAAATATTTAGAGAAAACTCTTTTTTGGAACATTTTTGTGAAGACTCCAGGGGTACAAAAGGACTGATTTCTTGCTTGTATAAACTTTTGAGATCTCTGGTCAGGCCTTCCTGTACACATCGCTCCCATTGGAAGGATGAGCTTGGGATCGATGTTAGTGAGGATGATTGGGATATCCTGGAGCGGGCCTCTTTGAAGGTCTCTATCTCTGTTCCCTTAAAAGAAAGAAGCCTGCAGAGCACACAAGACCAAGGAGAGACTCCAAGCTGGACAAGGAAGAAACACCAGAGGTTTAAAATGAGTGACTCCCTTGATGAAACACACCACATCAGTAAGAGAGGCAAGAGGCACATGGGAAATGCATCCTCTATAACAGGACAACACAGCCACCTGAACCTGGAGGGAACTGTCTACCAGATCTTTCTGCAGGCCAGACTGCAAGAAAGATAAAATGTGAGACAATGAAGCCTAAAGCGGCAAAATATCTCTTTCCGAGCACCAAGACTCAAAGACATGCCACACTTGCGCGTACACTGCAGAAGTTGAATGCTTCTTGGCCTGCAGCAAAGTGGTGATGACTGAATCTGAATTATCCTTCCGCAAAGAAGCCTGCTCAAGAGCCAGGTCATAAGACCAAAGTGGAAGGGTTCCTCCATGAGAACCGGGCCCTGGCGGAGCAGATACGGCATCGTGGGAAAGTGCAGAGGCTCGGCCACCAACAGACGCATTGGGTCCACAAATCCCCTCCTGGGCCAGTCTTGGGACACAAGAATCACCTGACCTCTGTAAGCCTGAATTGTCAGAGCACCCGGCTGAGTAGAGGCCAAGGAAAAACATAAAGCAGGAGTGCTTCCGGCCAAAGGCTAAAGATCAGAGTCTAAACCTTCGGTGCCTCGCTCCCGTGATCTGCTGAAGAAACGAGAGGCTTTTGCATTGGCACAGGTCATCATCAGGTCCAAGATGGGAAGACCCCAACGCTGAACTATCAACTGGAAGGTGGACAGGGAAAGCTCCCATTCTCCAGGATCCAGAATAGTGCAACTGAGAAAGTCAGCCTGCACATTCTCCGCTCCTGCAATGTGAGCCGCGGAGAGCTGAAGCAAGTGAGCCTCTGCCCAATGGAAAAGCACGCTTGCTTCCTCTGCTAGTAGAGGGTTGTGAGTACACCCCTGATGGTTGATGTACGCAACTACTATCATAGTTGTTGGGACCATAAACATTACATAAAAGTACTTCTTGCTTATCCAATATCACCCTTGCTTATCCATGAAGGAGCGACCAAAATGCCAGCAGAGCAAAGCAGGCTGCTTGAAACTCCAATCGGTTGATGGGTCAAACTGATTCCTCTCTGAACCAGAGGCCCTAGTGGTAATGGTAAAAACAATGCACTCCCCACCCCAAGAGACTGACATCAGTGATTAGCACTGTCCAATCAGGAGTCTGTAGGGGAACACTCTGAAGCAAATGATCCACCTGGAGCCACCACGTCAGGCTGCTTTGAGCCAAAAGCTGCCAAGACAGACATCTCCCATAGTCCTCCAAAACTGGGGACCTGCGACTCAAAAGTAATAGCTGTAGAGGTCGCATGTGAGCCCAAGCCCAAGGTACTACTTCCAGAGTGTCTGCCATTGACCCCAAAACCTGAGAATAATCTCAGACACGGGGGGCCAGAGACAGAAACAAGTGTCAAATCTGGTTCTAAAGCTTGATGGACCTCAGTTGGTGAGACACACTCAACCCATCCTGGTGTTGAAGAAAACTCCCAAGTTCTCCAGAGATTGAGAAGGAATTAGGTGACTAATGGTTACATTCATCACCCAGCCCAAGGACTGGAGAAAGACACCACTCGAGTCATGGCCCGAAGACTGTCCTGGGATGAGAATGCTCGGATGAGTCAATCATCCACCACAGCACAGCTGCCACTACCACCAGGACCTTCGTAAAGGTCTGCGGTGCCACAGCAAGACCCAAGGGCAGCACCTGAAACTGGAAGTGCTGACCCAAAATGGCAAACCACAGGATTCTGATGAGGAGGCCAAATGGGGATTTGCAGATATGCCTCCTTGAGGACCAGGGCTGTAAGAAATTCTCCAGGCTGAACTGCCACAGTGATGGAGTGAACACTCTTCATGCAGATGTGGAAGACCGATAGGGCCTGATTGACCCTACTGAGGTCTAGGATAGGACAAAAATCTCCACCCTTCCTGGGCACCACGTATATGGAGTATCACCCCTGGCCATGCTCAACAATGGGGACGGACACCATCGCCCCCAGGCATTGCAGGTGCAGCAGAGTAGACTGCACTGCAGCCTGCTTCTGTGGAGAAGCACACAAGGACGCCAAGAACAAATCTCCGACAGGAGAGGAGAACTCAAGCCCGTACCTCTTGCAGATAAGATCCAGTACCCACTGGTCTGTAGTAATTTTGGTCCACTCTTCGTAAAAGTGGGGCCAGCGTCCCATCATTGGGAGGAGCGAAGAGGGACAGAGGACTTTCCAGAAGGCCCAGCAGAGCGCTTATTCATCTGAAAGGACTGTTTCTGGGTATATCGGGGTCTAACTGCATAACAGGGATGGCCTGGGCAATACCACATGGTATCTCAAAACAAGATCTCTGAGGCCCACTTGTCTGAAGACCTGTATAGGAGAAGGCCGAGACTTACCCTCTGGCAAATGCTGAGACTTAGTCACCCAGATCTTTGACCAACTTCTCCAAATCCTCTCCAAAGCTTACCATTAAAGGATAGCTGGAGGGGAGGTCACGTGATGCCGAGCTAGGAAGCGGCTGTGATTGAGGAGAGCCTCGAATTAACAATTTAACAGAGCTTTACCACAAGATTTTGGTGCTGCCGATTGAGGACGGATCTCTGGAAAGCAGCTGAAATATAGCGGGCTTCTTTGAGTGCGATGGCCCTTCATGCGCCGCGAAAAGATAAAGATAAAGCGCGCCAGAGTGAACACAAAATGGCGGACGATGGCGAATCGGGCCAAGCCACGATCAGCTCAGCTTGGGTGGCGGAGGTTGTGGCGGAGGTGCGGAAAGTCATTGACGCCTCCTTAGATCAGCGGCTGCAGAAAGTGGCAGATAAGCTCGACACCGCGGACGGAAGGCTAGAGGACTTGAAAGGTGAATTCTCAGCCCAATGCCAAAGAGTGTCTGACTTGGAAGATCAGGTGCAGCAGCTAACGGCTGGGAAGGAGGACCTGCAAAAACGTGTGCGTTCGCTGGAGGATCAGATTGACGACATCGAAAACCGCTCTAGGCGAGCTAATTTGCGGCTGGTGGGTCTCCCAGAGAAGATCGCGGATTCGGAGCTTCGCGGATTTTTGGAATCCTGGTTAAACAAGAGTCTTCAATTGAAATCAGAAGCGGAAGAGCTCCGCATTGAACGCGCCCATCGTTTGGGCCCGCGGAGGGCCGCGGAGGCCAGGCCACGAGTGGTTATCTTCAAGCTTTTAAATTATGTCCACAAGACCGAAATACTTAAAGCTATTCGAAGTAGGGGCACTTTAACCTTTGAAAATCAATCTGTACTTTGCTTTCAGGACTACTCTTCTAGGGTGGCCCTGTTGCGCAAGGCCTATGCTCCTATTTGTGGAGAACTGCATCGGCGGAACATTCAATTTGCGTTGCTGTATCCTGCGCGGCTCAAAGTATTCACCGAAGGGAAGCCGCAGCTGTTTGAGACAACTGATGGAGCCAAAGCTTTTCTGCAAACACTAACGCCGTTGTAAGCGCAATCACCTGGAGAGGTGGACGATAAGTATGGTAATTCTGGATGGTGGTGGTTGCATGAGAAGGGACTTTGCAGCTCTCACAGTATTCTTTCTTTAATGTTTGTTCTTTTTGTAAAAAAGAAGCTTACTGTCCATGTCTGAAAAACCATATGGGATGGTGTATGGGGTATCTTAAATTTGAAACAGTATGATTGCCCAATATTTTGTTGATAACAGTTGTTTTTTGGATATTGGATGCTTGTAATGGGGTGACTTCAGTTGGATGTATAGGATCTGAGTTATGTTGAATTTGAATCCCTGAGGGGTATAAAAGGGGAACTGAAGGGTAATTGCTTTGGGTGAGATCTGAGTGACTTGGATGGAGGGAGGTAGGGAAATGCTTAGAGGATGCATGATGCGAGTGTGTGGGGCATGGCAGATGTTTTGGAGGATGAAAAAGTAGAGACATGCACTAGTTATCTCTGACTGGGTGGTGGGCAATGATAACTTAGCCTTCTTGATTAGCAGAGGGGGACCGGGATAGTGCTTCTCCTACGGGGCCTACTTAGTGGGGGATGGTGGAGTTGGGAACTTCAAACCAAGGGAGGAAAGGGGAAGTGCAAGCGGTCGGGGGGGAGTTTGGTTGGGTTAGGGGGGGGAGATGTTTCATTTGTTATGTTCTGTTTATTTTTTTTTTTTCTTGCTTTAATTTTTGTGATGGTTTTATTGCCCGGGTGGCTCCCCCGGTCTGTGGGGCGGTGCAGGCACACTGGAGTAGAGTGAGAGAAGTGGGGAGCTGGAAGGGTTATTGCTGGGGTAGCCCTGAGGCCTATTTTAAAGGGTTGGATATTTGGAATTACTTGCATTCTATTCCTCCATGACTACGCTCAAATTGATATCATGGAATGTGAATGGGTTTTCTTCACCCATAAAAAGACAAAAAATTATGCAGGCCTTAAATCGGCAGAGGGCAGACATAGTTTTTTTGCAGGAGACTCATCTGCCCACTTCAGAACACCTTAAATTTAAGAAATGGTGGGTGGCAGACTTGGTGGAAGCACCGGCAATAAACCGTAAGGCAGGACTGCTGATCCTATTCCGGAGGGAACTGGAAGTTCAAAAGAAGCAAATTTGGAGAGATCCCAAGGGTCGTTTTCTAATTGCCAGGGTGATATTGGATAAGCAAGAAGTACTTTTATGTAATGTTTATGGTCCCAACAACTATGATAGTAGTTGCGTACATACCCTTACTCGTAGATTGCTAGAAATGCCAGATATACCTATACTGATGGGAGGGGATTTCAATTTAGTTCATAACCCAACTATGGATAGTTCTTCAGGAACCCGGAGGGCGGGAAATTCTAATAAGGGGATTCCATTACTCTGCACTACGCTACATGTACTAGATGTGTGGCGTACGTTACACCCCATGGAGAAGGATTTCACCCACCTTTCGAGGGCCCATGAAACTCAGTCATGGATTGATTATTGGTTAATATCAACACCCTTGTTCTCGAAGGTAAAAGAGGCTGGGATTGGGGCTTATAGTGTGTCGGATCATGCATGGGTGTGGTGCACACTTGCAATAGGTTCAGTGGAGACAAGGGCATTTAGGTGGAGGTTTCCATTGCAATTGTATTGGGATGCTGAGTTCCGAGACTACTTGTTAAAAAAATGGGCTGAGTATCAGGAAGATAATGCTGCGCACAGGAACAACCCAGTCCTTTTCTGGGAGACGGCTAAGGCAGTGTTGCGTGGAGAAATTATAGCATACACGGCGTTTAAAAAGAAGGCAAGAGACTGGGAAATTTTGAGGCTAGAGAAGCAATTGATTAAGGAGCGGATTCTTTATGGGAAATATCAGTCGGAAGATAGGCGGAGTGCTTTGATGGCTGTACAGACCTCATTGGGGGAGTTACTTCATGCGCGGGCGGTTAAATCCATGCAATATTTTAAGTACTAGTTATATAGTCATGGGAACAAATCTGGGAAGCTAATGGCCCGACTGGTTCGAGGAGCTAGAGGTTCGTCTAGAATATCTCAAATTGATAGAGGGGATGGTGTTAGTGAGAGAAGACTCGGAAATTTTGGATGTTTTCTTGAAATACTATAAACAGTTATATGCAACTTCAGAGGGGGAGTTATTGGAGGGTGATACCTACTTACATAGTGTAGATCTTCCTTGTGTGCATGATAAAGACCGTAGAATGCTTGATGCAGACATAACAGAGGACGAGGTGGCGTTAGCCATACAGCAGAGCACTGTGGGTAAGGCACCGGGGCCAGATGGCCTGAGAGCTGAATTTTATAAGCTCCTTTCATCATCTCTTGTACCACTACTACATTCGGTGTTTACGCAATTTATTTGTGATGGGGCTCTCCCTTCATCACTCCAGGTGGCTCAGATTAGTCTGCTGCTGAAGCCTGAGAAAGATCCTACGAAACCGTCTTCATATAGACCCATATCCTTATTAACTACTGAGGCTAAGTTGTTTGCCAAGGTGTTGGCGAATAGGCTGTCATGGGTTCTGCCCTCGGTGATAGCCGATCCACAGGCGGGATTTGTCAGGGGTAGAACCATCGTGAAAAATGTAAGGAAGATCATGATATCTCTGGAGCAAGTAGAACGCACACAGACACCATCCCTTGTGGTTAGCTTCGACGCGGAAAAAGTGTTCGACCGGGTGAGCTGGGGATTTATGTTTGCGGTCCTGCGGAAATATGGAGTGGAAGAGTCTTTTCTTCAGGCTGTACAAGTACTCTATACGTCTCCATTAGCCATGATTGGTTTGAACGGGGGGTTCACGCCCCCCTTTGCGATTCACAGGGGTACACGTCAGGGGTGTCCTCTTTCTCCCTTGCTTTTTGTTCTTTCACTTGACCCTCTGGTGAGGGAAGTGGTGAGTAATCCAGAAATAAAAGGGGTGCAGGTTGGGAGTCAAGAATTCAAATTGTCTGCATTTGCAGATGACCTGCTGATTCATATTGTTGAGCCCCAAGGTTCGTTAACAACTTTAATGGAGAGCTTTCGGGAGTATGGGGAATTTTCAGGTTTTAAGCTCAATCTGGACAAGTCTTTGGCACTAGCCACATGTGAGTCTGTACGGCGGAAGTGGGTGGGTGGATTTCCTTTAAAATGGGGGACTAATTCGTTTAGATATTTAGGTATTCAACTCTGTACGAGAACATCACGGATGTATAGGTGTAATGTTGAGAGGTTGCTGAATTCCACGAGAGACTGGCTGCAGAAGTGGATACATTTACCACTCTCACTTCATGGCCGAATACAGCTCTTCAATATGGTTCTTTTTCCAAGATGGTTGTATGTGCTCCAGGTCTTACCGCTGCGGTTATTGAAGCGGGATCTGGGTGTGATGAGAGGATTGTTATCTAAATTTTGTTGGGCGGGGAAAAAACCCAAAATGGCCTTTAGATACCTCTTAGGAGCTTGGAAGCATGGTGGTTTTGGACTGCCAGATCTGAGAGCGTATAATCACACATGTCTAATGCGGCATCTAGGAGACTGGTATTTGAATGAACAGACTTTTACACCAGTAGAGCTTGAAAGAGAATACTATGCACCCTGGCATATTAACTATTTGATGCAGGAGGTAGGTAAACAGCTGCCCAAAGAGTTGAGAAGTAGCATAGTATTGCAATCGGTGCGAGAGGCCTGGAGATATTTAGTCCCGTTATTGGGGGGGGACCCTGGGGTATCGGACCAATTACCCATTCGGGGTAACAAACAGTTTTCCCCAGGACAAGATAATGCTAGTTTTCAACGATGGGCTAATGGGGGGTTAACTCTTTTTAGGCATGTATTAGATGAGGAGGGTAGACTATTTAGTTGGGCGCAATTTCAAAGTCAGTTGGGAGTAGACCAGAGAGATGTGCTAGCCTATTTACAATTACAGCATTATTATAAATCTTTGGATAGGAGAGCATTAGGGACCCGAATGGGAACCTGTTTAGATGAATTTTTTGGGCAATTTTCGGAGAGGGGACTGTCGGTTTCATCTCTCCATAAGGAGGTGCAAAAACGGGTAGTGAGTCGGTCCAGAGCGGCGATTTTACGTCGTTGGAATCAGGATTTAGGGGAACATCTGACGGAGGTCAATCTCTCAGTTTTGGTTCGGAAGATCCCTGAGGTGTCTACTAGTGCAGAGTTGAGAGAGTGCCAATATAGGGTCTTACATCGAGCATATATGACACAGGAGCAGTTATTTAGATTTGGAGGAGTGGAGACACCGGTATGTCCCAAATGTAAACAAGGAAATAATTCATTTTATCATGCTTTTTGGGACTGTCTAGAGGTTAAATTGTTTTGGGCAGAAATCTTGAACTATGTGGGGGGTCTCTGGAAACACCCTCTGCCGATGGTGCCTGCTGGAGTGTTGCTAGATAAATATGAGAAGTTTGGGGTAACTAAACGGGAAACAATATTGTTTATACGGAAAGCAATAGTGGTAGGGAAGCGGATTATCTTGAGAGAATGGATTGGAACTGAGAGCCCCTCGTTTTGGGCTTGGAGGAATCGTTTGCATGTATTGTTGTTATTGGAGAAACGAGAGATGTGGGGTACACCAAAGAGGAAAAAACAATTCTTGTTGATTTGGGACCCATATTTGCAATCACTCCCGCATAGAGCGAGGAGCCTCATTCTAAATACGATTTAAGATTGACCTTTTGGTCAGGGTAATAGACTATGAGTAAATAGGATAAAGGAGTTCTTGTCAGGGTGCCTGTGCTGAACCACGGGGGAAAGGGGGGGAGCACCGGGTGGAATAAGGACAGGAGAAAGAAGCACGGAGGGAAGGTAGGAGGGGGGACCACGAAGAGGGTTTTTTGTTTTTTTTTTTAGGGTGGGTTCAGTGTGTGAGAGGTGCCATAGGGAGGGGGTTGGGGATAATGGGGATTGTTTGTTCTTTCTCACCGCCTTTGGGGGCTATCAGATCACAAGCTCCCAAGGGCATTGCTGAGGGGAATTTTTCTTTTTCTTCTGTGTATGGGAGGGAGGGAGGGAGCTATAGGGTTTCAATGGTAGGCATTTATTGGTAGACATCGAGACTGTATTATCTCTAGATATGTGATGTGAAATGATATTCCCGTGTATATAATTGTTATTCTATGAGTTGGATGACGGGGGGTGGTTTTGGGGGAAGGAGGAGGGGTTAGGGGAGGGGATGGAAGGGAAAGGGGGAGGGGAGAAGGGAGTTTGAAGAATGTAGTAGATTGGTCTGGAATAGATTTGGGTTGTTTCGTCACAATGCTGTTATTTGTGCACAAGACTGTATTGTTTTGATTTGTGTGAAAACTCAATAAATCGTTTAAACATAAAAAAAGGATAGCCGGACCAGGCACTGTTTGGAAGCCATGGCAGCGGCCCAATGGTGCAAACATAAGGGCCTATGGCTAGTCACTGTCAAGGCCATCTGATTGGCCGTTGCTCTGGCTAAGTCATACAGGTTGTCAGCCAAGCAGGCCAAGCGCCACTCGTGGTCTGGGAACTCAGGAGGGAGTGGAGCCCCTGATTTCAACAAAGAGTCAGCCGCCTGCTGCACTCAAGAGAGGGATGCGCAGGTTGTGTAAGACCCACAAATAGTCGCCTACAAAGCCAAGGCGGAAATTTCAAAGGACATTTTCAAAACAACTTCAAGTTTGCAATCTTGAATGGATAAGGAGGTGAAAAACTGAATGCAAACGCTACATGCACTCTGGACTGTAAGTATAAATACAACACATTCTAAACTTTTACATTGTAAAGACTGTTACCAGCCCAGTGTTGGGACTGTGTGGATTTGAAACAAATACAGTTACTCCTGCTGTGGGAAATCCTCAGAACACAATGTTAGCCTGTAGTGATCACTTTGATGATGTTAACAGAAGGAGAGATGTTTTTCAAGGTTTAGGGCAATTTCCAGGAGATTACAGAATCAATGCATCCATACTGAGCCCTTGAACAAGCATACACCAAAGTTACTTAAATAATGCATGATCTTGTATATGGGGTAATTTTTTAAATGGCTTTTTAACATGTATATTGTCATTTACATGTGAAAAATCCTTTATAAAATTATCATCCACTCCCTTCCCATAAGTAAAACATTACACTGTGTCAGAAGATGGAGAAGTTTCAACTCCCTGGACTTAAACTTACTAACAAACAGTCTACAATTATTCATAATAATCATGCAATTTGAAAGCCTGCAGATACCCCACATATGATCCCTGTGGCACTGAGAAAGAGACTTGCTATGGAGAGTGACAGAATGGAAAAACCCGATATGGTAGTTGAACTTAATAAACCCACAGGCCCCCGGATTCTATATAGTGCAAGCAATTATTGACACTAATTGACATTAATTAGAATTTAGGCATACAACTTGCTAAGCATATTCTGTGAAGTGATGCACATAAATTCTAAGACACAGAACCAAAAAGGGGCCATGGTCATGGACGTGGAATTAGTGGGGTTATGGGTGGTTCAAAAATCTATGTTTGCTGTTACAGAATACACCTGGTCTGCATCTAACTTAGTCGCAGGCATTTACACCAAGTTTTACTTGGTATAAATACCCACAGAAGCTAAATTTAGTCACATGAACCGCCACTAGGCGTATTCTGTAAACCACGCCTAATTTTAGTAGCTTATAGACTATGCCTAAGTATATTTTTTTCGGCACTGATTGTTATGGCACCATGTATAGAATCTAACCCAGAATGGGTAAATGGTAGAAAAGCTATGCACAGGTGAGTTAAGAATTTGTTTAATCCCTCATAACTTAAAACAATAAAGCAAGAACTTTACCAAATGCCAACACTAGAAGACATTACTAGCAAACTTTCTGGAAGTGCATTTAAAGACTAGTGGCGTGGTCACATACACCTGGATTCTATATAGGTCATCCAAAGTTGGGCACCCAAATTTGAGCACAGATCCCAGATGTATGCATAAAATAATTAGTCAGTTAGATGCTAACAATTGTTGGAGTTGATTGTTACTTAATTGGCAATTATTAGGAATTGAGCATACATCTGTCCTATGCCTTATTCTGTAACACGTGCCTAAATTTCATAATGTGCTACTCAAAAGGAGGCGTGGCCATGGGAGGGGCAAGGGTGGATTGGGGTATTCCCAGAAATTAGATGCAATGTTATAGAATATTTGGATTTATGCACCCAAGTACCATCAGTTGGACACAAGGATATACACCACTATTCAGCAAGCATAAGTCCCTGCAACCAAAGTTGGGCACAGGATTCTGCGCTAAACACTATATAAAATAAAGATTGCTTCATGGTAAGCAATATTTATAGAACTGGCGATTAGCACTGATCTTACCGGCACCTAACTTTGGGCGCCATTTACTGAATCTAGCCCATACTGTCAACAAAAGGCCTCCGAAAAACTAAAGCAACTTCTAATATGAGGCCATGAAAAATTAGATTGAAACCGGAAACAATTTTGGGTATAGCAAATTATCTAGCAAAGTTCATTCAACAACTTGCTAATACTCTGTCACCCCTGAGGGCTCTTTTAAAGGACTCAGATTTTCAATGGGAGGCATCAGAAGATGACATATTTGACAAGATGAAAAATATGTTTTATGATATAAGATGTAATTATTCAGTTTAATGATTCTAAACAAAGTCTTGGAGAAGTATTACTGCAAGAAGAGGAGCCATTCATCTATGTATATAAGACACTGTCAGGCACTGAAATCAACTATGCCAAACTGAAAGAGAAACCTGTATCACTTTCTTTCACTGCAAATGTTTTCATCAATATATTTATAGATCAAAAGTGTCTGTGGAATCAGGTCACTAGCAGTATGGAAATTATAAAGAAGAAAAATCTAGCAGCAGTACTAGCCATTTGGCATAGTATTGGAAGGTGGGGGAGGTAGCAGGTGAGGAGACAGAGGGGTTTCAGACACAGAACTTGGTGGACCGAAATAGCAATCAGGCTCACAGTCTCTATCTCAGCTCCCTCACAACAGCACCAGTGAAACACAGGGTCATGATGTAGAGGCACTTTTTCATGATTTAAAGGTAGTCTCAGTCCCAATGTTCATCTAGTGGTTGAACGTATTTTGGCATGTTAGCCAGAATCAGGGACAGATGACATTGACACAACACCACCCTTAACACTCTCATGTACCACCCCCAACATCCCTCCACCATCTCTATACATTTAATGGCTTAAATGTTTACCCTGCCCTTTTGTATAATACTAGCTTATATGTTTCAGCCACAAAAACATACAAGTTCCAGGACTGAGATGTTTAAAGCATAAATAGTGCTTGTAAAAGTGTAAAATGAGAGTCATAAATTTTATTATGTATGCAATCTTTAGCAAGGTGATTTTCTCTCTCTCTCTCTCTCTCTCTCTCTCTCTCTCTCAGTTACTCAAACTGAAATTTTAATCCTTTGTATCAACATATTAACATTGACTATTTGTGTCCACAATAAAATAATACATTTAATTTAAACTTTCATACTTAATTTCATCTTTAGACATTTGATACTCCTTATTTTCCTTGTGAAATGGCATCTTATTTTATTTTGTTTTCAAATTGCAATAAGTACACTGAATTTCCTAAAAAGGTTTGTAGACCCAAATAATTTTTGTCACGTAAGATTGATTTGAAACTATCAACAGCTGAATGAGCAGACTGAGAAGGTTGCTAAAAATATAGACTTTTGTTGATGAGGACAAAACAAAGTGGAGACAATCCATATTTTCCCAGACATGAATATAGGAATATATCTATTGATGGAACAAACTCACTAGCACAATTACTAATAAACTGCTGTTTGCTTTCTGCTCTACCCACAACAGGTAACTAGCTGCAACCACAAGTTATTTACTCATCACAAATTAGAAGAAAATGAATAAACAAACAGCAGAGGTACTCAAATACAGAAATTCTAGACTGCTTTGCAAGGAGACAAGATCACAAAGCAAAAACTTGGAGGCACATGACAGCTCAACATTGCCACTGTTAAATGACAGGCTCTCAGATCATACCTGGTGAAAACAGAGGATGGAGGCATCACCATTGACAATTAATCAAAACACACAGACTGTCATCCTCAGAGGGTTTTAAAATGTTGACAGCACTGAGGAGCCAATGAAGCCATAAAGAAATTCTCTGACAATTTCTACAAACACTGATCTGGCAAATGTAGCCTCAAAGACTACAGCAGGGAGCAATGGTATGCAGATCACTTGTTCTGGCCACATTGTGAAGCCTCCTCTTATGCTAGACTTCTAATTGTTCATGTGACACATTATTCTAGCAGTTATTTTCATATTTATGCAGAAGTTTCACATTCTGTAAATGTTTAAAGTTTTTTCAAAGAAGGGGTGTAATATTGTGATGGATACTAGGGGGCCCTTTTACTTAGCCACGTAGGTGCCTACATGCTTTCATTTTTGACGTGTATCCACTACACGTGCCGGAAAATATTTTTATTTTCTGGCGTGCGAGTGGTAATTGGGCAGTAATCGGCATTTTAGTGCGTAGACAATTACCGCCCAGTTACTGTGTAAGACCTTACTGCTAGGTCAACGGCTGGCGGTAAGGTCTCAGACCCAAAATGGACGCGCAGCAATTTTCATGTCACACGTCCATTTTCAGCAAAAGTTTTAAAAGGGCATTTTTTACAAGTGCACTGAAATGTGATTCCGCGAGCCCAAAACATATGTCTACACTACCACAGGCCATTTTTCAGCACGTCTTTGTAAAAGGGCCCCTAATTGTCACTATAATAATTGCAGCTAGCTAGGGCTCTGAGACTTGATAGAAGGAAACAGCAGTGGATACCATTTTGCTATCTGTAGCTTTAATCATTAAAAATCAGCCAGGAGTAAATTTTATTTATTTATTTTATTTATTGCATTTGTATCCCACATTTTCCCACCTATTTGCAGGCTCAATGTGGCTTACAGAGTTTGTTATGACATAGTCATTCCATGATATCAGATACACTTAGTATTGTATAGAGATTAAGTAAGGGAGGAGAGAAGGAAGGTGTTAGGCAGAATACTATGGAAGGTGGACTTTAATAATTGGAAGGATTGGTGAGGTAGTTTTGTGAGGCTATGGGTTCTCTTTGTAGGCCTTGTTGAAGAGATGTGTCTTCAAAGATTTGCGGAAGTTGATTATTTCATCAATAGCTTTCAGGGCTGTAGGTAATGCATTCCACAGCTGTGTGCTCATGTAAGAGAAGGTGGCGGCGTGTATCAGCTTGTATTTTAGTCCTTTACAGCTGGGGAAGTGCAGATTGAGAAATTTGCGGGATGATCTTATGGCGTTCCTGGGAGGCAAGTCCATGAGGTTTAGCATGTAGATTGGGGCGTCTGCGTGAATGATTTTGTGTACAATCATGCAGATCTTGAACGCAATGTGTTCCTTGAGTGGGAGCCAGTGAAGTTTCTCTCTTAGGGTTTTTGCACTTTCTCCTGAATAGTTCTTAATGTGTCTCCTGAATAGTTCTTAATTCCTATCTCACACATCTACACACCAAATGAATACAAATTTATATGGGGTTTCCCTTGTGAATAATTGGGGGGGGAGGGGTAGAAACAATCCCCACACATTCCTTCCCCAGCAGCAATATGATTCAAATTGGCTGCCTCAGCCCCCTGCTGGTCAACTCAAATTACCACTGCTAGGTGGTCAATCTGCCAAATAAAGAAACTTCCCATATAAGCTACCTTTAAAGCTTGTCTGCTAAACTGAAAGTGATGGCATCTGTGCACAACTTGGCTATGGGCTCTTTCCAGGGGATGGCAGGAAGATATGACTTGCATTAAATCCTCCTCTATCCCCATGTGTGTCCATTCTCTTATTTAGGCCATGATCAGAACACAGTTTTTATGAAAGCATGGTGGCTGATTGAACAGTTGATACCAGAGAACAATGAACAAATAACCATGAGCAGTGGGGAAAGGGGAATGAGTGCAGCTATAATACAAATATGTAAGTGTAGCAATCAGTCATGGGAACCTTGTAAGATAAGTGCCATTGTAAATCCATCTAAAACAGTTGCTGCTTGGCTCACTGATAGACCTATTTCTCCTAGAGTAGAGTCAATATTAAATAACATCCCAATTACACTATTGCCTCAGTTTAAGTATCTAGGTAATATTATTGACTGTAATCTGACCTTTAAACCCTAAATTTCTGCACTGGTGAAAAACTGTTTCTGGTCACTTCAACAATTCTGCTCTGTTTGCAAATTTTGGGTGAGCCTTCACAGAAATCTCTATGTTCTTATAGCCTGCAACTTAGTCTATGCTGGTCTTCCTAAATATATAATGAAAAGGCTGCAAACTATACAAATATTGCTCTCCAATGCAACCTGTCATGAACGCATTACTCCTCTTCTGATGAAACATAACTGGCTTCCCATACCCTTTTGTGCTTCACAATGGCACTCCTTCTTACCTTGCCTCTCATCAATCTCTATACCTAGCCTAGGATATTATGTTCTCTTCATGATGGTCGACTTCATATTCCTCCTGTTTGCCTCACCCACTTAGAGTTCACACATCAACATGTCTTCTTCTTTGTTGCTCCTAAGCTCTAGAATGCCTTACCCCTGACCTTACATAAGGAAGCTTCATTCTTGAAATTTAAACCAACTCTATAGACCCAATTATTTAAGCAGACATTTGATGCATAGATTCACAACTACAAAGATTTTAGTTCTCTCTGGCTGAGAGAGGTTCCTGGGACTGGTGATACAATCTTTCTACCATTCTTCAGTTTTTTTATTTGATATTGCATTCCTTTCTTATTTCCTAATTTATTGTATTTTAATTTTGCAAACCACTCTGCTGTGTTCTCATAAAGAGTGGTGTATTAAGCTGAATAAACCATAAACCAAATATGTAACAGATGAAACAGCCAAGACACAAAAACCATAAAAACCATTTAAAAACAATATTAAATGATAAACTGAAATAACATCCAGCAGTTATTCAAGTGTAATCAAAAGGTGGTCTAGCAATTACTGTAACCTTGGAGGGCCTGATCAAATAACCAGATTTTCACCCCTGATTTAAATTTCTTATACAAGCTTTCTTACCAAAGATTGACAGTTCCAGAGGGTTAAAGCCACACAACTAAACTCTATAGTATGCAAAGGCACTTATCCTAGAAGCACTATTCACATTTTAGATGTCCATAAACTGGCATTTAGAAGTTCATAGTGCATGAATGTCTAAATCCTGATTTTACAAAGCTGGAATTTAAACATCCAAAACTGAAGAATGTCCATATACCAAGGGAGCATGTTGTGGGCGGCACTATGGCAGGTGCAAGAAAAAAACATTCTCACCCATTTCAGAAGGTGAATGAATACCTATGCCCAAAAAGATGAACATCAGAATGTAGGCCAGCTACCTAGGATATCTAGGTGTCAGAAAAGCTTGGCCACACCCCCTTTGCAGATCCAAATGGAAACATGTACTATTCTATAACTGGGCACATAAATGTATTTTTGTGTGGATCTACTGTTTTTGCCTCATTTTGGTGCCTTGCATCCATTAGAATGCTTTTTTGTCCTGTAAGTAGCGCTTAAAGTTCATCACCATAGAATTTCCCCCCAATTGGGCTATACCATTGGGTACAGCATGGGCGTGTCATGTGCGTTCTGCCTACCAACATGCACACCTTATAAAATAGTATCAGATGCATGGATTGCAAAGCATATTTAAGCTTATGCCTGCCACTGACATGGCAGAAGCTGTTGTGCCTAAGTTTTGGCATGCCATGGCAAAACTGGCGCTAGGCATGCTTCATTGACTTGCCTATATTTATGCACTATGTTACTGAATCGCCCCCTTAGAGTCAAAACAGGAAATATCATTAATTGGTTCAAATAAAGCTAAGCTTTAGGACACTGGACTCAGTTTTCCACGTACATCTAATTTGGACATGATGCACTTAGGGTGCAGAAATCCAATGAAGATGTATGAGAAGAAGACAAGAGATTGATGAGCACAGCTCAGGAGAGGGACCTTGGGGTGATGATGTCTAAGGATCTCAAAGTGACAAAACAATGTGACAAGGCAGTGGCCATGGCCAGATTGATGATAGGCTGCACTGAGAGGTGCAACCTGCAGAAAAATGAGGGTGTTGATTGCCCCTGTACAAGTCATTGATGAGGCCCCACTTGGAATATTGTGTTCAGTTTTGGAGGCCATATCTTGCTAAGGACATATAAAGACTTGAAGCAGTTCAGAAATGGGCTGACTTAGGCATGCATATTCCTAAAGAGAGTAATTATATAAGGCATTTGCACAGCGGCTTATTTATTTACTGCCAATATACAAAGCAATTTAACTGGGCAGGATAGGGTCATGCCCTGTTAAATCACCTATAGCTGCCTAAGTGCTGATATGCAGTTGCAGTTAACCAGAGAGTGTGACTGACTATCACCAGAGACCCCCCCTTGAACTGCCCAGTTAGTGCAAGGCAGTCCATGGACAGAGTTTGGGCACAGCTTGTGCGGAGCCAGGGAGGAACTGGAACTAAACCATTTTGTGCCATATTCAGACCACTAACCAGTTAAGACAGCAAAAAGGTTGTGCTAACTTTAGCCACGGAGGTAACTGGGCACCAGTATGAATTTTGACCAGTGCCCAGTTAACTTCTGGGTAGTAACAGAGGAGTTCATGCTTCCCTATTCTTATCCTCCTTTCCACTCCCGGGAACAGCATACCCCTCTTTCTAATCCTTCCTCCCACACCCCCCCTGGAATTGGAGAACCCCCCCCTTTCCATCCCAATCCACCCCTCCAAAGAAAGATCATGACAGGATCAAGCCCTCATCTCATGCCCCCCCTACTTTGATGGTCCTTGGTGGTCTAGCAGGGCAAACAGGAAGCAGTGATGCTCTCTCACTCCTGCCTGGTGCAGCCACTGCTAAAGATCATAGCAGCCATTTTGAACAGACAGTTGCGCTGGGGGATTGATCGGGACATGAAAGGGGTGCCGCAGTTCCAGGGATGGGAGAGGGGGTCAGAAGGCTGAGACCCACATAAGCTCCAGCAGCCAGCACAACCTTAATTAGCCCCAGATATTCAATTGCAGTGCCTAGATATGGCCTGGCTTTGAATATCTGGAGCTAATTCTGCCCATGGCAGTCAGTGATTAAAAATATGCTAACTGCTGTAGGCTGAATATTGACCAGTTAGATTTTAGCTCACAGCTTTTCAGTAGTAGCTCAAAATGAGTAACATTCATGTACACTAGGTATTTCCCTGTCCCTGGACAGCTTTTACTAAGGATTAGTGCATGTTATCTGTACCAGGGATGACAGGAATAAAATGGGTACTGTGGCAGATAACATGTGCTAATCTTTAGTAAAAGACCCCCTAAGTTTCTACTTGAGGCAATGGAGGCTTAAGCAATTTGCTCAAAATTACAAGGGACAGCAATGGGATCAAAGAAGGCTTCTCTCATCAGCCTGGTGCTCTAACTACTAGGCTACTCTTCTGCTCCTTATGTGCAGAACATCGCATAAAACTGCTCTACTGATATAAACATAAATTTACCCAGAATAAATAGAGGAATTTGTAGATGTAATGTTAGAAAAGGTTGTTTATGCATATATCTGCCTATTTTTTTTAAGTACGTATCTAAAGTAAGCTGGAATATTTAAGGGCGCCAAAAGGCACATGCATTATGTTCATATATTTTTTTTGGAACAGTTTTCAAAGCAGTAGTAAATACATCTGTTTTGAAAAAGTGCCAGTACCTGCACAAGGAAAAGTGTGCATGTACTATTTCTGTGTGCCCTCACATACTTTCATGTGTTGGTGTATGCTAAGGGAGAGGAGGGTATCTACCAGAAGTTGAGAAAGGAGAAGGAGAAGGTTGCTGCTCAGTGCTCATTAACTCAGATGTTACCTTCATCAATTAAGAGAAATTATTTCAATTTTTAGACAGGTTGAGAGTTTTTTTCCTAAGGGCCCTGTTTACAAAGGAGTGCTAGTGTTTTTAGTGCACACTAAAAATTAGCATGTTCTAACCATGTAGATGCACATAGGAATATTATGGGCATCTACACAGTTAACACATGCTAAAAACGTTAGCACGTCTTTGTAAACAGAGCCCTAACACTTTTATTGATCCTATCTCTGGACAGTTCATAAGTAAATGCTGAGACGTCCTAAACAATTTAGGAATATAATGGGCGTCTCAGCATTTACCGCCAGCTGATTTTTACTGCGAGCTAAAAACACTAGCGCTACTTTGTATAAGACCCCCATAGTAATTTAATTTAACACAGAATGGTATAACTTGCAACTTTCATTAAAAAAAAGTCATAAAGTGCAGGGTACAATAAAAACAAATCAAAAGAATCAACAAATAAATCAAAATAAGCATACACTTTGCACAATACGTTATTACACAAATTATTTTAGAGCACTTCAGCTCTAACAACCCCATCAAATTTAAGTTACATACCTATCCATAAACCCACTGATCCTTTCCCAATATTATTGACCATATAAGATCAGGAATCAAACGGATAACATCAGCACGATACATATCATGGCACAATACATATCATGGCTTCAAAGATTAACATCTCCAAGATCATTTCATCACACTTTGCTGGTATTCAAAATAAAGTCCATCGATAAAGTTGTAGCTGAGTTTATCAGACTTTCATAATATCTAGAATAATACTTTTAAGGAAGACACACAGTCTTCACTTATGCAAACATTTGACAAAACAGCCAAGATTTAGCTTCTATGCAATCTGATAACTTAGGGCAGGTGGTTAATAGAAATAGAGCAACCACTGAATATGTTCTATTAATTGCAACTGTAGCTGGCCTTCCTTATGGGAGGGCTACAAATGGGATCCTCTTGCAAGGATTGTAAACTTCCTATAAGCTTGTAGGAGATTAACTTTTCTGCTAGGCTGTCAGAACCTAAGCCATTGTTTACCTTAAAGCTTAGCATTAAAGTTCTATCATCATCCAGTAATCGTTGTAACTCCTTCCTCAAATGAAATGCATAATCTCTGGACATAAAGCCCGCTGTAATCATAGCTAATGTACTCTCTAATAATTGCAGGCTCTTTCACACAGTTTGGGCCAGACCCATGTAGAAAAATACTGTAACCTAGTCTTGAATTTCAAGGCATGTACAACTGTGCTCAGCTAATCACTGATACCATTACAATACCTATGGTTTTAGCTGAAGGATTATATGAAGAAACCCAAATTTTGTACTTGTGATGGCTTTTGTTGATAAGAAGTGTCTCAGAGCAGGCTAAGGCCTTGAACAAAATGCTCACTGGTTGTAGAACCCCAGGCTTAGGATGGCAGGTGTGATCTTCTGCCTACAGTTTCCCATTAGAGTACATTCTCTGGTGCTGGCAACTGCCAGGCCTTAGCTGCACACTTCTGAGGCCTTGGGTGGGAAATGCTGGTATTCACTGAGATATCTCAAACATGGAACAAAACCAAGCACTGGAGTGATGAGGACTATTCATGAGAATCTATATCCCAACGAGGAGAAATTAGAGCACAGGTAGTGCTGGAGCAATGAAAATCACGCTCTGGCAAGGAGCCTCAACAAAGATTGGTTTAAATACATCAGCACCTTGAGTACAGTGTGCAGTTCTGGTCACCCTATCTCAAAAAAGGTTATAGTGCAACTGGATAAGGTTCAGAGAAAAGCAACAAAATTGATTAAGGGGAATGAACTTCCATATGAAGAGAGGCTAATGATGTTAGAGGTTTTTAGCTTGGAGAAAAGATGATTGAGAGGGAATATAGTTTATAAAATTATAAGTGGGTTAGAATGGTTAAATAGGGACTGGATGTTTAATATGTCAAACACAAAAACAAGAGGACACGCCATTAAACTAACGATCAGCAGATTAAAAATAAGTTACAGAAAGTTTTTTTCTTTTTTTTAACATAGTTCATAATTAAATAGTAGGAATTATAAATACATAAGTATTACCATACTGGGACAGACAGAAGGTCCATCGAGCCCAGCATCCTGTTTCCAAAAGTGGCCAATCTAGGTTACAGTACCTGGCAAGATCCCAAAATAGTACAATACATTTTATGCTGCTTATCCTAGAAATAAGCAGTGGATTGTTCCCAAGTCAATTTTAATCATGGCTTATGGATTTCTGTTTTAGGAAGATATCCAAACTTTTTTAAAACTCCGGAAGCTAACTGCTTTTACTACATTCTCTGGCAACAAATTCCAAAGTTTAATTACACATTGATTGAAGAAATATTTTCTCCGATTCATTCATTGCATGCCCCCTAGTCCTAGTATTTTTGGAAAGAGTAAACAAGCGATTCACATTTACCTGTTCCACGCAATTATTTTATAGACCGCTATCATATCTCCCCTCAGCCGTCTTTTCTCCAAGCTGAAGAGCCCTAGCCACTTTATCCTTTCCTCATAGGGAAGTCATCCCATCCCCTTTATCAGTTTTGTCACTATTCTCTGTACCTTTTCTAATTCCACCATATATTTTTTTAGATGTGGTGACCAGAATTGCACATAATATTCGAGATGTGGTTGCACCATGGAATGATACAAATGATAACATCCTCATTTTTGTTTTCCATTCCTTTCCTAAGTATACCTCACATTCTATTTGCTTTCTTAGCCACCGCCACACACTGAGCAGAGGGTTTCAACATATCATCAATAATGACGACTAGATCCCTTTCCTGGTCGGTGACTCCTAATGTGGAACCTTGCATTATGTAACTACAGTTAAGGTTCCTCTTTCCCACATGCATCACTTTGCACTTGTGATAAGAAATCCGCCAAAAGACGGAGAACTCAAGATGCCCCACGGTAAAAGTAACAGTACAAAAAAAAAAAGTGGGAGAGCGACCAAGGATACCAAAGACTGGAAAATGTATGTTGGTAAAAAAGTTTATTGAAGTACAAAGACTCGACACAACGTTGTGTTTCGGCCGTTAGGCCTGCATCAGGAGTCTATAAAATGTGTATATACAATAAAAATTAAAAACTGGTCAGATACAAAATGATATACATATAGAATACACACATGTATATATATATATATATAAATGTAAAAAAGTATTTGAAGATAAAATATAGCTATATTTGTAATAAAAATGACAGATCATTATTGTATTATAAATCAAAATACATATAAAATAAAAATTGTGTACATCAGAAGTGTATGAAAATTAAATAGCAGTTAAAAATTCATCAAATACAAAATAATATGTTGATGAATTGTACACATATATAAAATGTAAAAACATAATAAAATGTATATAAATGTATATGTGGATGAGACATATTTGCTTGTACTGAATATAATGGAAATGACACATAATTGAATAAAATATAACTTAAAATACATATAAAGTAAAATGTGTTACTATCATAATTTAAACACATACGTTTATTTTAATAATATACCAAAAATACAATAAATACATCATCACAAAATCAAAAGATGTGCATCAACTTGCTTAAATAAAAGTCTATGTTTCTAACATGGTTTAAAACATTCAAAAAGTGCATTAAAAGATGTAGCCTGAATATAGGTGCATGTACGAATGGTATGGAATGTATAAGCACATGGGCAAACTACTAACTTCCTAAGACAGGTTAAATTGAAAAGGATGATAAATGGCAAATTTAATGTTTGAAGCATTTGTGAACCCAGACATGAAATTTAAGCTTAAAATGGTGGAACCCAAAAATGGATGAATAAAGACTAAAAATAGCTGTTGTGATGTTATTTGCTCACATTAAATGTCATCTGCCATTTGGATGCCCAGTCTCCCAGTCTCGTAAGGTCCTCTTGTATTTTTTTTCACAATCCTCTTGAGATTTAGCAAGTTTGAATAACTTTGTGTCATCAGCAAATTTAATTACCTCACTAGTTATTCCCATCTCTAGATCATTTATAAATATGTTAAAAAGCAGCGGTCCCAGCATAAACCCCTGGGGAACCCCATTATCTACCATTTTCCTTTCAGAATACTGACCATTTAACTCTACTCTCTGTTTTCTATCTTTTAACCAGTTTTTAATCCACAATAGAACACTATCTCCTATCCCATGACTCTCCAATTTCCTCTGGAGTCTTTCATGAGGTACTTTGTCAAATGTGTTTTGAAAATCCAGATACACAATATCGACCTTTATCCACAAGTTTGTTCACCCCTTCAAAGAAATGTAATAGACTGATGAGACAAGATTTCCCTTCACTAAATCCATGTTGGATTTGTCTCATCAATCCATGCTTTTGAATATGCTCTGTAATTTTGTTCTTTATAATAGTCTCTACCATTTTGCTGGGCACCGATGTGAGGCTCACCGGTCTATAATTTCCAAGATCACCTCTGGAACCTTTTTAAAAAATTGGTGTTACATTGGCCACCCTCCAATCTTCAGGTACCATGCTTGATTTTAAAGATAAATTACATATTACTAACAATAGTTCCACAAGTTCATTTTTCAATTCTATCAGTACTCCAGGATGAATACCATTTGGTCCAGGCAATTTGCTACTCTTCAATTTGTCAAACTGCGCCAATACATCCTCCAGGTTTCTAGAGATTTCATTCAGCTTCTCCAACTCATCAGCTTTGAATACCATGTCTAGTACCAGTATCTCTCCCAAATCTTCCTCGGTGAAGACCGAAGCAAAATTCATTTAATCTCTCCGCTATGGCTTTGTCTTCCCTGAGTGCCCCTTTTACCCCTCAGTCATCTTGTAGTCCAACTGATTCTTTTGCCAGCTTTTTGCTAGAGGATGTGGACAAGGCAACCAACACAGTGGGATTCAAAAGAGGATTAGACAAGTTCCTGGAGGCAAAGTCCATAAAGCATTATTAGCCAGATATACCTGGGAGAGCCACTGTTCATCCCTGGAAATAAACTATTGGAAATAGTTCTACTTTTGGGATCTACTGAGCACTTGTGACTTAGACTGGACACTATTAGAGCTAGCATGCTAGGTTTGATGGACCTTAGATTGACTTGCCATGGCGTTTCTCATGTTCTTAGATTATTTACAAATCCAATGGAAACACTGAATTTCCTTCAGCCTCTTCTTCTCCTTTATATGATCTGAACAAAGTGGAAAACTGACAAAACTGAACTGAAAGTAAACATGCATGTAGTAACACGATCTATCTTTCCCATAAGTACGGTCTGCTACATGATTGCGACCAACTAAAAACTCCAAATGCCACAGGAAGAAGATGGTCTAGAAGGAACTGACAAGCACAGAGTGGATCAAAGCAGCCACCAGCATAGTGGAGCCTGCTGACACCTACTGACAAGAGGTCATTTTGCCCACAGTCTCCTAAGACTTGAGGCACCTGTAGGCCAGAAATGGATCCTCATAGTACAAGTGAATTATAAAATATTATCATTAAATGGTAACTTTGAATCAAGCCATATCCGTAAACTATAATCTTTCAGCTAAAAGGATGAACATAGGTCACCCTTTTCCACAAACATTTCTTCAAAGTTATTTATATTCAGTTTAAACATGTAACACCCCCTTACTGGGAACTACTGGATTCAGGTCCGACATGGCTGGAGCCTCCTGAAGGCAGTCTCGGTTCCTTACTCGCTTGGTGCTCGGTGCCTCTACCTGAGGAAGAAAAATGTTAATGGGTGGGATTACCCTCTTCTCCCTCCCCCCCCCCCCCCCGGAAAAAAAAAAAGGAGAACTACTGTGAACAGGGCTGGCTAATTAATTAAACAGGTTTTATTTAACTAATTACACAGATCTTATGCATGAAAACCAATAGTCTTGGAACTTAACTTTTTAAAGCAAATATAAACAAAACACCAATAGTATTGGCACTTAATCTATCATAAGCACTCTAGTATTAACAGTTAGCCTTTGACCAGTGGCGTACCAAGGGGGGGGCGGTGGGGGCGGTCCACCCCGGGTGTCAGTGGGTGGGGGGGTGATCCGCTGCTCCCACTTTACCTTTAAAAAATTTTTTTTGAAGCGTCGTTGCAGGCAGCGCCTTGCGTCTGCCCTGCTTGTTGTAAAAAGTAAATCTCTTTGCTTCGTCGTCGTCGGGCCTCACTATGTCCCGCCCTCCTCTGAGGTAATTTCCGCGAGGGCGGGACATAGTGAGGCCCGACGACGACGAAGCAAAGAGATTTACTTCTTTTACAAGCAGGGCAGACGCGAGGCGCTGCCTGCAACGACGCTTCAAAAAATTTTTTTTAAAAGTAGGGTGGGAGCAGGAGAGTCGGGTCGGGGTGGGGTCCTCAGATGGGAGAGGGGTATTGTGGGGGTTCTCACATGCTGGGAGAGGAGGGGGTTTTCATATGGGAGAAGGGGACTGAGTGGGGAGGGGGTTCTCAGATGGGGTGGAGTGGGGAGGGGAAGGGGTTTTCATATGGGAGAAGGGGACTGGAGTGGGGAGGGGGCTCTCAGATGGGAGAGGGGTGTTCTGGGGGTTCTCACATGGTGGGAAGGGGTTTTTATATGGGAAAAGGGGACTGGGGTGGGGAGGGGGTTCTCAGATGGGAGAGGGGTGTTCTCACATGGGGAGGGGAGGGGGTTTTATATGGGAGAAGGGGACGGGTGGGGAGGGGGTTCTCAGATAGGAGAGGGGTGTTGTGGGGGTTCTTAGATGGGGAGGGGGTTTTCAGATGGGAGAAGGGGACTGGAGTGGGGAGGGGTTTCCAGATGGGAGAAGGGGACAGGGGAGGGGGGGTTCTCTGATGGGAGAGGAGAGGGGTGTTCTGGGGATTCTCAGATGGGAGAAGGACTGGGGTGGGGAGGGGGTTCTCAGATGGGAGAAGGGGACTGGGGTGGGGTGGGGGTTCTCAGATGGGAGGAGGGGGCTCTCAAATGGGAGAAGGGGGCTGGAACTGGGGTCTGAGAAGGGGTCATGACGGAAAATGGGGCATGCCTGGGTCAGGTGGGAGAATGGGTCGGGCTGAAAAGGGGGGCAAGGCATGTAGATGAAGGGGGCTGAAACTGGGGGCTGAAGGAGGGTAGGTGGGATAAGGGGGCTAGTACTGGGACTGGGGGCTGAAAGGCGGCAGGGGCTGAAATTGTGGGGACTGGGGGCTGAAAAGGAGACAGGGAGAAGTGGCTGGGGCTGAAGCTCAGGACTGGTGACAGAAAAGGGCTGGGGTTGAAACTGGGGGCTAAAAAGGGGACAGGGAGAAGTGGCTGGGGGCTAAAGCTCGGGACTGGTGGGAGAAAAGGACTGGGGCTGAAACTGGGGACAGGTGGGATAGTGGGACTGGAACTGGGGGCTGAAAAAAGGGGAAGAGAGAGGGGACAGATCCTGGATGGAAGGGGGAGGAGAGGGAGGGCAGACCCTGGATGGATGGGAGAGGGAGGGCAAATGATGGATTGAAGGGGCAGAGAGAAAGGGCAGACAGTGGATGGAAGGGATAGAAAGGGCAGACAGTGAATGGAAGGGGGAGAGAGAGAGGGCAGACAGGGGCAGATGTAGATGGAAGGGGCAGGGAGAGAGGGCAGACATTGGATGGAGGCGACAGCAGAGAGGGCAGACAGGGGCAGATGGTGGATGGAAGGGGCAGAGATAGAGGGCAGATGTAGATGGAAGGGGCAGGGAGAGAGGGCAGACATTGGATGGAGGCGACAGCAGAGAGGGCAGACACTGGATGGCAGAGAGAGAACAAAGACAGATGCTGGATGGAAGGAAGACAGTGAAAAGAAGATGAAGAAAGCAGAAACCAGAGACGACAAACTGTAAATAAAATATATATTTTTATTTTTTTTTGCTTTAGGATAAAGTAGTATTGTAGCTGTGTTAATGTTTATAATAGAACATGTAAACAAGGTAATCTTTTTATTGGACTAATTTTAATACATTTTGGCTAACGTTCGGAGAACAAAACCCCCTTCCTCAGGTCCGGATAGGATATTGTAACAGCACTATACTGTATTGACCTGAGGAAGGATGTTTTGGCCTCTGAAAGCTAAATGTATTAGTCCAATAAAATGGTATTATTTTATTTTCTGTATTTGTTTTATTTCTATTTGTTAATTTGTAAAGTGGTGATTGGTACTTGTTAGTTTTTTTCAAATTTACATCTGCTGTCTTTATGTTTTGCACAGTACTAGGGGACATTTTCTGTTTCTGTGGTGTTGCATTGTATGCAGAGTCTGGCATCTTGGGGGTTCAGTTTAATTTTTGTCTAAATAGAAAGGTTATTGCTTATTCTATAGTGGATTAGGGTGTATCTGTGTTTGTGAAAAAGACATGGCTTTCGGTTGGCATTGACTGTGCAAGATGGACGATCTGTGTTATTCTGCCTGGTTTCGTTTTACAGTAGGTGAATTGATGTTCTAGTGCTCACTGTAGTGTTTAAGATGCTTTCCTTTTCCTTGTGTGACTTTTAGAAATTACTGCTTATGGTATGCTAGAATTGCTCTATAGGTCCTGAGTGTTTTGTATTCTCGGCATGCCTAGTACTAGATTTTGGAGGGGGGGTGTTAAAAAATGACCGGCGAAAGGAGCGGGGGGCGTGTCAAGATGGCTGCCTAACCGGTCGGACGGTAGAGAGCTCTGAGCGTTTGGGGAGGAAATTTATTCTTCTTTTTCTAAAAATGCCTCATTCTAAAAGAAAGGGGAAGCTAAGGTTAGATCCTCAGCCTACCTTGACGTCTTCCCCAGCCCAAGCGTCTCTTGAGCGGTACTTCGCCGGTTTTTCCAGGCTTCAGAGGGAGGAGGATCCCATAGCGGGAGTTCCCGGAGAAGCGCGATCCCCGCTGGGAGAGGAAACCTCCCTTTCACCACCATCAACGCTGTTGATTCCTCCGTGTCCAGCGTCGACGGCGTCCCTGGAGGGAAACCCCGCCGATCCCGGAAGTGTATCGGCAGGGGTAACCAGCGAGGACCCGGGCATGCAAAAATCGACTCTGAAGCCTGAAGGAGCTTGGCTTCCTTCAGTGAAAAATCCGGAGGTGACACTGGAAACGATTGGGGTGATGTTGGACCTGATGAATACTACACTACAAAAAACCTCAGGTGATGTGCTAAATTTAAACGCCAAGTTTGAAGAGCTAAAAGTAACTGTTGAATCTGTTAAAGAGAACTTAACAAAGCAAGTGGCTAATCTTGGAAAAGAAGTAGAATCGTTTAAGGAGTTTAAGACTATGTTTGTCAAAGATAACATGGATATGAGAAGAAAAATTGAACAATTAGAGAACTATAACAGACGGCTTAATCTCCGTCTGTTAAATTTTCCTAAGCTATCGGGGGCAACTCCAATAGATACATTTAGAAGATATCTGAATGAGATTCTCTAAATTCCCCTGGATGCTATTCCTCCAGTGAACAAAATTTATTTTATTCCTAAACCAAAAGGGGAACTGCGAGGAACGGAAAACATTACTCCGGATCTGCAAAATATCTCTGACACTTTGGAACAATCCTCAGAAATAATACTTGATAGAGCTACATTGTTGATTTCTTTTGTATTTGAACAGGACTATAATAACATATTAAGACTGTATTTTCGCAATATTAAGGCTCAATTTTGTGGTTCTAAGGTCTGGATTTATCCAGACGTGACTAAACAAACACAACAAAAAAGAAAAGCATTTCTTGCTCTGAAACAGAAGACAATTGATATTGGTGGTTCTTTGTTCTTGGCATATCCATCTAAATGTGTAGTTAAGTTAGGTCAGAACAAATATACTTTCTTTTCACCGGAACAACTGAAATCGTTTCTAGATATGAAACAGTTGAAGTAATATAATAACCTGGAGCATAAAACAGCTTTTACTTAACAATATTGTTTATTTCTTTTTTTGAAACTTCTCTGACTCTATCACTCCCCCCTCAATTTTGGGGTCTAAGAAAGGCTAAACCATTTTCTTCCTTAATGTATAGTTATTTCCTAATCTTCTTGTCCATTGTAAGATTTTTCTTTTTGAAGTTTTTTCTTATTTACTGGTAAAACACTGGATGAGAATGTTACGATGTATATTATTTGCCTGTGTTTCTAGCAAGGATTACCTTGTTAAATGTATAATAAAATTATAAATAAAAATAAATAAATAAAAATGACCGGCCCCGGGTGTCAACTACCCTAGGTACGCCACTGCCTTTGACTTAGGTAGTCAGAATCAGTGACTTAGGGCCGGATGCACTAAACTTTAACAACCCTTTTACAACTCTTTAACGAACAAGTTTTAAACCATGACATGCATTTTTCCAAAGACGACAACAGCTAACAAAAATGGAATGCAAATGAGCAAATTGTTTAGAAACCCTATTGGAATGAGATGCACTAAAGTTTTCCGCTTGCCCTAATATAGGAAAACTCCGGGAAAGCTAACGAGAGGTCTGTACCTCTCGTTAGGGCTGGCCGGCATAAAAAAATAAAACGTTTAAAAAAAAACAAATCGCGGGGGGACAAAAACGCTCATCAGGAGCGTCTTTAAATGTAAAAACAAAAACAAAAAAAATCGGGAGAGAGTAAAAACACTCGCCAGGAGCATCTTTTACTGACGTCCTTGCCCCCCCCCCCCAAGGTCGCCGCTGCTCCCTGCTCTCCCCTGCATCAAAAACACAAGTTGAGGCAGCCCGGCCCCCTCCTCCCTCCCTTCCTTCCTTGACAGCTCACGCCATCCTCTGCCCCCGTGCCCCACCCCTGCCCCCCTGAGGCCGTCGCTGCTGCTCCACCCCTTCACCGGCCCCCCCCCCTTCGTCTTACCAGGCCCGTGCAGCGCCTCTCACCTCTGTGTGAAGGCGCTGCATGGGCAAGAACAGCTGATTGGCGATCAGTGATGCCTCCTCCGACGTCCCTCCGTTCTTCCTGGGCCCGCCCTCCTCTGACGTAAGTTACATATGTAGGTTACTTATGTCAGAGGAAGGCGGGCCCAGGAAGAACGGAGGGACATCGGAGGAGGCATCACTGATCGACGATCATCTGTTCTTGCCCGTACAGCGCCTTCACACAGAGGTGAGAGGCGCTGCATGGGCCCAGTAAATGGAGGGGGCGGCGGTGGCGACGACCTCAGGGGGGGCGGCGGGGGCGGGGCACGGGGGCAGAGGATGGCGGGAGCTGTCAAGGGCGGGAGGGAGGGAGGAGGGGGGCCGGGCTGCCTTAACTTGTGATTTTGATGCAGGGGGGAGCAGAGAGCAGCGGCAACCTCGGGCGGAGAAGGGGCGAGGCAGTAAAAGATACTCCTGACGAGTGGGGAGCAGCGGCAACCTTGGGAGGGCGGGCGGGCAAGGACGTCGGTAAAAGACTTTTTTTTTTAACGTTTTTTGGCATGCGCAGAGCACCCAGTATAACGCTTGGCTGCTCTGCGCGTGCTTTACGGGCAGATTAACGACGGTGATTACACTTCTCTAATGCATTCGACTTTAGAATACCGCACCAAACATGTGCGACTTGTTTTTTAGTGCATTCTTCATATTTTCAACTTCGGTAAGGACTTTTACATTTTAGATTTTTTTACGTTTGGTTGATGCATCTGGCCCTTAGTCCTTCACATACTGCTCAGACCCTGTCTTGCTGCCAAAGTAGTAGCTGTAAGCTCTTCTCTGCTGCTTTGTCAAATCAGTGTATGGCATGGCTATGTGACTTAGGTTCCCCTTTCCTTGCAAATCCACTCTCTCCCAGTCCCCTCAGACTTCACCCCTCCTGCAGGAGAATTCTTGGGCTGGTGACTGCTGTGCTAGATCCCAGGCTGGCTAAGTCTGTCTCTGCTGCGGCTTCCTGGAGGCTCTCCCTGAGCTTTGGGAACTGGCTGTCCTCCTAAGAGCTGTCCTCTTCCGCTAGGCTCCTAGGGCCAGCCACACCTAGAGAGCCTTCTCCATCTCTGGGCCCCTAGTGCCAATCACACCCCAGAGGCCTTCACTCTCGCTGGGCTCCTAGTGCCGATCGCACCCCAGAGGCCTTTATCCTCGCTGGGACTCTAGTGCTGATCACACCCCAAAGATTTCACCCTCACTAGGCCCCTAGTGCCAATCACATCCTGGAGGCCTTCACTCTCGCTGGATCCCTACAGCCAATTGCACCCTGGAGGCCTTGTTCTTTGCTAGGGTTCAGGATTACCAGCCCTAAACAGGGCTATGCACCTGCCAGTTCCAGGGATCCCCACATAGAGAGCTACCTCTGCTCTTCTCAGCCCTAGGAATCAATAGTGCCCTCGCAAGAAATTTTCTTCTGCCCAGAGCTGTGCCTGCTCCCAAGGACTGCTGCTCCTTTTTCTGCCATGAGCTGCTCCTAAAGGCTTCCTAACCTTGTGCCTGGCTTCCAAGGGCTTCCACTCTCTCCTCAAATAAGCCTCGAAAGGTACTTTCCCTGCTGTGATTCAGATTTACCAGTCTTTAACAAGGCTCTGCAAATACCAGTTCAAGCTTTTTCAAAGACACAGAAAACTCTCCCCTGAATTCCCAAGGTGCCACCAATCTGCCTCTCCTATAAACTCATGGGGAGCGCATTTTCAATTCCTTCATTCTGATTCAGCTCTCTCTGTACAGGGTGTAGGCCTAGATTGTCCTACAAGCTTTATTACCCTCAGTGAATTAATCCCCTCCAAAGGTGTGAAAAAGTTCCCATCAGCCTGTCTGCTTGCCCTCCTTTGGATGCAGAAAAAACTGAAGGACCCTTCACCCCTACTGCAAAATGTAACAAGTTCAGCACTTACTGGAATGCTCTACTACAACAAGCAGACTGACAGTTCACCTTAGAAAGAATAAAACTGATTGTGTTTTAAATGCACTTTACCAGGATTTTTTCTCTCCCCTTGTTTCTCATCAAAACCCACTTCAAGGTAGGAGTGGGGAGTTCAAACATATGGGTCCAAGCCACTCTATACCACATCTAGCTCTTCACTGATTCTCCTCAAATCCTTTGATCCCTTCTTAGCAGCTGATACAAAAATCTGTACACCATCTCTACCCTACTGCCTTAATGACCTCAGAATGTGATCATAATAAGGCAACATGATACACTTGTGGTTTGACCATGTCTAATGTAGCTGTAAAGTTGACAATCACATTGCTTCCTTTATCATCCTCATGATATAAATTGTCTAAGGGGAATTAATGCATCTCAAAATCCATACTGGCCCTCCCTCCTATGATAACCCAATAACTGAAGTGACACAGTCCTAGAAAAGGCAAGTTCAAGACAGGTCTAAGAATGGCTTTTTGAGTAAGGGCTTCACTATGAAAAGTCTGAAAAGATTCTTACCTCCAAAAAGGAATGCACTAACTATTAGTCACATCCTTTCTAGAAAGTCCTCTCCCATTGCTTTCACTAGCAGAATTATAGGGATCTAAAGCACAGCAAGTAGGTTTCACCAACTTTGAAACATCACTCAGCTGCTGGTACTAACTAAAGAAAATCTGGTTCCAACTGCTATTACCCTCTGCTCCAACATCCAACCCTTCTTGTCTATTCTCTCTCCATCCGCTATTCTACGTCTTAATACCAATAAGATCCCATGCCTTAGATAACAGATCCGGTTCAATCACCATCACCAAGCATTCCTTCTGTTCCTCAATTGATCTTGTGCCTCTCCATTATTCTTACCTATTACTACACTGTGGGTTAAAAAAAAAAACTATACAAAGCTTGTTTTCTGCATAATTCTGTCAAACCCTGACCAATTTCAATAAAATTTGGTATATATCATCCTGAATAAATTTGCAATAAGCCTACACTCACGGCCACCACCTCACCTAAAAGAAATCACTTCACTACCTGGTTTTTCAACTGCTGCAATGTTTTCTTCAGTGCATACTGATCAGGCCACGCCCTGCTGTTTCATAACTGGTGATCAGTTGAGCCCATTCCTTGCAATTTCTTCAAATCAAATTCTCTGTTTATCCTCTTCCACCTTTTTTCTGGGAACTTGCACTAGTCACTAAGAACCCTAACCCTTCTCCAGATACAAATTTTTAATAAGGAACAGATCAAATCCCATCCCCTTTTCTGTTCCCTTATCCTCCTGACTGAAAACCATGGTAATTGTTTATGTTTAAAGTAAAATGGCATCTAACATAAGAACGTATTTGTTGCCATACTGGGACAGTCCAAAGGTCCATCAAGCCCAGTATCCTGTTTCCAACAGTGGCCAATTCAGGTCACAAGTATCTGTCAAGATCCCAAAAAGTAAAACTGCATGTATCATGATGATAATCGCTAGGTGGTGGTGATGTCATTTATTGGGCAGGACTAGGATGGGCCCGAAATTAGGATGTCTTTCAGCAATAATGGAATGGGAAGAAATGTCCAGGGCAAAAAAGAAGTATGTTTTTATTTAGACCTGTTTCAATCAGCTCTAAGTTACAAAAAGGTGCTCTGACTAATCAGCTGACAGGATTAAGGTTTTACCCCTCCATAATCCCTCAGTTGATGCTGTTCCTCTCCTACTACCCCCTTAATGAAAGGGGATACCAGGCGCTATACAGCATCAGGTATTATGGCAAGAACCTCCCAGAAGTTGCCTAGTGTTCAATGCAATGGACTGTGAACAAGGGGATCCAGGTCCAAATCCCACTCTAGTACATTTGTGGTGGAAATTGTGAGCCTCCAAAACCACCACATTACCTACTGTACCTAAATATAGCTATCTAATCAACTAATTATTTCTTTTTATCTATTTCTCTTTAACTATTCAAAAATATCACCATGTATCAATCTTCATTGCTATCTATTAGACACCATAGTCATACTTTCAAACATTAAAATCCTATAAACACCCCCTCAAGTCTCCTTAGACATCAATCTTCTGAACTTAATGATACAAAATGCCCCACACTACATGTAGTCCACAATAGTTCAATTGTAATACAACCCAACTGGTTGTTCCACCTGTTCCAAGGTGTATTATACAATATCCATTTTGCCAAATTCAAAATAATGAAAAATTACAAATTGTTCTGCTGTAATCTTGTTCTCAAAAAACCAGTATGGCAAGAAATAATTAGTTGATTAGATAGGTATACAATACAGTGTGACTAATTGAAAGTGAATTGTAACCCTTGTAGTGACATAAGAGTACCTAAATATAGGAGACATCTGCAGGGTGGAAGGCAATTGTAATGGTGTATGCTTATGTACAGTATGTTTTACTCTGTTCCTGAAGGGCTCACAATACAAAATAAAGAAGTTATGATGGGAACTGTAGCTGAGTGACATTGTTTAAAGACTATTGCACTGACTACTAGGCTTCCCCTCTGATCTACAGGGACGTCTGTGTGGTCATTTCTCTCAAAATGAAGCCAGACAGGCATTCTTGTGCCTAGTTTTATGACATTTATAAGTTGGATGTGTCGATTTGGAAAACGGCACTTCTTTTTAGATGTTTTCTGTGGAAAAACATTCATTTTTGAGCCATTTTGGAAAGGGAAAACCAGACGTTTTTACTTTACCTGTTTGAAAATTCTATTCTATATTGATACTTCTATACTGCCTTTAACAATGTCTTCAAAGCAGTTTACAATCAAGAGGATATCCAAATTGGACTTGAATAACATTTTTTTAAACCCAGGCGAATAAAACGTTCACCGACACTCACTGTAGACTGGACACCTGCCCCAGCTACTGATTAAAATCCACTCCCGAACGCTTCATAGTCAATCTCACATCACACCTAAACCACATGCTCCAAGAAGGTCTCTTCTCTAAGGAAAACGGCAATATCCTATTCACCCCAATACCAAAAGACACCAAGAAGAAAACAAACGAAATCTCAAACTACTGCCCAGTAGCATCTATCCCATTGGTAGTTAAACTGATGGAAAGTATGGTAACCAAACAATTCTCAATACTACATGAGTCACAATCAGGATTGTGCCCCCACCACAGAACTGAAACAGTATTAATCACTCTCCTAGCCAAAATCAAGCAGGAAATAGCAACAGGAAAAAGCATACTCCTTTTCCAATTCGACATGTCTAGTGCATTCGACATGGTGGACCACAATATATTGCTAGGACTTCTTGATTAATTCGGGATCAGCGGAAACATAATTAAGTGGATCAAAGGTTTCCTAACCACCAGAACATATCAAGTGAAATCAAATACAAACATATCTTCACCGTGGAAACCTGACTGCGGAGTACCTTAAGGATCACCATTATCACCGATCCTCTTCAACTTAATGATGACGCCACTAGCCAAATCCTTAGCCAACAAAGGCCTCAACCCTTTCATCTATGCTAACGAAGTCACAATATACATTACTTACACACACGATCCGACAGAAATAACCAACGAAATCAATCTAAGTTTGAACATCATGAACTCATGGGCAAGCGCATTTTAATTAAAACTCAATACGGAAAAAACACACTGCCTCATCCTCTCATCCCAATACAACGTGAATAAACCCACAAATATAATCACCCCAGACCACACCCTCCTTCTCTCAGATAGCCTGAAAATCCTCAGCGTGACAATAGACCGAAACCTCACCCTAGAGACCCAAGTAAAAACTACAACAATGAAAATGTTCCATTCAATGTGGAAACTTAATCGTCTGAAAACATTCTTCCTGCGAGAAACATTCCGCAACCTGATACGATGAATGGTACTAAGCCACATAGACTACTGCAATGGCATTTATGCAGGATGCAAAGAACAACTTATAAAGAAACTACAGACCGCCCAAAACACGGCAGCCAGGCTAATATTTGGAAAAACGCATTTCAAAAGTGCCAAACCCCTCCGAGAAAAATTGCATTGGCTCCTAATCAAAGAACGTATCGCCTTCAAAATCTGCACCATGGTCCACAAAATCATCTACAGTGAAGCCCCAGGATATATGACAGAGCTCATAGACCTGCCAACCAGAAACACAATCAGATCAACAAAAACATACCTAAATCTTCACTACCCAAGCTGCAAAGGACTCAAATACAAATCAACTTATGCAAGAAGCTTCTCATAGGCGCCTGGTATAAGAGGCTTGGAAAGGCTAAGCCTCCCCCTGCTGCAGCAGAATGAATCAGCTGTGGAGTCCAGCTGCTCTGAGGGGATTAAATTGTTGATTTACCTCCATCCTCACAGCAGGAGCTGCAGTGAAAGCCCTCTAGCAGTTGTAGAAATTGGTTTATTGTTTGTTTACCTTACTGCTGGGAAAGCAGGGGGTGTTGGCTGGAGGTGTCCTGGATTGCCAGGGAGATATTTAAGGAGGATGACTTCCTGACCTGCACTGAGGACAGATAGCAGCAGAACGGATACTGGGCCAGCATGATCAGAAAAAGTCACCAGACAACAAAGGTAGAAAAGATCATTTTATTTTCATTATAGTGTTTGGAATATGTCCACTTTGAGAATCAGGTGCTCAACATTAAAAGTTTATATTTATTTATTTATTTACTTATTTATGGCGTTTTATCCCACATTGCACATGAATTAGAGTGTTTTGTGGCTCTACATGAGAATTGTGATGATATGATCCCTTGTTTCATATTGTTGACAGTCTGCATTTTCCGTATGGGTGGTATATTGGTGTATTAGGTCTGCCCAGTGTAATATTTATGGTACAGTAAGGTTCTGAGTGTGTTTTTGGACAAAGTTGTGCATAGTGTTTTGCAGTTGAGCGACTGTGGTTAGAATATGCTTTGAGCAACCACTTTATTCTTTGACATATGATTCATATCGAATATCTAAATTTAATAAAAGGTATTAATTGTGACTTTTATTTTTATTCATTTATTTTTTCTGCGTGTTATCAGACAATTATGGATTTAAGCTCCACCCCTGGTTGGGCCACCGACCACCTATGAAGCTTCTCCTACATAAGCACACAACTGTGGAATGCTTCCAAAAGCCGTGAAAACAACATACGACCATCTAAACTTCAGGAAATCACTAAAAACCTACCTATTCAAAAAAGCATACCTTACTGACATAACCTAAAAGCCTGAACCCTGCTATACAAATAACTAAAGCTAGTAATGGACTCGACGCAACTCCTCCTCTCTACGATTACCAAATGTGTCTGTAACACATGTATCTTATTCTACCATAATACCACTTTGTATTTGTTCTTTACCGGTTTGGCATACGCCTATGGTATTATGTAAGCCACACTGAGCCTGCAAATAGGTGGGAAAATGTGAGATACAAATGTAGCAAATAAATAAATAAATAGGTTAAAACAGATGTGATTTTAAAACTTTCCAGAATAAACTATAATTAGCAATAGTCCGTAAAGAGACTGGAATAGAATTCCAAACCTTAGGAGCCTGGAAAGAGAAAGAATGTTCCCAAACTGATTTCATCTTCAAATTCCTTATGTTAGGTATATCTAGTGTTAGATTTTTTTGAACTCCTGAATTGTCCTCTAACACCCAAAGGTGGTAACAATTGGCCCAGCATAATCAAATTCATCCCACAAACACTTTTATGAACTAAATATGCAATTTTAAATTTAATACGTGCTTCTATTTTTAACCAATGTAATTGCTGAAGTAAAGGACTTGACTTATTATACTTTCCCAAGCAAGCAGCCATATTCTGCAAAAGCTGCAAACGGCTCAACTGCTGTGAATTGCAGTAGTCAAGTAGAGGAATCAAAATTGCTTGAGCAAGTGTTCTATAACTAAATGAACTCAATGATCTTATGACTTGTAGCTTATATAAATGGAAAATGAATTTCCTTGCTAAAACATTGATCTGAAGTTTATAGGTAAAATTAGAATCTAGCATTATTCCTAACACTCTAGAACTAGATTCAAACTTTAAAGAAATTCCTGAGGAAAGAGTAATTGTTTCAGAGCTAATCTTCTCTTGATCACCGAACCATACTAGTTTAGTCATTTGGGTTTTAAGTTTTTAAGAATTTGCAAATGACAATTCTTTAATCAGTGCTATATAATATTTTATCAACAAAAAAGTCTTATCCAGTGATTTTTGCAGTGGACAAAGAACAAAAATGTCATCCACATAGGATAAGGAAAAATGTCTAAGGATTGCAAATATCCTCCCAGGTGACTCATACAGACATTGAAAAGCAGAGGCTAAGATGGACTCTTTTATTTTTATTTTGGATGTAATGAGCAAAATGTCCTAATTCTGACTTGGACATTTCTTTTGAAAATGCCCCTCCAAGGTTATAGAATTACGACTAAGTGCAGTTATGCACATAATTGCAAATTAGCACCAATTAACTCAATTATAACTGACTATACATAGTGCCAATTAGCATCTCATTTATCAAATAAGTTGCAGGCATAACTGAGTCTATTCTATAACTTCTGCATGCAACTTTGCACACTAAGGGGAAAATACTATAAACGATGCTCAAAATGTGGCGCTGAAAAAAATTGGCAATGCCCGATATTCTATAATGGGTGTTCTGGGATTGGTGCCCTTTATAGAATAACGCATAGTGATGGAATTCATACTCAACACTCAACTTTGGGTGTGAGGAGTTATGGCAACTGAAGCCAGGTGTAAATCCTGGCACACAAGTTGGGCACAGATCCCCCAAATTCTATAACACTGCACACATTTTAAGAGAACACCCCTGGCCTGCTCATACCCCTCCCATGACAACGCCCACTTTGCAGATCTGTGCTATTCTATAAATGGGCACATAAGTGTGTTTTCATGCAGATCTGCCATTACTGTTCCTTTCAGCATCTGGCAGCTGTTAGAATGCTTTTTTTGCACCAAACATTTGGCACAAAAGTAGAGTCTAACATTCAGCACCATATATAGAATTTCCCCCTAAGTGCAAAAATGTATGTGCAAGATTATAGAATTAAGGGGATAGTGCACACTCATTTCTGATAGATGCACATGTGGGAACCATGACACGTTCTTTTTATCAGGATACAGCACCCACTACATGAAAATAGTGTGCACTCTTTAAGGAGAGTGTGTACAATTCCTCTAATTCTATAATCCTGTGTGCACATTTTTGCGCTTAGGAGTAAATTCAATAAGTGGCAACTAAAAATTAGTAACTAAAATTTTATGCACTGAGTGCTATTCTATAAAGGGTATGTGACCTTTATAGAATAGTGATTAGAGTATAAACCATGCCTAACTTTAGGTGCTGGTAATAATGCCTGCTAAAAGCAGGTGTAAATGCCAGCACCTAAATTTGGCACAGTTTGGCTGAATTCTATATTTATGTGCATAAAACTTTGGAATGCCTCCCCTGAATGCCTTTGAAACTCCCTTAGCCTTGTCCTCCAAAATGTATACATTTTAGGATTTAAAAATGGAACTTTATAGAATTTGATCTGCGTATAAATCCTAATTAAGGCCAATTAACAAAATAATTGGTTGTTAGCAGCCAATTATTGGTGCTTATTGGCTTGCTAAGCAATTAAGTTGTGTATGCAAATCAGCTACACATGCAGATTTGCGTCTGTAACTTTAGTAGCTGTTTATAGAATCTGGGAGTTATGTACAAAACCATGTGTAGGTTATAGAATACTGACAGTTATGTGTGTAACTTAATTGTTGAATTAGACTCTAGTTAACACTAACAACCAACAATTTGTGATAATTGGAGTTAATTGGTGCTAATTGGCACTAATTAGCAGTTATGCACATAACTGCTCTTAGGGGCAGATACATTAAAGTCCCCGGAAACAACACTGAGCGTTGAGATACTTGGTAACATTTACTGAGTTGGAAATAGCAAGAACTTCCCAAAGGGAATCACATGCAAAAGAGCTGCACAGACTTGCAAGCAAGCAGCTGGATACAGAAAGTGCCCAGCGCATGCATAGGGCAGCCAGCCACTAAGTGTGACGTGTGGCTGCTGTGCACAGCCCAGAACAGCTTATACATGTGTGTGTAGCTTTTTTTTTTTCTCTTGTGATCAGTGCACAGCTGTGGCAGGCAGGAAGCTGCTTTTTGGTGGCAGGGGCTATGGACACAGCTTTTCCCATCTTTCCTGAGTGTGCTATAGGCCCAGCTTTTGCTCATCTTTCCTGAGTATTCTATGGGCCCATTTTGCCCATCTTTCTTATTAAACTGCCTGCAACAGGAAGAGAGCAGAGGAAGGTAGACACAAGCAAGAAGGGAGAGGATAGTGCCAGTGCTTTGATTTTACAGACCGCAGTGCAAATACCCATAACCCTCACCTTGTGCCCCAGTCCCAATTTGATCTGCCTGTGCTCAGTGCTGCTCCTGCTGCTCTCTCCCTGCCCATACAGGTGACTTCTTGCCCTTTAGGAGGGGCCCTCTTCTTGCCCGCAGAGCTCAGGGAGGGAGCCCTGGTCAGTGACTTTATGCTGAGACCTGCCTGCAGAACTCCGACTGCTTCTTCCATTACCTGGTTATCTGATCACAGCCACTTCCCTCGGCAGCACACAACCACTTCCCTCATCAGAGACTGGAAATACACAGCAGACTGCTCCACCAAGAAGCTACCATGATTCTATGACAGCTCCAGACCTCATGTTAAAATTTCCACGTAAATAGTAGGGGCCGCTTCTGTGTATCGCTCAGAAAATGGCTGTTCATCGCTTGGAATGTCTATTAATATACTAATCGGCTTATTAAAATATCTTTGCATACAATTCCCGTTGGCTGCTACCGTGACCGAAAAAGAGCCCACAAAACCCCATTGTGCATGTCTTGCTGAATTCTGTGCCTGTTAAACTAGCTAGAATCAGTCAAAAATGCATGTTGCTGGCCCCAGGGGCAGCTCGAGACAAGGATAAGATGCCATCTGACCCCGCCCCTGCGCCCACCCTGTGCCTACACCCACACCTACACCTGTGCCTGATTTAGTATCTCCCCCCTTCCCCGTGTTTACCTTATTTTTTTTCAAAAGGCGGCAGCGATTCACATAGGCTACCTTGTCGTTGGCACCAGCCCCTTCACTACTGCATCCTGCCTCTGAGGAAACAGGAAGTTATGTCAAGAAGCGGGCCTCGGTGGGAGAAGAGGCTGGTGCCGGTGGCAGGGCAGCCTATGGGAATCGCTGCCGCTGCTGCCTTTTGGAAAAGAAACAAATAAGGTAAAGCGTTGAGGAGGGAGAGGAGAGTGCTGCTCCTGGAGCTGCCGCCTCAGGTGGCCTAATAGTAGTGCCACCACTAGCTGACATGATAAGTTTTATGCATCTCCCCCTTTGTTGTTATTCTATAAACTTAGCACTCAAAATCTATTGCATGTAACTGCAAGGGAGTGTGCATGTGGGAGGGGCATGGGCTGGGACGTGCCAAACATTTATACGTTAAGCTTCCAGAATCATGTCAGTTACACGTGTAACTGCAACATTTAGTCATGTACATTTACCCCAGTCATTGATATGGTGTAAGGAGCTGCATAAATGGTAACATATGCTAGTATTCTATAGTGGCAATTATACATGTAATTGCCAATGTCAAATTCATGCTTAGCATGCTGCATGACCTTTAGACCTGTATAGAATTTACCCCTTATTGTGCTCTTATTGCTGGACATTTGTTTCAAGTGACAGCCCTTTTCTAATAAGACCTATTGACAGAACACAAAATCTATATACCTATACAGAAGAAACTATTACATCTTTTTAATTATACCTCTGGGTTTATTTTTTTACTTCTAAACTTACATAATCAGGAAAAGCTTTTCTGGTTTGGCACATTTTTCTAACCATTGAATATGACTGCTATAATTACATGACTCATTTTGCATTGGGTTTTTAAAGTATCAACACACAGCCAATATGTCATGGGTGTACAAATGAGTTTTCTCAAATGTCAATTTCACTGAGCGGAGGGATTGCTGTTCAGAGCCTGCCTCTAAAGCATCTCAAGAACAGTATCACGGTTTCACTGACTTCTGGACTCTTTTTCATAGGAACTCTGCTATTAAAATGACCTCTAAAGCCACCAAGACATAATTCACAGACAGAGCCCTGCCTATGCTGTACTAATTGTCCTTCCATAATCTTCAGTTTAACATTAACATCTTATACAAGTTATCTGAATTTCTTAAACTGTTCTACATGACACAATAGTACAGACACTACAACAATACACAAAATTTAAGATGTTTTCATGCAACCTTTTCGTAGCACACCCTGAAGCAATAGTCTAGAAATATCATTCAGTTGAGGAAAGGAAAACTATTATTAAGGTACATACATTTTAATAGTTTTATGTCAATTCAAGATACACAGTAATTAAAAATGTTCGATGCAGTTTTATCATTGCAAACCGTGTGGCAGTAAAATAGAAAAACTATTCAGCGCAGAAAGGAAAACTAGTACTATGGTACTGTAAATTCTACTAGCTTTACGTCTGACAGCACTTTGTATCGGATTATCAATGTGATCTCCTTCAAAAATACAATATCCAATCTATTATTTTGATCGTACCAATTTTCCATCAGGACAAGAGCAACAGAACATATGCAGTTGGGTACGAGGAACCTTTAGTTGAGGTAAGAAACCTGTTTGGGTTCTTTTACATCTCGTGGGGATGGATTTTTAATTCACCTGATTAGTTTCACCGATTCCCCAAATCTACCTGCAGTTATAAATAAAGCCCAAAGAATCCTCTCCAGTCCTGCCTCCTGCATAGCTTCAGCTTCCCTCGCCACGAGTGTCGACTTTCTTAACAGCATGTAAAACTTTATGCAAAAAGCAAAACATAGAAGATGCACTTAAATACAGTTAATATAGAGTTTGTTCTATGTCTGGGCTCCACGAACCCTTCAATTAATAAATGGAAATCATAAACAAACTTGTAGCATGTTGCAACTCATTGGAAAAGAAAATCTAACAGCACACACAGAGCAGAAGTATTTGCATCTGGCAATTAACTAGTAATACACTGATGTTGCAACGTGCATCCTGTAGAAATAAAAGATCCTCACCGAGAGTGGGCACGTCGGGGACAAGCATGAGGGGTCCGATCTGGCGGCTCTGGAACGCTGATCGCACTTCATGGCAGCTGGGAGACTTGCTTGCAGATACCGAGGTGCATGTCACCACCGCCAGCCAGCACAGCGGCAGCCACCAGAGCCGGGACGGGCAGGCAGCGCAGTTTCTTCCACCGGCCATGACCCCCCACCCCTCCCCTGTGCCTAGCGCCGCAAAACACCGGGCCGAGAAACGGCACCGCGCGGCCACTCCTCGGTCAACTTCCCCTCCAACCTCTCCCGCAGCGACTGCTTCCAAAGCCCGGGCTAGGAACTCGCTTCTTCTCCTGGGTGTCCTCCAGAGCCCTACTTCAGCGTCCCGGAAGCCCTGCAGCTCTGTGGAGCCCCCGCCGCGCGTCCAGTGCAGGTAAATTCGTATTGCCGGGTCGCCGTGTCCTGGAGCTCCGCCGCCCCCCGCACTACAGTGTCCTACAGCTCCACCGCCTGTCGGGGAAGCGCCGCGCGCGACCCGGGAACTCCAGTCGCCTGCTGTTCCTGCCTCTCCACCTACCCGCCCCAACCTGCGTCCGGCCCCTCGCGCTCCTCAGGGTCGCGAGCTGCGGCCGCTCCGCTTATTGGCTCGGAATAAACCCAGCTAGAGGCTGCGGGATAGCACTACCCGGGCGAGGGTGAAGCGACCGCCACACTGGAAGGAAAAAAAAAAAGATCCCGTTAACAGTCAGAAAAAGAGGGGTTCATCCTCCGGTATACTTTGGAGAAACGGGGTATTTAGCCTGCTCCGATGTCAAGATAGGGCACCTTTTTTACCCCGTGTGTAGTATTGAAATGGAGCATTTATGCACATGTGCTCTAAGGATACGGCGCATTTACCTTCCATGTGGCCTGGAGAACAGGATATTTACCCTCAGTATTAGGACTCAAAGCGGCAGAGACATTGCCCAGAAGCTGTCAGTCAATGCTGCTCAATAAGTAGAAAGAACAATATTCTAAACATTTTACTAAGCCATACATTTCTAATTGAACTGTTTTAGGGGTAGTTTAATTGTAAACTTGTAGTTCTTTAAATAAGGCTTTTAGAGTCCGGGATATTTTGTTTTATTTATGTCCAAAGCGAACAGTACTGAGATTCATACACTTTGTAACCTTTTTCACAACAGCAATTTTAAAGTCTTTTAAATGCAAATACCAGATGCACTATGCTGTTAAGGGAGATCGAAGAAAGTGATTTCAGAATATTTTCAATTGTCCATAGGTAGCAATTAGAGACACTAAACACCCTGTAAGATTCCTGCTTATCAGACAAACCTACAGAGGTACAGTCTTTCTTAAAAATGAAAAAATATTGAAAACAAGAATTAGGATTAATGAAAGGATGGGGTTATAGAAGTACATTTACTTACAATATGTAGGAAAGAGAGTTATTTGCGCATGGTAAGAATGAGTCCCAGTGAATTCTCCAGCTTTTAACACAATAGAAAGCTTACAGCCCATCAACCACAAATGGAAATGAATCCTATGCTTGATATGCATTCACCCAAATAGCCATCTGAGAAGGCCAACAAACAAAATAAACCATGCTATTCAAAATTTGAGCAAAAGAACAACCAGAGATAAATATGGCAGGAATACATCAATAGCCTCATTACATATTTTCCTTGTCTGCTTCCTCCTCCTGTTTCCTAGAAATGTTCTGGAATTAGAAATGGTTTATTGCTCCATTTTCCATCAGTAAAAAAAAATATGTTATAAAAGACAATTTACCCTTCTTTTTTTCTACCAGGTTGTTAATTTTGGAATTTCTTCCTATCTAATGTTTTGGAAATTGTTAAAAACTTTTTTTTTTTAATATTTAAAATAAATTCTTACTATTAATTACTTTTTTGTTGTTTCAACAAGGATCATCTTTCCCCTTGCATTTTTTTCTGATCCACCCTTAGGAGTGAATTCTATATATATGATGCCAAGAAAAAATCGGCACCAAAAACCCACTAATCTATAAACTGTACTTATAGTCAGGTACAGTTTACAGAATAGTGTATATGCCCAGGAATCATGTTTAGCTTTAAGCATGGCTATTAGCACAATGTGCATAAATGCTAGGAATGCCCCCATTCAACCCATAGCCCTCTCATTTCTGTGCCTCTTATTTTTACTAATGTAAAATTTAGGTGCAGATCTCGTGCCTAAATTTACATGCATAAATTCCAATTAGATCTAATTAGTGCCAATAATTGTTTGTTAAAAAGCCAATTGGTGCTAATTAGCTCATTATTTAATTAAATTGGCATGCACAATTTTTGGTGACTTTTATAGAATTATAGGGGGTAAACCTTTTGGTAGGATGTGGAATATAAATCCCTATATTCAATTATTATAATATGATGTAAATAATGCAGGGATATCACTAGTTATTAGGATGTGCAGTCATTTGGAAAACACTGCAAATGATCCAAAAAGTGACCAAAGCAATCCCCTAAAAAATTAAAACCATAAAACCAAAGGTTATTAACAGCCTCTCTAAAAAAAAGACCCATATATGGCAGCTTCACCCCACTCATACAGCCACAGAGAGAGATACAGGAAAACAGCCAGACAACACAGTGCAGGAAGAGGCAGAGAAAGATCAGATGAGAATAGAAGAAATGATTCTAAGGACTGAAGGAGGTTAAGAGAGAGATGACAGGAACACCAACCACAAGCAATTCTCCTCCAACAAGCAACTCCCAAGCTTCAGGTCATTAAAAAAAATGCATGTTTGTGGAGGTTTGTGCATGTTTTACAACAGGTGTAAATGCTGGCATTTAATTGTGATGACTTACACATGTATGACCCTTAAAAATATATGTAATCCGTGTATAATGGAAAGGAATACACTGAACATGCCTTCTCTGTAAATGTCTAAAATCCTGCATCGCATCATCTGTATCTATCTATTTATCTATCTATAATTACTGTCTTTTCTAACATTTTTACTTAGTTGTATTGGATGATTTACACACATCAATCTGGTATTTATATGTGTAAGTTGTGCCTAAGCCTTCTAAAATTTACTCCAATAATGTTTAGAGACAGTGAAAAAAATCAGAATGCAGAAATGTTATTTGCTATTAAAAGGAGTAATATGCAGAAGGCACCAGCACCATTATCATGAATGCCAAGGTAATAATCCAGATACTGAAAAGAGCTAATACTGAAAAGAGTATTAGGCAAAATAAGGGGTGGTGATGAAGTAAATTGGATGTGAAGGAGTGAATTAATTTGGATTTCTAAAATTAACACCTTTAAAGTGCACAGAATGAATGGAGATGTATTCTTGTAAAACTGCATTAGAAAATACATTTTTATAATACATCAACTATTGTTTCAAATGCATAAAATCTCTAGATGATGTAAATTACCTTGAGATGTTTTGGGTTTTTGAAAGCTAGCTTCAGATCCTTTTATGCTGAGGTTTTTGATTATAAACTCTATTAGGGTAATTTTACAAAACATTTTCCACATGTAAAAACATGTTTTCTAGCAGGAAACAGCTAAAGATGTGCAATCAAATATGTGCATGCAAATTGAGCACTGAGAAGACTACCCATAGGCATTCCCTGGGTGTACTTTGGGAGGAGTTGCAATGTATGCGCATATTTTATAAAATATGTGTGTGAGTACCTGAACACATTTATTCCTTCTTCAAAGCAGATGCAAACTTGTATGAGAGAATTTGTGTACTATGGCCCAGATTGTATATTTGTCACTGAAAAAATTGATGTGGATGGAAAACATGACATGTATTCTATAAACGGCACCTAAAATTTAGGCGCAGCCGTTTACACGAATGAGAAGCTGGTGTAAATTCCATATCTAACGTTAGGCACAGAACGGGTTATTCTATAACACTGCGTAAATTTCAGGAATGCCCACAACCCGCCCATGCTTCTCCCATGGCCATGCCCACTTTTGAGATCTGTGTAGTAGAATTTATGCAGACTACTTTATAGACTACATTTAGCGAGTAGTGAGTATATATTCTAATTAGTGCCAATTAGTGCCAATAATTGCTTATTAATATCCCATTTTCAGCACTGATTAGCTTGTTAACCAACTGAGTTGTGCATGCAAATTAGAATACACCCAGATTTGCATAGGCAACTCTAGTCGCACTATATAGAATTTGCAGGTATGAGGGCAGTTCTATAAAGGGGCACCCAGAGGGCGCCTGTGTAGAACATATTATATAAAGGAGGGTAGGCACCTATTTTTCTTTATAGGATACTGGTATAACAGGGTATATATGCACATATGGGGTTAGACAGTAATACATACTCCAGCCATTGAACTGGTATAAAAGCTCACATCTAGATTCCAGAGATACATACATAACTTACAGTATTCTATAGTTCACGTATGTAACTATGAGCCCTGCCAATGTGCATGTCCACCTTCAAACTACACACTATTGAACACAGGTGCATAGTTATAGAATAGTGTGTAGCCTGTTTATTGGCATTTTTACATGTAGGTACACACAAACGTGTGTACATGCCAGTATTCTGGTCATTTACATGCATATGTGGTATCTAAATGTTGGTGCCCATTTCATAGAATTACCTCCTATTAGGACTGATTTTGAAAGCCTATTTTATAAAGGTACATAGACACCTATCTAGAGTTTATAAAATAGGCATAACATATGCACTTTTTGGGACATTTCACATAGGTGAGCTGTTATGTAATCTCCTCCCCACCCCCCACCCCCAAAAACAAATATTGCAGGGGTTATTCACTTCTGCAGCTGTAGTATTTACTGTGGCTAGCCTAGTCAGACCATCAGCTTTAACATTGAGAAATATGTCAATATCTGCTCTTATTGGCATCTCCTATTAAATATGAGTGTTATCTCCTACAAACGGGAAGAATGGAAAACGAACAAAAGAAATACAGCTGTTCAATTCGCTGTTGACATATCCAGGGTAACACACTTAAACCATAAGAAGTGACTTTTCATACTGGTTAACCATTTACACATGGTAGCTTATTAGATGTAAAGTTTTTAAAATTTTCTGGCTCAAAATTTTAGGACTATAATCATCTAATTTAAGAGGTTGTTTTCTATTTAACACAGAGGGCCATATTCGAACGGGGTCGGCCATCTATAAGGGCAGCCATCTGTAACGCCGGCCCTGTCAAGCGGCGTACCCGACCGTATTATCGAAACAAGATGGCCGGCCATCTTTTGTTTTGATAATACGATCGGGGCCGGCCAAATCTCAACATTTGGCCTGCCCTAAGAGATCGCCGGCGTTAGAGATGGCCACCATTGGTTTTCGCCGATAATGGAAACTAATGGCGGCCGTCTCAAACCCGGCCAAATCCAAGGTATTTGGTCATGGGAGGAGCCAGCATTTTTAGTGCACTGGTCCCCCTGACATGCCAGGACACCAACCGGGCACCCTAGGGGGCACTGCAGTACTGCAGTGGACTTCACAAATTGATCCCAGGTACATAGCTCCCTTACCTTGTGTGCTGAGCCCCCCAAATCCCCCCCAAAACCCACTACCCACAACTGTACACCACTACCATAGCCCTTAGGGATGAAGGGGGGCACCTACATGTGAGTACAGTAGGTTTTGGGGGGGGGTTGGAGGGCTCCCATTTACCACCACAAGTGTAACAGATGGGGGGGGATGGGCCTGGGTCTGCCTGCCTGAAGTGCACTGCACCCATTAAAACTGCTCCAGGGACCTGCATACTGCTATCATGGAGCTGGGTATGACATTTGAGGCTTGCATAGAGAATGGCAAAAAATATTTTTTAATAATTATTTTTTGGGTGGGAGGGGGTTGGTGACCACTGGGGGAGTAAGGGGAGGTGATCCCCCATTCCCTCCGGTGGTCATCTGGTTAGTTGGGGCACCTTTTTGAGGCTTGGTCGTGAACAAAAAGGGACCAAGTAAAGTCGGCCAAATGCTCGTCAGGGCTGGCTTTCTTTTTTCCATTATTAGCCAAAGCCGGCCATGTGTTAAGCACGCCCCTGTCCCGCCTTCGGTACACTACCGACACGCCCCCTTGAACTTTCGCCGGCTCTGTGACGGAAAGCAGTTGGAGCCGGCCAAAATCGGCTTTCGATTATACCGATTTGGCCGGTTTTAGGAGAAGGCCGTCCATCTCCCGATTTCTGTCGGAAGATGGCCGGCCTCGTTCGAAAATAAGCAGGACAGTGTAATAATATGATTATGTACAAGCACACAAAATAAAATATAGAAACAGCAACTCTATTAGGCCGAAATACCTATTGTGCTGATCAATTTTTACCAGATGTGTATCAAAATATGCCAAATAAATAACTAAAAAAATAACAATATTAAATAAATAATATTACAACCAAATTGATTTTCTCTAGTAACACTGGGGTGTATTTACTAAAGGGTTAAGCCCTTAATGTGTGCTAAGAGGTTACCGCATGATTGTATTAAGGTATTCTGTGGTAATATATCTGTTAGCTTGTGGTAACCCATGTGTTATAGAATTTTGTGGAGAGAAAGTATACCATGAGCAGGGAAACATTAACCTGCTGGCGTGTTCTAGTAACTTGTGCTAACTGGATAACGCTGTTAATATATGATCCTTCATAAGAGATGCTAAGTGATCCCACATTAATCCCTAGCAGGTACTGAGCACTAATGACTACGTTAGTGCACGATCTGCATAAACAATACCCTTAAATATAGCAGTGTTAGATGTGCACTTAATATTATTTTTATTTATTAGGATTTATTTACCGCCTTTTTGAAGGAATTCACTCAAGGTGGTGTACAGTAAAAATAAATCAAACATGAGCAATACACAATTACAGCAGTAAAAATATTTGAATAACAATACAAAGTAAGATTGTATACTACTTTCACAATATGTAATAGAACATTTTAATTAACACTGTAGGGTATAAGCAAAGATAGAACATATAGGTAAGAGAGTAAGAGGAGTTAGAAAGTAAGTTGACTAATTTAAAGAAAGGTGCACATGAGGTCTGAGAGATTGTTAAATATCTCAGCTAGGGTAGGAGTGGATAAACATGTCCTGCTCCAGTATGTGCAGCCCGTGTCACTCCTTGTGTGTGTGAGTGAGACTAACAAGTTGGTCACTTCTTCCATTAAAGGCCGGTTGAAGGGCCAAGCTTTCACCTGCTTCCTGGAGTAGAAATAGTCTTGTTTTAAGTGAGCCTTTCAGGGAGTGCATTCCAGAGTGTGGGGCCTACTCTGGAGAAGGCTCACTTGCAGGTATCACATCTTGTAATGTCTTTTGGAGAGGGTGTGGTTAGTGCTAGTCCTTGAGAGGACCTAATTAGTGTCCTTGGAGGTGTATAGAGGATCATCCTGTTCTTCAGATACTCAGGGCCATTTCCTTTAAGGGCCTTGAAGATCAGACATAGATTTTTAAATGTAGCCCTTTATTATACTGGTAGCCTGTGAAGTTCTTGCAAAAATGATGTGATGTGGTCATGTTGCTTGCAACCTTCTATTAGTCTTGCTGCAGAATTCTGAATCAATTGGAGCTGGTGCTGGCCCTTTGTAGTCAGACCGTTATAGAGTGCATTACAGTAATCCAGTGTTGATGTTATCATGGCATGCACAACTAGGATAAGATTTACCTTCTCGATATAAGGAGAAAGGCAGCAAAGCTATCGCAAATAGTAGAAGCAGCACTTGAAGGTTGCTTGGATTTGGGGAATCAGAGTAAGTGTTGAATATGTGCTAAAATCCATATTTAGGGGAGAAGTCATCAACATGGGCTACTGTTACGTTGAGTTATTTTAGCACAAGGTCCCATTTTATGCAGTGAGACCTTATGCTATAATAACCTGACTTTAACAGTAACCCATGTTGATTACTCCCCTCCCCCTTTTAATGGGGACATTATCAAGCTGTGTTGGGACTTTAAGGTGGGAAGTCATCAACGAGGGTTACAATTAAGATGGGTTATTTTACCACAAGTCATTGAATAAAATAAACCAGTGTCTCATTGCATAAAATGGGACCTGTGTTGAAATAGCATGACATGTGGTAATATAAACCTGTCTTTAAACAGTAGCCAGGAAAACAAAAGGAGTGGGAAATAGACCAGGCTAACCAGAAACAGACGAAGAAACTTCAATTGATGGTAAAACAGTTTAATGATGAAGACTTGACACAGTACCATGTTTCAGCAGTTAGCCTGCTTCAGGAGTCTTTATATAAATTGCGTAAAACAATCAAATAGTCATTAACTATAGGTGTAAAAGATGAAGAAATATTATGGTCTTTAAAAAGACCTTTGTCAAACAAACCATGGATTCTGAGTCATGTGAGCTGTCATTGCGCCAAGTAGCTTACATTGGTAACTTTCCTTAGTCACATTATTTGCCCCTTAATGTGACTTGAAGGGCCATAATGCAGCTTGACCAAATTTACCACAACAATAATTAAGTAACCATGGGTTACATAGGAATGAGATGCAAAACATGCAAATGCATGTTTTGACACTCAGTACTATATAAATACCATAATGCAACTTGCAGTGATACAATCCATATCATGTTATGGCCAAAAAAAAAATGGTAAAATAATCCCAGCTAAAAGCTGGATTTATTTCATCATGCAGGAATATTGAGCTGGCAGAGCAGGCCCCCCAGCATACCAGCCACTCCCTCAAGGCCTTACTTGCCTCCTGTTCACCCCACCCCCAAATGGCTCTAGACCCCCTAAAGTGCCTACCATATTAAACATTGGTAGTCCAGCTTTCTAAGGGTATGGGAAACAGTCATGGATTTGATATACCACCTTTCTATGGTACAACCAAAGTGGTTTACATATTTATTTATTTCAGAACATTTATACCCCGCTTTATACCACTTAAAGCAGCCTCAAAGCAGCTTACAATGAACTGAGAAAATAAGTATAATGACAGTAAAGAGGGCAGAAGAATCAGAGGGAGAAGGGAAGGAAAAATGCACTGAAAGGCTGTGGCCAGATCAGAGGGGATGCAAGTACAATGAAAACAGAAATTGATTAAATAAAAAAAAAGGAAAGGTGAGGAAGTCCAAAATGGGTCATAAATGTGATGGTAGGAAGGACTTCAGATGATATTTGGAAGTTGAGGTGTGGGCTGAACCCCGCATTGCTGCCTGTAGAGAACACACAGTAGATTGAACAGTGGCAACAGGATGAGATGAGAGTGACCTAGCAGTCCAATGCGAAGAAGCAGGCTGCAGAAGAAGTTGAAAGCTGCTCCCCAACCATTTGCTCCAGTTCCACAGACGAAGGATGCAGCTACCAGGCGACGCAGAGCCCCGGGAAGCTTTCATAATTGAGGCTTCATGCACAAGAATGGCAGTGAAAACATCCTCTGGCTTTAAATCTTTTTCTGGTGCCTCTTTAAACTCAGTGCTGGGTATGCGATTAAATTGGACCCCTTGGCTCTGCACTGTTGCCATGCTATGGGCCTGTTCTAGAACCACACAGCCCGCCTCCTGTGCAAGCACCCTGCGCAGGTATATGCAGGTACTTTCTCTGTCCCTAGTGGGCTCACAATCTAAATTTTGTAAAACTGAGTTTCAGTACAAATAGAAAGTCTGTCTAAAAGTGTTTACTTAGATTTTACCCCAATACAGGCATTTTGCTAAAGATGACAAATCCATACTTTCTCAAGAGATTTAATTTTTGCAGCTTGTTCCACTAAGGTGTTATCATAAATAGCATATTTCTCTTGAAAATCTTTAGTTTATACAGGTATGTCATCAAATCTCATATTTATAATACCTTGCAAAGCTTCAATGACTCCCCATATGGAAACCAAGTCACCAGTGAAGGTTTAAGAATCCCAGGCTGAGTTGAATCCATGGCATTCTTCCTAATGGTCATGGAGATTTCTCCTGCAGAAGCCTCCAGAATCTTCGTCGGACCAGGTCCTTTCAGTATGTCCTGTGTAAGAAAGCCCCACCCCAGCTTCAGGATCTCTCCAGGGGCACCAATTGTAGTCAGTGTAATCTCTCTAACAGCCACCAAGATACATGCAACTCCAGCACTACCTTAGTGGCATTATCACTAGCACTTCTGGGTCTAAGCACGGAAGGTGGAAAACATTTCTCTAGGCTAAAGAAGTTTCTATCTCCAAGCCACCTTCATTTGCAGCAGACAGCAAAGTGCTACCCAGTTCGCTGCCTCATATCACAAGTTTCTCCATGGGTTCGGACAGAGGGATCAGGGAAGACTGTGTAGAGCAAGTTCTAATCTTTCCCTTCTGCTTACCCATGTTAGTGAAGCTCACAGAGAACAACTAGGAAGGTATCCTCTTTCATTGGTGGCCATCTTGTCTCCAGTCCAATTATCAATGGGGGGGGGGGGGGGGGTAAATATTCAACCAGCAGCAGTCTGTGTTTTTTTCTTTGGGGGGGGGGGGGTCTTCTGCCAGTGCCATACCTAGATATTCAATGCCAGGTCATGTCCAGGCACTGGCATTGAATATCCAGGTTTATGCTGCTGGCTATCTTTTATGAAGTTAAGAGCGATATTCAGCACTTAACTGCCTAAGTGAAACTGGATAAAGATAGGACTGTGTTTTATGCAATCCAGTTTGTCTGGTTAACTTACCCACCCCCCTGGCTACTAAGCTACACTAGTCTTATTTTTACCATCTACAAATCCATTAGTTGGCATTTTTTAGCTTCCACTTGCACTAATGTTCTTATGTGAAATTATAGGGACATCTGTCTGGCAGCATTCCTAGTAGACAGGTCACACAGACATCCCAATAGTGCAGAGGGGTAGCCTAGTGGTCAATGCAGTGGACTACAAAATGAAAAATTTAAGAAGAAGTAAACATAAGTACTCAGTTCAAATTACCTCTGAGAAGAAAAATGTAAAAAATATATAGCTAAAGGATCGATGAAGATTACATACTGATCCTATATATTGGTTCAAATAATATAGCCTAATGGTTGAAGTATTCATATCTGATAGATCCAACAGTATTACTTTAACTGATTTATAAAATGAATTGTTGAGAAATATACTTATGAGTTGAGCTTGATGCTATTGTTAATCCCTAGAGTGGTCAGCTGGCCAGTTAGGGCACCTTTTTCTGACTTAGTTGTGACTGAAACAGGTCTAGATAAAAATGTGCTTCTTGTTTTGTCCTGGATCTTTTTTTTTTTCTGTTCCATTATTGCTGAAAGACATCCAGATTGTAAGCTATTTAGACGAACTCCACAAAAAATGTCTCAATTCTGCCATTTCAAAAATTGTGATTTAGATATTTTGGTGAGAAAACTGTCCATCTGCTGCTTTGTGCCACTTTTGAGACATTTTTCTCTTTTGAAAATGAGTGTCTTAATTTTAGCCACTAAAATGCTATATTTTGTGGTACGTGATTATCACTGAACACAATTTTTTATACACATTTGCAGCATTTCAGCTGAGCTAAGGTATTGACATTTTATTTTACTTAACTGTGAAAAGTTTATAGAAGGATGGTGCACCACCATAATTAACTTTAAACTTTTTCTGTGGCAAATGTCATTTTTGCTTGATCATAAATCACTTGAAAATACAGTATAAATTTTTTCTAAGCCTCATTATACAGCTTGACATCCTGAAATCATTATAATATACCTTAGTTACTGTTTTCTTCTGTCATCATGTACTAATGAGAGATGATACACAATTGATTTATCAAGGATTTTCTCCTATTATAACTATATAAAGAAAGGTTGTCATAAATCATGTTTTAAGCTTGCATTAAATTATCTTATACCTCAGAATAGTTCTTTAATTACCAAAGTTACAGTCTGATTCTGGTTATGATGTAACATTCTTCAGGGTAAAAGCACGGTCATAATTAGTGTATGTTACATTATTTTTGTATAGGATTACACCATAATCTTTGTTCATGTAGACTGAGTATTAGATATTGGAAAAATAATCTGAATTTCACTCAAAGGGAAATTAGGGATTAATGGGAGCACAACATAAAAGTCAGTAGCAGCAGCTAGTGAATCACTGTGTATATATGATGGGAAGAAAATAAATGCTTCTCCTCAAGTCTTGCTGAATAGGTTCACATGGTGACCCCTGACAAAGCTATAAAATCCATATCAAATCTCAGAAAGGCAATAGTGCAGCTGAAGTATGGAAGGAAGGAAAAAGAAGAATACGTACTTGTCACATATCACCCAAGACAAAAAGGTGCCCCTCGGTAACATATGCACTAAAGCTTGAGATTGTGATATAGTGCAGACATTGCAGATGAAAATAACTCCCCTGCTGCGGAAAAAGGCCCTGGTGATCTTGTGCATGGGCCTACTGCAGCAAGAGTTAAATGGATTATAGTTTATTGCATTTGATATACCACCTCTTGTACAGAACAGGGAGATGGTTTACAATTAAATTGTTAAAATCAGGAAGCAGAATGGAACCACAATTAAGATAGGACAGAGAAAAATAAAAGTCAGAAAATTAGAGATGAAGATCATCAGAAGTAAGATAGATTAAAGCACTGTACTTCATACCATTGCAGTTGATCTCAACAATGTTTGATCTCCAAATGCTAACTAAAAAAAATGAGTTTTAAGTAAGGTCTTACATTTTGGAAGGGAGAGTTCTGTACAAAATGAGACTGGGAGAGATTTCCAGAGGAGGGGACCAATGCAATAAAAAGCACTCTGATGGGTGAGGCCTAATAGGCATGTGAAACCTGGGAGGAGGGGACAAAGATATCCATCATGAAGTGAAAAGAGAAATGTTGTAGTAGTGTGAGGGATGATAAGTGATGAGAGAGAAGTAGGTTGACCAGAGTAGAGAATGTTGTGAATTATGGATTTTGAATTGGATGTGGTGGTATTGTATCAGAAGCCAATGGTAATTATCAGAAGAGGGGTAATATGATCAATTCTTGTTGCAGGCTACAGAATTCAGAGAGCCATTTTTTTGAATAGTTTGAATTCACTTTGTAGAATACTGGGTAAACCAACATATATTGGGTTACAATATTCAAGCCAAGATATAAAAAGTGTATAAAGGAGAGCCAACTTGGAAGAGTGATCAAGATAGGTGCAAACTATGAAATTGGCGTAGGACAAAGCAACAAGACTTGGCAAGAGAAGATATCTGCATTAATGAAAGTTAATGAAAAAGTTAAGAGGATTAACTACAACTAAAATGGAGATAATGTAGTGCTACTTTTATGCTACTAACCTTATATTTAAATCAAGAGGGTATATACCAAGAGAGTCCACCAGGAACTGGAGGAAAGAGGAACATTGCCATAGGAAAAAACTGTAAAAAGCAATCGATGAAATTTAAGATACTTAATTTTAAAGATCAAAGTAAAGGCTGGTGCACAGGAGAAGGAAAGAGGGAATTTAGAAAGGAACACAAGAAGAAGGGCTGATGCAGAGAGAAAAATAAGCAATCTGGAAAGGAACATCAGAACAAAGGTTCATATGATAGAAATAAGAGGCACAGAACAGAATATTAGAGGGAAAGTTGAAATGGGACCATAGTGAGGTATATGCAGCTATACAGGATGCAAAAGAGGTGGAAGCACTAAAATTGTGACCTGACCATTGTTTGCCCCCATTTAGACTGCATCTCCCTTCCCCTCCTCTACAATCCCCAAGGTGGCTAGCATAAAGTTACCAGCTGCCTTTCTGCCTTTCTGTTGGGACAAGCTATTTTTCTATCTCAACCTTCAGGGGCTGATGCAAAACGAAATGTGTTAGAGCCAGAAGTGTAGCCAGAACTTGATTTTTTTTTTGGGGGGGGGGGGCAGCGGTGGACAGAAGGGCAAGTATTTCCTTTCAGTTCCCCTTTCTCCTCCCCCCCCCCAATAAAAATAGCATCTTTGCAAATTTTACTTTTACTGGCGGGGATGCTTTGGTACCACCAGCTGAAGAGATTCTCTGCCAGTGTCCCTGCCCATGTTACCTGAGCAGCAAGGAAGCCGGCAGGGTGCTCCAGGCTCTGACCATAGGAGCAAGCTCTGTGGGTGCTGTGGGTGCTTGAGCACCCCCAATATTGAGCAAACTCCTTGACTGTGTGCAGGGAGAGGTTATTTCCATTGGGTTTAGCACCTCCAATAATTTTGAAAAGTTGGCTCCTATGGTTCTGACACTGGCACTTCCACATATGCTCGGTTCAATGCATGAACTCAACATGTGCAGAAGTGCCAGAATCAACAGCTGCTGTTCAGGCAGCATGGGCGGGAGCTCAGGCAGCAAATCTCTTTGGCTGACAGAGCTTGAGCATCCCCAGCAGCCATTCATCGGGTGCCACAATTTTGCAAGAGGCCTGAGCCCAAAGTGGGGGGAGGGTCAGTCCCCCCTGTGGCTACATCCCTGGTTAGAGCTGTAAACTAATGCCATTAATGCTTAACATATGGTTTCCTAATATTCATTTTAAAAAATGAGGGCAATTCAGTAACTAACTAGTATGCAGATAAATTGTGTGCAAAAAATATGTGCAAACATGGAAGAGCATGCAGGTTGCATTCACACACAGTTCTGCGCTAGCAGTTGCTAGAATTTGCACACACAGAAATTGTATCAGTATGTAGAATTGCATGTGCATATATCTGCACATGTGCTGGAAGGCTATTCTCTGTATGCAGTTTTTGCACTACTAATAATTATTCACCAAATAGCATTCCAGCACATGCGTAGATCTATGTATACTTAACTCAAATGCCGATACAATTTTTGCTGTACCAACACTATTGTGTGGCATTTGTCAACAGTCTCCTCTCAGCTCCTCATCCTTGAAGTAACAGAACTCATACTATAGGTTGTATTCACAAACCAGGTATTTCTATTTTTGCTCCCTGAGTGAAAAGGATATTCAAAGCTTCAAAAGAGATTTAAGGAAGAAAAAGCACTATAGAGAACAAGATCCAACTTCCTTACCAACCTATTCAAGCAGTATAAGAATCTGTATCCAGGGTTGGCAACCTGTGATCTGCAATTGGATTTCATGTGACCCCCAAGACCAGGGGACGTATATGCAGAAAACAGTGCTGTAGCTAGGAGGGGCCATGGGGGCCTGGGCCCCCTCAGATTTCATCCGAGCCCCCAACCCCACCAACGAAGACTTCTTCAGCGCCGGTCTCCTCGTCTCCCCCCACCACCTCGCTGCACCCCACAGCACCAAATACCTTTGCTGGCGGGGGTCTCCAACGGACGTCAGGAGAAAGAAAGCACAGGGTAGCGAACGTGGCATGCCGGAGACTGGCGCTGAAGAAGGCTTTGGCTGGTGGGGATTAGGGACCCCCGCCAGGAAAGGTATTTGCTGCTGTGGGGTGCAGTGAGGCGGTGGGGGGAGGTGAGGTGGTGGGGGGGGGGTGAGGCAGTGGGGTGGCAGACTAAAATGTGTCCCCCTACCTCAGGCTCTGGCCCCCTCCCACCGCGAGGTCTGGCTACGTCCCTTGCAGAAAACCTCATTAATCAAAGTTTTGACAACAAGGTCTATGGGGCTCTATGCATTTCTAGTTCCAACATTATGCAATATTGTGGCTTTTTAGAGATAGTACTGACATTCATGCTGCCCTCTGTGTTTAAAGGTAGCCCATATACCTATCTCTTGATCTTCAGTAAATATATTTTTGCTCTTCATGGTTGGATTTTCTTTTTTTTTATTTTTTTATTATTTTATTTATAAATTTTTAAACATAGCACAAGCATTACATCTTGTTTAGGAAAAACAGAAACAGAAAAATTCTACTTCAGTATATATAGTCCCCCATTTCAATTAAACTTCTTTCTTAGACCACAAAATTAAGACAAGGGGGCTGGAAATTTAAAAGGAGTTAAATCAGGATAAATTTTTAAACAAGAATATGGCCTGGATCACCCCATCAAACACACACATTGTGAATTACTGATCTTAAATTAGCACCAGATCTATCTGTTCACTTTTTTCATATCTATGAAACTTCTCAAATGTCCAGGATCAAAAAAATGATATTTGTTGTCCAAATATTTTAACTGACATTTACAAGGATAAGACAGTATGAAACTGGCTCCTAAAGCCTTAACTTCGTCTCTCATTGCCAGGAAAGACCGACGTCTCTCCTGGATGATCTTCGCAACGTCAGGAAAAATCCAAAGTTTCTCGCCATAAAATGGTTTTGCAAGATTACGAAAGTAAAGTTTTTTAATCATGTTCACATCTTGTTCGAAAACCATTGAGACAAGAAGAGTTCGCCTCTCAAATATCCCATCATTGGAATTTTCCAAAAAATCAGTCAAATCCTGAAATTCTTGATTCCCATCTGTTCTCTTTTTAGGAATAGGTATATAGAATATTTTATTAATAGGAGGTATTAAGTTTGGAGAAACAGATAGGTTTTCAATTAGGTACTTTTTGAACATCTCAGTTGCATTTATTTCCGAAGAATGGGGAAAATTAAGAATCCGTAGGTTCAAACGTCTATTATGGTTTTCAAAATTTTCCAATTTTTGGTGAATTATCATTTTATCTTTAATCAATAAGTCTGTTTTTTTAGACAAAGAAGAAATATCCTGTTGAACCTGTGCTTTATTTAATACAGACTCCTGTTTCAATGACTCAAACGCGTTTGTTAGCAAATCCAGTTTACTCACTATTGACGTTGTCTCCTGGGCAGTTTGTGAGACCATAGATGTTAAGGACTGAATCGCGAAGCTAATAGATTCCAGTGTTGGCGCCGGTGGAGTTACAACTTCTCCCTTGCTGTTACCTCCCGCTTCTCTGGGGGTGTCCCCGCTGACCGGAGAGCCTGGAACAACGACTTCCGAGTGCTCCTGGGTCTCCGAACACGCCCAGGCTACAGCGGGGCACGGCGGAGGATTCACTTCCGGCGAGGACAACAATGTTTCCAAATCCTGTGGGCTAGATGCTCCTTCACCTGCCCATGCTGTGGGTACATTCTCGCCGGTCAAACGTGGGGTGCTTGTGGCGTATCAGTACAGCGTTGTTTGAATCTGCGTTGTACCTGGAGCTGCCGGCGGTATGCTTTTCACAACGCCCTTTCTTTTAGTATGTGGCATTTTTCAGAAACAATCACCGTTCTGGGATACAGGTAAAACGAAAGGTTTTCAAACACGCTCCGACCACCATCAAGTCTAATCCGCCATCTTGGAAACGCCCCATGGTTGGATTTTCATTGAGATCCTGCAAGTGTGAACCCCTTTGGTCTTGCACTATTGGAGATCTTGAATTTGGGACTGCAGTGGGTTAAACAGTACTTGGTAATATGTAAAGTTGGACCCTTGCCTTTTTTCAGAAAGTGCCTTGGTGAAGAGGGTTACCTATGGATATTTTTCAATTGTTTCCCAGGCTCCAATGATTGTCTGGATGGCTAGTCTCCCTAGATGTGTATCCAGTATGTAGACTAAGCAACAGAACAAAAACCTTCAAGTCACCACAAAGCAGCCACTGTGGCTGGTCATGATGCTGGTCATAGTTTATGCACATCAAAAGTTCTTTCATGTTATCATAGGTTTCCTTCATATGAAGTACATGACCAACTGGAATTGATGGCAAAACATTGCCGTTATGCAGCAAAACATCTTTAAGACTTGTCTTTGATTAATCAATGAACACACTTCACACATCTGGATCATGAACAACATTGAGGGCTGCCATTAGACCATCAATGTTGCTGCAGGCTACAAGATCACCTTTCATGAAGATCAATGGGACATGCTCCTTTTGAAGGTCATGGAACATAAAACCCTAAAATCACCTGCCAAGAGATTCCACTGCTGGAGTTTGGAGCCCAACAGCTCTGCCTTACTCTTTGGTGGTTCCAAATCTCTGACAAGGTCATTCAGTTCACATTGGGTTATAAGGAGGGACATTTTTGAAAGGGCCGTTCATGTTTCGTTTGGATGTCCTCGCAAAACGTCCCAATCCAGGGGCGGGGAAACCTGTATTTTTGAAACAAGATGGACGTCCATCTTTCATTCGATAATTTAGTCAGGGATGTCCAAATCCTGAAATTTGGTCATCCTTAGAGATGGTTGTCCCTAGACATGGACGTTTCTGATTTTCAGCGATTTTCAAAACCAAGGACGTCCATCTCAGAAACGACCAAATGCAAGCCATTTGGGTGTGGGAGGAACCAGCATTTGTAGTGCACTGGTCCCCCTGACATGCTAGGACACCAACCGGGCACCCTAGGGGACACTGGAGTGGACTTCATAAATTGCTCCCAGGTACATAGCTCTCTTACCTTGTGTGCTGAGCCCCCCAACACCCCTCCAAACCCCACTACCCACAACTGCACACCAGTACCATAGACCTTAGGGGTGAAGGGGGGCACCTAGATATGGTACAGTTGCTTTGTGGTGGGTTTTTGAGGTCTCGCTGTTTCCTCCACAAATGTAACAAGTAGGGGGGTATGGGCCTGGGTCCACCTGCCTGAAGTGCACTGCACCCACTAAAACTGCTCCAGGGACCTGCATACTGCTGTCATGGACCTGAGTATGACATCTGAGGCTGGCATAGAGGCTGGCAATCAATATTTTGAAAGATATATTTTGAGGGTGAGAGGGGGTTAGTGACCACTGGGGGAGTAACGGGAGGTCATCCCCGATTCTCTCTGGTGGTCATCTGGTCATTTTGGGTACCTTTTTGTGCCTTTGTCGTAAGAAAAACACGACCAGGTAAAGTCGTGCAAGTGTTCATCAGGGACGTCCTTGTTTCTTTCGATTATGGGTCAAGGACGTCTAAGTGTTAGGCACGCCCAAGTCCCGCCTTCGCTACACCTCCAACACGCCCCCTTTAACTTTGGCCGTCCCTGCGATGGAAAGCAGTTGGGGACGTCCAAAATCGGCTTTCAATTATATCGATTTGTACGACCCTGGAAGAAGGACGTCCATCTTCCGATTTATGTCGAATGATGCGCGTCCTTCTCTTTCGAAAATGAGCCCAAAGGTGTGCTTCAAATGAGGAGCATTGGGGGGGGGGGTCTGGATCATGTGACATAGATGATTTAGGACCAGAAGTTTCATCCTCTTCCGCTTCCCAGTCAGACTGAAGCGAGAATGATACTGGTGCATCAGGAACTGGCAGTCCTTCTCTTTAGGGTAATGGGTGTATAGCTGATGTTATGTTTGGATACTGCACCTTCCACTTTTTCCTCTTTGACAAACCTTTTCCAACTGGAGGCACCATGCAGATATACCAATTGCTGATATGATCTGTCAGCTCTCTCCAAATCATTGGCAAAATGCAAAAGTCATAGGTTTCCTTTTCCTGTTCATCCAATAAGTGAAGATTTGTTGCACAAGTATTGTGACATATGTGTAGGGCCCAGCTCTTGTCCTGATCTCCAGTTTTGCAACCAAAATAAAGGTGGTAGGTTTTCTTAACTGCAGTGGTTATACTAAGCTTTTGTAATGCAAAAATCACTTCACCACAAACATAGCACAATTTATCTGAGTTGTTCAAACAAGCGTAGCGTCTCTTTAGCTAGATAGAAATGTGTTTCTTTGCTAAACCAAACACTGACAACTAGGAGAGCACAACACTGTATGATCTCTGGGGCTGATTTGTTTAACAGAGTGATGTAAGCTGAGTTGCATCATTCGACTTCAACAAATAATACAATGCAATTCATATCACATATGATGCAATATCACATTCAGATTGCATCATTCATTGTTTTGCTTAAACACCAAGTGCTGTCCAAACCAGTGGTTCCCAAACCTGGTCCTGGAGACACTTCAGCCAGTCAGATTTTCAGGATATTCACAATGAATATTCATGAGAGAGATCTGCATGCACTGCCTCCACTGAATGCAAATATCTCGTGAATATTCTTTGTGGATATCCTGAAAACTTGGCTTGCTGGGGTGCCTCCTGGATTAGATTTGGGAATCACTGGTCCAAACCCAGTTATAGATTTACCCCCTGATTCTGTAAAGGTCACCAAAAATTGCATACACAAATGTGGGTGCTCTCCCGATTTGCATGCACAATTGAATAGAAAAATAAGCCAATTAGTGCCAATAATTGGCTTTTTAACAAGCAATTATTGTCACTAATTAGATTAAATTTAGAAATGCATGCATAAAACTAGGCGTGAGATCAATGCCTAAAATTTACACAAAGCCCTAAATTTATATGTGACCTCTACGCTGAAGTGTTAATTCTATAAACTGAGCCAAACTTTAGGTGTGGCTTATATAATACCACTTAATAATTTTATCAGAGCTGTTTTTTAAAAATCTATCTCTTAGGGAGAAGTTTCAATAAATATTAAGGATTAGATTCTATAAATGGTGCCAAGAAATTGGCGCTGAAAAATGTAAGCACTGAGCGCTAGGCTATAAAGAATCTGCATCCTTTATAGAATAGCGCTAAGCACATAAATGGTGCCTAAATGTACGCACCAATCAAGTCTATTCTGTAACAATGCATGTAAATTTTGGGAACGCCCCTGGAATGCTTTTCAGAGGCTTCAACGTTAACGTCAGAATTTTAGAACAAGGACAGTGCTGGTCAGAGTTCTACGATCTATGCCCTGAAAATGGCAAGGACAAATCAAGATCAGGTATATATGTGAAGTATCACATACCATATGTAATGAGTTTATCTTGTTGAGCAGACTGGATGGACCATGCAGGTCTTTATCTGCCATCATCTACTACGTAACTATGTTACTATGTTTGACTATTTTACCACCAGTCCTGCTATTTTAGAACAGGGCCCCATTTTATGCAATGAAACAATGTCCTCCTTTATTCATATATGGAAACAAAGATGTATTTTAGTCCCATCTTCCCTTTATACCTCATGTATCCTCTACCATTAGCAAGTCAATGGTTATATATTGTGACTATCTTGAAAACTAAAGCTAATAAATAGTTTTAGCATCATTTTTGTTCTCAGTGACCCATAATTATCAGCATTTCACTATATTTAAATTTTGAAAGCATTCTGTGCTATAGAGCAGTATAATTAAATCCACTATAATGAAGAGGAAGCAGATCTAGTTAAAGCTTAACAATAAATAATAAATTAAATAAAATAAATGGGCAGAAGACCTACACATTAGTATTATTTCACCAAGTATAGAATACACTAATCATCTGCCTATTTAAGCCACCTGTATGGGCAAAGATTTACTCACAAGTTTTCAAACTGATGTTGCTCAAATAATACAAACCATACTCCTTGATATTTCATGACAGGTTTAGAAGCAAACATAAAGAAACCAGAACCAGCTGATACAGTCTCCTGGCATAAATTCAGAAAATATATATCATTTCTGAGTATGTTTAGGTCAGCCATAGATCTTTTGGTCTTAAAAGAAAACAGCTTCATCTAAAAAAAAAAACCCCACAAAACAATAATGTTCATCTTCTATTAGACTCAAATGCAAGTAAAGCCACAGAAGTGAGCCTCTGATCTTTCTGTTCATGAATGCCAGAAAGGAATTTTGAAGAATCCAAACTATCCAAAGATGCTAAAGTTTCTAAAGCATTTCCCTCACCCCCTTGGTGGGGGAGGGGAGGCTCTGTGGTATAGGGATGTTTTTCTTGAAATAAAATGAGAAGTTCTCGCAAAATGTCTTGTTTCATTCCATTTCATTTTAACAATGAAATTTAAAATAATGTATTTTGTTTTTCCTTTTATTTCATATGAAAATGTAAAGCCCTAAGTCCAAGACTGCACTGCTGCAAAGAACATTTTCACTACACCCGCCGGGCTCTCTCCTAATCCTCCTAGTAACCCCCAACAGCAACTTACTTTCTTTTCTTTGAATGTTGAGGCCTGGGGTGCTTGTCGCTGCTGCTGATCCTGGCGTCTGTCTGTTCACAGATCCTGGCATTTGGCCTGTTCTGTCTGTTCACGTATGTGTGTGTGTTCAAACAAACAATAAGACAGGTAATTGGATATATTTTTATTTTGGTGAAATATGTCTAATTAGGTCTCTACAGAGTGCCTAATACTTCAGCAAGTTAAAAAATACCACTGGTTTGTTCTGTTCCAAATATATCCAGCTTCGAGTGTATGGCATACTGTTGTCCAATGTTTCTGTCTGGATGGGATCCCATATTAAGCAATTTAGATAAATTAGAGATCAATATGTTTGTTAATGATGATACATAATTATCTTATTGTCACTCACCAACCCAGTAGTCTGCACTATACAAGTGAATTTATCTAACATGAATATACAATCTAAGGGGTAATTTTATAAAAGGTGCATACATACAGTGACCCTTATTACTGTATTCGGTATGAAAGTTTGAGAGAGTCACACCTTTGTTCACTAAATTACATTGACTTCCAATAGAAGCTTGAGTTATTTTCAAGTTATGCTCCTTGATACTTTTTTATATTATCTGGCTGAACTCCTTGTTACATGTTAAATCTAATTGATCTTTCTGTTAGAAATTGAAATGCTACCTCTAGGCATTAACTAGATCTTCACTACCCAAATCTGAACAGAGTATTGTAAAAACCTATGCTTACTTCATTATATCAGGTGGCTAAATGCTGAAATTTACTACTTGTATAGTTACAATGAGTTTCACAAGTTGTTAAAGACATTCCTGTTTCAGAAATTCATACTACAGCCTTGAGCTGTAACAGAAATATGTAATATCATGTCCAATTCCTAGGCATTTCTAGCTTCTTAGATGTTAGCCACACTGATCTTTTCTTAAGGTATGTGTGGGATATAAATGGTATAATGTAATGCATATATAAAGGGCTATACATTGCAAAGAATTTCATCAAGAGGGGTAATATCTACTTATAGATATATTAAGCATCTGCATAAAGGGGAAAGGGGATGGGACTTGATATAGTGCCTTTCTGTGGTTTATATATTATATACATGAACGTGTTTTGTATCTGGAGCAATGGAGGGTTAAGTGACTTGCCCAGAATCACAAAGAACTGCAGTGGGAATTGTACCCAGTTCCCCAGGATACTACACTGACTACCAGTCTACTCCTTCACCTCTCCATAAACTAGGAGCATATTCTGGGCAGGCTATGTTTAATATGCCGCACTAGTGGCAGCCGCACAGCAGTGCCAATACAGCTCATTCAAAGTGAATGGGCTGTGTCGGCATTAGCACATGGCAGCCGCTAGCACAGTTTAGTAAACGGGGGGGGGGGGGGGGGGGGTAAATCTTTTATAAAATTAAGTACTTAACTGCATTATTAAATATGCATACACACATTTATACCCACTATAAATTACACAAAACACAGGGCTAACTCTTTTTTGGCACTTTGAGAATGTATTAATCCAGCGGCTCTCAAAGGGTGTGTTGTGACATATTAGTCTGTTACAAAGACCAGGGAGATGTGTCACTGAGATGGCGCAAGCAGGGCAGTGGCTCTGAGGGGAAAGTGGCAGCAGGAAGAACAGCTCAGTGGCAGGATACATGGCTACACTAACTCTGACATTCTTTCTTTATATTGAGCCTGCAAATAGGTAGGAAAATGTGGGATACAAATGCAACAAATAAATAAAATAAATAAATAAATATGTACTGCGATCCATTCTCCTTTCCTGGGTTTAAGGCATCAAAATGCACTTACAAGGTCTTCACTTCTGGTTGCTCTGTGCATCAAAAGTGAAAAACTAGTAAGCATGGTTTGTTGTCAGCAATCCAGGGAAAAAGTACAGCTCAGAAAAAATAAAAGAACGTTGGGGTTTGTGTAGCCACATCTCCTGCTGCCAGGCTGTGCTTCCTGCTGTCACTCTCCCCTAAGAGTGCTATCCTGCTGCACTTTTTTTTTTTGGTGGAGGGAAGGAAAGATAGGAGGCCAGAAGATACTGGACCATAAGGATGGAAGGGAAGGGAGATGGAACAGGGAGTTGCTGAACCATAGGGATGAAGGGGATGGGAGAAAAGCTCACAAAAACAAGCCATAGGGATGGCTGTATGATGCCATTCCTAGTAAACTGGCCACACAGATATCTTAGCAGAGCAGAGGGGCAGCCTTGTGGTTATTGCAGTGGACTTCCCAGGTACAAATCCCATTTTAACACCCTTATTTTGTATTGTGAGCCCTCCAGGAACACCTAAAACCCTACTGTACCTACCTGTACACCACTACAGAAGCTTTCAGGTCTGCAGGTGTTTCCAACCTATAGGTACAATTGTTATTTTGTTGGTTTTGGACAGCTCACAATTTACACCACAAGTTTACTTATTAGAGTGGTATATAGACCCACATCCCTTTCTCTATAGTTCACTGCACTGACCACTAGCCTACTTCTGGGACCAGCTTGGTGCTCTACTAGTAATGGCCATAACATCTAAAGCTGTCACATAGCCTGGCATGTACTGTCACTGTCACATATTTGGGGGCTGGGAGGGGTTCAGTGACCACTGGGTGATTAAGGGGGGATCATGTCTTAATCCCTCCAGTGGTCAGTTGGTCAGTTAGGGCATCATTTTGTGACTTCATTGTGATTGAAACAGGTCTAGATTAAAAAATAAAATCTCAGTTTTTGCCCTAAACATTTTTATCTTGTTCCAATATCCCAGAAACACGTCCAAATTCTGGGCCCACCCAAATCTCACCCAAAACACGCCCCCAACATACCCCTTTGCAATTTAGATGAACTGTGGAGTAAAATGTCCTAATTCTGAGTTTAAAAAAATCACAATTTACAGATTTTGGCAAGAAAAACATCCATCTGCTGCTTTGTGCCACTTTTGAGATGTTTTTTTCCCTTTGGAAAATGAGCATCATAGGGTTTTTGAGGATGTAAAGCATGTTTACATTTAATTAATAAGAACTGTCATGCTGTGTCAGATCAAAGGATCTTGAGGGTCATGCATGCAGTGTGTCACATATGTAAGGCTGCCAACTGAATCCAGATTCACAGGAGAGGGTTGATCCAGTCCTGGGGTTACCCCACAGCATGCAAGGACCTGTAGTTCTGATTTCTCCATTGCAATATCTAAGAAAAGTAAGTTCCAGCATGCACTAGGGTAAACACAAGACTGGATCAACCCTGTCCTGTAAATCTGGATCCAATTGGTAGCCTCATACATATGTGAACATTGTAAGGTGTGTCCTGACTGAGAAAAGGTTGAGAACCACTGGATTAATGGTTGATGCTGAAGAGTTCCTTCAAGTTAGTGGTCAGTCAGAGTTGGTCTTTAGGAATCTCTGTTCACTGCCTCCCCTCAGCCTCCCTTTTCCACAACTATAGATTTTTTTCCCATCTCCCACTGCTCTCTAGCCCTTCCTGGATCTTTGCCTGTGTGTCTTTGTATCTGTTCCTTATGTCTTCCTTCCTGCCTGCACTTCCTGGGTGTGCCTTCCTGGCATTCTTTTCATCTGCAAGTAGGGACCATAAAGAGACAAAGATATGCACATTAGTGGCATATCTGTAACATTGCCTTGCACATGGAACCCCTGAGCAGAAGTCCAAGACTTGAGCACACTAGCATCCTGCTACGAGCATGCTAAGCAACTCTGTCACATAGCACAGTTATCAATGAGAGCTACAGTAAAGATGGGTTATTTTACCACAAGTCATGTAATTTTAGCAAATGGTCCCATTTTGTTGAAATGAGACCCATGTTGACAATTTCCCCCCTAAGTGGCTCCATTTCAGCTTTTTCCCCAAAAAAATCCTCAGGCTGGAATCATCATGACCATCATGATTAGGATAGCAGCTTTTGACTAAGAGAGAACCCTAGCTGTCAGCTGTTAGAGACGTCTTAAGGATGCAGCCTCAGGCTACCAGAAGCTGGCACTCTGAAGGGGCAGGTGATAACCTGGCAGTTTTGAGACAGTGGATTTCACAGACAGAAGACAGAAATAGCGCATAGAGATAAGCTGCTAGACTTGCTAGAAAAAAGGCATGGCAGAATAACCCACCTAGTAAAGTGCAGCATTGACATATACTTATGTTCACCTAAGATATTCAAATGGCTAACCTCAGCGACCGTGGCATCATGTACAGCACATAGAACTTGGCACCCTATCTGGTATAGACTGACCTAGCCGAAAGGCTCATCTCACACTCTGACCACCTGTTTGACCTTGGTCTTCTTCCTAGGATCTTACCATTTTTTTTAGGTATTTGATTTCTTAGTTATTGTGGAAGAAGGCATTCAGTCTGGTATAAATACTCTGCCACACTTTTGGTTTGTGATAGGCAGGTATCAAGCCACTATATTCTGCAGATACCAGGAAACATTTTCAATAATCACCCAAAAAGTTATAGACAAAATCTTAATTTGACATTGAGCTTTAATAAATAGCTGATGAAATGTTATCAAAAGAGGGGTAGCTGGCAAATATCTAGGGTAGACGTTATCAACCCAGTCCTCGGGACACATCCAGTCAATTAGGTTTTCAGGATATCTACAATGAAATTGCATGAAATAGATTTGTGTACAATGGAAGAAGTATACACAAATTTATTTCATGCTACTACTACTTCTTATCATTTCTATAGTGCTACTAGACATACGCAGTGCTGTGCACTGAACATGTAAGAGACAGTCTGTGCTCAACAGAGCTTACAATCTAATCAAGACAGACAATCAGGACAAAAAAGGGATACGGGAATTACTTAAGGTGGGAATGATAAAACAGACATGGGCACTGAACAAGCATATTCATTGTTGGGTATCCTAAATACCTGACTGGCCAGGTGTGTCCCAAGGCCTGGGTTGAAAACCCCTTATCTAGGGAGCTTCCAAATTCATTCTGGCTGCAGCATTCTGAATGATCTACAATTGATGGAGATATTTCCCAAGTAAACTTAGATATAACTCACTGCAATAATCTGGATGAGGCATGACTAAAGCTTAAACAGCAGGCTTCAATAAAAACTCATTCACACTTAATAGTTTAAGGGTCCTGTTTAGTAAGGTACGCTAGCGTTTTTAGTGCATGCGTTAAATGCTAGAGTCACCCATATGTTTCTATGGGTAACTTAGCATTTAGTGCGTTCTAATCATTAGTGCACACTAAAAATGCTATCACGCCCTTAGCGTGGCTTAGTAAACAGGGCCCTAAGTGTTCAATAACGTTTGTGAAGAAAAGTCAAGCAGTTTTAAAACATGGAAATTTTGTATTTATTTAATTGACATCATTCTCTGTTTCAGTTTTATAAATTCCCGGTGGTTACATTTATGGAACCAAAAATTCAGATGTCATCTATTAATTAAATGTTTGGTACTTTTTTGTATATTTCAGTTTTATTAATAGTATTTATGGATATAGTTAAGTCTTATACTTTAAAATTTTCAACCGTGTGACCATCGTGGGAGGGGATCAAGATGGCGACGTGAACGGTTGTGAGGCTCAGTAGCTCCCGAGAATCAACATCGTTCCTGGCAGAGGTTCACTTACCCGACTTTGCGATGGGTAAGAGAAAGGGGAAGACGGCGGTTTCTTCCTCCGTAATACCGCCTCAGTTACCCACCTCTCGCCAGTTGACAATGGAGAACTTTGGAGTTCGAGCCTTGGGTGAGCGGGCGTTCACTTCGGCGGACTCGGCCATTTTGGGCCTTGAGTGCAGCATAGAAGGAGCGTCGTTAAGCCCTCCTTCTAACACTGTTCCTCCGCGACCTGGAGACGATTTGCTGACCATGGGTTCACAACCACCCGAGAATGGAAAACCGGTGTTGGCTGTGGAAGGAGGACCTATGGGCACCTCGACCCCGGGGAAAGAAACAACTATGCTGGATATTGTTCCACCTACCCGGGAGATCGTGGCAGTGAGTACCGGAGGAATTACAAGACCTACAGTGGTGTCGTTAGACACACTATGGGACGCCATACAAGGTGTGAATAGTACTTTATTATTAATGAATGCCTCAATTAAAGGTGAAATATTTGAGATAAAAAAGTCTAATAAGGATTTATCTGAACAATTTCAAGAACAGAATGTGAAAATTACTAAAATATCAGGAGAAGTTGAAGAACTAAAAAGCTTAACTATGAATTTGATTAAAGAGAGAGAAATCCAAGAAAGAAAATTGGAATATCTTGAAAATAATGGACGCAGGAACAATTTAAGATTCCTGAATTTTCCTAAATCGCCTCTTATTTCCTCTCTGGATTTGCTCAAGAAATACTTTTGTGATGTACTGGGAATACCCGTTGAGGGATATCCCCCCATAACGAGGGCCCAATACATAACTGGTATAATCAAGGCATCTAAAGAATCTCAACCTGCGCCTAAGTCTGATTTAAATTTGACCGAATTCTTGGAGAGTTCTCTTGAATTAATAACCGAAAGAACAACATTACTAGTCACCTTCGCTCTTGAACCAGATAGAAACAACATTTTTCGCTTATATTTTCGCCATATTAATGATTTTTTCTTGGGACAAAAGATACAGGTTTTCCCTGATATGGCGCGTATTACACAAAAAAGGAGAAAAGAATTCTTGATGTATAAATCAAGAATCCTTAAACTAGGTGGAACTTTTATTTTGAAATTTCCATGTAAATGTTATGTCTCCTTGGCAAAAGTGAATTTTGTGTTTTTTACACCCAAGAAATTATTGGAGTTAATCGAATTAAAAGAAAAAGATGTTTCACCTGTAGAAACTCCCATAGTTAATGCTGATTAACGCCGGCTGTGACCATCCGTTTATCCCTTCCGTCAGTAATAGTTATACTATGTTAATACATTACTTAGCAGAAATTTCTTAGTATCTTGATCCATTACCTTTTATTGTGGACAAATTATAATGTTTAAGTCTAATATATCAGTTTGATATAATGTATTATGTTGCTGTTATAATTTCTGATATTTCCAATATATTTATGTTGGTGGATATAAATGTAAAAATTTAATAAATAAAATTAAAAAAAAAAAAAAAAAAAAAAAAAAATTTTCAACCGTGTAAGAAAATGAATAATGTGAATAATGATCTTAGAAAGCTACTATTTACACATGAATAGCCACACAATGCAGAGATTTCATAGGGGCATGGTTTAGGTATGGCTTAGATGGGAATAAAATCTACACAAGTATTCTCCATTTAAAAAAAGGGAATATATGTGTATAGGGTGAAACTTTACCTGTTGAATTTACATATGCTTAAATGCATATAAAAGGTTGTTGTTTTTTAAAAACTTATTTCAGCCATAGTTTTGCAAAAGGAATTGGGAGTCATTTTCCTTAATCCTATGTAGTTTATGTCCACCTCTGAAATAAAGAACAGGCCTGAGAGAAACAGCAACACAAACTGAACATGGAGTAAAACAGTGAAGAGGGCCAAAGATGGAGCAACAGGCAGAGCCAAGAATAAGAGGAAGCAGATTTTATTGGAAGACCTGACACAACCCATGTTTTGGCAAGCGTCTGCGTCAGGGGTCTATATATATAAAAAACAAATATATTAAAGATAATTGTATCCACCCCCCCGCCCCCCCAATATTCAAAGGTATTTCACTGGCACCTGACTGTTAAATGACACGTAGCCGGTTATCCACCAATATTCAGCAGGACACTGAATATTGCTAGTTAGTGGCTAGCAGATAGCCAGTTATATTGAGCAATATAACTGGCTATCTGCTGATTTTCAGCGAATCAACACTTAACTTTAGCAGCCATATTTGGCCACGTACAAGGCAGTCCTATGATTTGCCAGATTGACTCTGACCAGCCAGCTCTGAATATTGGCGTGGTCGGTCACAGTCAAACTGGCCAAAAGTAAACTGGATATTCAGTGCCGGTCACCGGAAATGGCCCAGGATTGAATATCCGGTTTTAGTGTCGATCGCTGGAGTTAGCCCGGCTAACTCCTGTGGTCTGAATGTCAGCCCCACTGAAATTAAAATAAATGTCCACACCGATTAGTTTACATTGACTTCCGGTGAAATTCTGCTCTTGGTTTACCATTCTCTTTATTACTCACAAAACCCTTCATTTCAGGTTTTCCTCCATATCTTGCCTCAGTGATTATTCCCTGTACCTGTACCCATTCCCTTCGTTTTCTTGATTCCCATCAGCTTGTCCTTCCTTCTCCAAAGTAGGTCTACTATGAATTTATAAGACAAACTGCTTTTTTCTTCTTAGCTCCAAAATTGTGGAATGATTTTCCTTCTCTCAGATCAGAGCTTTCCTTCCCATGTTTTAAGGTATTGCTGAAAGCTCAGTTTTTCAGTTTTGCCTTTGGCATTCTACTACATAATATTAGTGGCTGATATTGGATGACACTGGCAGGCTTTGTTGGGCTCTGGCCTTGTTTTTATTGTTTGACTGTTGTTCTTGGATGAATGATTCTTTCCTGTTTTTTATCTTCTATGTTGTTGTTTTTACTTTGCAAACCACTTTGCCATGCTCACAAGTATGACTACGTTTCTCCACTATTGCAAAACTTTCACTGACTTCCAACTGAGAAACGCTTTCTGTTTAAGCTGCATGTCCTCACTTTTAAAGCCCTTAGTTCTGGTCTCCCCCAGTATCCCGCATCTCTTTACATCCCTTATCCCCCCGCCCGTTTTCTCCACTCCTTCAATGATCACCGGTTAGTCCTTCCTAATACAAAAATTACTCACTTTGAATTTACCCATCACTGTGCATTTTTCTTTGCTAATGTTTTCCACTGGAACTCGCTCCCCCTGCCTATCTTTTCAGAATCATCTTTCAAAAACTTCATGAAAGCATTAAAAGCCTGATTCTTCAAACAAGCATTCAACTTCACGGTATAATGGCAAGGGCTTGGCATCGGATTCACTGGTTTCTCCTCCCTTTCTATCCATTATTTTTCTTTTATGGCCCTCTCCTTTTCCCTTCCCCCCACTCTCCCCTTTTCTGTTTCCACCTCCTGTTTTACCCTTGGTATGATTGAATGGTTTGTCTACTGTGATTAATTCCTATCAGAATGTTGTAGTTCCTTTTCTATTTCTGCTATATGTAATTTTAGTTTGTAAACCTCCCAGATCTGCAAGTCAACTTAGGCGGTATAGTAAGTCTTATTAAACTATAAACTATAACTATAAACTTTTATAATAAACATAAACATATACCAGCTGATATTTAAAATTATTTAACCGGCCAGGAATGGCTCCTGGCCAGTTAAATAGCCTAAAACCGACTAAGAGCTAATATTCAGTGTGAGATAGCCAACTATCTCAGCTGAATATCACCACTTACCCCTGATTTCTATATAGTGCACCTAGAGATCCACACCGAAATCCAAATGTATTCTATAACAACACGTGTAACTTAATTGGCTTAACAAGCTAATCAATGCCAATAACAGCTCTTAACAAGCAATAATGAGCACTAATTGGCAATAATTAGAATTTACACACATAACTTGCTAAGTGTATTCTATAACGCAGTGTGCCTAACTTCTAACACATGCAGGCAAAAATAGGTGTGGTTACGGGCAGGGTAAATGGGCGTTTTGTGGGCATTCTGAAATTTACATGCGTAGTTATAGAATATGGCCTAGTGCGCCAACATCTACATGCTGGGATGTATGCCACATTTTCGTTGATGTAAATGGAAGTGCATAGTTTTAGGCACTGACATATCAACTAAGCGTATTCTATATACCATGCCTAAATCTAGGTGCCGTTTATAGAACATGCTTAGACAGTATTGATTTCTGCACTGATTTTTAGGTGCCATATATAGAACCTCCCCCTTAGCAACTAGCCCAGTCACGCAACATAGCTGGTTAGCGCCAATATTCATTGGATGACCAGTTAAGATTAGCATTCAGATAGACCCGCGTAAATAGCAGGTCTATCTTTGGCTGCTATAACTTATCCAGTCAGTCAATGAATATCAGCTTAACCGGCTATGTTTTTGCAGCCAAAACATCTGGCAATTCAATGCCAGTGTCCGGATATGGCCCATCATTGAATTTCTGGGTTTGCTGCCAACCACAGAAGTTTGCCAGGCTTCTTCCTGCGGTCTCAATATTGGCTCCATAGAATTCCTCCATAGGTTAAATTGAAGAGAGAGCACTAAAGCCACTTTTCAGCTTTCTTCAATCATTTCCCTGACTCTTAACAGATGTTGATAAAAGAAAGGCAAAAACAAAATCATTCTAGTCAGTTTTTTGACCCATTAGTAGAATATTCATGGCTCCAAAGCTGAATCTTCACTAATCAATATCTGCAATTTTAGCAATGATACCCATTGTCTAATACTCCATCAGGCAACATTCTCTGGAAGCACGTACTGCCATACTACTTTTCTGAGGTGACAAAAACCTACATTCTCCAGGATCAAAGGCTGCTTCTTCGTGCTCAATGCAAAATACAAAATGTTTCCAAAAGCGGATGGAATTCTTCCCCAAATATATAGAACAAAAAAGATTAATAGCAGCACATGGCTTTTACAACACTGTCTTCTCATCTTTGTACATTGGCAGTGAGTTGTGGATTATGAACTGTTTTTATTCAAAATTTTAAAATGTCACAGCCTCACAATAATTTTGACATTAGCAGTGTTAGTTTTTGGCAAGAATTCAGTTGTTCTAGTTACAAAATTGTAATTAGTATAACTGTAAAACTGTTCTTTTTCTCAGAATAATTGCACGTGTTGTGCTTTTTCAAGCAGGGAATTAATTCATAGAGATCTCATACTCACTGTAGTTATACAGTAGTTTCACATTAAATTAACACGTGGTTTTTAAGGTATAATAAACTCACAGCTAAGGCAGCTTGCTGCCAACTGATTGCTACTTCTGTTAATATATATTTAATTTATTTGTCAGTGATGTGTCATTGCAATAGTTTCAAATTTAATGGCATGACTATTTATCAGACTGTGGGGCTCATTTACAAAAGAGAAAAATGTCCAAAAAAAGTGATATGTCTGCATTTGGACGTTTATCTCACAAAAACGTCCAAATCAGTATTTTCGAAACCTCTTTTTAGACATTTTTCTCTGAAGTCCATCAGAAGGACATCTAAATCTCAAGGGGGCATGCCAGGAGCGTGTTCAAGGCGGGACTTGGGCGTTCCCAGACTTAGACGTCTTTCAGCCATAATGGAACAAAACAAAACGTCTTGAGCTAGACCTGTTTTTATTACAAATAAGGCACAAAAAGGTACCCCAAATGACCAGATGGCCACTGGAGGGAATCAGGGATGACCTCCCCTTACTTCCCCAGTGGTCACTAACCCCCTCCCACCCCAAAAAATTGTGATGAAGAACATTAATTGCCAGCCTCTATGCCAGTGTCAGATGTCATACTCAGGTCAATTACAGCAGCATACAGGTCCCTGAAGTAGTTTAGTAGTAGCTGCAGTGCACTTCAGACAGGTGGACTCAGGCTCCTACCCCCCCCCCCTACCTGTTACATGTGTGGAGGAAACTGTGAGCCCTCCAAAACTCACTAGAAACCCATTGTACCCACATATAGGTGCTCCCTTCACCCGTAAGGGCTATGATAGTGGTGTACAGTTGGGGGTAATGGGTTTGGGAGGGGGGGGGGGCTCAGCAAACAAGGTAAGGGAGCAATGGTCAGAAGTGTACCTGGGAGCATTTTATGAAGTCTACTGCAGTGCCCACCTAGGGTGCCCTATTGCTGTCCTGGGAAATGGCCGTTTTTAGTGAGAATTTAGGCCACTTTTTTTGGACCCTTTTTTTAATGAACAAGTCCCAAAAAAGTGCCCTAAATGACCAGATGACCACTGGAGGGAATCAGGGATGACCACCCCTGACTCCCCCAGTGGTCACTATCCCCCTCCTACCAACCTCCCCCCCAACTTTAACAACTTTGTTTTACAGCCTGTATGCCAGCCTCAAATGCCATACCCAGCTCCATCACAGCAGTATGCAGGTCCCTGGAGCAGTTGTTATTGGGTGCAGTGGACTTCAGGCAGGTGGACCTAGGCCCATCCCCCCTACCTATTACACTTGTGGTGGTAAATGGGAGCCCTCCAAACCGCCCCCAAAACCCACTGTACCCACATCTAGGTGCCCCCCTTCAGCCATAAGGGCTATGGTAATGGTGTAGAGTTGTGGGCAGTGGGTTTTGGGGGGGGGGGATTTGAGGGGCTCAGCACCCAAAGGAAGGGAGCTATGGACTTTGGAGGTATTTGACTTTTTTTTTAATTGTTACAAGTGCCCCCTAGGGTGCCCGGATGGTGTCCTGGCATGTGAGGAGGACCAGTGCACTATGAATCCTGGCCCCTCCCACGACCAAATGCCTTGAATTTGTTCATTTTTGAGCTGTGTGCTTTCAGTTTCCATTAACGCTGAAAAACGAAACCGCCCAGCTCAAATCCACACAACTCCGATGCATTTGCCAGGCACAAACCGTATTATCGAAAAAAAAGATGGACACCCATTTTTTTTGAAAATACGGTCTGTCCCATCCCTTCACGTACCCGTTCTCAGACATAGACGCCCATGGAGATGGGCATTCGCATTCGATTATGCCCCTCTAGGTGTGTCCTGAGGACTGGATTGAAAACCTCTGCTCTAAATTGAAAACAAAATCTAATTTTCCCATTTAACACAATTTTTCTTTACTTGCTAGTGGATGTGTAATACCTCCATACCTTGCTTTTTGTGCAATCAGCACATACCTTCAAGCCTATCATGAGGGCACAGCCAGCACATTGTTGAATTATGTTTATTAGTTGATTTGTTTTGATTGCCTTTTCCAAATCACACAGAGTGGTGTACAAAAAACAAACAAAAAAAACAAAAAACCCCACACACGTACTGCATATAAATAAGAAAACATGCAAAATCACAAAAGCATAATCATATTCTTAAAATAAAATTGAATTAAATAGTATAGGAAAATAAAACATAATCAAACAAAAATTAAGCAAGATAAAATAAAAATATAATAAAATAAGTTCTCTGTACAAAGGTTAAAAAAAAAAACAATTCACCATACAATGTTATCAAATAAAAAATTTCAGTTACTCCAAATCAAAGGGGTGAATTGTGGTAAAAAATTAGTCAAGAAAATATCCAAAAATTGAGTTCAAATAAATTCATCTTATAGACTTAATAAGTATAATGCTAAAGACCTCAACGGTGCCACTTAGAGCTCAGAAGTTTACGTCTCTAAGATTTGAGCTCCCACCTCCTCATTGATCATATCAAAAACACACATTTTATAACAATTCTAAATAATTTAGAAGGCTTTCAAATACTTAGCTTTTCTCAAAAGCATCCAGAAAGGCTAGGAGAAGAATGTGTCCACCAACATGTTTCACCCGAAAGGCTTTGTCAAGGCACATTCACAATAATTGCTCAACACACCATTAAACCCAGTGGTGTGCTGGTAAATTTTTAACAACAGGCTCTCTCCCCTGTCCACCTCTGTGCCCCCCCCAAATTGCAGAGCTGGCTATAGCCAATCTAATTCATGTTTAATGTGGGATAAAATGCCATAAATAAGTAAATAAATATAAACTTTTAATGTTGAGCACCTGATTCTCAAAGTGAACATATTCCAAACACTATAATGAAAATAAAATGAGTTTTTTTCTACCTTTATTGTCTGGTGACTGTTTTTCTGCTCATGCTGGCCCAGTATCCGATTCTGCTGCTATCTGTCCTCTTAACTCCGTTTCCAGGGCTTCCTTTCCATTTACTTCTTTCCTCATTTCTTCTTCATTTCTGGTCCTCAGCTTCTGCCTATTTTCTCCATCTATTTGCTGTTATTCTCCTCTCTTCCTTTTCCCTCTTCTCATCTCATTCCTCACTCTTCCCTCCCCTCCACCCATATCCAGCATTTCTTCTCCCTCCCTTCCCTCTCCTCCACCCATGTCCAGCAACCCTCCTCTCCCCTGCCCTCCATCCACCCACCCATGTCCAGCAGCCCTGCTCTCCTCTGCCCTCCATCCACCCACCCATGTCTAACAACCCTCCTTTCCCCTCCATCCAGCCACCCATGTCCAGCAGCCCTACTCTCCCCTGCCCTCCATCCACCCACCCATGTCCAGCAACCCTCCCCTCCCCTGCCCTCCATCCACCCACCCATGTCCAGCAACCCTCCTCTCCCCTGTCCTCCATCCACCCACCCATGTCCAGCAATCCTCCTCTCCCCTGCCCTCCATTCACACATGTCCAGCAACCCTCCTCTCCCCTGCCCTCCATCCACCCACCCATGTCCAGCAAGCCTCCTCTCCCCTTCATCCACCCATGTCCAGCAACCCTCCTCTCCCCCCTGCCCTCCTCTCCATCCACCCACGTCCAGCAACCCTCCTCTCCCCTGCCCTCCATCCACCCACCCATGTCCAGCAATCCTCGTCTCCCCCCTGCCCTCCTCTCAGCCATCTTCCAGCCCTCTCCGCTCCCCTGGTCATCCATCTTCCGCCTGCCCTCTGATCCCCGATAGTAGCCCTGCTGGTTTCCTTTCTGTGCTGCCGCCGCCGCCCTGCCTTTAAAAAATGTTATTTCCCTCGAGGCGGCCAGCGTTGAGGTGAAGGCAGCAGGGCTCAGCTCGGTTCCTGCCTTCGTTCCGTTCCTTCGCATCATGGCTCCGCCCTTGCCTGACGTATTTCCTGTTTGCGCAAGGGCGGAGCCATGATGCGAAGAAACGGAATGAAGGCAGGAACCGAGCTGAGCCCTGCTGCCTTCGCTTCAACTCTGGCTGCCTCGAGGGAAATAACATTTTTTTAAAGGCAGGGCGGCGGCGGCGGCAGCGCAGAAAGGAAACCAGCAAGGCTACTATCGGGGAGCAGAGGGCAGACGAACAATGGATTAGCGGGGCGGGGGAGCGGAAGCGAGCCGGCTCGCACGGACCAACAACCGGCTCGCAAGATGCCAGAAAATTTAACAAACGGCTCTTGCGAGCCGGCTCCAGCACACCACTGATTAAAACCCCAGCTTTTCTCTGGAAAAATCATTGGTACAGTGTTCTGGCTTTGTAAAGTGCTGTCCCACAGAGGTAACAACCTGGTTGGCATTGTCATTTTTCATATGATGTCTATGTAAATTAATATGAAAATATGAAAAATGCCAGTGCCAACCAGGATGTTACCTCTGTGGGACAGCACTTTACAAAGCCAGAACACCTTACCAATGATTTTATGGTGAGAATACTAAAAGGAAACTTTAAAACAATACAGGAACAGGTGGGGGGAAGAGGGGTTGGTGGTTGGGAGGCGAGGATAGTGGAGGGCAGACTTATATGGTTTGTGCCAGAGCCGGTGATGGGAGGCGGGACTGGTGGTTGGGAGGTGGGAAGTACTGCTGGGCAGACTTGTACAGTCTGTGCCCTGAATAAGGCAGGTACAAATCAAGGTAAGGTATACACATATGAGTTTGTCTTGTTGGGCAGACTGGATGGACCGTGCAGGTCTTTTTCTGCCGTCATCTACTATGTTACTATCCAGCTTATTTTCGAAAGAGAAAAACGCCTATAGTGCGACCTAAATCGGGAGATAGACGTTTGTCTCGCAAAGGCGCCCAAATCGGTATAATTGAAAGCCAACTTTGGGCATTTCCAACTGCACTCCATCGCGGAAACGAATAAAGTTGACGGGGGTGTGTCGGAGGCATGGTGGAGGCGGAACTGGGCATGATTATCAGCCGAGGAGAGAAGGGCATCTTTAGCTGATAATTGAAAAAAAAAAAAGGCGTTTTTTACTGCGATTTTGGGTCACTTTTTTTGACCCTTTTTTTTCGCGAACAAGTCCCAAAAAAGTGCCCCAACTGTCCAGATGACCACTGGAGGGAATGACCTCCCCGGACTCCCCCAGTGGTCACTAACCTCCTCCCACCAAAAAAACCCCACTTTAAAAACTTTTTCCCAGCCTGTATGCCAGCCTCAAATGCCGTACCCACCTCCATGACAGCAGAATGTGTTCGATCCTGTCACAGCCTTTCCCTGGGTCAGATGTGGCTCTCGGGTGCAGTACAGGGTCACATCAGCATTGCATTGTGGTGGGTGTAGGGTATTGGGCTCCGTGATTTCATTAGCTTGCGTTACAGTCTCACGATGTTGGTAGTTGGTAGGCTCTTCTCCCATGGTGCTTTTCCCCCTGCCTACTGGGTCAGAGTGTGCCCTGTTGTGTTTCCTGTTGTAGTCCATGCGGTAGTGGCCATTTTTGTAAGCCAGTTTTAGTTCCCTTTCCTGTGTTAGCCACGTTAGACAACTTAGTTCTTCCCTTGAATGTGGCTGAAAGAGGGCATTGTACAGCATTCTGCCAGCTCTGACCTACTGCTCATCTCAGTACCAGGGAGACTCATTGCCAGTGGGGCACAAGCTCTGATCTGCAGTTAACAGTGAGTAAACACAGTTATTCCAATAAAGGACGTTTTCGGAGAGATTAGTCTTCAGGTGTCAACTGGTGTGCCAATGTTATATAGCAGCAACCAGTCCTAGAGGCCTGCGTGTATGCAGGTCCCTGGAGCACTTTTAGTGGGTACCACAGTGCACTTCAGCCAGGTGGCCCCAGGCCCATCCCCCCCCACCTGTAACACTTGTGCTGGTAAATGGGAGGCCTCCAAAACCCACTGTACCCACATGTAAGTGCCCCCTTCACCCCTAAGAGCTATGGTAGTGTTGTACATTTGAGAGGAGAGGGTTTTTGGGGAGGGGGTTGGGTGTTCAGCACCTTTGGTAAGGGAGCTATGCATGTGGGAGCTTTTTCTGAAGTCCACCGCACTGACCTAGGGTGCCCAGTTGGTGTCCTGGCATATCAGGGGGGCCAGTGTACTACCAATCCTGGCCCCTCCCACGACCAAATGGCTGGGATTAGGACGTTTTTGAGCTGGGCATTTTTAGTTTCCATTATCGCTAAAAAAAACAAACGCCCAGCTCAAAAACGTCCATTTTTTCGAAAATACGGTTCGGCCCGCCCCTTCACGGACCCATTCTAGGAGACAAACGCCCATGGAGATAGGCGTTTCCGTTCGATTATGCCCCTCCACGTAAGTCAAAATGATTAAATATTTTGACACCCACCAGACAGGATTTAACAAAGATCTGGGTTTTGTAGCCCATTATGAACCATGAAATTTCACTGCTTTGTCACCCTCTGATCATCATGCATACCTCCCTATTCCTCATCCTCTCAGCCCTCTCTGTTTCTTACCTAGCCCACCCCTCCTTTATCCCTTCAGACTGTCACTGAAATACTTTGATGTTTCACTTATATATGCTGTTACTTATCAAAATTTGCTTATTTCTGATATGATGAAGAAGGGCTACCTTTGAAAGCTAATCAAAAATGTATTAAGTTAGTCTAATAAAAAGGTATCATCTTATTTTCTTTTCTATGTTTTATTTTATTCTATTTGTATTGATTACATTCTCAGGGAGGGAATCCATCATTATATGCCCCACACCCTTTAATGAGCTTACATACGTTTTTAAACTCCTCACTAGATTCATTTTCAGGAAATGCTAAGTAGGGCAATCATTTCTATGGTATTTCCTGTTGAAACTACAATGTACCACAAGAATGTACTTAGTAAGTGTCAATATTGTAGCACAAGCCACAACTGCTTTGATAAAGGCATTTTTGTTTTTGGCTGATTATTTTATTATGATTTCAGAGCCAAATTGCAGGGATATCTTTTATTTCAGTAGAACCATCACCCTCCCTCCCCCATCTCGTCTCTCTTGAAATATAACATTGTAGAAAAGTGTTAAAGAGGAAAAATATTGTTCATAAATGGAGCTCACTTAGAGGTTTTACTAGTACATGGTGGAAGATTTTACAATGTGTCTTAAGAAATAAAGCAGGCAATCTGCAAAATCCAATACAAAGCGAACAAGGAGCAGAGAAACAAAGTCCATAAAATCGTTTATTCACCACAACATTCAGTTAAAAAACCTAAAATTCTGCCAGAGCTGTTTTTCACCCACAAGCTTTTAGGTTTTTCTTAACTGAATATTGTGGTGAATAAGCAATTTTATAGACTTTCTTTGTTAATCTGCTCCTTGTTTGCTTCAGATTTTACAGTATGGTCATTACAGACACAACAGAGCTAGACATAACTTTTGCCTTCCACTTTTTCCTCAGGCCCACTCAGCAACTAAATACACCATTCCTATAGCTGACAGAGCTCTCCAAGCTCTGACAGCTAAAGAAAGAGTGGAGTCCACTCATAAGTATATAAGTATTACCACACTGGGACAGACCAAAGGTCCATCAAGCTCAGCATCCTGTTTTCAACAGTGGCCAATCCAGGTCTCAAATATCTGGCAAGATCCCAAAAAAAGTTCAATACATTTTATGCTGCTTTTCCCAGAAATAAGCAGTGGAATTTCCCCAAGTCATTTTAATAATGGTCTACGGACTTTTCCTTTAGGAAGCCGTCCAAACTTTTTTAAAACCCTGCTAAGCTAACCACCTTTACCACATTCTCTGGCAACGAATTCCAGTGTTTAATTACACGTTGAGTGAAGAAAAGCACAGCAGTCAAGAGCAGTACTTTGAGCCACTAACTTGGTTCCACTAGCATGCTCAGTTGTCTTGACCCACGAAAATTGAGCATGCTCATGGTGCTAGTAAGTGCTGCCATAGGAGCCAACTTTTCAAAATTATTGAGGGTGCTAAGCCCAATGGAAATAACCCCTCCCTGGACACATACAAGGAATGTTCTCAATATTGGGGGTGCTCAAGCACCCACAGAGTCGGCTCCAGTGAGTGCTGCCACTGACTGCTGTGCTGTGTTGGGGCGGACTTCATGTTTCTTCCGCTGGCAGAGCTTGGGGATATCTTCTGGCTAACTTATGCTGAATTTTAATTAGTCCTGTTGATTAATCACCATTTACATTTGCAATTATTGAGAAAACGTTAACAGTGATTAAAATTAACCACATTAACGCTGGCTGCTATGGCCTGAAAAGCATCCACCCTCTCCTGAAGTCCCCTCCCCAAAGAGCATCCCATGAGAGTACCACTACAGGTCACTGCTACCATTTTAAACCCAGACCCAGCAAGGGCAGGAGCAACTAGGGATTGCTTCTGCTGTTTTACCCTAAACTATCAGGACATCCTTAAAGTAGGCCATGGGAGGGGGGCTGCTGAGGGATGGAGGTGTCTTTGGGAGGGGAAGTTCCTCCAGGGGGTGTCATCAGGAGAAGGATGCTCTTGGAGGGCTCTTCAGGAGGAGGGATGCTCTTGATGGGGGGCTTCAGGAGGAGGGTGGATGCTTTTGGGGATGGGCTTTATGAGGAAGGATAGGCAAAACTAATCCCTCATTATTCAGCCTACTAGCCCGTTACATAACTGGATTGTGTGCCGGTGGTTAGAGGGGATATTCAGTGACACTACTGGGCAGTAAATAAAAATGTGATTAATTGCTATCAAAATATTTAATCAGGTGATTGTGAGTAAAATTGTTGATTGAACAACAGCTATAATTTTAATTTTAGTGGGGGATTGGGGTAGGGAAAGAAGAAGAGGAAATGGGGTGCTTAGTTCCCACCCATGTTGATCATTGTTTACCACCACCACCACCACTGGACCAGTTTGTTGAGAACTTTGAAAAACTTCAAACAAATTACCAGTAGAAGATCACATCTATGCATTTGATAAACTACAGTTGAAAAAAAAAAACCATACATTGATGCCCAGTTTGTCACTTTAGCCAGGTTGAAGTATGTTCTGTCAGCTATGTAGTGCTGTGCATTCACCTAATGAAAAAATATTCATTTTGGATGATGTCTGTACCCTAACCTGATGCATTTCCTTTCTGGGTCTAGCAGTGAGTTCCCTAGGGGTATTCCTGGCATGTGCTAACTTTCAAATAAGACAAAATTACATTTCACTGTAGATTTGTTTCCCCATTGGCAGGTTTATGACTTATAATGTAGCTGCAGAACACTGTTCCAGTTTTTAAGTAATTTGTTTGAAATGCTGCCCTTAAGTTTCAACTCCATTTAATTCTGTGCTATTTAAAAATTTCAGTGGCATACAAGTCGGCCTGAGGATGTGGAAGAACCACATGTCTCCTGAGCATTGCATTATTTCAGAGAACATCTTTCACATTCTGAAACATATGTACAATAGTATCAGTAAATAAAAAAACAAAATACCATTACTGATGTTTGTTAGGTAAAATGGTGTGGTAGTTCATTAGTATATAAATATAACTCTCAAGGTAATTGGCAAAAGAAAACTCTCAAAGGAGCACATCAACTGTAACTCTGTGAGGTGCATTTGTATTGTTTGAAAGGGTAAGAGAAAAAGCCTCCGATTCAAGCCCAACCTCCAACCCAATAGTTATAGGTTAATAATAAGGGTGGATTTTTTATGTATGTAAATGTTGGGTATATTTTTTTCATCATAGGTAAAAAAAACCTTTGATATACATAAATGCTATCTCCACAGCCTATATGAGGGATCCAAATAAAACATGAAAGAATCAAATCCAAACTTAGCTTTCAAGTGCGAGTGCAGGGAAATGTGTGAGTCATTGGTTCAGCACGCCGACTCTGGCCATAGTTTCGCTAGAGAAGTGCTGTATCAAGGCATGAATAACCAGAAGTAATCACTCACAAACAAACTTCCTGCTCGCTACTAGCAAAATACCAAAATGGTATAATACATTTTATGTTGCATTTCCTAGAAATAAGCAGTGGATTTTCCCCAAGTCCATTTTAATAATGGCTTATGGGCTTTTCTTTTGGGAAGGCATCCAAACCTTTTTTAAACCTCACTAAGGTTTACACGTTGAGTGAAGGAATATTTTCTACAATTTGTTTTAAATGTACTACTTTGTAGCTTCATTGCATACCACCCAGTCCTAGTATTTTTGTAAAGATTAAACAAGCGATTCACGTCTACCTGTTCCACTCCATTCATTATTTTATAGATCTCTATCATATCTCTCCTCAGCCATCTTTTCTCCAAGCTGAAGAGCCCTAGCCGCTTTAACCTTTCCTCATAGGGAAGTCATCCCATCCTCTTTATCATTTTCATTGCCTTTCTCTGTACCTTTTCTAATTCCACTATATCTTTTTTGAGATGTGGTGATCAGAATTGCACACAATATTCGAGGTGCGGTTGCACCATGGAGTGACACAAAGGCATTATAACATCCTCATTTTTGTTTTTCATTCCTTTCTTAATAATATCTTTCTTAGCCTTCGCCGAAAACACTGAACAGAGGGTATCAACATATCATCAACGATGCCTAGATCCCTTTCCTGGTCAGTGACTCCTAATGTGGATCCTTGCATTGTGTATCTATAGTTCAGGTTCCTCTTTCCCACATGCATCACTTTGCACTTGCTCACATTAAACATCATCTGCCATTTGAATGCCCAGTCTTCCAGTCTTGTAAGGTCCACTTGTAATTTTTCACAATCCTCTTGTGATTTAACAACTTTGAATAACTTTGTGTCATCAGCATATTTAATTACCTAATTAGTTACTCCCATCTCTAGATCAGTTATAAATATGTTAAAAAGCAGTGGTCCCAGCATAAACCTCTGGGGAACCCCACTATCTACCCTTCTCCATTGAGAATACTGACTATTTAACCTTACTCTCTGTTATCTATCTGTTAGCCAGTTTTTAATTCACAATAGAACACTACCTCCTATCCCATGACTCTCCAATTTCCTCTGGAGGCTTTCATGAGGTACTTTGTCAAATGCCTTTTGAAAATCCAGATACACAATTTTGTAGAGTGGAGGAGTAGCCTAGTGGTTAGTGCAGTAGACTTTGATCCTGGGGAACTGAGTTCAATTCCCACTGCAGCTCCTTGTGATTCTGGGCAAGTCACTTAACCCTACATTGCTCCTGGTACAAAATAACTATCTGAATACATGTAAACCACTTTGAATGTAGTTGCAATAATCTCAGAAAGGCAGTACATCAAGTCCCATTTCCCTTTCCCTTTATCCACATGTTTGTTCACTCCCTTCAAAGAAATGTAATAGATTGGCGAGGCAAGATTTCCTTTCACTAAATCCATGTTGGCTTTGTCTCGTTAATCCATGCTTTTGAATAGCTCTGTAAGTTTGTTCTTTATAATAGTCTCTACCATTTTGCCCATCACCGACATCAGGCTCACCGGTCTATAATTTCCCGGATCACCTCTGGAACCTTTTTTAGAAACTGGCATTGCATTGGTTAGCTTTGTAGTGTTTAATATGGTGCCTGTGTAAGTTAAGTCTTCTCTTAAGCAACAGGCCTGTCTCTCCAATATAGCATCCTTCTTTACATTGTTTGCAATGAATGATATGTACTACATTTGAAGAACAGCAGGAGTAGGATCCCCTTATGTTGAATGTTTTTCCCATGTGATTAACTTTGGGGTCCTGTGGCATGTGCTGGCATAGTTTGAAGCTTCGCATATTGTAGGGATGTATGCCATTCTCTTCTCTTTGAGCATCTAATAAGAATGTACTTTTCACTAATTTTGTTTCAGAAGAAGAGAATTAAAGTGGGAGAGCAGTAATCAAATGTCTAGCAGGCTGGCACCATTTTAGATTCCCTCATATGCTCTCTTTATGGAAAGGGAAGGTATGTTTGTTACCCTTCTTCTAGAAGAATGAGGAGAGACTCTTACTGGACCATCTTTGTGTTACAGAATACCTACTCCATCCAGACCATTGTTATAAGGGAATAATATAGGTGGTATTGCCCAAGATTTACTTTTGATTAATGTATAGGAAATAGCAGGCCCAATAGTCAGCCAGTGGTGATCAGCATTTTTGTGACTGCTGCTGGCATTATACCAGGAAATTTAATGCTGGCCCATGTCCAGACTCTGGCATTGAATTTTTGGGTATACAGAGACAGCCAAACTATAGCCATAAGTGCGATATTTGACATTTAACCAAATATAAAGAACTATCTTTTATGCAGTCCTATTTAAGCAGTTAACATTAACCAGTTAAGTGCCAAATATCGCATTTAACTGGTTAAGTGCTGACTCTGCCCCCAGAACACCCCCAAAGTAGCCCGTTTCAGCTTGGGTGCTAAACGGGCATTTTCAGCAGCACTTTCTGGTTTAGTGCCACTGAAAATGCCTGGTGAGCCCTGGACAGGTGATGTACTCATCTCTTGTGCTTTTATGCCACAGAGATATTTAAACACCGTTATCATATCTCTCCCTTCCACTTTTCTTCCGAAGTATACATGTTGAGATTTTTCAGTCTGCCGCAATTAATACATTTTATCTTCTTTGCCATGTTGGCCTGTGTTGGCTTCCTGCTGCCTCTTGACTAGGCTTGGCTTATAGAATGGCACTTAAGTGTTTTTTTTTTTTTTTTGTGTGTTGATTTTTTTTAGGTGCAATGTATAGAATTCACCTCATAATGGTTGCATAAATGTTAACACCTATGTTATAGAATCAACTCTAACTGTTATGCAACAGATAATGCAAAACATTTAGGCCCCTGTTTACAAAGCTGTGCTAGTGGCTGGCAGTGCGGTACTGCAGACACAGCCCATTCATTTTGAATGGGTTGTGTTGGTAATGCCACGCGGCAGCCGCTAGTACGGCTTTGTAAACAGGGGGCTTAATGTCATATATAATTAATGCAAGCTAAGGAGATGATTCTATAGCTGGATGCCCTGAATTAGGTCTCGTAATGGGACATGGTAGGAGCCTATTCTATAACAGAACTTAGGCACTCACACTTATAGCAGTCATAGAGCTGGTGTAAATGCAAGAATCTAAATGCAGCAGTGACATGCATAAGCTACAGTATTCTGTAAGCTATGTGTGTAAGTGGGAGCACTGCCTATGTCTCACCCATGCTGCACTCATGTGTACACTCTTCTTGCAAATACATACTATGCAATACAGGCACGTATTTACTGAATAGCATTTAGGTGGAATATTGGCATGTATATGAGTATAAGCTACTATTCTAAACATTTACTCATGTAAATGTTAGTGCCCAGTTTATAGAATTACCCTGTAAATGTATTTTCTCTGTGTTAAATACCTCGAACAGTTAATGCACAGGCTTTGCAGTTACTATGTCATATTTTGGGTAATTACCATGTGGTAACTGCAAAACATTACCACACTTTAGTAAAATGTCCCTAACAGCTTAACAAAGCATTTTAATTTTATATGGACCTATGGCCTGTTGCTCGACCAACAGTCAAAGCCAAGGAGTAGGGGTGGACCAAGAAATCTCGTTAGCCAAAGGTTGGCTGTCAAGATTTCTTGGTCCACCCCTACTCCTTGGCTTTGACTGTTGGTATATAAATACGTTGGGGTTTCTTTATCCTGACCTGTTGGTTGCTGCTCTTATGCTAGACCAAGCTTGAAATTGGAAAATATATCTATCTGATGGAAGAGGGGAGAAAGAAGGGATATCATAGAAACGTGTTTAAAAAATATGTGGCCCAAGAAGTAAATATTATTTCTGTGAAAGTGGAATTTCAAAAATAAGAGAATAGTCAAACATGAAGAATATCTCTAGTAGCTATAGATAATAGAGTCTCAAGGGGCTATACTCAGGAAAAATTAGACAATTCTTCAAAGAAAAGAATTGCTTCTCAGGAAAAACCAGATGCCAGGAAAGGATGATCCTTAATTGTGAAGAAGTGAATCTAGAGTTCAACTGGGGTTCATGAGTATAACAGAAACAAATTGGGCAGAGAAGATGGGCCTTGCTATCATAGAATAAAACCATTTTTGGATATTTCTCATTTGAGAACTGTGCTGCAGGCAACAATTATGAATCAATTAGACTATTGTAGCATTTACAGCATGTGCAAAATGCGGTGGCTAAACTTATTTTGGGAGCAGATCTATTGATCATGCCACCCTACTTTTGAAACCTTCTGCTCAGTGTGCTGCTGCGGCTAGGAAAGCGAATAGAATGTTGGGTATTATTAGGAAAGGTTTGGAAAACAGGTATGAGGATGTTATAATGCTGTTGTATCGCTCCATGGTGCGACCGCACCTTGAGTACTGTGTTCAATTCTGGTTGCCACATCTCAAGAAAGATATAGTAGAATTGGAAAAGGTGCAGTGAAGGGCAACTAAAATGATAGCAGGGATGGGACGACTTCCCTATGAAGAAAGACTAAGGAGGCTAGGGCTTTTCAGCTTGGAGAAGAGACGGCTGAGGGGAGACATGATAGAGGTATATAAAATATTGAGTGGAGTGGAACAGGTGGATGTGAAGTGTCTGTTCATGCTTTCCAAAAATACTAGGACTAGGGGGCATGCGATGAAACTACAGTGTAGTAAATTTAAAACAAATTGGAGAAAAGTTTTCTTCACCCAACGCGTAATTAAACTCTGGAATTCGTTGCCGGAGAACGTGATAAAGGCGGTTAGCTTAGCAGAGTTTAAAAAGGGGTTAGACGGTTTCCTAAAGGACAAGTGCATAAACCACTACTAAATGGACTTGGGGAAAAATCCACAATTCCAGGAATAACTTGTATAGAATGTTTGTACGTTTGGGAAGCTCGCCAGGTGCCCTTGGCCTGGATTGGCCGCTGTCGTGGACAGGATGCTGGGCTCGATGGACCTTTGGTCTTTTCCCAGTGTGGCATTACTTATGTACTTATGTACTTAAATTGCACTGGTTGCTGGTCCATGCAAGAATTCAATTTAAGATATTGATATTTATTTTTAACATTTTGTATGGATTAGCTCCTATCTCTCTTTACATAGCAATTAGAACACTTTGTTCCACTCAGGAAGTGAGGTTGAATATACCCCCAGTTTTGGTGTGTCAAAAAGTTGTTTCTAGGCATTGATGTTTAATAGGAAGAGGTTCGGAGCTATGGAACAAATTACCAAAAGATATCCGACGTATTACCTGTTATTCTGTATTTAGGACGATGATTAAGGCTTGTTTGTTTGCCCAATACTTGAAAGGTCATTGAGTGCGGAACGAGGAGTATTTATATTATGTGTTTTATTATATTAAGTTTTATATTATATTTATATTTATATTATTTATATTATATATATTTATATTATATTTATATTATATTAAGTTTTATTTTGATTATGATCTGCCTAGAGCCTATTTAGTTAAAGCAGAATAGAAACGTCCATATTAGATTAGATTAAATGTTGTGTTTCTATAATACATTTTATTATCATTACCACAAGTATACTTTTTATAGTCTGAAAGTGAAAAAGTTTCTATCTTAACAAATCCCTGTAAACCAGAGATTAAAACAATAACCCGATTTGTTCTATTACTCATGAGCCTCTGTTAGTCTGAAACTTAATGAACAGTGACACAGAGTGCTATACAAACTCCAATGCACTTTAGTTGTGCCAATAAAAGGGATATGATTCTTCCTGAGGGCAAATGTTAAACTATATTCCTATAATGGGTGGCCACCTTTAATTGGTGAAATTACTTTAAGTGATTGCAGTTAGCATGAGATGTTTTCCAGGATACTTTTTAATTCGAATCTCCCTTACTAAAAGTAGTGCTTAACCTTCTCCAGAGCCATTGCTAGTGTGTGGTAAATAGCCCTGTTTGCCTAGATAATCAAAGGTCGCACTATACCCCAAAGCTATTTAGGGCCAAGCTAAGATGACGTGCATTAAATGCGGTTGCACTACCAGCAGTCCAACAGCATGACCAATTTAGGAAAAACTGCTGCAGTGGTATAATCTCCCAGACATATCCTCCCTTCCTATTCCCCCGGGGAAGAAAGATGCCAGTAGGTAGGATTTCTCTCCTCTCCTCCCCCTAGGAAAACTTGAAAAGACCACTGTGAAAAAGGCTTTGAGCTGATTAAACAATTTATTTAACTATTTACAGCTTATATTGTATGAAACCAGTAAGACATTTGCATTATGAAAAGTATTTTGGTAAACAACTTGTTAAGCTTTTTTTGATGCAAGGTATCTGATATTAAGCAACCTTTACATATTAAGCAATCTTGTAGCCAGTCAGTCTCTTTACCAATGTGGCAGTTTCAAACATCTGTTCCTTCATTTTGTCTTTTTATGAAAAAATGCAGTTTTACCTATGTCCCTGTGCTCCTTCACTGAGTCTGTCCCTTTGTCCATCTCCATCATGTTCCCCAGGTCTCACCCTTCTGCTGGTGCACTCTTGACCAGTGGCTGCTGGATATTCGAATATTTCGAATTGGAGGCAACGTTCTCAATTGGTTTAAAGGGTTCCTTACTACACGCTCATATCAAGTGACTTCAAACTCGATTACATCAGCGACATGGAAACCTGAATGCGGAGTTCCACAGGGATCCCCCCTCTCACCGACCATATTCAACCTAATGATGACACCCTTGGCCAAATTACTATCGAATCAGAACCTAAACCCATATATATACGCTGACGATGTAACGATCTTCATCCCATTCCATGAAGATTTAAGGGAAATCTCCAATGAAATCAAACAAAGCCTACATATTATGAATTCCTGGGCAGATGCATTTCAGCTGAAACTCAATGCTGAGAAAACCCAGTGCCTGGTACTCACCTCGCAATACAATAAGAATAAATTTACCACCATCAACACACCTAAACTAAATCTACCAGTTTCGGACACCCTGAAAATCCTCGGAGTCACCATTGATCGACATCTAACACTTGAGAACCATGCAAATAACATAACCAAAAAGATGTTTCATTCAATGTGGAAACTAAAAAGAGTTAGACCATTTTTTCCAAGGATTGTCTTCTGCAATCTGGTACAATCACTGGTACTCAGTCATCTGGACTATTGTAACTCACTCTACACTGGCTGTAAAGAGCAAATACTCTAAAAACTCCAGACAGCTCAGAATACGGCAGCCAGACTAATATTCGGCACACCAAAATACGAAAGCGCGAAACCCTTACGAGAAAAACTACACTGGCTCCCACTAAAAGAATGCATCCCGTTCAAACTTTGCACTTTAGTCCATAAAATCATCCATGGTAACGCCCCAGCCTACATGTCAGATCTAATAGAACTATTACCCAGGAACACAAAAAAATCTTACCGTACACCCCTCATTCTTCATTCTCCCAAGTGTAAGGGTTTGAAATACAAATCAATGCATGCATCTACCTTTTCCTTTACGAGCACGCAGCTCTGGAATGTGCTGCCACGCAACTTGAAAACGGTCTATGAACTGACCAATTTCCACAAACTATTAAAAACCTATATCTTCGACAAGATATATCACAAAGATCAACATGTGTAACTGTATAATCTTTTGAACTTCTAGTACTGTCTTATAATGTCTTTTGCTTTAATACCATTATATAATTCACCACCATGTAACACAAACCTTCTGTAAACCTAATGTATATTCACTTCTATTTCCAGTACCCATGATGTATTGTAAGCCACCTTGAGCCTGCAAAGAGGTGGGATAATGTGGGATACAAATGCAATAAATAAATAAATATTCAGGGAAGGTCTGGGTCAGTTGGCCTGGCCAGTCTCCACTGCTGGATCCCAGACACTAGTTTTGCTTCTAGGGGCCTTCGCCTCCACCAGGTCCTGAATGCCAACTGCATTCACAAGAGTCTAGTGGCAGACCCCAAGCACTCATGACACCCTGAGCACTGGTTGTGTTCCCAGGGGTTGCTTCTGGGCTCCGAGCACTGAGCAATGATTGTGCTCCCAGGAGCCTTTCTGTCACTGGGCTTTGGGCACTGACACTGAGCACTGTTTGTGTTCCTGAAGGCCTTCTGCCATGCCCAGAGTGGGCTTCTAAGAGCCTTCTTGCTCTCAGCATGCTCCTAAGGGCTGCTGGGCCCTTTCTTCTGGCAGAACATTCAGAGGTCACCTCCCGGCCAGGTCCATAGCTCTTAACTCTTCTGTGAGTCTAGCGCTCTCTGTTTCCAACCCTCTGGAATCTATGGCCTGCAGTTCAGATTTTCCCTTATGGAAGTAATCCTCCCCTCTCAACCAAAAGGCCAAAAGACAAATATTCTATGCAGAATCTCTATATTATTGTAAGTCTGATGGGCTTGAACTCCAGGGAGGTCCCAGATAGACCACCATAATAAGATTCAGGTGAGAAGTTTTCACTGATCCCTTAACAGGCTTCAGCTACCTTCATTTAGTGTGTGTGCTTTATAAACAGTGCCTGGACCGCCGAGAGACAAAGACGGGACTGGGGCAAACACCCCTCTGGGCCTGTCCTCCCCATCCGGGCCCACCCTCCCCCTCCAGGCCCACACACACCCTTCCTCCAGACCCGCTTACTTGCCTCCTCTCCTGCTCCTCTCTGCTGCAATGTATAGATCCTTCTTCCTGCTGCATTCAAACAGGAAGTACTTCACATAGGAGGCGGGACATGGCAGGAAGAAGGACCAGTGGCCAGCAGATCAGAATTAACGTAATAGTTCGATAACTCTACTCTGCAGTGCACAGAAGCAGGAGAGCCATGCTAATGTCAGGTGAGCGCTAGTCCCCCCTTGGAGGCTGGGCCCTAGGGAATTTCCCCCCTCTTTTGGCAGCCCTGTTTTTTTAATAAATTTTTTATTTATAACCATTTAAATTTTTACAAGTGATAAAACAACTTGCTGGAAATAGAGAAAGTAATATGTAGGAATTATTTCAGTCAGGTAATTCTATTCTCTTCCTTAGACCACTAAATAGGGAGAGTGAAACAAGATAAGGAGATCAATTAAACAGTAAACAGAAACCCCCCCCCCCCCCCCCGAGATATTAACCTGATTATCCCCAGATATTACTCGTCTAATTCATTATTCCACATTGATCATCTGGTTGGCTTCTTCAAGGCCAATACGGTGTATAGTCAAATCATTTCATTGAAAAACATACTTATTGTCCAGTATTAGTTAGAAATAATACATCTGATTACATTCTTTCTCTTTTAAAAACCAGAAGTTATTTAACAATACATATACTTAAGTCTCTAATTCAAATTCCACTGAATAAAGTAATCCCAGTTTTCACAGGCTTCACTCCTTTTAAAGTAATAATTTGAGGAAATATTTCTAAGGAAAACTTTAGGAGTCATACCTGGAACTCTGGGAAAAACAATAATCTTGATATTAATCATCTATAATAATATTCATTTTATTATTCAAAATTTCTGGTCTATTATCATAACCACTTCTTGCTCATGTAGAATCAAAGTGGTTCAGTTGAATTGTCCATGTAACTCTCTAATAAAATTATATCTGAAACAAAATTATTTACTGCCCCCGTTAGGTCCCGAAGCACCTGCCAGATGGTATTCAATGTAACCTCCACGGGAGCCAAAAACTCCAAGTTGATTTCTCATAGGTGTTTAGGAGTGGTTCCGCCGATTCGGGTTCTGCTGTAAACATTCTCCGTTTCAGCATATACCTCTAACTCACTCCTCCACTCCTTGGACATGGTGGTTGAATAATTTGGGAGCGATGGAGTTGTTTTTTCCAGGTCCAAGAGCGTCGACGCTCCTTCACCGGCGCTAATCAAAGGACTCACCAACCCTTTCATCTGTGGGCAGTTCGTCGCGCAGCGGTCCCGCACTTGCTGCTCAGGGGATAAAACACTGGCCATCAGTGGCTGACCGCCGGTAGAACCCTTCCTCTCAGTTAAGGTAACTGCAATTGCAGAGAGGAAATTTACGTAAAGAAGACGAAACTTCAGAGGGCAGCTGGGCCGTTGGGCATATGAACTTCAGGTCACCATCTTACCACTCTCCCAGTTTGGGACACTCTTTGTCTGGTTTCTCCTCAGAGGCCTGTCTGATATGGGTAACCCTTCAGCATAGCCCTCTAAGTCATTGAAACACACAAGCCCCTCCACCTCTACAAGGTGGTGTCCCTTCGGAGGGGTTGGCAGCCCTGTTTATGAGCCCAACTTTATTCACCAACTTTAATAGATAATCATCCCCAAAGTGTGTAAATGTCGAACATTAGTTTGCCTTTCCTTACAGTAAGAAAGTTACATATCCAGCCCATTCTTCTGTTCACCTCTAACCTAGCTCACTGATGTAACAATCTTCAAAATGGTTAATTTTAACCAGACTACTGCTAGAACAGAATGTAGCAGTTATAAAGCTTCCTTCCTTTTTTTCCAAACACATTACCTCAGCAAGAGAGAATACCTGCCTTTCAAAATCACTTTAACTAGAGATTTATCTATTTTCCTCCTGTTATAGCTAGTTTTCAAAGTTGTTTGTTTTCATCTGTTTGGCTTTTGACCACCTCCTCTCTAATTTTCGACACTGCCTTTTTTCAAGAGAAGGATATCTTGATTGAACCATAGAGACACCTTTTAGGGGGGAGGGGGGATCTAATTTTACTTCTTAAGGGAGCCAAATCATCAAGAGCAAGGTTGCTTAGTTCGTCCCATTTTGACATGAATCCAATTGTGTTGGTTTGGGACATACAGAGGGGCATTTTTGAAAGAAATGTCTAAGTTGGAATTTGGACGTCTTTGTAAAACATTCAAATTCGGAGGTGGGGAAAAGGTCATTTGCAAAAATAATTTGTGTCACCCACTAGTAAAATATTGTCATGTTGACACATTTATTTCTTGGATTAAATCCTGCTTTAACATCACATATATTACAGATGAATTCAGAGAAATCTGATTCAGTGGATGACCAGTTACTAGGTGGGCAATAGAACAGAGTAAGACAAATAGAATCATGGAGAGAATCATCAATGATTTTGCAAGCAATAATTTCTTGATTTGGGCCTATATTGATGGAGAATCTTGTAGCCTGGAGACAAATTTCGAGCAGTATCAGGTCATCTTTAGAGTGTATCGAGGAAAGGGTGATCCACCTAGGTGGATGAACACTAACTCCCACGAAAACACAACTGTCGAAAGAAAGTGGGGAAGTGGACCAATGACTCCAGGGAAACGGGATACTGGTATAAAAAGTAGCACTTTATTCACAGATTCAACACAGTATCTCAATATCAGATGGTCTTGGAATAACAGATCGCTTTTAAGTATCAAGGATCTCGTAAGACTCCTGAGGCAGGCCTGTGGCCGAAACACAGTGCTGTGTCGAGTCTGTGAATAAAGTGCTACTTTTTATACCAGTATCCCATTTCCCTGGAGTCATTGGTCCACTTCCCCACTTTCTTTCAACATATTTAGAGTGTAGCCAGGTTTTACATATTAGGGCTAGTCCAAGGTGTTCATCCTCTAGCCATCCTCTGATTATATCTGTTTTATTTTCAATGAATCTAGCATTTATATAACCCACAGGGATATGGAGGAAGGATATTGAGAGATTTAGACAAGTTCCTGGAGAAAAAGTCCATAGTTTACTATTGAGACAGACAAGGGGAAGTAACTGCTTGCCCCAGGATTGGTAACATGGAATGTTGCCACTAATTGGGTTTCTGCCAGGTACTTGTGTCCTGGCTTGGCCACTGCTTGGAAACAGGATGCTGGGCTATATGGACCATTGGTCTGACCCAGTATGGCTATTCTTATGTTCTTATTGTTACGGTTAATATTAATTAAATGATGTTGGGAGGAAGATTTTCTCAATTTGGTTTTAGTTTGAAAGGATCCAGATCTATGAGAAGATGAATGACCCTGTTCAGGAAGACTGATTTATTTATTAGGATTTATTTACTGCCTTTTTGAAGGAATTCACTCAAGGTAGTGTATGGTTTTGAGTTAAGTACCTAAATTGGTGAGGGGAAGATTCATTGTTAAGTCTATAATTATTCCAGTTACGTCTAGCTCTATTGGTAATGATCACTGGGATGCTAACTTGTGATTCTAAAGCCTCTGACTGTGCCATGAACATAATGCAATGTAGAAGAACCAATTAGTGAGATTGAACCATGGGAAAATTGGTATAGTAGAAAGATCTGATTACAGGGATGTGGACAATGAATGAATCTACAATAAAATATCAGAAGAAAAAGTTTAAGAAATATAATGCTAGAACGGTGAAACCACACTACAGCAACAGTGACATTTTTAATCAGACACAAAGATAAAAGGAACCTGTTATACACCTACTGTTTCTGAGGAGCCACACCCAATGCTGCCCGAAGGGATGCACAAAGGGACGTGCTCCTTTGGCATGCCTCTTTGATGCGACAGCTGAGGCATGACACCTCAGAAGCAGGACTTCAGATGTAGACACCGAGACACTGACGTCAGCAAAGTGCCACTGTGGTTTCAATTGGCAGGGTGACATGTAATTATTAAGTGTCCAAATAAGCCCTTCTAGGCGAGGGGACTTAAGGGTGGAATGTGCCCTTATCCTCCGATATTAGAATATGCTTCGGAAGCATGACTTCTGATGTAGATGCCAAGATGCTTAACCCTTAAAACACCTAGGATGTCTTTTACTAATGTGTACTAACCATATCTATGACGTCTAAATATTAGTCTAGCAGCAGTATTTTGGAGCAATTGTAATTTTTTAATAGATGTCCTACAAGTAACCAAATAGAAGCATTACAATAATCTATGTGAGGTAGTAGCAAAGCTGTACTAAAATATGAAAATCTTCATGAAAAAGAGACCTGATTATCCTCAATTGATGAAATTTATTTTTAAAATAATGACTTTTCTAAATAATTAAATTTACCTGACAATTTAAGGCTAAAGAAGAGTCCAAAGTAACACATAATATGTTGGGTGTTTGCTCTGTTAGAAGGGAAACACCAGTAGATAAATAAACTCTTGGGGGGGGGGGGGGTTAATCATAAAACCATAAAACAAAACAGGTCATTCTTTTTATATCTTCATGTTATTTCAAGATAAAAGAACATTCCTATTAGACTATGGAGCTCATTTTCAAAACAGAAAAATGTCCAAAAAGCAGCATAAAGTGGCATTTGGCTATTTCATTTGCCAGAACATCCAACTTGCTATTTTCAAAACATATTTTTAAGACACTGTTCTATGTAGGAAGTCCAAATCACAAGGGGGCATGTCCATGGCATGTTGGGAGTGGGATTTGAGTGTTCCTAAAACGTGAATGTTTGTCTGCCATAATGGAACAAAATAAAAACGTCCAGGGCTACAATTTAGATGTTTTGGTCTAGATCTGTTTGTTCTTTGTTTTTTCTTTAATCACAACTAAGTTACAAAACCTAAATGACCAGATAACCACTGTAGGGATTAAGGTATGATCCCCCTTATTGCCCTAGTGGTCACTACCCACCAAAGATATGTAAGAAACAGTACATACCAGCCTCTATGACAGCTTCAGATGTTATGGCCAGTCCTATCAGAGCAGCAATCAGGACCCTGGAGTAGCCTTGTGGGTGGTGCAGTGGACTGTCAAGAAGAGGACCTGGGCCCACATCCCCTGAAAGTCACATATTCTCCAACATCTTCTCCTTGGTTTAAGGTCTGCTGCACTAACCACTAGGCTACCCTTCTGCTCTGCCTGGATGTCTGGATGTCCCTATCCCTGTCTTTTTGCCGTTCCTAAGTTGGACTATTCTCAGCACATAAAAAAACTCCATCTCATAGCCATTTTCAGACAGAAAATCTGGACCTTTTCCTGTCTGAAATTGGCTGTGAGATAGATGTGTTTTTTGAATGTTTTGAGCAGGATGTCCTAATTCTGACGTACATGACTTTTCAAAAATGCCTCTCAAAGGTACTAAACAGTTAAACCATTAACATATCTGATCTTAGCAATGGAAATTTGGCAAGAAGGAATGCTCAAACATACAATAATATTTGGGAAATATTTTATATGGAGTGGAGGTTTCATTTATTTGGTACATTTATAATACATTTTCCCAGTAAACTTGCTGAAAGCAGAGTACAGTAAAAAGTAGTACAAATGAATGTATAATAATGAAAAATTAATATGCAAAACTAAAAAAACCTAAAATGCATCTTGTGATTCTCTGCTAGACCCTCTGCATCCTCCATTGCCATTCAGGAATTTTCAGTTCATGTAATTTCACCCTCTACTCCTTTCCCCTTTTCAGATCCCATGTCCACTTTCTCAGCCCTTCTTCTCCTCATGCTCTGTTTCTGCTTCCCCTCTTAGAACTCTTTATCCCGTCCCAGTCATTATTTCTTTTCACATTGCTATTCCAGCACTTGTCTTGAAGGAGTGGCCCTACCACTAGGTAGATAAGGGCCCCTAGGGTGGCAGGCTTTAGGGGGAAGCAAGCAACATAGTGCCACCACAACAAATCAGCCCTTTACCTCTGCTGTCAGTGGTGAGCTTTTGAGCATCGAAGACCTGCTGCTCTGCTGTATATTCTATTCCTCTTCTTTTGACCTTGAGTTGATTCCCAACTTCAGTTCTACTCATTTAGGGGCCCTTTTACTAAGGTGCACTGAAAAATGGCCTGCGGTAGTGTAGACACATGTTTTGGGTGTGTGCAGAATCATTTTTCAGTGCACCTGTAAAAAATACCTTTTTTAACTTTTTGCTGAAAATGGATGTGCGGCAAAATGAAAATTGCCACATCTCCATTTTGGGTCTGAGACCTTACTGCCAGCCATTGACCTAGTGATAAGGTCTCACGTGGTAACCGGGCAGTAATGGTCTACGCACATAAAATGCTGATTACTGCCCGATTACTTGCTGAGTTGCTTCAGTCAATGGACACAAAATTCTACATCTATGCTGATGATGAGCAACTACTCATACCCACTGAATAAAATCTACCCATAGCTGTGAGTAAACTGACTACCTGCCTAGCCGCATCTCAGGAATGGGCAAACAACAACAAACTCCTCCTGGACCCAAATGAAACATAAATTCTTTGGGTACCAAACACAAGTGGACAAACACCCGACTTCAAAACACCTTTTGGAAAGTATGAACTCCCCCTAAAATAACAGGTCAGGAATCTTGGGATACTGCTAGACTCATCATTCACTCTAATCTCACAATTCAGACAATCTTCAAAATGTATCTCTATCATCTATGGCACCTACGAAATCTCTCTCCATATATTGAAAAGACAAGTCTGACCACAGTGGTCCATGCCATGATAACACCACAACTAGACTATTGTAATGCCCTGTACACTGGCCAAACCAAAAAGAGTTTGTATCAGTTCTAATTAATTCAGACTGCTGCAGCATGACTGATAGAAGGCTGTAAGTGGTGTGACCACATCACACTCTTCTTGCAAAAGCTACACTGGCTACCAGTACCTTACAGGGCTAAATTTAAAGCTCTGTGTTTGATTTTCAAGGTTCTCAGACAAAATGGGCTGAGTTGTTAAATAATAATTTAGTTCTTTACACACCTTTAAGACCTCTAAGTTCCTCTCAAGGATCATCACTATCTGTACCATCATCAAAAGAAATTGTACGATGTGATACCCGCCAGTGAGCCTTCTCAGGAGTAGCCCCCCATGCTCAGGAATTTACTCCCAGAGGGGCTACATATAACTCAAGACTACCTCTACTTCAGGAAGCAGGTGAAAGCCTGGATCTTCTCCCAAGCCTTTAATACATAGGGTGACTGACTATACACTCATTCTGCACCTGGACTAGCTTGCTACACACATCAGTTCCTTATCTCTGGCTTAACTATACAACGAACTTGCCTTGAGTTTAACTAACCATCATTTTATATCAACTGACTCTGTACCATGCATCTTGTTCCCATCAAATATCTGCTCTTGGTCCCTCAGCTATATGGTAAGCCTTATTGTAGAAAATCTTTAGCATCATATCTATGTTAGTTGAATGCTCTAATGCATGCTTATTAGGTGTATCATTAGTATTATGATAACATTGTATTATACCTCTGGTATTTGAATTCCAGTGCTATTAAATGTGTATATTTTTGATACTGTTTCATGGTAGTTCTATTATTAGGTTTCAATTTGCTGTTTTCAAGTTTACCTCATTTATTGTATTTATATTTATTCTTGGTTATTTTACTATTGTTATGCTGTTAACAAAATTATACGTTTTATGTTAAACTGTACCTACTTTACACTGCCTTGGGTGAATCTTTTCAAAATGGCGGTTAATAAGTCCCAATAAATAAATAAAATAAAATAAGCAGCTCCTCCCTCCTGCCTTGGGCCTGCCCGGAACAAAATGGTGATGTCCAGGCCCTGCCCAGTGCATTCTGGGATGTACTGTGCAGAGCTATGCACCATATAAGGAAAAAACTCCTTATATGGTTCTTAACCCTGCCCAGTGCATCCCAGAATGCACTGAGTAGCATGGGATCCACCATTTTATTCCAGGCAGGCCTAAGGCAGGCGGGAGGAACTCTTACTCCTGCCCTCCTGCCTTGGTGTGGGAGGGGTCAGAGTCGACACCACCAGGGAAAATTAAACAAAATATTCTGGGCGGGGGTAATCAAGGTCCACTGGACCACCAGGGAAACTTTAAAAAAGAATTGGGAGGGTTGGGAGGCCAGGAGGCAAGTTGTGGGGGAAGGGGTTCGACAAGCAAGCTATCAAGAGGTGTGGGAGGTGCGGGTGGTCCAGTGCATCAGAGCTGTCAAATGCATTTGACAACTCTGACTTGCAAATTGTGAGAGATGCACAAAGGGGGAATCTGTGCAGCTCTTTTGCATGTGATCACCTTTGTGCATCGCTCACTGTTTGCAAGTCACTACATTTTACCAAAGTAGCCGTATTTTAAGACTGCCTTTGTGTATCAGGCCCTCAGTCATTTATTCTCTAAGCTTAAGAGCCCTTAACTGTTTGGTGTTTCTTCATAAGGAAGGTGTTCCAGCCCCTTTATCATTTTTGTTGCCCACCTCTGAACCCTTTCTAATTCTTTGAGATGGGGCGAGATGAACTACACACAATACTCAATGTGCGGTCACACCTATATAAAGACACAATGATATTCTCAGTTTTATTCTCCATTCTTTTTTTAAAAAGCCATAACATATTTTTTCCTTTTTAATTTTTTAGCAGTCAGTGTACACTGGGCTGAAAACTTTCAACATATTGTCCACAATTGCTTCAAGACTTTTTTCTTGGATGCTGACTCAAAACCCAGCATTTTGTAGCTGGAGCCAGGATAATTTTTCACTATAGATCACATTGTACTTGTTAACATGTAAATTTCATCTTCCATTTAGATTGCTAGTATCCTAGTCTCAGAAGATCTTTCTGCAACTCTAGTTGAGGAGTAGCTAATGGTCAGTTCACTGGCCTCAGAACCAAGAGAACCATGTTCAATTCCCACTGCAGCATATAATATGTAAACCACTTTAATTGTAACCACAGAAAAGCAGTATGTCAAATCCCTTTCCCTCATAATCTTCTGCCTCTTTAACAACTTTGAATAATTTTTTATCATCTGCAAATTTGATCACCTCACTCCTATCTTCAGATCATTTATGAATACGTTAAACATGCACAAGTCCCAGCACAGACCCTTGGGGCACAATTCTAATTATCCTATTCCATGTTGATAACTGATCATGTAGTGCTTGTTTCCTGTCATCCATTTTGAAGTTCACAAAAGTGCATTGCCTGCTATCCCATGACTCTTTAGTTTATTAAGAAGTCACTCATGAAGGACTCTTGTCAAAAGCCTTCTGAAAATCCAAATACACTATTCAACTGATACACTGTTATCTACTTGTTTGTTACACCTTCAAAATATGAATAAATTGACAAAGTAAGATATGCCCTTGCTAAATCCATGTTTGCTCATTTTCTTTAAGCTCTATCTATACGGTCCATATTGTTGTTTTTTTAGTATAACTTCAACCATTTTGGAGCAAAGAAGTAGCTTAATGGTTAGAGCAGCACACCTTGGGAAGTCATCTAACTCTGCATTGCACTGGGTCCAATGCTGGCAGGTTCTGGCAGTAATACCAGTCCAAACATTGCCTCTTATATTGGGCAGCAGCAACACAGTGGTATCTCAAACTGTGCAGGAGAAGACAATGACACAAACTCCTGTATCATACCAGGAAAACCACAAAGGGATACATTATTATGTGGTCAGGAGCCACCTCAATGGCAGACCTGGATCTGGATCAGCCATTTGTTTAGCACTGACATCACCCTTTGAGCTCTTTTTAAAAATTGGCATAACATTGCCCACTGACCAGTCCTCAGGTATCATGCCAATTTTAAATGCTATGCTGCAAGTTACATATTTGTGCCATTTTAGGACTCTAGGCTATTCACCATCCAGACATGGTGATTTGTTGCTAATTAGTTTGTAAATGTCATATATGATATCTTCTAGACTTATAGTGATGTGCTTTAGTCACTCTGAATCATCACCATCAAAGGTTTATGCTATGGGTATGACCCCAGCATCTCCAGTAAAGACAAAGGCAAAAAAGTTTTTTTTTTCAGTTATGCCTGTTTTTAGTTATAGTTCTCTGTTTACCTTATTCTCTTTATGCACTTCTTCTAACCTTTAGTCATCCAGCAGGCCAGCAGACTTCCTCATGGGCCTTTTGCTTTAGATGTACTTGTTTTTAGTAGTTCTTCCCTCTACAGCAATCTTCTTAATACAAGAAGTGAATGCCTGGTGTCATAGTATAAGTGGATATGAAAAATGCCACTTGCAGTTCCATGCGTCTCCGAACTATGATAGCATGTGTAGACCCTTGATGGATAACATCTGTGTTGGGTGCGCCTGTGTTGAGAAAATGCATGAAATTTGTAGCATAGTAACTGGGTAATCATTTGGAGGAAGCAAAACATTTGTCATATTCATTTAAAAACTAATCTAAATAATCTTGAAATCAAACCCCATCTCTGGCACTGCTGATACCATGTTGTTATTAAATCTGAAAAATTCCTGTGTCACACAAAAAGTCACACATTTGGAGAGATTTAGCCCACCACATTTTTTTAGCAGTTGCTAAATATGAAATCTGTCAGATATTTTGATTGTCTCCCTTGAGCAGTTTCTTCATTTATCTAGAAGTTTTTCAGAGTAGAGATTCTTGTAATCAACAACTTTCAATGAAGTCTTTAGTGAATTAAGACTTCGACCCACCTATACACTTTTTTAAAAATAATAAATAGGTTAGGATTTAATATATTCGTATTATGGAAAGACTCCAACATTGTAGAATCTGACCACACATAAGAATGCTGTAAAAGATATGAGTTTGCTTTGTGTTTTTATAATAATCTTAAGTAGAGGAGTGTGGTAGCCGTGTTAGTCCACTCTTAAGGTTATCAATAGAAATCAAACAAAATAAAACATGGAAAAGAAAATAAGATGATACCTTTTTTATTGGACATAACTTAATACATTTCTTGATTAGCTTTCGAAGGTTGCCCTTCTTTGTCAGATCGGAAATAAGCAAATGTGCTAGCTGACAGTGTATATAAGTGAAAACATTCAAGCATTACTATGACAGTCTGACAGGGTGGGAGGATGGAGGTGGGTAGGAGGTATGCATGGGGACATCAAAGCATATCATTGATATTCTAACAGGATGGGTGTGGATAGGTGAGGGGTGGGGTGATCAACAGAGAAATACAGCTTTATGGTTTATAATGGGCTAGGAACCCCAGATCCTTGTTAAGTCCTTTCTGTTGGGTGTTAAAATATTCAATCATTCTGACTTCAAAGGTCTTATGTTCTTGTATGGTTTTAAAGTTACCCCTCACCTATCCACACCCATCCTGTTAGAATATCAATGATATGCTTTGATGTCCCCATGCATACCTCCTACCCACCCCCATCCTCCCACCCTGTCATAGTAATGCTTGAATGTTTTCACTTATATACACTGTCAGCTAGCATATTTGCTTATTTCCGATCTGACGAAGAAGGGCAACCTTCGAAAGCTAATCAAGAAATGTATTAAGTTATGTCCAATAAAAAGGTATCATCTTATTTTCTTTTCCATGTTTTATTTTGTTTGATTTCTATTGATTACAATAATCTTAAAATAGAAGCAGCATCCTTTAACATTTCAAATAATTCTTTTTGTGAAGCAGAGCACTTCTACAGAATTACCTATTCTAATCATTCAGACTGTATGTAATCGAACAATTTTTACCCTTTAATGTTTCAAAAACCATCTCAGTGACATGGCATTTACTAGTAGTTAATGCCTTGACTGGACCTCATGTGTAACCTAGGTAAGATTTTAGATAGTGCTGAGAGAGACTCAGATGACTTTGTACATGTGAGTACCAGCGACATAAGAAAATGTGGTAGAGAGGTTATAGAAGCCAAAATTAGGCTCTTAGTTAGAATGTTGAAATCTAGAACCTCTAGGGTGGCATTTTCAGAAATGTTCCACGTGCAAGACTCAATGAATCAGGCAGAGCTCTGAGTTTCAATGCGTGTATGAGACCATGGTGCAGGAATGAAAGGTTTAGATTTGTTAGGAACTGGGCAACCTTCTGGGGAAGAAGGAGTCTATTCCAAAAAGAAGGGCTCCACCTTAACTGAATGGAACCAGGCTGCAGAATATTTAAAAATGAGGAGAGCGACCTTTAAGCTAGAATATGGGGAAAGGCAGAAGGTTGCTCAGGAGTGCATGGTTTGGAGTAAGGTATCTCTGAAAGATACTATCAAAAAGAGAAATTGGGCATCCCGATACAGAGGTTGCAACAAACAATAAAAATTCAGCATAAAACAGATAGCTATGTAGAATCCATATGAAATTCCAGATGTGAAGCAAAAGAGAATATTGGTAGGGCTATACTACTGTCTGCCAGGCCAGAACAGACACATGATGATGTTATGATGAAGACCATTAAAAGCAGTGGCTAGTAATATCACTACCCCTAAAACAGGAACACCTGTTTTAGTACTGTTCTCTCTTCCAAAGCCTAATTGATGGAGTCTACTACTACTACTACTATTTAGCATTTCTATAGCGCTACAAGGCATACGCAGCGCTGCACAAACATAGAAGAAAGACAGTCCCTGCTCAAAGAGCTTACAATCTAAGCACTTTATTCAAAGATTAGTTTATACACCAGCTGAGCTACCACCCAAATGAATAACTTCACTACTGGTCTAAATCAAAGATAAATATATGAATCTAGATTTGTAGTTTTCAATAATGAATTAATTATGTCTGATTTAAAAAAACAAAAAAACCCAACAAAAAGCCACAGGATGTAGCCTTCAGACAGCAGGGAATTAACAATACTTTTGATCTTCTCTACCTTCCTACGTTACGTCACACGAGGGCGGGACACAGGCAGAGAAGGAAGCCCGCCCCGACGGCAGCTTTGCTGATGTGCCTGCTGCTGCGTGCTGATGTAAGTTTACAGTGCTGCTTGGGCCGGGTGGAGGGGTGGCGGCAGCGACTCCGGGGGGGGGGGCTCGGAAACCCCCCCATTCCAAAAGTAGCCCGTTTTCACGGGCTCAACGGCTAGTATTAAATAAAGAATTGGATTAAGGATTGGAGTCTCTTCATAGGTAAGAAGCAGCCCCAGGTTTAACTATCTGAATATGCAGAGCCAAAATAACACCTTATAGAGATCAAAATAGTAAAAATAGGATAAAATGCATTAAAAATATTGCTTTACACAAACACAGCATATGAAGTTATTTAGTGATAATGGTCCAGATACTCAAAATGACATCTCTATACATATGACTTTTCTCTGTCAATATTCAACAACACTATATGCCGACTTCCCTATGAGGAAAGGCTGAAACAGCTTGGGCTCTTTAGCTTGGAGAAAAGACAGCTGAGAGGAGATATGATAGAGGTCTATAAAATAATGAATGGAGTGTAACAGGTAGACGTGAATCACTTGTTTACTCTTTCCAAAAATACTAGGACTAGGGGGCATGCAATGAAGCTACAAAGTAGTAAATTTAAAATGAATTGGAGGAGGGGCGTGTCAAGATGGCGCCGTGAGCAGTGGCGTTAGAAGCGAGCTCCTGCCTACTAACTGCTGAAATTTGACTTATTTACCTGTTTTGAGACATGCCGCACACCAAACGTAAGGGGACAATTCGGGGGGTTCCCCTACACCCCGTGACGTCCACGCCGGCAAGTGGAGGTTTGGAGCGCTTCTTCCCCGCACTGTCCCGAAGAAGCAGAGTGGAGTCCTTAGCGGGAGGGACCGGTGAAGCGATCCCCCTGCAGGAAACAGAAATATCTCTCTCCCCGCCTTTCTCTACAACGCCTCCTTGCCCTTCAACTGCCTTGAGCGGGACGGGGTTTCTCTCGGAACCTGGAAAGGGTGACTCCGAGGAGCTCAGAGGGGAGTCCAACTCTGTAAGGACATCAGCAGCTGCAGGACAGACGGAGGTGAGCCTGGGTAAGATCTGGCTGAAGTTACTGGAAATAGAAAAAACCCTGAGACAAACTTCGGACGAGGTAAAGACTCTGAGTTTGAATGTGCAGGAAGTGAAGAACTCATTAGATATGGCAAAACAAGATTTTTCTTCTAAGATTGATGCCTTACAGAGAGAGACAAAGCAAACTGATGATTTTAAAATGGCTGTGATAAAAGATAATATGGAAATCAGAAGGAAATTGGAACAAGTAGAGAACTTTAATAGGCGATTAAATCTCCGAATATTGAATTTTCCTAGAGTACTGGGAGTACCCCCAAAAGATATGTTCCAGAGATATTTAAAAGAAAACTTGAATTTTCCCCAAGAAGTATTTCCTCCTTTGAACAAGATTTATTACATATCAAGTACGATGAAAAAGGTTGGGACAGAGAATTCAATAGATTTACAAAATGTCACAGCCATTTTGGAGCAAACAATTGAAGAACCATCTGAAAGAGGGACGTTGATAATTTCCTTTGTATTTCAACAGGACTTAAATGCAGTAATGCGCCTTTACTTTAAATCAACTAACCATGTGTTTGTTGGCCAGAAAATCTGGCTTTATCCGGATGTGACTAAGTTTACACAAGAAAAACATAAAAAGTTTCTCTCTATGAGGTCAAAAGTTTTGGAATTGGGAGGTTCTTTCCTCCTGGCCTATCCCTGTAAATGTGTCATCAGATTAAATCAAGTTAAATATATATATTATATGCCTGATCAGCTTCAGACCTTCCTAGACAATAAACAACGATAGAGTTGAGATATATATGGGACTGACGGAACCATACCAATTTTTATTTACATATTATGATTGTGTTATCTTCACTAATTCCTATCCCCCTATTATTGAGGTCTAAGGAAGCCAAACTTTGTCTTTATTAGGACGTTTTGAATAAATATAATTTTCCTGTATTATTAATTAATGGCTGTATTACACTTTTGCAGTATGATAATTTCTGTAATAAGTATATAAAACTAATAAAAAATTATGAACATAAAATGAATTGGAGAAAATATTTCTTAACTCAACGTGTAATTAAACTCTAGAATTCATTGACAGAGAATGTTGTAAAAGCAGTTAGTTTAGCGGGGTTTAAAAAAGGTTTGACTGGCTTCCTAAAAGAAACGTCCATAAGCCATTATTAAAATGGACTTGGAAAAATTCACTGCTTATTTCTAGGATAAGCAGCATAAAATGTATTGTACTGTTTTGGGATCTTGTCATGTATTTGTGACCTGGATTGACCACTGTTGGAAACAGGATACTGGGCTTGATACTGTCCCAGTATGGCAACACTTATGTGCTTTACATTTAGGTGCCCTAAGACTGAGTAGTAGGATTGCCCATGCTCTGCCCCTGTACATGCCCCATTGTAAACAAGCAGTGCTAGGGACCTTGGGGTGATAATTGTGGAAATTTGGTGGTTCTTCACCAACGATGTTCACCACGAAAGTGTATACTTTACTGGGGAGATATTAACACAGCAAGGAACCTGTTTTTACAGTGTTCCTCATATTTATGTTATTAAGAATATTTGTACCCCTGAGGCAGGCATTTTACACCGAAACACAGCCCGTGTCGGGTCTTTCAAAATAAAGGACACCTGTTGTCACAGTCTTGAAGGCCCCGTTGTGCTTTTTCCTTTGGTTTTTTATGCTTGTGTATTTTTTTACCCTCTCTTTTGTGACTTCTTTTACTATTCTGACCATAAGATCATTGATGCAGTGTTTTGGTTTAGTAAAGTGCTGTCCCACAAAGGTGGCATCTGGTTGGCATTGGAATGTTTAATATTATGTCTATATAAACTAAGGCTCATCTTTAGCATCTGGCTTGTTTCTCCAATACAGCACCCTTCTTTCCACTTTTTGCATTGATTGATATATACCATAATTGAAGATGAGCATGTGAAGGATCCCCTTATGCTGAATGTTTTTCCCATGTGAGTGACCGTAGGATCCTGTGAAATGTATTGGCACAGTTTTCAACCAGGTATATTGCAGGGATAAGTGCAATTCTCTTCTTTTTGAGCTTGTATTGAGAGCTTTCTTTTCACTAATTTCTCTTTCAAATTAGGTGTCTGTCAGAAGGCCAGCACTGGAGGGGCTGGGAATATCTCTTTCAGTAATTCATCCTCATGGAGTAGTGGCTGTAGATCTTTTATGATTCTTCTCAAGTTTTCTAGCTCTGGATTGTACAAGGGGAATTCTTTCTGTGGCCTTCTTCTCTTTGTACTGCAGTATGTTTTCTCTAGGTATTTTAAGGGAAGAGGCAATATTCTTGGAGATTATTTTGGGGTTGTAACCTTTTTGTTTCAAGGATTCAGGCAGGATTTTGAGGTGTTTATCTCTGTATTTTGGGTCAGAGCAGATACGATGGCATAGTGTGGCTTGGCTGTGTATAATGGTAATATCAGGAAATTCTTTTTCACAGAGAGGATGGTTGATGCCTAGAATGCTGTCCTGAGGGAAGTGATGGAGAAAAGAATGGTGACGGAATTCAAAAAGGCATGGGAAGAACACAGATGATATCTAATTAGAAAATGAATGGTATAAAAAAACAAAACTTAAATGGTTGCATATGTGTTTGTATGTTGAATGGCGCTTAGATGGCAACTCTGGCTGTGCAGAACTAAGGCTGGTGCTGGGCAGGCTTGTATGGTCTAGGTCCTGTATATGGCAATATGATTTAGGGTGGGCAGGAGAGGGCTTCAACAAACACTCCAGTAATTTGGAATGTGAGGACAGTGTCAGGCAGACTTTTACAGTCTGTGTCCCGCAAATGACAAGACAAATTTGAATAGGCGAGAGTGGGCTTCGACAGCAACTTCAACAGTTGGTACCTAAAGACAGGGCCCGGCAGACTTCTATGCTCTATGTCCCAGAATAGCCAAAAAGAAACCATGATTAAGTAATTTATATCACATTCATTGTTGGTTTAATCAAGACTTAATAATGATTGTGACTGCTGGGCAGACTGGACGGACTGTTCAGGACTTTATCTGCCATCATTTACTATGATACTATGTTATGAGAGGGGTGGATGTGGTACCAGAAAATATCCATGTAGCATTGGTATTTGGTTTAGGCCTGCTGAATAGGTCACTTTATTGAAGGCTGGAAGCAACATACACTTGTTTTAAGGTAGGCCTGAAAACATGGCTGTTTGGCCTCTCATTCAGGGACAAAGATTGAATGTTAGTGTCTAAAGCTGCACTACTGGAGGAGTGTGCTACCATCCTTAGCAATTCATGTTGCTTTTCCTCCCTTTTCCATATGTTCACTCCACCCCTATAGTACTATAGATATCCTTTTTAGTTGGTATTTTCCTGAAATTATGTGTTTCCTATATAGCTCGTCTCCCTTTTTCTCTCCTTTTTTTTTCTTTTTGACCAATTACCTTTGTGAACTGTCTTGATATGCTTTTCCTTTTACTACCTATTATTCTGTATACCATGTAGCTATGTCTCATATAGGTGGTATATCACGTCCCAATGAATTAAACTAAATTAGATTATGCTAAATGGTAACGGAATTCAAACATGCATGGGATAAACATAAAGGAATCCTGTTCAGAAGGAGTGGATCCTAAGGAGCTTAGCCGAGATTGGGTGGCAGAGCCGGTGGCTGGAGGCGGGGATGGTGCTGGGCAGACTTATACGGTCTGTGCCAGAGCCGGTGGTGGGAGGCGGGACTGGTGGTTGGGAGGCGGGGATAGTGCTGGGCAGACTTATACGGTCTGTGCCCTGAAAATGGCAGATACAAATCAAGGTAAGGTATACACAAAAAGTAGCATGTATAAGTTTATCTTGTTGGGCAGACTGGATGGACCGCGCAGGTCTTTTTCTGCCGTCATCTACTATGTTACTATGCTAGGTTATGGCAACTTAAAGTCTCAAAGTAGCTTGATAACTTCCCCTCTGACTTGTAACATTGTTTATTTATTTGTTATGAATTTATATTTCGCTCTCAATTAAGTCCTCTGGAGACAATAGCTGGGATTCCTTGTTATACCAGATTTGTGTTTTTAAAGGGGAATGCTGTGGTTTTTATTCACATGTCCTTCATTCCAGTGGCACAATATCAGTTGCCATTTTGCTGCAGAGATAAATGCTTGTTCACAAGTGAAGAGGAGTCCTTGTAAAGCCCATAAGATTCCTATTTGGATGAAAATCTTTTATTGCTGTCTTTCACCTTTTACTGATGAACATTCTTTGATCTCTGATGTCTGAAACTGCAGTACTAAAGTATTGATTTTGTCTGCTCCAAAGCTCTGAGACAGAGATTACAGCTGCTGCTAGAAACCATTATTTTAGGCCATCCCATCAGTTCAAAGTCATGAAGAGTAAACTTTATCCATGTTATTTTAGTTTAATGTTTTTTGAGACTGTCATAGATAACTTATTATGTGCTGTATATTTTGTGATATGCACTTTGCACAAAACATAATTGCTTTCTTTGTGGAAATAGTAAAAATTCCAAATAAGTATATTACACCTGTATAGTAGCAGGGTAATTATTTTACTTGTATAAAGCCTGTTTTAGACAGAAAATGGCTTTTAAAAAGTGTCCCCATATTCTATATAGGTTGTCCAATGTTGGGCATGCAAATTTGGATGCCGAAGTCAGATGCGTGTACAAATTAATCAATAATTGATGTTAATTGGCAAAACTTGGTAGTTATGCACACATCTGCCCTAGGCACTATTCTATAACATCTGTGCCTACATTTTATAGCGTGTAACTCCAAAGGGGTGAGGCTATGGGTGGAGCATGGGTAGAACTCAGAAATTAGGAACAATGATATAGAATACTATAAATTGTATGCCCAATTGCCATAAATTGGGTGCCTTCATAATATTTATTTATTACATTTGTATCCCACATTTTCCCACCTATTTGCAGGCTCAATGTGGATTACATAGTAACGTACAGGCGATCGCCAATACCGGTATGAGCAAATAACAGAGTGATGTTGTAGTAGAGTACAGTTCATGTGTTACAGACACGTTAGGGAATCGTAAGGGGAAGAGTTAAGTTATGTCCAGTACGAGCTTTAGTTTCGTTGTGTTGCAGGGTTAAGACATTAGGGTATGCCTTTTTGATCAGGTTGGTATTTAGTAGCAACTATCTATTGTTATATGCTACAAAAGCAGCCAGATATATTCAAATCGCTCATATTATTAGGAAAGATATTGATAAATCAAAAGGAATCTATTCCTTAATAGGATCCTCAGAGCTCACAGCATCATTGTTGCTTAAACTGGATTGTACCAGAGCAACAGTGTGCAAATCGTCATTGATTCAGTTTTGTTTAAATTTTATTTAAATAAAGTTCTAAATTTTTTTTGAAACAAAGTATAGTCTGGTTATGTAATCTCTACTTGCACAACATTTATTAAATTCTTCAAAATTACATTCTAGGAAGGCATGAGATTTTTAAAAAATGCCATTTAACTTGCAGCCGATTCCATGTATCTCCATGTTCAAGTGTAAAGCGCTGCATACATCCAGTAGCGCTATAGAAATGATAAGTAGTAGTAGTAGTAGTACATTGACAAGAACCCCCACCAACATGGCCAGGTTTCAATATTTCATCAGGGAAGAGGTTCAAAAACAACAGACTTGCGTACTGACTTGCCTATAAAATGGACAACTCTTTGAACAAACCCACACCGATGCTAACACGGGCCCCCTTTTTACCACAGCTTAGTAGAAAGATCCCTTGGTGTATGCTAATGATTAGAGTGCACTAAATGATAAGAAGCCCATTATATTCCTAAGGGCATCTTATCATTTGGCACACGCTAAATCTTTTATCACACAGTAGTAAAAGAACTCCTTTATATAAATGGGATTATGTGGTATGGATATCTAAATGCCAGTTTTTAGACATCCAAAAAAGAATAGAGCTTCTAACATAACTACCATGGTCTCAGAAAAAAAAAAGAAAAGAACTGCCAGTAAATCCCCAAAACTGGCATTAAATCCTCTCAACTAACCCTTCTATGCTGCCATGGACCTGGCTGTGAATTTCTCATTTCTGCGCACATTAAATTCACCTGTTACTTCTGTTCATTGCAGAGGAATTACTAATAGCCTCATTAGCATTCATTGTAATATAATGTGCACCCATGTGTACCCTGCAAGCAGTGTTCCATCTAAGCTGAGTGAGTGAGGAATTGCTCATAAATTCCAGGAGTGTCGTTCACAGATTTTACATGGTCGCTCACAAAAATACCAACCCCCAAACAAAATTAAACTATAAAACTAAATCAATAACCAACCCGATTTAAATGAGTAAATAATCATATGTGTGATGTTTTTTTGTGCTATATACAGAAATGCATTGCTAATACTGGTGCTCAAAAATTGTAGGTTTTTAAAACTTGTTGCTCACATGAAAAAAATGTTTGCATGCACCAGGCCAGTCTTTAGAGGAAACATTGCTGGTGAGGTAACTGCCATGATGAACTCCTTTCTGCATCATATGGCCAAGTAATGTGTATACAGAATGCTCGCTAACTATACGATTCTGCCCATAATAGTTTTCTGCATTGGCCACTGGGTGATCCAAATTTAAAAAAAAAGAAAAAAAGCTCTCTCAGAATCTTTCTGTTCTCTGTAGTGAAGACAATCAGTCATGCATTTTCCTTTTTTAGGTGGGAAAATGTGGGATACAAATGTAACAAATAATAATAATAATAGTAATAATTTTTTGTTTTCTCTACATCTGCAGGCATGGTTTCTGAGTTTTGCAAAAGGAGCTGCAGGCTTTACAGTGCTACATCTTCGGTAGTACTGGCAAACAGCACACAAAAAATGTTTTCGTACTTACATCTTTTTTTATTTATTTGCTTTTCCTACAACCCTTTTTCAAGCTCTTCTTCTTTGTTAGCTTCAGTCCCTCACTCATGCAGCACCAACTACTGAGACCCTATTAAAAGAAAACAAAAAACTTTATTTATTTAGAAATGTTTATTGGTGGTATAGAGTATGGAACTGCAACCATAATATCTGTCATAACAACAATAGACAAATTTGAGTTTTTAACAGAAATCACAACTCTTTGAACAAAGTTTATTTATTTAACCAAAGCTTACAACAGACACATACTTAACCAGAACACTATTCCCCTAATTCTGTAAAACTCGCAAAAACTTGAATGCACAAACTTGTGTGCTTACTCAATCTGCATGTGCAATTTAATTAAATAACAAGCTAATTAGTGCCAATAACTATTTTTAAATAATTTTTGGCACTAATTAAATTTAATTGAACTCTACCTGCATAAATTCCGCACCAAAATGTTACATGTGATTAGAAAAAGGGGACTTGGAAATTGGAGGGTCATGGGCAGAACAGGGGGGCATTCCTAAACTTAACGCATGTTGCTATAGAATTACGGGTATACACGCCTAATGTAGGCACATACATTTGCACCATGTTTCAGTTGGTGCAAATGGCAACGCCTAAAGTCAGGTGCGATTCCCAGGCATAAGTGCTATTCTATAAACTGTGCCTAACTTTAAGTGTGGTTTATAGAATAGCTCTTTTTTTAGTGCCGATTGTTTTGGCACCATATATAAAATCTAGCCCTATAAGGGCAATTTTTTAAAGTGTGCCTAAATTTAGGCAACAATTGTGCATGCTAAGTTATAGAAAAGACGCAGTTATGCACGTGAATGACATTACATAATTAAAATTTACACACGCATGTCCTAGGTGCTATTTTATAAAATTGGTGTGCTAGTTCCATGTTACGTAATAGAAAAGGGCTGAACCAGTGGGTGGAGAATGGGCATGTCATAGGCATTCTGTCCAGCAATGCATGCACCTTATAGAACATTTTCTGATGTGCATATTGCAGGGCACACTTAGGAGTGGCAGTTTATGCCTGTCATGCCAAAGCAGTTTTGTGCTACTATTCTATATTGAATTTCACACACCTTAAATCAATTATAGAATTGGTGCTAACGGGGGAGGGGGGGGGAATTTATATATGGTGTCTAAAAAATCCGCATTGAAAACATTTCCATCTTAGTGTATTCTATAAGTGGCGCCGAGATTTAGGCGCAGTATACAGAATATGCTTAGTTGATATCCCAGCGCATAAAACTACACGCGTCCATTTACACCAACAAAAACATGGCGTAAATCCCGATGTATAGATTTAAGTGCATTGGGCCATATTCTATAATTACATGTGTAAATTTTGGAACACCCATGAAATGCTCATTTCCCTGCCCATAACTATGCCCCTTTTTAGCTGCACACATTAGAAGTTAGGCACACTGTGTTACAGAATATGCTTAGTGAGTTGTGTGCATAAATTCTAATTATTGCCAGTAAGTGCTTATTATTGCTTGTTAAGTGCTGTTATCTGTTATCAATGCACATTGGCTTATTAAGCCAATTAAGTTATGCGCATTGTTACAGAATATGCTTGGATTTCGGCATGGATCTCTGGGCACGTTATATAGAATCCAGGGGTAAGCGCCATTCTTTATGTTACATTTAGGTGCCACTTTATAGAATTGACCTCTAAACATTTAATTGAATTCAATTAAAGCATAAGTGAGGTGAACAGTCTGGGTTTTCACAAAACTGCTAAGACAGACACTTAAAAGAAAATCTACTTATCTGAGTTGTCACTTTTCAATAGTTTTCAATTTTTTGCTCTTTCCTAAGAAATTGGGGAGATTTTTCTGAAAATTGTGAGTCAAGTCAAGATGAATATACTAAAAAGTTAGACAAGGAAGCAAGATGATTCTGGGTGGTTATGAATAAATCTATAGGAATTAGTATAGTTTAGTCAGGATTTATGGTTGATTTCCTTTATTGTTGTTGTGTAATTATTTCCTCTTTCATTTCCCTGATGTGGGCTATATTGTTTTCCTATATCCATACTGTGTACAAATGGTGAATTATTGCAATTAAAAAAAAGGAATCTAGAGCCTTGCTTAATATGATAGGTAAAAGGCAGATCAATAGTAGAGGTAGTACTTAATCAAGATTGCTAATTTGTTCCATCTTGCAGGGAAATTTTGATATCAAACACAAAGGAATCTTGAATTTTGTATTAGGATTCTGTCATTCTATTTAAATAATACAATGTATTTAAGCTTAGTGATTTTGTTGACCACATTTATTATATACAGGTACTTTCTCTGTCCCTAACACGCTCATAATCTGAGGCTCCCTTTTACAAAGCTGAGCGGCAATGCCGACATGGCCCATTCAGAGTGAATGGGCTGTGTCGACATTACCTCACCGACAGCTGCTAGCTTGTAAAAGGGGGGGAGGGTACGTTTTTAGTTTTATCTACATGTTCTTTGATCAACTTGGTACTCTTATCTTCCCAACCTTCTCAACAACAAGATAATAAAATCTGTCAAATGCTACTTTTGCTCTGGTGTTTCTTTACTCTTCCCTCAAATCCCCTCCCCCTCAAATAAAGAGAGAAAGCATTTATTATTTTATTTTATTTTATGTGTTCTTTTCTTGTGCTGCCATTCTGCTGTTTCATACTTTCTATTAAAAAAAATATATAAACTAGAAAAGTTGTGTATGGCAATCTGTTTATATTCTCTTTATTTACTCTTTAATGAAAGCTTATCTAGTGATCTTAGCTTTCTGAAGGTCAGATTCAAGAGCTTCATTCCTTTCAGCTATGAGAAATTGTCTTTGGCTGATTGCTTTTCCTAATCATCTGGCACTTTCAGGTGTCCCCAAGATAAGAAGATTATATCTATTCAGATAAAGTTGCTACCAGAATATTCCTTGAACTCTGTAATAATACATTTTCTGAGGCCTTTATAATGCTTAATGTGTATGCTTCAAAAGAATTGTTTAATGCCCAGGAGATGGGACAACTTGCAGAAGGAATACTTGCAATCATGGGGATTTAGATGGCAGCCGATTAATCTGTTTTTTTCCTTGATGAGGAGCAATGTCAGAAGTACAGATGAACAGATCCAAAATTAGTGACACGTAATCCATGAAGCAGAACACTTCATGAACTAAGATATGTTTTAGTTTTGGAATTTTTGATCTGTAATATATTGTATTTAAGGGGGTAGTAACTAATGTACATTAAGATAATAATGCATGAGTTTTGCCTCTCAACACACAATTTATATGGCAGTAACACACATTAGTGTAACTCACCACAAACTGCTTTATTTACAGAAAATAATACCATCTCATAGCTGGTGCTGTTTTTCCTGCCCAGGAACACTGGGCCATGAACATGTAGCCTAATGTTCCTAGAAGCCATCTTAAATGTGCCAGAGAATTTCCAAATTAACAGTACTCCCCTTATCCCAAAGACCCCTTTCCCCTTTGTGTCTCAACAAGGCATATTTCTATCAGTCCTGCCCATTCCAGTGCTATATCTTCGGAAGGATTCTCTTTGGGGGGCTTGAGAGAGAGAGAGAGAGAGAGAGAGAGAGAGAGAGAGAGGACGTACTGTTAACTTGAAAAAGCTCCAGCCCTTTTAAGAAGGCTCCCCAGCTATGTGTTAGCGGCCCCAAGCTCCCAAGGAGATGAAAAACAGTTTGTAAGGTTGATCACATGTTGCATTATTTAGTTAATATAGGGTCAGTAGCATACGGTACTAAGTTACTGCAAGTTAGTGACTCCTGCGGTAAACTAAGCTGCAGTAAAATGTCATATTTTATTACAGTTTTGTAAATTCCCTCCTTATTGGATTAAGAATATGGTTTGGTCATAGTTAAAAAATTAAACCCATTTTAACATGCAAAAGTAATAAAACAAGTCATTTGGATTTAATAAAAACACTTGTAGTCAAACTTAATGAACTAAAAGAGCTACCCTGCTTTATGAAGAAGCCAAACTGATGCACTAAAATCATATGAACAGACCTGCCATGCAGGAGACTCCTGCTTTCATGGGTCATATCCCGCACTCCCACTGCAGAATGAGGATCTCCCACTGAGGAACTTCCCCCTCTATTGGCAGCAGGAGATGCATTAATAAGATGTCATCTCTTGTTAGAACATAAGAACATAATCATTGCCATACTGTGACAGAACCAAGGTCCATCAAGCTCAGTATCCTGTTTCCAGCAGTGGCCAATCCAGGTCACAAGTACCTAGTAAGATCCCAGATTTTATGCTGCTTATCCTAGAAATAAGAAGTGTATTTTCCCAAGACCATCTTAACAATGTCTTGTGGATTTTTCTTTTAGGAAATTATCTAAACTTTTCATAAACCCTGCTAAGCTAACTGCTTTTACCACATTCTCTGTCAACGAATTCCAGATTTTAATTACACATTGAGTGAAGAAATATTTTCTCCAGTTTGTTTTAAATGTACTACTTAGTAGCTTCATTGTGTGCCCCCTAGTTCTAGTATTTTTGGAAAGAGTTGTAGCAGGACTGGCCTCACAATAAGAGCTATAAGGTTTTGCAGCTTTAATTGTGAGACTGGTCCCATAGCAGCAGGAGATAACATATTATTAAGGCATCTTGTAAGCTCTTTGAGCAGGGACTGTCTTTCTTCTATGTTTGTGCAGCGCTGCGTACGCCTTGTAGCGCTATAGAAATGCTAAATAGTAGTAGTAGTAGCATCTCCTGCTGCCCAAGAGGGAGGTGGCTTGTTGGTGCCTCAACTGCAGTCTGTCAGGGGATGGAGCCAGGAGATGGAGTGGGCAGGTCAGGGGGCATAGCCAGGCAGAGTGTGGTGAAGCTGGGGCATGGCTGGGAAGAGTGGGTGAAGCTAGGGACATGGCTTAACATCTTCCTCTCAATCAGGCCTCCTTGGCAGTTCTGTATGAGAGTTGCTTGAAGGCAAAACCTAGCATTGGTATTTCTCCAGCACTGGCATTTTCCACTATTAATTTCTTGCACACAATGCTCATGATTTATTCAAGTTTTGTCTATTTGCTTTATTTAAACTTTTAGTGGAAAATAAAGTAAGGCTCAATAAATAGCCACAGAGAAGAAGAAATTATAATTAGGCCAGTGAGCATGAGAAACATAAATGTTATATATTCCGCCCATCAAGGAAATGTTAGCTACAGGCCCCAGATGACAGCCAAATGTACATAAACTGACTGTACATTCTGGGCTATGCTATAGCATCTGTTTCTGTGTTATTGTAAGTAATATGTACAGGCCATAACTTCTAAATTAACCTGTGATAATCATTCCATCTGCCTTTCCTTCCACACTCTACTAAGTGAGCAAACAATCTGCTAACAAGGAAGAGGCCTTCCTTTTAACCCTTGTAAGAGTAGCCAGAAGCAGAAGAGGTATTCAAATCACCCCATGAAAATACTCATAAGTAAAAATTAATTTGGTGACTAGCATCATTTTTAGTAGTGATGCTTCTCTCAAGGATGAGTTCAAAGCTTAATGTGTTGACTTAAATTATACTTTGTTCAAGATAATTTATCAGTGAAGGAAACAGGGCAGTTTGAATTGATGAAATTAACTGAATTTCCATATGATAGTTCATTGTCTCTTAGAATGATTGCTTTATTTTGAGGGAGTCAAAATATAAATACAAAAAATGTACATTCCAGTTTCTGCATTAATTGGATTACAGTGATCCAACTTGCAACTGTGCATTTCACAACCTGGATCAAGTTCCATTCCAGTGCAATAAGATGTCACAAAGTAAAAACTACAACTAAAGCAAAAGATATACATCTACAGTTGTAGAAATGGCATTCCTACAACACTAAAATTCCCAAATCAACCAGCATGAAACTTGAGAATATAACTAACACATCACATTATTATATCACATCAATGTATTTGTATTTACATCCCATCATTTAGCCTGTGACCAGAGAATGACAGAAACTGAATCTGTGACCAAACTTTTCTGCTCTACTTTAGCAAAAACGAAAACTGAAACAGAAGCTGGCCCCACCCCCAAACAGTAGCAGCCTCCACTTCCTCCTGTCTTTTCCTCCCCCAAACAGAGGCAGTCCCCCAACCTACCCATTTGCCCCTCTGAGCCTACCTTAGAGTCCCCGGTGATCTAGTGGCATAATCAGGGAAGGAGTAATCCCCGGTCACTCCTGCCCATGCCAGCTGCAATCTCAAAATGGCTGCCACAACCTCAAGTGGCAGTATTATGAGTCACTGCTTATCTCTGTGGGTCATTAGCATGGAGTCTTGCTACTTTTTGGTATTCTGTCAGGTACCTGAATTGGCCACTGTTGAATGCAAGATACTAAGCTAGAACAGAGGTGGGCAACCATGGTCCTTGAAGAAACATAATTTGGGCACCTAAATTGTAGCACCCAGTAATAGAATTGCCCCCTATAAGAACTGTCATACTGGGTCAGAGCAAAGGTCCATCTAGCAAAGGTCCATCTAGCCAAGGGTTGGACAACCATGGTCCTCGAGGGCCACAACCCAGTCGAGTTTCCACAATGAATATGCATGAAACCTATTTGCATACAATGGAAGCAGTATATGTACATCAATTTAATGTATATTCATTGTGAAAATCTTGTGCATCTAACATTGAGCAACCTTTTAGAGAAAGGGGGGGAAATTCTTTTGCTCTTTCAAGGGAGATTTTTCACAAGACAGGCAACTACAGAGCACACTGAACCACAAGAAACACACATTTCACCAGATTCTGTAAAGGTCACCCAATGTTGTGAGTGAAAATGTGGGTGCGGATTGCAGATACGCATATAAACTAATTAATCAGGTGGTAACAATCACTAATTGGTGTTAATTGGCAGTCATTAGGAGTTATACGTGGATCTGCCTTGCACCCTATTCTATAAATGTACATCTAAATTTTATGGTGTGCAACTCCAAAGGGGTGTGGAAATGGAAAGGGCATAGGTGAGGCAGAAGCGTTCCTAGAAATTAGGCGTGATGTTATAGAATAATTTAATTTATGCACCTAACTGCCACTATTTTATTTGTTTATTAGGATTTATTTACCGCCTTTTTGAAGGAATTCACTCAAGGCGGTGTACAGTAAGAATAAATCAAACATGAGCAATAGGCAGTTACAACAGGAAAAATATTCAACTAACAATACAAAGTATGGCATGGTATACTATTTGCAATGTCAACACAATACGTAATAGAACATTATAATTGACAGTGTAGGGTATAAGCAAAGATGTAACATATAGATAAGTAAGAGAGTAAGAGGAGTTAGAAAATAAGGTGACTAATTTAAATAAAGGTGCACATGAGATCAGAGAGATGGTTAAATATGATCTCAGCTAGCGTAGGAGTGGATAAACATGTCCTGCTGCAGTATGTGCAGCCCGTGTCACTCCTTGTGTGTGTGAGTGAGACTAATAAGTTAGTTACTTCTTCCATTAAAGGCCTGGTTGAAGAGCCAAGCTTTCACTTGTTTCCTGAAGTAGAGATAGTCTTGCGAAGTGGAGCCTTTCAGGGAGTGCATTTCAGAGTGTTGAGGCTACTTCGGAGAAGGCTCGCTTGCGGGTATCACATCGTGTAATGTCTTTTGGAAAGGGTGTGGTTAGTGATAGTCCTTGGGAGGACCTTAGTATCCTTGGAAGTGTGAAGAGGATCATCCAATTCTTCAGGTACTCAGGGCCATTTCCTTTAAGGGCCTTGAAGACAGACATAGAGTTTTAAATTTAGCCCTGTATTGTACTGGTAGCCAGTGAAGTTTTAGCAAAAATGGTGTGACATGATCATGTCGCTTGCAACCTTATATTAGTCTTGCTGCAGAATTCTGAACCAATTGGAGCTGGTTCCGGCTCTTTGTAGTCAGACTGTTGTAGAGTGCATCATAGTAATCCAGTCTTGATGTTATCATGGCACGCACAACTGGGATAAGGTTTACCTTCTCGATGTAAGGAGAGAGGCAGCGTAGCTGTCGCAAATAGTAGAAGCAGCTCTTGAAGGTTGCTTGGATCTGGGGAATCAGAGTAAGTGTTAAATCTAACTGTATTCCAAGGTTTCTGACTTGTGATTTGGGGGGGGAGTTCAAACTTCACAAAAGAGATTTTGATGTCAGGTATGTTTCTACTTGTGTTAGGGACCCACAGAAGCTTGGTTTTACTTGGGTTGGACACCAGCATTTATACCAGCTTTAGGCAGGCATAAAAGCTCATGCCCAAAATTAGGCCTGAGATGAGTGCTAAATTAGTAATCTGTAAAAATCATTCATTGCAAAATACTAGTTTAGTGCGGATTAGCCCAGTCCCTAACCTTGGGCACCATTTACTGAATTCCCCCCCACTGTGTCATAGAAAGTCTAAACTTCTAGCTAGGGATCATGGCCTTACAGAGCATTAGGCAGAATCATTGCAACAAGCCCAGAAGGAGATGCTAAAAATTTGTTTACTGCTCTGACTTATGTAAATGGTTGAGTGTGACCCATGCCTATTGTAAAGGGGTCCGATTCCTCCACTCTGGGTTGGGGCCGGCAGCCCTGTTAGGCTCACGGGTTTCCAGCAAAGAACCAGACTGCCATACGGACTTAAGACCAAAGTGCTTTATTCTCAATTCAGTTCCACTCTCAAAATAGAAATGCAGTTCACAAACAGGGTTCAGGCTGGGTTCCAAACTCCAGCCAACATTCAGTTCCTTAACAGTTCAGGCCCACTTCCTTTGCACTACATTCCCCTCTCCCTCAGAATGGTTCAGTCAAAGTTCAGCCTGCTGTTCTATACATCCCAATAATTCAACCCTTTCACAAACAGTCTCTTCAAAGGAAACCACTACTTAATGCCCCTGTCCTCTTCATAGCACCCAGGAGGACCCTGTACCAAACAGGGCTGGTAGCTTTCCTCCTACCTCACAGCACCACACCCCTGTGGCCTCTCACACTGCCTTCATGTGCTGGACAGGGCCACATTTACATTCTCTCACTCCATGGCAGCTTACTCTCCCCCCCCCCCCCCCCCCCCCCCCAGGGAAGCTCCAGTGGGAGGCCCTTTCCGTCCTCCACCTACTCCATGGCAGCTTCTCTCTCAATCAGTTTCCTTTCCCTCCTGGTGGCTGGGAGCCACCCGGAATCTCCCTCTCCTCTCACAGCTGGAGGGAATTATATACTGGCGATGCAGCTAAGGGACTGAACTTCACCTCCCCTTCTCCCTCTAGTGGGAAAGGGAGTAACTGGCTCCCCTAGCACAGAGTCACTGCTCCCCCTGCTGGGGTTGGAAATCCATTCCACCCTTTTGGGGCTATTCTCCTCTCTCCTGCTTGCAAGGGCTTCTGGGAACCATAGTTCGGGGATTAGCTGCTTCTCTGTGGGGCCCCAAGTGCTAGCTTTGTCACACTATGTTCTTTTTTAGTATATTTTTCTTGAGTTTTCCTGTCTTTTCTAATCTCCTTCCCCACCCTCACTCTAAATTTGGGATCTAATGAATATCAGTGGGACATTTATTGCTCTTTTCCTTCTTTTAGATTTTGTTTTGATTGAAATATTGCTATTAGCCGCTGACCTGTATTTCCAGGAAGATTACTGTTGAAATTGTGCTTTTTTTAATTTTAAAATCTAAATGTATTTACTTACAAGTAAACACAAAGAAAATCAATATCAATCAATAAAAAACACACAAAATAAAAAAAACAATAACATAAATCCTAGCCTTTATCAAAGAGAGTGGAAGAATATTAGGAACTGAGAGTAATTATAGTGTAACTACTTCATATCCGCAACAAAGAAGGAATAAACAAGAATACCAAACTTAACCACTTTTAATCTTTAACATACAAATTCCCTCTTCTAGCTAAGACACATCTAAAAAGATATATTTGATTCCTTGTAGTGTAACAAAAGGAAATCAGTCCTAGGGCAGTAATCCAGGACTTTAACTGAAGAAATGTTCTTCTATAAGCCTGCATTGCATTGCACACATCGGGAAACAGACACAGTTTCCGACCACAGAAAGAAATATCTTTTTTTTCTGGAAATAAGCTTTGAAAACTTTAATCTTATCTGACAGTGATAAATGAGACCAAAACAGTAGCTAGGACAGAAATATCATCAGAGGTTAATTCTAGGAAGGGGACAGCTCAAGTCTATCGGTCAATGCTAACACATCATAAGTTCCTTTGACCTTATTCCTCTCTGTTGTCATAGACGAAATGTAAGACATGTTCCTCATACCTATTATATCAGAATACAAGTAATATTTCTTAAGTTATTCCCATGGAGACAGAAGTTGTGTCTTAGAAAAATTCAAAAACCATATGCAACAGGCACTTTATCAGTCAACATGAAATAGAGCTTTTTATTGTACTGCACCTTCTCTATGGAACTAAGTTCTACAGTGTATAGAAACAGAGAAAAACACAGGCAAAAAAATCCATATGACCTAGCCAGTCTGCCCATCCATGCCATCTACTCTCCCTATCACTCCCTCAGAGATCCTATATACCTGTTCCAAGCATTCATGAATTCAAATACTGTTTTCATTTCCACCACTTCCTCTGGGAGACCATTCCACAAATTCACCACTTTTTCTGTGAAGACTTTCCTCCGGATACTTCTGAGTCTATCCCCTTTCACCTTCGTCTTATGCCTTCTCTTTCCAGAGCTTCCATTCAATAGAAAGAGACTTGCCTACTGTGCATTTCTGCCACATAGGTATTTAAATGTCTCTATCATATCTCCCCTCTCCCACTTTTCTTCCAAAGTATACATATTGAGGATTTTAAGTCTATCCCCATACGCTTTATGATAAAGACCACTGACCATTTTAGTAGCTGCCCTCTGGACCAACTCCATCCTGTTTATATCTTTTTGAAGGTGCAGTCTCCTGAATCATACACAATATTCTACATGAGGTCTCACCAGAGTCTTATACAGGGGCATCATCACCTCATTTTTCCTACTGGCCATTCCTCTCCCTATGCACCCAAGCATCTTTCTAACTTTCACTATCACCTTTTCTGTTTGGCCACTTTAAGATCATCATCCAATACCTGTTCCTCTTTTTTGCACAAAAGTTCTTCATCCCCTAAACTGTACCATTCCCTTGGGTTTTTGCAGCCCAAATGTATGACCCTGCATTTTTTTGCATTAAATCTTAGCTGCCAAATTCCAAACCATTCCTCCAGCTTTTGCTAAGGCCTTCCTCATGTTATCAAAACCAACAGTGATGTCTACCCTATAGCAGATGTTGGTATCATCCTCAAATAGGCAAACCTTACCAGACAGCCCTTCAGCAATATTGTTTACAAAAATGTTAAAAAGAGCCCGCCTAAGAACCGAACCCTGTGGCACACCACTGGTTTATAGTTCAGTTTATAGTTTATTATTATTTACTATACCACCCAAGCTAACTTGCAGATCTGGGTAGTTTACAAAGCTAAAAAATATAGATTGGAAAAGAACTATAATATACAAGAGTGGGAAAAGTTAAAGGAAGGGATATAGGGAAGGGAGGGGAGAAGGGGAAGAGAGGGGGGCAAAGAAAAAGCAGTGAGTCTGAAACAATTCCTCCTGCAGTAAATAAGAGAATGTTGAATTCTTGTTGGAAAAGCCAAGCCTTTATTGCAGACAAAGTTTTTGAACAATGGCTTGGTTCAAATAGTGAGAGGGAGAGAAATCCAGTGAAAAAGAGCAGCAAAGAAAAGGGTGTGGTGTCAAGTGGCTTGGAAGGAATAGATGGTGATCACTGATTGAACAAAGGAGCCGAGCAGGTAAATAAGGGATAGTCAGTGCTGATAGATAATCTAGGAAGCCTAATCTGTGGGTTTTTAAAGTAAGAGTGGTAACATCCCTTTCCTCTGAATGAGCTCCATTTACCACTACCCTCAGTTGCCTTCTATTCAACCAGTTCCTAACATAATTAGTCACTTTAGTGCCCATACCAAGGGCACTCAGTTTATTTATTAGTCATCTATGGGGAACTAAGTCAAAGGCTTTGTTAAAATCTAAATACACCACATCTAGCGCTCTCCCTTGATCCAACACTCTGGCTATCCAGTCAAATAAATTAATCAGATTTCTTTGACAAGACCTGCCTCTAGTGAATACATGTTGCCTCAGGTCCTGCAATCTATTGAATTCCAAAATCTTTACTATTATCTGTTTTGAAAGCGTTTCCATTAATTTACTTACCACAGAAGTCAGACTTACTGGCCAGTAGTTCCCAACTTCTTCCTTACTTCTGCTTTTGTGGAGAGGGACCACATCTGCTCTTCTCCACTCCCGACTCTAGAGAAGCATTGAAAAGTCAGCCAGCATACTTGCTGGAACTTCTCTAAGGTCTTTCACTACCCTCAGATGTATGCCATCTAGCCCCATTGCTTTGGCCACCTTTAGTTTGGCCAGCTCCTCTTGAAAACAGTCCTCTAAAAATCATTCAGGGACTACTACCCCTCCATTCCTATTTGTGTTTGCCTTCTGTGGTCCTGCTCCAGGCCCTCCAGCTGTGAACATAGAACAGAAATATTTGTTAAGCAATTCCACCTTATCTTTATCAGCTTCTACATATTCCTCCCCTTCACGTTTGAATCTCACAGTGCCACTTTTGCACTTCCTCCTATCACTAACATATCTAAAAATGGCTTGTCCCCCCGTTTTACCGTATTGGCTATTTTTACTTCCATTTACATCTTTGCTTTCCTAACTACTCTACCAGCTTCTCTTGGCTTTTCCAGAGATTGTCACCTGCCTTCCTATTTCAGTTAACTCTTGAAGTTTATAAAGGCTGACCTCTTTTTGCTTACCTTTTTAGTTACTACTTTTGAGAACCAAAGTGGCTAGGTGCAGGGCCGCTGAAAACAATTGTTAATGGAAATGGATGTTTGGTGCACCAGGACCAATTTTCAGAAGACTCTGGGAGGAGCTAGCTAAACTAAAAATAGACAAAGTGATAGGGCCTGATGGGTTACATCCAAGGGTACTCAAAGAACTCAGGGAAGTTTTAGCAACTCTGTAGTCTGACCTCTTCAATGTTTCCTTGGAGTCTGGAATGTTCCTGGACTGGGGAAGGGTGGATGTGGTCCCTCTGCTCAAGAGTGGAAGTAAGAAGGAGGTTGGGAATTACAGACCTATTAGTCTGATCTCGGTGGTGGGTAAACTAATGGAAATGCTTCTAAAACAGAGGATTGTGAGGTTTGTATAATCAAATGGACTGCAGGACCTGAGGTAGCATGGTTTCACTAGAGGCAGGTCTTGCCAGACAAATCTGATTGATTTATTTTTCTTCTTACTATTATTTATTTATAATTTTCAATACAACATTTCAAGATAAACTTGAATATGAAAGTAATTTTGTACAAAGCAATCTCAAAAAAGAAAAATAAATAAATATACAGGTAAACTGTTACAACATTACGTTACAAAAGGAAATAAGAGAGGAGGAGAAGAAAAAGAGCTCTTGCCGGAAATCACAAAGAGCCCTATAAAAATGGAAAAGAAAATAAATATAGGAAAACTTATTAATCAGGAATGTCACATAATACAGGACATGGAACATCCAATAGCAGTACTTATGAAGGAGTAATAGCAACCACAAAATTAGAAGGAGATCCATAAAACTCTTCAATTGTTTATGGTCAAAGAAAAGATAATTATTACCCTCATATTTAATACAAGATTTACAAGGAGACTGTAGGAAAAAAGTAGCCCCCAATGCTACTACCTGTGATCTTAAGGCCAAAGAGGCCTTACATCTCGCCTGTGTGGCATGTGAAAAATCAGGAAATATAAAAATTCTACAGCCCAAAAACAAATTATCGCTCCCCAGTACCTCGCCACTTCTCCCTACGCCCCCCCTTGGGTACTACATTCTGTGGATAAATCTCTCTTGTCTGACCCCTTCTCCTCTACTGCTAACTCCAGACTCCGTTCCTTTTATCTCGCTGCACCTCACGCCTGGAATAGACTTCCCGAGCCTGTACGTCTAGCCCCATCTTTGGCCATTTTCAAATCCAGGCTAAAAGCCCACCTCTTTAACGCTGCTTTTGACTTCTAACCACTACTCACTTGCCCTGTACCCTTTTATCCCCACCTCTTTAATTCCCTTACCTCTTAGTTGTTCTGTCTGTTTGCCTGTCCTATTTAGATTGTGAGCTCTTTGAGCAGGGACTGTCTTTTCACGTATGGTGTACAGCGCTGCGTATGCCTTGTAGCACTATAGAAGTGATAAGTAGTAGTAGTAGTAGTGATGGAAATAAAGTCTCAAAACCCAGTTACAGTCAGGCTCAAGGGCAAACGTTGATCTTAAAGTTGTATGGGAGACCACCTCCTGCTGGGAGTTTTCAAGAAAGTTAGTCAGTTCCAAATTGTTCTTGGAATCATCTGCTTGCTGATTCCCAGATGATATGTAATAAACCCTTGAGACAGGAGGCATTGTGTCTGCTGAAAGTTGTAACACTTCTCTAACCATCTCTAATGGTGACAATAGAGGGGATTTGGGAAAATCCACAACTGATTCTCAGTGGACTCCAATTTACCATGAATCAGGAATTTATCCTACACCAGTGCTCTCTGATTAGTTTATAATTCTCCAAAATGCTTTTCTAAGTTCCCTAAAACAACAGCAGAGTGACTCAATCCCTCCTTGGACTTCATCACTTGTTATTGCAGAAAACCAACTTTCTCACCAAACTTATCCAAAGGTTCTGATATTGAATTATCCAATCTTCCAATGGCTTCCAGAACTTCTCTCCAACCCACACCTGACACACCTGCCTGAGTTTCAATAGGCCTTGAACCAATGGTACAGGAGGCCTGGTCACTCCCAGAATACACAACACCTCAAGGGGTAGCCAATATCCCAGGCAGTACAGGATCAATGATTGAAGCTGTTCCCATCCTCGAGGTTGTCCCGCTATCCAGATCCGGGACTCCAATGCCTTCCAATGAAGAACCAGTCACACAAACCTTGCTGGTGGCTTCACTTCCAGGTATTGGGGGAGTACAGCGTACCTCGGGTCTGAAGCAGTAATCACTTCCTTCAGCTTGCACAACTCTCCTGAACAGCGTGCAGAAACTGAGGCTATCTCCAACATGGGAACCATTTATTGGTCTAAGGTCAGTTGTCCAGGAGGGGCACCAGCACCATCCTCAGCGGGAAAGGTTTGTGTCTTGCCTTTCCACTTCCCCATCGGATTCGGCTCCACAGACAAACAGTCCAAACCAACAGAGCTCGCTCCACTGCGTCTGCTCCTATCATCATCTTGACTCCTCTCTCTCTTTGATTGATTTCTTTGACTGGGTGACAAAACAGTTGGATATAGGAGAGGCACAAGATGTGGTGTATTGGATTTTAGCAAGACCTTTGACACAGTTCCACACAGGTGACTGATAAATAAACTGAGTGACCTCGATTTGGGTCCTAAAGTGACTGACTAAGTTAAGAACTGGTTAAGTGGAAGGAGACAGAGGGTAGTGGTAAATGGAGCTTGCTCTGAGGAAAAGGATATTATCAGTGATGTACCACAGGGATCAGTCCTCGGGCCAGCTCTTTTTAACACCTTTGTGAGTGATATTATGGAAAGACTGTCTGGTAAGGTTTGTCTCTTTACAGATGATATATTATCAAACTCTGTAATAGGGTGGACACCCTGGAGGGTGTGGATAGAATGCTGAGGGATCTGGCAAAGCTTGAAGAATGGTCCAGCAATTGTCAACTCATATTTAATGCTAAAAAAATGCAGGGTCATACACTTAGGTTTCAAAAATCCAAAGGAACGGTGTGTATGAATGAAGAGCAAGACTTGGTGGTGATTGTGACAGGTGATCTCAAGGTGACCAAACAGGTAGAAAAGGCAACAGACAAAGCCAGAAGGATGCTCGGGTGCATAAGGCGAGGAATGGCCAGCAGGAAAAAGGAGGTGATAGTGCCCATGTATAAGTCTCTGGTGAGGCCCCATTTAGAATACTGTGTGCAATTCTGGAGACCACAACTATGATAACATATAAACAGGATGGAGTGTGCACAGAGGGCGGCTTCAAAATTGGTAAGTGGTCTCTATCATAAACCTTGAAATACTTGCTTGCAATGTTACTACTACTACTACTACTACTACTACTTAACATTTCTAGAGCGCTACTAGGGTTACGCAGCGCTGTACAATTTAACAAAGAGAGACAGTCCCTGCTCAAAGAGCTTACAATCTAATAGACAAGTGAACGGTCGGTCCGATAGGGGCAGTCAAATTGGGGCAGTCTGGATTCACTGAACGGTAAGGGTTAGGTGCCGAACGCAGCATACCCCAACACAAAAGACTTTTTGAATTTTTTATCCTCCTGGAATTTCCCTGTCTCCCATTCGTAAGGTCACCTTCTTGATATCTTTGCTTACAGATTTACCAACTCATTAGCCTTATCCATATCTGATACGTCATGGGAACCCACCCTATGGTCAGATCACTACAAATTAGTATTCACCTTAAATTGATGACTTCAGATCAAACATACAAGACACTGAACTTATGTCCATGTCTAATTCACTAACATTCATAAAAGATTGGGATGTATTAAGTAAATCAATACTAGACTCCGTGGCACTAGTAAAAATGAAATCTAAATAAAATAAGAGCCAATCCATCTGGTTCAATAAAGATATCCTATGCATCAAACGAAAATGCAGGCAGATTGAAAGAAAATGTCAAAAATCCAAAACTGAAGAAAACAAATTACATTGGAAATCAGATCTAAGACTCAATAAATACACAATAAAAAGACTACAGAAATCTAATATCAACTGATCCTTTCGATACCAAACGTATTTTCAATATAGTCAACAGCCTCACCCAGGCTATTACTACCTCCAAAGAATCTACTCCATCTGCTACCCAATTAGCTACATATTTTGAGCGGAAAATCATAAAAATTAGAGCTAACGTTATAAGTTTTAAAGGAGACCCTTTGATATTTATAACTGAACTGACACACAACCTCACTCATAGGCGCCCGGTATAAGAGGCTTGGAGAGGCTAAGCCTCCCCCCTGCTGCAGCAGAATGGATCAGCTGTGGAGTCCAGCTGCTCTGAGGGGATTAAATTGTTAATTTACCTCCATCCTCACAGCAGGAGCTGCAGTGAAAGCCCTCTAGCAGTTGTAGAAATTGGTTTATGGTTTGTTTACCTTACTGCTGGGAACGCAGGGGGGGGGGGGGGTTGGCTGGAGGTGTCCTGGGTTGCCAGGGAGATATTTAAGGAGGATGACTTCCTGACCTGCACTGAGGACAGATAGCAGCAGAACGGATACTGGGCCAGCATGATGTCACATCCTTCGCTCCCTCAGGCTGCTCCTCTGCGGGAAGCAAGGGCCGGGAGGAAAGTTCTGCAGCCAGAGAGGACTTACCCGACGGTTCCCCGGATGGCTGGCTATCTCAAGTACAGTCGGGGCCGAGCCGGTATTCCTTGCGGCGATGACCGGCCATTTTAGAACCGCGGCCAAAAGCCAGGACCCGTCACGGCGATAGCCGCCCTGTCTGCGGCAGGGGCCCGTAGGCCGGCGATCGTGGCTTCCAGGCTCTCAGTCGCTGGCTACGGAGTCCGCGCTTGCACTAGCAGGGAAGATGGCGCTGAGAAGCGATGGCCGGCGTCTTCTCCATTTTCGGGCACGGGAACCCGAAGCTCCGCCTCAGAGGGACCAGATTGGGATGCCGGTGCTGTAGCTCCGCCTGAGAGGCCGGACGGAACCAACCAGAGGGATTTCTTCAGTAGCCGGGTTCCGATTGGCCGGCCATGTCGGCTGGGGCTGGGCGGCTGAATGCTGACAGTATTTAAGGAGCGGGGCTGAAACAGGACGTTGCTTCAGGTTCTGTTTCCCAAGGCCAGTCTTCGTGTGCTCCTGTTCTCTGTGCATTCCCTTGTTTTCCTGGTTTGACCTTTGGACTGTTACTGGACAACCCTGATAGCTGCCTGCCCTGACTTGTTGCCTGTTTTTGGATGACTCTGTTAGCCGCCTACCTTGACCTGCTGCCTGTTCCTGGACTTCTCTGACTTTCCATCTGCTCCCTCCGCTCCCGGTTCCAGTGTTGGGTCAGTCCGTCAACCCCGCGGTTCCGGAAGTCCCGTTGGCCGCCTGCAGCTGGGGGCTCAACCCTCGGTGAACGGCGGTCGCCGCGGGTGAAGACTTGGGGTTGCACGGCTGTCCTCTGAGGTCCTTCGGGGCCTTACTGGACCTAAGGGCTCACTTTTCTTCCCAGACAAGACATATGATCAGAAAAAGTCACCAGACAACAAAGGTAGAAAACATCATTTTATTTTCATTATAGTGTTTGGAATATGTCCACTTTGAGAATCAGGCGCTCAGCATTAAAAGTTTATATTTATTTATTTACTTATTTATGGCATTTTATCCCACATTAAACATGAATTAGAGTGTTTTGTGGCTCTACATGAGAATTGTGATGATATGATCCCTTGTTTCATATTGTTGACGGTCTGCATTTTCCGTATGGGTGGTATATTGGTGTATAAGTTCTGCCCAGCGTAATATTTATGGTACAGTAAGGTTCTGAGTGTGTTTTTGGACAAAGTTGTGCATTGTGTTTTACAGTTGAGCAATTGTGGTTAGTATATGCTTTGAGCAACCACTTTATTCTTTGACATATGATACATATCTAATATCTAAATTTAATAAAAGGTATTAATTGTGACTTTTATTTTTATTTATTTATTTTTTCTGCGTGTTATCAGACTTATGGATTTAAGCTCCACCCCTGGCCCCACCCCTAACCCCGCCCCCTTTAGCCTCCACAAACAGTTGGGCCACTGACCGCCTATGACCTCACAGGTATCAAAATTGATAGATATTGGTCATCACTCTCTCCCCCTTCATTCTCCGTGCTGAAATCTTTTCTACTGAAATATTCATTTTCTGTGTACTGGATTCCTGCCCTAGTTTTCTATTAAAAGCTGCACCTGACCTGTTTATAGAATCCCTAAGATCACATATCTCTATTTGCTATTCTTAGGTTATTTCCCAACAGAAAAAGGATCCATAATGTTAACACCCATCCCTAAAAATCCCCTGGCATAAATAAACGATGTAACAAATTACAGGCCAGTGGCCTCTATCCCTTTACTAGTAAAGGTGATTGAGGGCACAGTTGATCACCAATTTATGGATTATCTGTCCTCCTTTTCCCTTCTTCACCATAGACAATCTGGCTTTAGACACAATTTCAGCACGGAAACAGTTCTAACCACATTAATTGCTAACTTCAGGAAAGAAATTAGCCAAGGCTCAAAGATCATCCTTATGCAATTTGATATGTCAAGTGCATTTGATGTGGTAGACCATAATTTGCTACTTGCATTAATGGACAACTTAGGTATAGGAGGGTTTGTCCTAAATTGGTTAAGAGGATTTTTTAAAATATAGATCCTATCAAGTCAAATCTCCTAATTCTATCTCCTTCCAATAGGCTCCAAACTGTGGAGTCCCACAGGGATCCCGCCTTTCACCTATCTTATTCAATATTATCATGTTCCCCTTAGGAAAGGTGATCGATGCCTATAGCTATAATAATTTTATTTGCGGATGACGCAACCATCTACATCCCTTTCAAAGATTCTATTGAAGAGGTGCTATCTATCATCAAATTTGGTCTAGACCTGATGGAGCATTGGGCCTCAACCTTTAAACTAAAATTGAATAGAGAGAAAACAAGTTTTTATTATTATCTAACCCTCACTGTGTCATAAACTTTCACAACTTCACAATTAATAATTTAACTTATCCATTGGAGTCCCTGCTAAAGGTACTTGGAGGGGCATTTTTGAAAGAAACATCTAAGTTTGGATTTGGACGTCTTTGTAAAACGTCTAAGTCCGAAGGCGGGGAAAAGTGTATTTTCAAAAAAAGATGGATGTCCATCTTTCGTTTCAAAAATACCAAGAATGTCCTTGAATTTGGATGTCCCTAGACATGGATGTCTTTGTCTTTCGGCGATTTTCGAAACCAAAGACGTCCATGTCTAAAACGTCCAAATGCAAGCTATTTGGATGTGGGAGAAGCCAGCATTTCTAGTGCACTGGTCCCCCTGACATGCCAGGTCACCAACTGGGCCCCCAAGGGGCACTGCAGTGGACTTCATAAAATGCTCCCAGGTACATAGCTCTCTTACCTTGTGTGCTGAGCCCCCCCCCCCAAAACCCACTACCGCTAACTGTACACCACTACCATAGCCCTTATGGGTGAAAGGGTCACCTAGATGTGGGTACAGTGGGTTTTTGGTGGGTTTTGGAGGACTCGCTGTTTCCTCCACAAATTTAACAGGTAGGGGGGTATGAGCCTGGGTCCGCCTGTCTGAAGTGCACTGCACCCACTAAAACTGATCCAGGGACCTGCATGCGCTGCTATAGACTTGAGTATGACATCTGAGGCTGGCATAGAGGCTGGCATGACATATTTTTAAAGATGTTTTTTGAGGGTGGGAGGGGGTTAGTGACCACTGAAGGAGTAACGGGAGGTCATCCCCAATTCCCTCCAGTGGTTGTCTGGTCATTTCAGGCACCTTTTTGTGCCTTATTCATAATAAAAACACGTCCGGGTGAAAACGTCCAAGTGTTAGACATGGACGTCTCTGCCTTTTTACATTATGGCTCAAAGACATCCAAGTCTTAGGCACGCCCAAGTCCCGCCTTCACCATGCCTCCAATATGCCCCTTGAGATTTGAACATCCTTGCGACGGACGTCAGTTGGAGACGTCCAAAATCGGGTTTCAGTTATACCGATTTGGACATTTCTGAGAGATGGACGTCCAAGTTCCGATTTATGTCGAAAGATGGACGCCCATCTCTTTCAAAAATGTGCCTATTGGTATAACAATTGATTCCTACATATTATTCAACATCCAAGTCCAAGCAGTCAACACAAAAACCTTTAAAGCAATGTGGAAACTAAAAAGAATCAGGCATATTTTCCTTTATGATATGTTTAAAACCTTAGTACAAACATTGGTATTATCACACTTTGATTATTGTAATGCCATTTATGCTGGCTGTAAGGAACCTTCCTTTAAGAAACTGCAGCCAGCTCAAAATACAGCAGTCAGAGTAGTCTACAAGGCATACGAGTTTTGAAAATGCAGCTCCCAATCAAAGCCAAAACAACATTCAAATTATGTATATTTGTTTTCAGAACTCTATATGGTTTAACCCCTGATTATATGCAACTTTTAATTGATCTCCCCCTTCGCAACGCTCTCCCTGAGTCAAGAGATTATCTAATCCTCCACTATCTCAGTTGCAAAAATGTGATACAAGTCAATCTACATGTCAGGATTCACTTACCTCTGTACTAAATGGTGACATTCCCTTCCAAAATTCATCACATAAGAACCTAATTATTTGATGTCCTGGAAATATCTTAAAGCCTCTCTGTTTAAGCAATTTCTCACAGGTGATCATAATTAATTTAAACCCCTGATTGTACAGTTATTAAATTTCTCAGTTCCATTCTAATTGTTATTATACAAGGATTACTATAAATTGTTACCTTTTTGCGTCTAGCATTTGTTTCCATATTACATATTGTAATTATTCAATCCTCATTTATTTTGTTATTACTACTTAATGTATACTATCCCACATCACTCTTTGTTGAACCTGATCTATTGGGATAATGTGGGATATAAATAAATAAATAAAGCGTATGAGGACAGACATAGGGCTCTCAATATGTATACATTGGAAGAAAGGCGGGAGAGAAGGGATATGATACAGACATTTAAATACCTCTGTGGCATTAATGTACACAAATTAAGAAAAATTCTGGAATGAGAGGGCATAGGATGAAGCTAAGAGGTCATGGGCTCAGGAGTAATCTAAGGAAATACTTTTTCACAGAAAGGGTGGTGTGTACATGGTGGAGATGAGGACTGTGTCTGAATTTAAGAAAGCATGGGACAAACATATGGAATCTCATAGGGAAAGGAGAAGATAGTAATTGCTGTGAATGGGCAGACTGGATGGGCTATTTGGTACCTGCCGTCATGTTTCCATGTAGGAATGCTTAGGGAGAGGGGGTCCTGGGATTGAATGAGTGCTTGGGGAGAGGGGGTTCAGGGATTTTGGTAAGTTTTAGGGGAGAAACATACTTTCGAATGGGGTGAGTGCTTGAGTGAGGGTGATAAGGACTTAGAGATTAGATAGAACAGGGATTCTGGATCAGGAAAGTGAGCATATGTAAGACTGAGTAGGAGAGTGAATGGATAAATGGGTACTGGGTAGAGAGGAGATTAGGGAATAAGAGATTCAGCAGGCATTTATGGATTTGGAAGTTAGGTAAAGGATATTACTAAGATTGTGTTAGATGGGTTGGATGGTGTGAGACTGGGTGGAGAAAGATGGGGAGGAGTAGAGGGGGATGATAGGCAGTGAAAAGGGACAGGGGTCTATGAAAGCTGGGGGACTGAGAGAGGGTGAAAATAGGGAAGCCAGAGAGAAGGTGAATGAAGGGGAATAGGAAATTGACTGGAAAGTAATAGAAGAAAAGGTCTGGAGGCTAGGATTGAGCTAGTGCTGGTTAGAGAATGACAGGCAGAGGAAGGTAGATGAGTGTGAAAGTCAAAGGGAGAATGGTAAGACTGTGGAGAAGGTGAGAGTAGATGATGAAAGGTGGTAACTGAGAGGTGAAAAGGAGGAGACTGAGGACTTGAGGGTGACCAGGAGAAGGATAGGTGAAATTTGAGTGGCTAGAAAGGGAAAGGAGAGAAATAGAGAAAAAAGAGATGAAAGGAAAAGATCTACATCAGAGACAGAGGTATGGATTAAAAATTTAAAAAGAGGAGAGAGAAGAATGGGAAGGATACCCTAGAAAAAGAATAAGAAAATTGATAAAAGGAAATTTAAAAAGAGATTGGGATCAACTCAACTAGAAAAAAAATTGCCAAGACATCAAATAAAGACGAAAAACATGTTTCAATTCATGTTTGTTAGTTATAGGAATACTGTATGTCAGTTACAGGGATGTGAATTCCATATATCTATATATTTGCACTCATTAAGCAGAAATGCATTTCTGTTAGTGTTTTGCCAGTGTTCTGCTGTATGCAGTATCTGGCTTCTCAGCATTTCCATTTCAGTTTGTCTGCATCTGTTTCTAATTTGTGATCCTTCATACTATATTAGGTGAGAGCTGGTATGTGCTCTACATGTGTGACCCATACAAGCTATTTTACTTTTTTTTTTTTTGTTTTATTTTTGTGCAGGGATCTGGTTGGGTCTGTTTTTCCAAAAGGAAATGTATTGGTGTTCTAGAGCCTGGTGTAATATTTGCAGATAGGATTCTGGCAGTCTGAGCCCTCAAAATTATCATTGTTGTGGTATGACACGTTCGCTTCACAAATTCTCAATATCTTTTTTGCAAAGTTTTGTGTTGCATCACAAAGAGGGTAATTTTAAGACATTTCTGAAGGATAAAAAACAAGGGGCCCTGTTTACTAAGCCGCACTGTAGGTGCACAAACATTTGAATACAACACTTTATGACCCCTGAGGCAGGCACTTAATGCTGAAACACGCTGCAGTGTATGAGCGCACCTGTTTTGAGGGAAATTTTCATGAATATATAGGAGGCAAATATATAAATATGCATATGGAGGCTGCCTGTTGGGACCCTGTTTTACAAAGGAAAGTAGGCACCTATTTTCTGTATAAAATACTAGTGTAACATTTTAAAATTGTGTGCAGAATTTAGATGCAACCACTTACATTAGCAATTGAATTTGTATAAATGTTTGCACCTAAATGCAGCAGATTCACATCTCTTAGTATTCTATAAGATACATGCATAGTTGTGGTACCCATATGAATGCCGACCTTGAACTATGTGCTATGTCCAAGTGCTCATCAGGGACGCCCTTTTTTTCCATTATGGGTCAAGGATACCCATGTGTTAGGCACGCCCAAGTCCCACCTTCGCTACACCTCTGATACGCCCCCTTGAACTTTGGCCGTCCCTGCGATGGAAAGCAGTTGGGGACGTCCAAAATCGGCTTTCAATTATACCGATTTGGATGACCCTGGGAGAAGGACGCCATCTTCTGATTTGTGTCTAAAGATGGGTATCCTCCTCTTTTGAAAATGAGCTTGATGGGCAACTAAAATATAGTCGATTAAATGCAACATTCAGCACTTAATAGGCTTTGATGAACAACATAAAGATAGGACTGTGTTTTATGTGGTACTATTTATGCGTGTTTCATAGACAGTTAAGGGCAGAATATTAGCACTTAACTGTCTAAGTGGCAACTGTAACCACAGAGCAACCAGTTTCAGTTTTGGTGCTAACTGGACATTTTCTGCAGAAATGCCACTGGATATGCTTAGTTAGTCCCAAATAAGCAATTTAAACAGCCAGTGGCTGTTTCTGACCTTGTAAATCGCTTTAAATATTAACCCCCCCCCCCTCAGTTTCCATTTTACAATGCCAGGATATGCACGTCAAAAACTCAAGTGCCTACAAATGACAAGGGGGACAATAGTCAGGGTATGTTTTGGGTGGGACTATGGTGTACCTAGAAAATACATTTTATAAGAGAAAATGGAAAGGCTCACCCTTAAAGGGGAGCCGATTACAACCGGGCTGAAGGCTCAGGAAGAATCTGGGGTGGGGAGGAGAGGGAGGGATGAGTGGGAGGGGATAGGGAGATTAAGAGATTGAAGGGTGATGGGAAAAGGGGCGGGTAGGGAGGAGGGGTGAAGAAGGGCTGTGAAGGGAAACACAGCGCCATTTGGATTGCAGCAAGCAGAGGGAAATGTTATGCCTGCATGCGGGCAGGATTACAGACCAAGATGGACACGGCTAGTCTCCTGGCTTGGACGGCCAGGGGGCTTTGGTTAAAGTGGTAAATGCATCCTTGTACGGGATGCATTTCATTGCATTTGATTGCTAGTCTCCTGGCTTGGACGGCCAGGGGGCTTTGGTTAAAGTGGTAGTCTCCTGGCTTGGACGGCCAGGGGGCTTTGGTTAAAGTGGTAAATGCATCCTTGTACGGGATGCATTTCATTGCATTTGATTGCACAGCGTGCTATAGCATTTGATTTGCATTTCATTGCGTTTGATTGCACAGCGTGCTATAGCATTTGATTGCACAGCGTGCTATAGCAGACAGCACTGAGGAGGAACAGGGTGCTTGGACGGCACAGCCTGTAGTAATATAGCAGACAGCACTGAGGAGGAACAGGGTGCTTGGACGGCACAGCCTGTAGTAATATTAAGCAAGAAGGGACGAGTTTGGATGCATTTCATTGCATTTGATTGCACAGCGTGCTATAGCATTTGATTTGCGTGCTATAACTTTGATTTACAGAATTTTATTGAAGCCATTACGCTGGTGGTAGGTCGCAGCCAGGGTTTGGGGGGAGCCCGCGGCGAACGAGGAGTCGTTGCCGTGGGCTGTGGCATAAGCTATGGAACTTAGGTAACATTAGCGACGAGTACACAGCACCTCAGCGGATAATATGGCAAACTGAGTTACTATGTATATGTTAATGACCTGTTGCAAGTTACAATACTCAGCAAAATGTTATGCCTGCATGCGGGCAGGATTACAGAACAAGATGGATACGGCTAGTCTCCTGGCTTGGACGGCCAGGGGGCCAATAGCTTTGGTTAAAGTGGTAAATGCATCCTTGTACGGGATGCATTTGATTGGACAGCGTGCTATAGCAGACAGCACTGAGGAGGAACAGGGTGCTTGGACGGCACAGCCTGTAGTAATATAAGCAAGAAGGGCTGTGTACTCGGAGGGAGATGTTTATCAAGGATGTTTACCAATGATTGTTTATGTGAAGGTTTACAATAAATAAATTTTGCGGACCTGGCTGCGGCCTAAATAAATCCACATTTGTTAAAGAAATTGGCTTCTGGTGTGGTGTTTGGATAGAAGGGGGTGACTGAGTGAATGCCGAATGCCCGTGTTGATGGAAAGGCTCACCCTTAAAGGGGAGCCGATTACAACCGGGCTGAAGGCTCAGGAAGAATCTGGGGTGGGGAGGAGAGGGAGGGATGAGTGGGAGGGGATAGGGAGATTAAGAGATTGAAGGGTGATGGGAAAAGGGGCGGGTAGGGAGGAGGGGTGAAGAAGGGCTGTGAAGGGAAACACAGCGCCATTTGGATTGCAGCAAGCAGAGGGAGCAGTGTTGACCCGCCCTCCCGCCCATGAGGTACAGGGAAAGGGTCGTTGTCGCAGCAAGGCATAAGCTATGGAACTTAGGTAACATTAGCGACGAGTACACAGCACCTCAGCGGATAATATGGCAAACTGAGTTACTATGTATATGTTAATGACCTGTTGCAAGTTACAATACTCAGCAAAATGTTATGCCTGCATGCGGGCAGGATTACAGAACAAGATGGATACGGCTAGTCTCCTGGCTTGGACGGCCAGGGGGCCAATAGCTTTGGTTAAAGTGGTAAATGCATCCTTGTACGGGATGCATTTGATTGGACAGCGTGCTATAGCAGACAGCACTGAGGAGGAACAGGGTGCTTGGACGGCACAGCCTGTAGTAATATAAGCAAGAAGGGCTGTGTACTCGGAGGGAGATGTTTATCAAGGATGTTTACCAATGATTGTTTATGTGAAGGTTTACAATAAATAAATTTTGCGGACCTGGCTGCGGCCTAAATAAATCCACATTTGTTAAAGAAATTGGCTTCTGGTGTGGTGTTTGGATAGAAGGGGGTGACTGAGTGAATGCCGAATGCCCGTGTTGTAAACGTTAATGTCCTAACAGATCAATGTCTAGATTTACACCTGCTACCAAGCATGTTTAGGTTTTGGCAAACTGCACCTACTGAGCCGCACTCCATTGGAGGGATGGGGGGGGGGGTGCTCTCTTATTCTCCTAGTGGTTTTTGTCTCCTCCCCCCTCAAAAAGAAGCCAAACTTGCAAGGGATACCGATCTCTCTGACAGCAGTGGGAAAATGCATGGTATAAACACATTTTTGTACTGATTTTCAACCCATTGAAACTTGCCTCATTTCCCCCCTAAAATGAATGTTTATGCTGCAAACATTTGGTATATAAATGTCCATTTCTCCAGTATTTTAGAATAGCATCTATGTCAGCAGATTCTGTTCTAAAATTTCCTGTGAAACTTGAGACATTCTGTCCTAGACGTCTCAATTTCGACTTCTATGTCCTTTCTAAAATAGGACTGTGCATGCGTAATTCTGCTGATAATGTGCCTAGCCTATGAGTATAGTTAAGCCTTCTTCACAGATGTCACTGGATGTCTCATTTGAAAATTGATCTGAATACTTTCAATTCAACATTCAGCTTTCTCAGTGGTAATTATGCTATTAAATATTTTTCACTAATATTTACCGAATATTATTGTAGCCTACCACTGATCAGCACCCATAATATATTAAAAGAGCAAACGCCCCAAACATGCCTAAGCCAGAGTTGTAACTACTAACTGTAAAATCTCTGATTTACTTGTCACGCTTAGTGCCAGATGTCCTGATTTGTTTTCTCATAAACCCAAAATAGAAAAAAAAAACCCTCTTTAGTACATCTGGTCCACAGTGTTATCACAAAGATTTCATTCAACAGAGAAAGAACTCATGGAGGGAATCCAGAGGAGAAAAAAAATGCCATCCCTGTCTGTGCTGCATTTGGCACACCACCTTTTAGTTGGACACCCTGCCAAACAAACAGATGGATATGAGTGTAGACATGAGAGAGAACTATGTCAGGACAGGATATTATGAGAAGATTTTACTTCAAAAGTGTTGAGGCACCAGTCTTTGAAGAAATGTTCCCTGGCTATTCTACTCAAAGCTAGATTTATTTCAAGAATTCTAGTCCTCTGCAGATGGAATCCTGCAGATTCCATAGCCACAACAGTTAAACCTCTTCCTACTGCTATATCAGTGTTCATGTTCCACTGAGCCAACTAACTTCCTACAGAAGTGTCAGAGTTTTTTTTTATGACAGTGACAGAAAAGACACCTGCAAGAACTCAGCAAGAGAGTTTTTCATGGCCTGCCCACATTCTTACTGAATAGTTTACCTAAGTGCTGAAGATTTGACAGCTCTATATTTTAAATGCGCCTAAAAAGTTTCTAGTTTCTAAAACTACAAAAAAAATGTCTTTCTTTTGAGAGCTTAATTTTTAGGTTTCTTATCCCTACATGAATGGCTAAATATACAAACCCAATCCCTGTTTCTAATTGTAAAGTTCTAGACATGCTAAAATAAGAGAAAAAAATAGCTTTTTCTCCTAATTTAACTTTTTTCAGAACTCATATTGAGATGGCATTTGAATCCATTTTACTAATTCTGCCATTTGATCTGTAAGTTCTCTCTCCTTTCTCCCTTTAATTTGCAGAATGGCAGACAGATTTCCAATGCAATTCAAATTCTGTAATAACCTCTGCAAAACTGATTTGATCATTCCATAAATAAATGTGGTGTTAGTGGGGTAATATTTCATTAACTTTGAATTCTTTTGCTGACTGCACCATATCAACATTTTCTCTTCGCAGTAAAATAACAAACAAACAAAAAACCAAAACCAAAATCAAAACAAACAAACAACAACAACAACAACAAAAACAGAGTTACAAATTTAAGTGTAGCACCCAGCAGCAAGACTACTACTGGCATGTTTTCATGCATGTGCTAGTCTACTGGAATAGGGGCATAGTTATCAACATGAGCTACCATTAAGATGTGTTACCACTAACTCAAGCTATTTTACCACAGGTTCCATTTTATGCAATGACACCTAGTTACTACTAATGCAAAAGTCATAAGGAGGGTTCCTCAGCCAGTCACTTCCAAATTGGAGTCTTCTAAAGAAGCTAAAATAATAAACAGCCTACTAACCCCACAACAGAACCAGCCTTCCCATGCACAACTAACCAGCAATGATTTTGTCACACACTTTGCCAACAAAATTAAAGGTCTCCATCAGGACCTACATAGTCCCATCAAAGCTCCCAGCAGCTAATGAAGAGAACACTCCCTGTCTCCCACAATGCACAGCCATCTGGGACTCAATCTACCAGGTCACAGAGGACACCCTTGGGAAAATCCTGAAAGGACTACGGCCTACAACCTACCTTCTTGACTCCTACCTAGCAAACATAGTACAACAAGTGAGCATAGGCCTCACTGAAGGGGCCACTAAAATTGTTAACTCCACTCTTGTGGAAGGGCAGCTGCAAATAACACTAAAAAGAGCTGTGGTGATCTCCCTATTGAAAAAGAGCTCACTTGACCAGGACAGGCTCAGATATACCAACCAGTCTCTAACATTCCTTTCCTGGCAAAACTTATAGTACTAACCAGACAACTTTTCAGCAAAATCAAGTGTGAAATATCCTTAGCAAGCTGAAGTTTCAAAAACTTCCAAACAAAATAATATGATAATGATAAAAAGTCACCATGAGCTATTACCATGTGATGAGATTCAAATTTATATTGTGGAGAAAAAGACCACAGTAGTCTATGCTTGGCAGCAGAACAAATATTTTTTAAATGCCAGCTTCTTCTAGACTCCGTTATTATCATTCGTAAAAAAAAACTCCATGTTTTTATTCATTACATCAATTATCACTCCATGAATCATTTGATATTTCTTAATAATTATAACATTCTAAGGCACCTCATGGGGTATATATTATGCCACTTAGCTTTAAATCTCCGCCCAACGGGGCTCTCCGTTTCACTCTATTCTTCAGCTTCCTCAGGGGGCTAAGCAAATTACAGCCTTTCACTGTGCCTGAAACCTTACAAAATGGTGTCCACTGACTCTAAGACGCCGGCACTGAAGGACATGCATGCAGGACGTCAGTCAGGACTCACAACACAGATCAGCGAATGCGTCAGAGACCAGTGCTGAAGAAGATTAAGACTGGTGGGGGTTGGGGACCCCGTCAGCAAAGGTACCTGGCGGTGGCCGAAAGTGGCAGGGGAGGGTCGGCGGTGGCATCCAAAAGTGGCAGGGGAGGATCGGCAGCGGGGAAGTCGGTGAGCTAAAATGTGCCCCCAACCTTGGGCTCTGGACCCCCCTCCCGTCGAGGTCTGGCTCCAACTGACTCTGTACCACCTGTCTTGTCCCCACTTATATATCTGCACTTGGCCCTTCGGCTACATGGTAAGCAATACTGTAGAAAAACATTAGCATCATATCTATGTTACTTGAATATTCTAATGTGTGTGTATTAGGTTTTTCATTAGTATTATGCATGGGCGTAGTTTGACTGTTTCATTTGGGGGGCAAAGGATGGGGTGGGGCATATGAGCATATTCATTTGAAATGCTCATATTCATATTCATTATGGTTATTCCCAAAAAAGCCAGCTCTTTCTCCCTTCCTTCCTTCTTTCCTCCTTATCCAGAACTCCCTCTTCCTCTCCAGTAGTATTTCCCCACCCCCTTTCCTATACCATGCCAGTGTTGACCTTAGAAATGCATAGGTTCTATATGTAGATCCTTCAAGAGATAGTGTGTAATGATTTAGGCTCTAAAACCCTTTCTGTTCTAGTGGTGCCACCTTAGTAAGGCCAACACACAATCTCTCCACTGCAAAACACTATACACAAACTTGTGCAAAAACACACTCATAACCTTACCAAATCATAACAGCACTAATTCCAAACTTAGGATGAGCTTATGCATGGAAAGGCAGCACAGTAATTACACCGGGCTCTAAAACACCAATACACTACATAGTGAAAAAAACAAAACAAAAAGGGCTGAAAATACTACACACTAGCAGAATACTGCACCTTGATCACACATGAAAAACACATGACACAACAGATATGACACAAGGAACTAGAAATAAAAAAATATCAAGGCAAAATACTGAACTGGAAAGTTACCTCAAGAAGTCAGACTTGGCATGCAGCAATACTAGAGAAATTGAAACGTACATGCAAAATATCACAGATACACATTTCTAAAAGCTGACATGTTTCAATTAATAAATTCTGAATAAAATACTTTTTTCTACCCTTGTTGTCTGAGCATTTAGTTTTTCTATTCGTTTTGGTCCCAGTGGTGGAGATGAAAACGGTAACGGAATTCAAACATGCGTGGGATATACATAAAGGAATCCTGTGCAGAAGGAATGGATCCTCAGGAGCTTAGCCGAAATTGAGTGGGGGAGCCGGTGGGGGGGAAGAGGGGTTGGTGGTTGGGAGGCGAGGATAGTGGTGGGCAGACTTATACGGTCTGTGCCAGAGCCAGTGGTGGGAGGCGGGACTGGTGGTTGGGAGGCGGGGAATAGTGCTGGGCAGACTTATACGGTCTGTGCCAGAGCCGGTGGTGGGAGGCGGGGCTGGTGGTTGGGAGGAGGGGATAGTGCTGGGCAGACTTATACGGTCTGTGCCCTGAAAAAGACAGGTACAAATCAAGGTAAGGTATACACATATGAGTTTATCTTGTTGGGCAGACTGGATGGACCGTGCAGGTCTTTTTCTGCCGTCATCTACTATGTTACTATCCAGCTTATAATCGAACGAGAAAAACGCCCAAGTTCCGACCTAAATCGGGAGATGGACGTTTATCTCACAAAAACGAATAAAGCGGTATAATCGAAAGCCGATTTTTGGGCGTTTTCAACTGCACTCCGTCGCGGATGCGGACAAAGTTGATGGGGGCGTGTCAGAGGTGTGGCGAAGGCGGAACTGGGGCGTGGTTATCTGCCGAACAGAGATGGGCGCATTTCACAGATAATGGGACAAAAGTATGCGTTTTTAGCTAGAATTTAGGGCACTTTTCCTGGACCCTGTTTTTTCACGAATAAGGCCCCAAAAAGTGCCCTAAATGACCAGATGACCACTGGAGGGAATCGGGGATGACCTCCCCTGACTCCCCCAGTGGTCATAAACCCCCTCCCACCTCAAAAAATGATGTTTCACAACTTTTTATTTTGACCCTCAAATGTCATACCCACCTCCCTGGCAGCAGTATGCAGGTCCCTGGAGCAGTTGTTAGGGGGTGCAGTGGACTTCAGGCAGGTGGACCCAGGCCCATCCCCCCCCTACCTATTACAATTGTGCTGCTTAATGCTTAGTCGTCCAACCCCCCCCCCCGAACCCACTGTACCCACATGTAGGTGCCCCCCTTCACTCCTTAGGGCTATAGTAATGGTGTAGACTTGTGGGCAGTGGGTTTTGAGGGGGATTTGGGGGGCTCTACACACAAGGGAAGGGTGCTATGCACCTGGGAGCTCTTTTACCTTTTGTTCTGTTTTTGTAAAAGTGCCCCCTAGGGTGCCTGGTTGGTGTCCTGGCATGTTAGGGGGACCAGTGCACTACGACTCCTGGCCCCTCCCACGAACAAATGCCTTGGATTTATTCGTTTTTGAGCTGGGCGATTTCATTGTCCATTATTGCTGAAAAGCAAAAACTCCCAGCTCATAACTTGGCGAATAAAACATGGACGTCTAATTTTTTCGAAAATACGCTTGGGTCCGCCCCTTCACGGACCCGTTCTCGGAGATAAACGCCCATGGAGATAGGCGTTTCTGTTCGATTATGCCCCTCTATGTATGTTACTATTTTATGCAGTGTCTTCTTTCCATCTGATATTTTTTCTCTCACCATGTCCACCATCCTCCTGTGTCCTTATGCATCCTGTCTACCATCTGTAGCCCTGTCCCTATCCTTCCTCCAGTTTCAGCATCTGCCCTCAAAGTGTTCCAATCCAGCCCTTAAATTCAGCAGTTTCTCCTCCATCCATATCCAACATTTCTTCTCTCTCCCTTCCCCTCTATCCGTGTGCATCTCCTTCCTTTGTCTTTCCTTCCCTCCATCCTTGTCCAACATTTCTCCTCTTTTCCCTCCCCTCCAACCACGTGCATCTCCTTCTTGTCTTCCCTCCCCTCTATCCATCCATGACCAGCAACTCTTCTCTCTCCCCTGTCCTCCCCTCCATCCATCCATGTCCAACAACTCTCCATTCTCCCCTGCCCTCTCCTCCATCCATATCCAGTAAATTTCCTCTCTCCCCTGCCCCCCATCCATCCATCCATATCCAGCAATTCACCTCTGCCACTCCCCTCTCATCCATGCCCAGTGATTTTTCCTCTCTCTCCTGCCCTCCCCTCCCATCTATGTCCAGCGATTCTCCTCTGCCCTTCCCTCCTATCCATGTCCAATGATTCTCGTTTGCTCCCTATCCTACCCTCCCATCCATGTCCAGTGACTTGCCTCAGCCCCCCCCCTTTTCAGTCTCCAAGTTTGAGTTCTAACCCAGCCCCACCTGCCCGCCCTCAGCTCCCTGACAGCCCTCCTCTCCGTTCCTGCCGCCCTGCGTTTAAACCTTTTATTTTAAGTCGCAGCGACGGCACCAAAAACAAACAGCCCAGTAGGCTCACCTCCAGCCTTTTCCTTTCCTCTCAGTGTCCCGCCTTCGCGGAAACAGAAAATACATCATCAGAAGAAGGCGGGAAACTGAGAGGGAAGGGAAAGGCTGGAGGTGAACCTGCTTGGCTGTTTATTTTCGCTGCCGCCGCTGCAACTTAAAATAAAATGTTTAAATGCAGGGCAGCAGGAACGGAGAGGAGGGGAGCTGAGGGTGGGCAGGGGGGACCGAGAGCTGCTGGTCCTGCATTTGGGGGGGGGGGGGGCTCATCCATGGTATTATGTTGACATCATATTATATCTGTTATTTGCATTTCAGTGCTGTTAATTGTATCCTGTTTCCAACAGTGGCCAATCCAGGTCACAAGTACCTGGCAGAAACCCAAATAGTAGCAAGATTTCTTGCTACCAATCCCAGGACATGTAGTGACTTCTCCATGTCCATCTCAGTAGCAGAGTATGGACTTTTCCTCCAGGAACTTGTCCAAACCTTTTTTTTTAAACCCGGATACACTAACCACTGTTACCACATCCTCTGGCAATGAGTTTCAGAGCTCAACTATTGTGTCCTCTAGTCTTTGTACTTTGAAAGAGTAAAACATTGATTCACGTTTACCTGTTCTATACTACTCAGGGTTTTGTAGGCCTCAATTATATCTCCCCTCAGCCATCTCTTTTCCATGCTGAACTTAAGAACACTAACCTCTTTAGCTTTTCCCATATGAGAGGAGTTACATCCCCTTTAACATTGTGGTAACTCTTCTTTGATCCTTTTCTAATTCCACTATATCTTTTTTGAGATACAGTGACCAGTGGTGCTCTGCATTGTGTTAGTGGAGTGCATATATAGTCTCACCTCCCCTACTATGCCCTGCACCTAGTAGTTGATGGCTCTTCTGTGGTAACACTCCTGGCATGTATGTACATCATGTTTGTTGGCTCCCTGGACTACCAGATTGTAATCCTTCTCAATCACAGGTGTGTGCTTGGTGATCTGTACTGTGTTTGCATTGTTAGCTGGAAGTTGCAGTTCAAAGTGGTGACTGGTGGAACAGTGAGATGGCAGACATCTGTGCATAGTTCCCTGGGTCCCTGATGCCAGTCTGTGTCCATAATATGGAAGAAATGCATGTGAGTAAATGTGCCTGGGTTTCTGGTGTGATGCCATAGCCTGATTGTTGGAGCAGTGGACTATAATCTGGAGGACCAAGATTCAATTTCCAAAATAGCTCTCTGTGATTTGGGACTGTCACACAAGCCTCCCATTTCCTGGTAATGACTTGAGACAGTGATCACACTGGGGCAGTGACATTTTCTACTGTACCTGTGACAGGCTCACGGAAACGGTGCCCATTACATGCTGGGCTTAAGAACTTTAGTGGTGTGTGACTCTTACTCGCTTCCTCAGCTATTATGTAAAGGTGCTGGTATTTTTTTTTTTTTTTTTGGGGGGGGGGGGGGGGGGGGGGGGGGGGGGGGGGTTGGTGTACTGCTGAGGTGTTGCTGAGCTTGTGCATGACCCATCTGCAGTATGTTACAGACATCTCTGATTCCCTGTAACATTAATTCTGCACACGTTCTTCCTGCTCTGCCCAGTAACAGCACTTACTTCTCTGGGGGTGGCTGCTCTCTCATTGAACCTGTTCTACAGTCTCTGCCAAGCCCTGTGCATTCTTTCATAGTCCCTCCTGTGGCCAAGCCGGGGGAAAAGCTTTCTGATCCTGGGTACAAACAGCCCGGTCTACAGGAGGGTGGCATGTGAATGACAGCCGCCATGTTGAGAATCTCTCCGCATCTGTGATGCCAATGCATATGTCGCATAAATGTTCACATATACTTTGTGGCACACAATGCACAGTGACATGCCAATGGGCGCCTTGCCACCATTTGGCACACTATTTTAATGACAGTTGAGTTTGAGTTTTAGGAATTTTTATATTTAGAACTTTTTATGTTTATGATGTGTTCTAAAATGAAAATGGCATGGCTTTGGATTTTGACCCTGGCGGTTGCTGGTTTAAATACTTTTAAGATGGAGGCCATTATGATTACAACTCCAGTTCTATCTAATGATTTCTTCAGTAGATCTTGTAAATGGATTGCCAGAAGTCCAAGGACATTAGTAAATTGTTCTCTGGTAATGCCACAGAATATTAGTGTAATATATGGAGATAGATCTTGCTTCAAGAATAAAAAGCAAAGTTCTAGAGACTGTGTTCTTAGGCAGGTCTCCACTGTTGACGTAAATGTATTATCTGAATCTGTCTTGCCAATTCCATGCTGTTATTTTAATGCAAGATCCGTCTGGAACAAAAGTGATCTGTACAAAGATATAATTAGTAACTCAGACATAGGTTTGGCTTTTTTTGTAAAGACTTGGCTGTGATATTTAAAGAGTTTTTATCTTTATCTCTAATAAGTACTTATAAATCTTCTGGATTAGAGGTTACATTATGTCAATTAATTGCTCAGAATCTTATTAATGCAGTAGCACTTTTACTGATTTATAGACCCTCGGGTATTTGGGTCTCAATATCATCAGTTTTGTATACACAGATTGCTGAAGATAGCATTAGGTTCTCAAAGGTAATAATCTTGGGTGACTTTAATTGACATCTTGGAAATGAGAAGGACAGTAAGACATGTGAATTTGTATCATTTTTAAGGACTTTGCATTGTGAAATCCAGCCTAAAGTTTTAACTCATGAGAAGGGCCATAAGGTGGATTTACTTTCTGCAAATGATTCCTACATATTAACTTTTTAAAATTGGGAACCAATGATTTGGTCTGATCATTACTGCTGTAATTTTACTTTAAATCTTACCACATCTGAGGAAAAGAAGAGCCCTTTTAGATGTACAAGGTTGGGAAGAGGCAAGATTGTCTCAGGTTATTCCCATACTAGCTACTTCTGATGTTCCTCCAGTTTATTTATCTAATTGGAAATTTTCTACACTGCAAGTTTTGAATGCTGTTGCCACAGAATGTAGTTCACCTTGGTTTTCAGCTGAGTTATTAGAATTAAAGAAGAAATGTCATAGGGTTGAAAATAGTTGGTGAAAATCTAAAGATGAATCCTTGAGAGCTAGATGGAAAGAAGTTTTCAAAACATATAAAGCTGAACTGAACTTGGTCAGAAGAACGTATTACTCTACTTTGGTAGGAATTGAACAATCAAATTTGAGGAAACTAATTGGTTTATTACAACATAAATTAATCATGGAAAATCCAAATTCAATAGTGCTAAACCCCTTCGAGAAAAACTGCATTGGCTTCCAATTAAGGAACATATCACCTTCAAAATCTGCACCCTACTTCACAAAATTCCTCCAGTGGGGCCTGATTGCAGCGTGGATCCATTGGATTTCATCAGCGGAGGCGAGGTATCAGGGAGAGCCAGTGTGTTGGCAGACTCCAGAGTGGTAGAAGAGAAGCAGCTATCGGGTCAAACTTCAGCTGAATTCACGTCACTTAGTAAGTCTTTCTTGCCTGCTAAACCAAGCATTATTATTTTGGATTCAATTTTGGAAGCTCTTATGAGTTTAGAAACTTCTTTTTCACAGAACCTGTTACTGGTGACTCAAACTACTAAATTGACTTTGGATAAAAATTTCAATCTTGGAAACAAGAACACTAAGCATTGAGAAAACAAAAGAAATTAATAATGACAATATAAAATCTCTTCAACAAATTCAGTTCAACTTGATAAAAGAAAATATGCTACTACACTATAAAACGGAAAATTTAGAAAATCAACTAAGAGCTAAAACTCTAAGGTTGATTAATTTTCCTAAAATTACATCTATTGCCCCTTTAATAACTTTCAAGAAATATTTATCAGAAGTACTGAAGATCCCTGAACAGACTTATCCGACAGTTTCTAAGATATATTACTTGCCACCATATAAAAAGGATAAAAAAGAAAATATTAATCAAGTTGAATAAGGAGCAGATGTTTCATTTGACATATTGAATCTTACACAAATAATTCAAGATGATGAGATGGGTACTACACCAGCAACTTTAATTGAAACATTTGTTTTGGAACCGGACCGTGATTGGATCCTGAAACAATTTTTTCGTCACAGAGATGAACTCTTTATGAACAATAAGATTAGAATATTTCTTGACATTGCAAGAGCAATGCATACCCCCACCCTCCCACTCTGTCTGACTGTCAAAGTAATGCTTTGATGTTTCTCTTATATATACTATCTGCTACCACATTTGCTTATTTCCGATCTGACGAAGAAGGGCAACCTTCGAAAGCTAATCAAGAAATGAATTAAGTTATGTCCAATAAAAAAGGTATCATCTTATTTTCTTTTCCATGTTTTATTTTGTTTGATTTCTATTGATAACCTTTAAGAGTGGACTAACACAGCTACCACACCTCTCTACTCAAGAGCAACTCAAAAGAGACGTCAATAATTTTTAAAACTACGACCCCGGGTCCTACAATTGGGTGGTTTATTTTGGCTTAACTTTCCCTGTAAATGTGTATTGAAAGTTAATTCAGTTAAATATATCTTTTATGACCCTACTCATTTGAGTTCTTTTTTAGATTCAAGGGTTACTATAATTCCTAATCTACAGCCAGCAGTATTATTATCATCGACTCCATAATTATAATCGATAGGGAACTTTAAGTTCTCTTCTTTATTTACCTGCTAATTTTAATTAGTGGAATATTTTTCATGAAATTGTACCTTGTTTTCTTTCATAAATTGTGGACTAGAGAATGGAGGGGGGAAAATTTTCCTTTGTTATTTTAATATTTGTATAATTTGAACATTACTTATCTTCCTCTATCTTTCATATCAAGAGTTTTCTTGAATTATTGTGAATACTTATAAAAACAAAATAAAAACAAAAAAGAAATATTCCCTTTCTCACAAAATTGGTAGTCTTTGTGGTTGGAACCCAATTGTCTGAATATCTGGATAGATGCTTAATTCACAACATGGGTTCTGCTCTTTTCACAGCACCGAGACCTTGCTGCTGTCATTAACTACTGAAGTAAAGAAGGTGCTGTGTAGAGGTGGAGAGATGATATTGTTACAGTTCAGTATATCTGTAGCTTTCGATACCGTCAACCATAATTTTATTAAGATTACTTTCTGAAGCTGGACTAGTGGGTTCTGTTTTTAGCTGGTTTGTGTCTCTTTTGAAAGATAGACAGTACTTGGTACTAAAAGATAGTACTTTTTCATCTTCATGGGTGCCCCATTATGGAGTACTGCAGGGTTCTCCCATTTCCTCCCTCTTATACAACTTATACAAGAGCCCACTTAGACAAGTTTTGCTGAACGCGAGTGAACTTATATTGTCATATGGTGATGATATTTTTGTGTTTGTCACTGTCAATCATTATGTAAGTTCCATTCTTTCTCTCATAGAAAATTGTATTATAAGGATTAGAGAATGGTCTACATCCACATGACTTAAATTAAATACAGATAAGACTAGAATCCTATAGTTTACCTTTAATTTGTCAAATATCCTGCAGTTCGCTCCAGCTAGTGGCAGGATTCAATTAAAGGTTCAAAGGATTTCTAAGGTTTTGGAGATACTTTTAGACTCCTCATTAACTATGGAACCTTGGATTAATAGTTTGGTTCGGAGAATCTACTTTAAGCTGAAACAGCTGCCTCTGTTGCATTCTTACTTCTTGCGGGATCATTTTAGAATTATTGTGCAACTTTCAATCTTAGCTCTACTTGACTATGGCAATTCTTTGTACCTGGGAATAGCTTCTAAGCTGACCTGCAAAATCCAATTAATTCAGCACTCTGCTGCTAGACTGATTTATTGTAAGTCTCGCAGTGACCATGTGTCTCCTCTGACTTTTTAACAGTTCATTTATGGAATAGTCTTCCTGTAGGTTTGTGTTTAGTGAAGTGTTATTATTCTTTCTGTAAAGCTTTGAAAACTTATTTGTTTTGTCATGTTTAGTAGGATGATGCTTTTTTGGTTAATTCTCAATTTTTATTTTAATTTTATGCAATTCCTGATGTTTTGTATCAGGTGTCTTCTTTACATTTATTGTATCTCACCTTGAATCTCAAAGTGAGGGAGTTGGCGGGTGATAAGCCATTTATAACATAACAATTTGGTGCGATGCTGGCTGCCAACTCTACAAGGAGAACTGATGGGTGTATGACCTCTACTGAATACAGGTGTGTATTTTGGCACGTCTTTTTAGGCACACCATCAGGATACTTGGCAGCCTTTAGAGAATTGCCTGTTATACTTACATCTGAGGCAATGAATGGTTAAGTAACTTGCCCACCAGCACAAGGAGCATCAGGGGGTTTTGTATGCTGGCTTTGCTGGTTTTTAGGCACTTTTATATGCAAGAAGTAATTTTGCAATTTACACATGTGAGTGTTAGACTTAACAAAACTGGACTATAAAGGGGAGCCAAGAAAAGATCCAAGATAAGAAATGTAAATTTTAGGAGTTTATTTCTACTCTAACTCCACTGTTTACTAAGCCGTGCTAGCCGACATAGCCGCAGTTTGAATGGGCTATGTCGGCATTGCCACATGGCAAACGCTATTGCGGCTTAGTAAACAGGGCGTTAAGTGATTTCTGTTCAATATTTTCCTAGTTGATTGTCTTTGACGTGTTATTGTGCTGTATCTTTAATTTTAAAAAGTGTAGGATTTTTAAGGTAATTTTTAATGCTAGAGAGGTTAGCATAATTACATTCCCCATCACTCTTCCAAATCCCAGGTCCAAACAAGTATTTAGTTGACACATATGCATGCCTCAGAGTAGGTGTAAATGCCACATCTAGGTTTTATGCAGTAGATGTGTATTTCCTTTGCAAAATAGGAAATACACACATAGGACTAGATTCTACATATCACGTCTAAAAAATTGGGGCTGAAATGAAATACGTCTAAGCGTATTCTATAAAATATGCCTACATTTGGGCATACTTTATAGAATAAGCCTAAATTTCCACGAGGTTTGTAGAATATGAGACTAAATTTAATCACAGGCAGTTACACCAAGTAAAACTTGGTATAAATGCCAGTGCCTAAATTATGTGTGGATTTAGTGTATTCTATAACCACATGCATAGATTTTAGAAATACCCATTCCACGCCCATGGCCATGCCCCCTTTTCAACTATACGACTTGGAATTTATGAGCATCACATTACAGAATACGCTTAGACAGTTCTGCACATAAATTCTAATTAATGCCAATTAGTGTCAATAATTGGTTGTTAAGTGGCAATTATTGGCACTGATTGGCTTGTTAACTAATTAAGTTGCATGCGCAAATCCAGAATATGACTGTGGGGATAGGGGGTAGTTCTCCACAGGTCACCTAAAGCTAGGCGCCAGGATGGTACGCTCTAAGGGCCCTGTTTACTAAGCAGCATTATAGGCGCTTAGCTTCTTTAATGAGCATTAACCATGTGCATGGATTAACTGTGTACATGCCTACAATATCCCCATAGGCGCCTACACAGTTAACACATGTGCTAATTGTAGGCACGTTAAAAGTGCTAACGTGCCTTAGTAAACAGGGCCCTAAGTATGAATTCTATAATGGCCATTATGCGTGTAATTGCAATTATAGAATACAGCATAAGGTCATAATTATGCATTTAAGTTTAGGTATGAGCATTTATGCTGTTTGAAAGGATGGTATAAATGTTTGCACCTAACTGCTGTCAGGCAAGTAACTGATAAGAACATAAGAACATAAAGAGTAGCCATACTGGGTCAGACCAATGATCCATCTAGCCCAGTAGCCTGTTTTCCAAACAGTGGCCAAGCCAGGTCACAAGTACCTAGCAGAAACTCAAATCATGGCAATACACCATACTACAAATCCCAGGGCAAGCAGTTGCTTCCCATGTCTGTCTCAATAGCAGACTGTGGACTTTTCCTCCAGGAATTTATCCAAACCTTTTTTAAACCCAGATATGCTAACTGCTGTTACCAGAGCTTAACTTTTTGTTGAGTGAAAAAAATATTTCCTCCTATTTGTTTTAAAAGTTTTTCCATGTAGCTTCTTTGAGTGTCCCCTAACCTGCCTGTGTAACTGCTAGGCACACCCCTGACCCACCCATGCCCCTCCCAAGTCCACGCCTCCCTTGCAGTTGTGCATTATGGATTTTAAGTGCGCAACTTGCAGAATCCCGACTAAGTGTAACTGCTAATTAGTGCCAATAAGCACGAAATTTACTCCAACAATTGGTTAACACTAATTACCAGCTAATTATTATATTAAGTTATACGCACAACTGACACATTCAATAACTTGTGCATGCAGCTTTGCTCAGTAAGCATAAAATTGGGAGGCTGCTTCTCAGGCCCTCCCAAACCACACCCAGAAAACATCCCTTTAAAAAGTGTGCATGCTGTGGACATACACATGTAAGTAGTGATTTTCTCAAATTGCTATTTAAATGCATAGGATCATTTACACATGTAAACCTGCTACTTACATATGCAAATATCATGTAACCTTTCTAAAATGACCTCTTGAATGAGCCATATTGGTCATTGTCTAATATCTGCCATTATTTACGAAGGTTATAGTTTCATTTGAAACAAAATTTGACATTTCAGTGAAATGAAATTTAGTTTGAAAATGGAACAAAAGAAAAATGAACAAAATGTAATTTGTGTTCTATTTCTTATTCAATAGTAACCTACCAGTCCTGGTTCATTTCCTCTTTCCCTCTCCTGTTACTAATTGTGCAAAGTAATTCATTACCTATTAGTGCTGATATAACTGGAAGATGTTCCAGTTATATCAGCACTAATAGGTAATGAATTACTTTGGTACAACCAAAACAGTTTACATTGGCTCACAGTGAGTTATATTCCAGTATACAGCTATTCTCCTGCCCACAAAGGGTTTATAATCTAAGATTACACCTGAAGTGATGGAGGGTTAAGGGGCCCTTTTACTAAGATGCATAAGCATCTACGCGCACCCAGCACGTACCAAAATGGAGTTACCGCCCGACTACTGCGTGGCTCTTGCGGTAATTTCATTTTTGGCATGCGTCCGATATGCGCATCTGAAAAATATTTTTATTTTTGGGTGCACGTAATGGACGCGTGCCAAGTGACATTGGCACGGATAGGTCATTACCTCCTGGTTAAAGCGTGAGTCTTTACCACTAGGTCAATGGCTGGCGGTAAGGTCTCAGACAAAAAATGGAAGCGTGGCAATTTTCATTTTGCTGCACGTGCATTTTTGGCAAAAATTTAAAAAGGCGTTTTTTACAGGCGCGAAAAAATTGATCAGCGCGTGCCCAAAACCCGCGCCTACACTACCGCAAGCCATTTGTAAAGGACCCCTAAATGACTTGTCCAAGATCACTCAGAGCAGTAGTGGGATTTGAACCCTACCTTCCTTGGCTTGCACTAACAATCAGGCTACTCCTTCACACCATGATATATTTCATCCCCAGATAAGCAAGTCTCATACCATATCCAACTTGCTCATATCATTGAATTTGCTACAGTTTCTTATCTCTGGCTCATTTCAAACCACTGTGACTGTAATCAGAATGGAGCAGGAAACCTCCTCCAGATGTCTTTGCTGGGTATTCCAAACCATCATGAACTGGGTTAGGAATTATATCAGGTTCCCTACTTAGAGACAACAATAGCTGGACCTCAGCCAGGATTTCTTTTTTCATCACTGGGTTATAAACATGATGGGTGCCATGGAAAAGTTAACAAAGAGTAACAGTGACTTACACATTTTTTTTCTTTAAAGAAAATTTGGCATTGATCTTGAGAACTTTCTTTTAAATCCTTAAACAAGAAGCAGTGAAGATGTTGGGATTGACTACTGCTTGCTGTTTGTTAAGTGTATGGCCATATAAAGGCAGCAGGGTTCTGAAAGCACAGATGTCTCCAGTTACTTTCCTCTTTTCATTCAGTTACCATAGGAGCCAAAAGTAATTTCTGTGCAAATTTCAAGGCTTGTGTACTCAGTAAAACTAGGATGCAGTTCGGTAGACATACCTAATGGGAAAAATCTACGCTGCATGGCAATATATCTTAACCTTTAACAAAAATGTCAAAGCAAGGGCAAGTGCAAACTTTTATTTGTATTAACCAGTTTAACATAAAGCTACAGAGCATATAAGCTAGATGGTGGTGTGGTATCCAAGTGTTAAAATATGTGTCACTACAAAAGAGTAATAATAAAAACTGAGTGAATTAAAAATAACAGAGAACCAGGGCACTCTGAAAAAGAAACTCTCGGAGCATACTCATGCATGAATACACATGAATTTTACAGTCTCTTCTTTGAGGATTCACATGTAATACAGTGGACAGATGTGCCAATTAGGAAACGATTCTAAGTACTGTGATTCAGATGAGACTGGCAACAACTTTACTTTGTTTCTTGGATATGTATATCCTAGGCTTCTCCAAGAAATTGCCAGGTGTAGAAGAGATAGTAGAAAAGCCAGAAATTGTTCACATGATGTCGTTTCCAGGAACGTTTGTTTTGATTGTTTTCGTTGGCCATTTTTTCATCTTGGGAGCAAAGTTGTCAAGTGTGCACTCTTTTGAACAAAGGTGCGCTATTTGGAAAAAGGGCACACTCTTTCTGAAACGGTGCACATTCCTTTCCTGATAGAATTCATATGTGTAGTTTTTACACAAGCACAATGGCACACTATCGAGAAAAAAGTGCAACCTTTTTCCCAAATAGTACTTGTCCACTATTGTCAGCAAGCAAAAAACATAAATTTGCATTGCTTTTCTGCTCACTTTCTGGTTTTAACAGCATGCAATAACACAGAATATGTTGACATTTCCCCAGAGCATAATTTCAAGGGGAACATCCTGGAATGCAGTTCCACCACTTCTTTTCAGACTCCAAAGCAGCAGGAGTATTTGCTCCAGTACTTCCCTATTAAGAAACCTGCAGGAATCAGGAGGGGATGGAGTGAGCGTGAAGAGCAGAGAATAGTCACTTTACTCCCTAATTCATAGCCAGATGCTCAAAACTCCAGCGCTGTACAAAACAATGTTTGAAAATACCATCGCTACAGCACGACAAAAGAACCTCCCAATTCTCAGCACTAATGGCAAGCAAGTTTTATGCGTGCTGTTAGCACTGAGTATTGGGAAGTAAGGAGCGGGGGGTGTTTCTTCACATACCCCTGTTTACTAAGCCACGCTAGCGCTGACACAGCCCATTCACTTTGAATGGGCTGTGTCAGCATTGCTGCGCTGCAGTCATTAGCGCAACTTAGTAAACAGGGGGGAAAGAATGATCAGTATTAGATGGATGTAAAGAAAAAGGAAGAAGGACAAGAGGTGAGAGAAGAAATGGAAAGACAAGCCTGGTAAAAAATTTAGAAGACCAACAAAAATAGTGGAACAGACTGGGACCAACCTAATTAGAAAAGTGCCCAGACAGCAAAGGTAGAAAAGAAAAAATATATATTTTTATTTAATATTTTTAAAGGATTGATATATGTCTGTTTTGGAAAATGTACATCTTTACTATTTTTGTATTTAGCAGAGTAAAAGAGAAAATGCATTTCTGTGTTTCTTTTAACAGTATTTTCACTGTTATAGATTCTGGCTTACTTGGGGGTCTCTATTTCAGTTTTTGTCTGCATGTTTTTTGTTGTCTCCTATTTTGTATCAGGTGTAGGTCTTTCTGTGTTCTGCTTGTCTGACTGAGGTGAAGGATTCTGCTAAAATGTAGTGCCTGTGTAATATTGTGAAACAGTCCAGCTTGCTCCAGCTTCCCCATAGCAGGTATATCGGTCTTCCAAGGCCCAGTTTAATATTTATAACACTGTCTTTTCATGGGTGGGTCATGGCTGTTATGGTTTGGTAAGTTTTTCCTGTATAAGTTTTGAGTGTCTTTTGGTGGGGTTTTGTGTTATTTTGCAAAGTGTCTGGCCTGTTTGAAAGCAGGCTCTGGGGCAAGGCTGGTAAAGGTGGTCTTTGTCATCCAAAATAAAAATGCTCAGGACTAATGGTTTCCACATCCTATAGAGTCACCACACAAACTAAAACCTATCTTCTTTAAACAAAGTGACTGGCAGTGAAAGGCGCTTTTGCTGTTCATGAGGTTATAATCACAATTTGAACATTTTTTTATATGGCACATTCTAAGAAGGATACCTCCATTACTGGGGAATATGAAGTTTGTGATACAGAACTGGAACTTCAGGCATTATGTAGAAACTAGTAAAAAAGGCCCGTTTCTGAAACCAATGAAACGGGCGCTAGCATGTGTTTTTTTGTGTGTGTGTGTGTATGTGTCACAGAGTTATTTTGTGTGTGTGTGTGTGTGAGTGTGTGAGGGTGCGCTGTGTGTGCAGGTTGTTGATGTGTGTCTTTTTTTGTTTTGTTTTTTGCTTGGGGGTTGGGGGATGTGCTGTGCTGTGCTGTGCTGGCAAAGTGGGTTGGATTGGTGTGTGGCTTTGAGGGTGTGTTTCTGTTGTATTGTGTGTGTGTGTGGTTTTGTTTGTCAAGGAGGTTTGTGGAGGGGGGTCTTTCTGTTGGTGAAATATAAATGTGGTTGTAGGGGGTGTCAGCCTTTGTTGAGTGTTGTTTTTTTTCCATGTTTTTTTTTGTGTGTTGTGCTGAGGCAGCAGTGTTGTTTTAGATGGGCGGAAGGTTGAGGAGCACATTCTTTGTCTGTCAGTATTTTTTGGCCGTTTCAGGGCTGCTGTAGGGGAATGCTGGAAGAGAAATGTGCTGGTTGGAAGCAGCGCCATCTTTTTCCATTGGGCTGGGGTTCTGGGCATCCTGGAGGTGGGTGACGGCTTGCCTGAGGACGGGGATGGTTGTTTTAAGTTGGCGGAAGGGAGAAGAGCACGGTCTCGGGCCGTCGGGGGGTGATCCGGTATGTTTGGTCCATTTCAGGCCGGCTGCAGGGGAATGCTGGAACATTTATGCGCTGCAGGAATCAGTGCCGTCTTTTTCCAGGTGCTCGGGGAATCCCCGAGGTGGGAGACAGCTTGCCTGAGGCTGGGGATGGTTGGGCACGTCCTTGGCCGCTTCGGCAAAAGGGGAAGAGGAAGGGGGTGGGGAGTTACCTGCAGCCGCCTGAGAAACCATGTATTCTTTGTTTGTTTTGTATTATTAGTTTGCATTCCTGTTGAAGAAAGAGTGTATGCCTTTCTAATGATGGAGGTGGTGCGTCGGTGTGCGATTGTTTTGTTAGTTTGGCAGCCAGTCTCCAGCGATTCCTAGGCAGGGAAGGAGTAGGGAAACATGCTCCGCGTGTTTCCCTACTCCTCCCCCTTCCTTGGTCGCTGTTTGCTGCTGGCTGGGTCGCGGGTAATCCTTCCAGCTGGGCCACAGCTTGTCCTTGTCCCAGATGGTGACGGGCACGTTGTTTTCCGGCTCCTCTGACTCCATGTCAGGCGATCCCAAATATAGTCTGTGCTATAGGCCCTCTGGCACTCTTCAGTACTGGCATTAGGCATTTAAAAATTCCCCCCCCCCCCCCCCCCGGTCTATTTTTGCACATACCCACAGCAGGAATATTCTTCTCTCATTCCAGCGGTGGTTCTGTGCTCTCCGTGCTGCACAGATAATGAGCCATTCTGCTGGGGAATGCTCCTCCCTTATTGTCACGTAGTTTCCTCTGATTGGTCTGTCTTACGTTGCCTAGTGTTGCCTGGGAACGGTGTTGTGATGGTTCTTTGTGTTTCAGAATGTTGAGGGTGTTTTTTCTGATTGGTACGTAATGCGAGGGCGGGGCAGAGAGACATGGTCAGTGTTGTGGCTTCACCACCATGAATCCATGAACCCTTCAGTGAGTGACTGAGTGACTTCAGAACGTTGTCTTCAGAATGTTGAGGGTGAGTTTTATTATAGTAGATTCTGACCAATCCTGTAGAGAATACAGAACAATCCCATATAGAAGAATTTGTTAAATGACGCTATCAGTTATCATGCTAATTTAAAATCCTTGAGGGGGGAGAGATATGATGTGTACAAATGTCACCTTGACTTGCCCCCTCCATACTTAGTTTGCCCCCCTGGTGCCACCGTAAAGTTTTCTGCCTAGAGACACCACTGTTGCTAGAATCTTAATTCTGCATGATGCATGGAGATTATTTAAAAAGATCATTTTGGAAGTCCACATAAAATAAATTCCATGCATCAAAAAGGTTAAAAAAAAAGTCCAAATGATAGTCAGTGTTGTTTAATAGTGAGGTATAACAGAGGGTGAAAGCCGAATAATGAAAATCAATTCTTAATGATAAAAACAGAGATTATTATTATTATTTATTATACCACTTCACTTTATCCAACAATGCAGCAGTTTACAATAATTAAAAACAAATCTGGAAATAGAAAAGAACTACAAAATAAATAGGAAAGGCTGATTACCCAAGATCATACAAACATTCATTCATACAACCTAAATTAAAAAAAAGGTGTATACAAGCACTGAGGGACTCCTTTAAAAAGGCTCATAAGGGCCTACCCTGGTGGTAATTTTGATTTTGGTGTGCACCGAAAACCCACAGTAGAACCATGTGGGTAACGCGTGAGCCCTTACCACTAAGTCAATGAGTGGTGTTAAGGATTCAAGCCATAAATAGACATGTTCTGGTTTTTATTTTGCCGCATGTCCATTTTACGGCCAAACCCCCCCCTTTTTACCAGACACGGTGGAGCATTGGTCCAATGCACATCCAACACATGTGCTCACACTACCGCTGGCCACTTTTTGGCACGCCTTTGTATTAGGGCCACCAACATATTAAACACAAAAAAGTAATAAGGTAGACCAAGGGACACTTTGAACAGAACTTGCTTTAGAGGAAAGAACTACTATTAAAAACTTTTTCAAATAAATCTGAAGTAAAAAGTCCTTTAGGTAATCATTTGGACCACTGGACAATGAAAGGGTAAAAGAATGCTTATGAAGGATGAGGTAATAGCAGAAAATCTAATGGGTAGATTTCAGCTCACAGCAGTGAGCAGTTTTTTAGCCGCTTACAGCCATGGGCTAAATGAACCCTGGATATTCAATGCCAAGCCATGTCCAGACTCCAGCATTGAATATCTGGGTATGTGCGGTCACCTGGCAGCTAACTGTATACTGGTTGATACTCGGACCTGCACCCAGTCAGCTTGGTGGATATAATTTAATGTGGGGCAGGGCTGTGCACAACTGAAGGTTTGCTTAGTCTGTCAGAGCAGAGCATGCATGAGAACTGAGCATGCTCACAGTGCTTGTGTCAGCAGCAGTACTTTAAGCTTCTGATAGCTGCAGTTTAGGTAATTGGCATGCTCCAGATTTCTACAGCTAGCACAGGGATTGTGTATCCCTGCCAGCTACAGAAAGGTGTGTCTGGTTCCTGGATGAGCCTGAGGCAAAAATAGATGGTGCCAGGCCAGCACATGCCCCCCAGTGGCTATGCTCCTAGCATATACACTCATAAAAACTGTGAATGCATATGGCTGAGGTAAGTGGGCACCTCAGTCAGCTACCTGAATTTTGGTTCCTTTAGAGAACAAGCGATCTACAAGCATTATTCATTTCGAAGGGGATGGCCACAAAAGGAGCCGTGCAAAAAACATCGGGCCAGTCACAGGGGCGTAGTCAGACAGCAGATTTTGGGTGGGCCTAGGCAAGAAGTGGATAGGCATCAAGTGTTCTCCCCTACACACCAAAATAATACCTCAGCTGGTAGGAAAATGCTTCTCTCCACCTTGGCAGTCTGCTGCAGGCATGCACTGAAAACTGAGCATGCACAGGTGTCAGTGTCATGGAGAGCAGCGTTTTCGCTACCATCAGAGGGAAGTTTTCAGCTGGCAGAGCTTGGGATCCCAACCAGCTACCACTAAACGTTTGATACTGTTGGGTGGGCCTGAGCCCTAAGTGGGTGGGCCCCAGCCCACCCAGGCCCCCTATGGCTATGCTACTGGCAGCTGTTTTCTACTGTTTAAAATGTGCTTAGCAAGTTGCTCAGGAAAATAAGGAACACAGAAATAATCTAGTTCCAGTTTGAAACCTTTTGCTATAGAAGGTGATTAAAGACCAATCTTTGAATAAGGAAGTCGACTTATATCCAATGGTCTATTTTCTTATTACATTTCTTGTTATTCTGAGCACCTGATGGCAATGAAATGTGACAAAGAACAATGCTTGATTCCAAAAATGGAGGAGGAGGCAGATGGTTCAGAACATTCTCAGAAAAGTTGCCTTATAGCTGTTGGCACCTCACAAATCCAACAGTTCCAGCTTGAATATTGTAGCACAGTGAATGACAGCAGATAAAGACTAATGTGGGTCATCCATTCTGCCCAGTTTAGATTCATCCTCTTGATGGATGTGCATATAACATTTCCAGATGAAACCTAAAACCAATTATCTTGCCCATATCTTCTGCTTGCCCTCTCAGTCATCTTCTCACATCTGTTCCAAGCATGACCAAAATCCATCAAGTGTTGGCCTCAATATTATATGACTGCTATCCAGATTTGTAATTGCTGCTCTGTGCAGGGTATTCCCATGCTTTCTATGAATATGCACGTCCAAAAATGTTTTTGGTTCATTTTTGACACTTTAGGATATGTTCTTGTTTCTTTCTTTCTTTGTGGTAGTGGTGGGGGCAGTTTGCTACATGCATTTCCTTTAATAACAAAATGTGTATTATGCCTTAGACCTTTTTAATGCATGTATATTAATGTGTATATTTGTGATACTGTATCATAATATAGCCATTACTAGGATTTAATCTGCCTATCTCCAAGTTTACATTATTGCTATAACTGTACTTTGTGTTGATGTTTGATATAAACCACAATAATCATAGCACATAGAAAGGGGCATAATCGAACGAAAACGTCTATCTCCATGGGTGTTTATCTCCGAGAACGGGTCCGTGAAGGAGCGGACCGAAGCGTATTTTCGAAAAACATGGACGTTTATCTTTTTTTGAGCTGGGCGTTTTTGTTTTTCAGCGATAATGGAAACCAAAAGCGCCCAGCTCAAAAACTAATAACTCCAAGACATTTATTCCTGGGAGGGGCCAGGAGTCGTAGTGCACTGGTCCCCCTCACATGCCAGGACACCAACCGGGCACCCTAGGGGGCACTTTTACAAAAAAAAAAAAAAAAAGGTAAAACAGCTCCCAGGTGCATAGCACCCTTCCCTTGGGTGTTGAGCCCCCCAAATCCCCCTCAAAACCCACTGCCCATAAGTCTACACCATTACTATAGCCCTAAGGGGTGAAGGGGGGCACCTACATGTGGGTACAGTGGGTTTGGGGGGCGGTTTGGAGGGCTCTCATTTACCAGCACAAGTGTAACAGGTGGAAGGGGGGGATGGGCCTGGGTCCACCTGCCTGAAGTCCACTGCACCCCCTAATAACTGCTCCAGTGACCTGCATACTGCTGCCAGGGAGGTGGGTATGACATTTGAGGGTGAAAATAAAAAGTTGTGAAACGGCATATTTTGTGGTGGGAGGGGTTTGTGACCACTGGGGGAGTCAGGGGAGGTCATCCCCGATTCCCTCCAGTGGTCATCTGGTCATTTAGGGCACTTTTTGGGGCCTTATTCGTGGAAAAACTGGGTCCAGGAAAAGTGCCCTAAATTCTCGCTAAAAACGCATATATTTTTTCCATTATTGGCGAAAGGCGCCCATCTCTGATCGCCCGATAACCACACCCCAATTCCGCTTTCACCACGCCTTTGACACGCCCCATCAACTTTGTCCGCATCCGCGACGGAGTGCAGTTGAAAACGTCCAAATTCGGCTTTCGATTATACCGCTTTATTCGTTTTTGTGAGATAAACGTCTATCTCCCGATTTGGGTCACAATATAGGCGTTTTTCTATTTCGATTATAAGCAGGATAACTAATTAACTACCATACACTATACAAATCAAAACAAATTACAAAGAATTTTTTAAGGACCATCAGATATGGCTGTTTCACATAAGCCTCAAAGAGAGGCATTTTTGAAACGATGTTGACGCCAGAATAGTGACATCCAAGTCACAAAATCACAGAGAGATGTCCGCCTTGCTTGTATTTTTTAACAGTAGCAGCCTGTTCGAAAATACGTAAGATGGACGTCCATGCACTGGAAGAGTCCAGCATTAACATCCATTTTACAAACTGAAAAGTCCAAATGTTAAAGGGAAGGGGGAACAAGGGACAGAGGCATTCTTAGAAAATGGCTACACAGACCTGCACACAGAGTAGAGGAGCAGCCTAGTGGTTAGTGCAGTGGACTGCAAACCAAGGGACCCAGGTTCAAATTCCACTTTAACTTTTTTTTGTTTTGTTTTTTTGTAATTGTGAACCCTCCAGAGAACAGAAAATACCTTCTGCACCTGAATGTACACCGCTTCAATAGCCTTCAGGCTTGAAAATGTAACTCCCCCTCACTTCTGGTGAAGATGTATGTTAGGCTCTGGGTCCTGTTCACCTATCGTATGTAGTCGTGGCTTTGGAACCCAGCACCCAGAAGTGGAGGGAGAACAAATTCACTAACCACGTCTCGTGCCTACAAGAGACACGAGAGGAAAATAAACTAAATACAGAGATTTTTCCCAACCTTGGACAGAACTCACCAGTTCACTTTTCAGTTGAATTAAAAGGTTTTAATAATAAAAGTTCAGCACAAATATTGTTTCTTCCCAATTTTAAGGAACTTTAAATATAAACCTTGAACTTATTTTCTTAATAAAATAACATTAGCAATTCACCTTACTTAGAAACTATTCTAAAGTATACAAATATCAACAGTGTATCTTTCAGTCCCTCCCCCTATTCTCTAGGCAATTACCGACAAGTACATAACACTCTTTCTCACTTGTCTTTCTATTTTTCCAACAGGTGCATACCACTTCTTCCAGTTCACTTTCTCATATAAGTACTTTTCTTTAAATAACTTTGTGTATTACTTATTTACTTGAACTATCATGCATTAATAGTTTTTCTCCTTTGTATAAAGAATTTGATTCTTTGTATTGTATTCTTGTCTTACAGATTACCCTGTTTTCAGGGTCGCAGAATTCAGACCAAGATTTCCAGGTAAGTATACTTCTTTCCCTGCTTCCCTTTTTCCTCTATTCACTTAGTGTTCCAAAAGGTAACAGCTTCTGTGAAGTTAAAGTGTGTGTAAGCTCTACTGATTTGTGATGCTTTCCAGGTAGAATCACTTAGCTCAGTCCCACGTTTCCGCTGAAGCAGATTTTTAGTACTTGTCTTTCTTGCGTGGGGGCCCTTATTTGCTGGATCAGGATCTCCACAGTCTCTTTCTTCCAGTTTCTCTCTTCTCCCTAAACCTCGCTAAAAAAATGAACCAAAAAGGAACCAAAACCCTGACTTCCTTTCCTTTTATTTCCCAGGATATCTAACTCAGGGACTTTAAAGATGGTACATTATACTGGGGTCAGATAGCTAAATTAAACAAAATTAATCAGAATGATTCTATCTTGTTCTCCTATCTCTCACTGAGCCATCCCTATTCTATGGGCTGGAGAGAGCTTCTGCACTGAAGTCATAATTGTTATAGTCAGAATCAGACTCTCACCTCTCATTAAACCCTCACCACTTCAATCCCACTTTCACTCCTTCCCTAGACCATGCACAGCTTTAATTCTCTCTTATCTTGTAAAGCGGATCCTCTTTTCTCCTCAGGGATGCAGCCCTTTCACAAAACAAACTAAACAAAAACCCACTCCTGTATGGCTCCCCTTTTCCCCAACCCAACCAACACTGCTACAGCGTGCAGGCTTCAACCGCTGCTTTCTCTCCCGGTCCCATGGAGAGTAGCGGTAAAAAGACAAAAAAAAAACCACACGGCTCCATTCAGCCCTGGTTTCAAAACACAGTTCAATTTTAGCCAAGCTTTAAACACAGCACAGTCCAGCTAGGCTTTCAAAACACAGTTCACTTTTAGCCAAGCCTTAAACACAGCACAGTCCAGCTAGGCTTTCAAAAAACCACAGTTCAATTTTAGCCAAGCTTTAAACACCGCACAGTCCAGCTAGGCTTTCAAAAAAACACAGTCCAATGGCTTTGCGCGGGCCCAAAGCCTAGGGTCCCACCCTCTTGGTCAGTCATACTCCTACCTGACCTCCTCCCGCTTGACCCGGCTTGGCCCCGCTACTGCCTTGGCTTTCTCTGAGCCACAGCTGAAAAGTCTTTCGGCTCTTCCAGGGCGCTCTCTGGTTCAGTCAACTCCACAGGGCAAGGCCCACCCTCTGCCTCTCTCTCCTCAGGAGCCCACTCCATATTCTCCTCGCCCCGCCCTTCTCCCAGCTGCTCACCCTTTCTTTCATTAAAGCTCTTTTGTGGCTCCTCTTTCTCCACCCACCTGTTCCACCACCTCTTCCACCAGGTTGGAGAATCAGCCTTATTCCTTCCCCTGCGGCCCTCCTCTGGAGACTCCTGGGAATGCACATGGTTTCTCTTATCCCCTGTCTCCCTTGGGGCATGCTGGGAGTTGTAGTTCTTTATTTCTAGTTTTTTTCTGGGGAATGCCTGCCTATAACGGGGGTATTCTGGCCTATCCCAGGGTTCCTTTGGGGCCTGTCCTACATACTCTTTACAATCTCAAACACCCTCCTTCACTTCTCATGCTGTTCTCCCAAAACAACCTTTTTCCAGTCAAATCCACTTTTAAACCCCTTCTACATTAATTCTCATTTATTCTCTTACACCCCAACACCTTTCCAAATACTTTCAACACCCTACTCACGCTCTCATGTGCACAGCCTGCAAAAACACAACCTGCCTCTCTCAGTGCCAAGCTTCCTCAGGCAACTGCCGGCTGCTGTTGCCAAGCCAACAGAAGCTCAGGTCTCAGCAAATTCCAAGAACCTGTGTTGCTGGCCACAATGGAACTCTGGGAACACTCAGGTAATTTTATTTGTTTATTAACCTCCAGGTTACAAAAACGTCTTAAATATGTATGCACACTAGGTATTTTTCTGTTCCAGGAGGGCTCACAATTTAAAAAAAAAAAAAAAAAGAGTTGACATGGGATTTGAGCTTGGTTTACAGTCCACTGTACTAACCACCAGACCACACCTTAGACCTGCTTCCAACTTTGTTAAGAGTGCCCATAATACCTGAAGCTGTCATAGAACCTGATATCTCCTTTCAGTTTCGCTTTCAGGGGAGAGGGAAGGGGACAGCAACCAATGGGGGATTAAGTAGGTGTCAATCAGAGCATCTTTCTATAACCTGGACGTTCCCGAAACAGGTCTAAATAAGGACATCCTTATTTTGAGACATGGACGTTTCTTCCCCTTTGGTAATCACTGTTGGACATCCAGATTTCTGGTTCTCCCTAGTCCCACCCAAAGTACACCCAGAATATGCCCCCTAGCTATTTGGACACACTGCAGTGTTGGATATTCTTATTTTGTCTTTGCAAAATCAAGATTTCGAATTTTCAAACACATGGACGTACATTTTGGCCTTTGGAGATATCCATATGCTTTGAAAATGCGCACCTTAGTAACTCAGGCACACGACTCACCAACCTTCATCATTGGTCCAATATTTTCAGAATTTTTCTTGCAATTAAAATGTTTATAAATTTGTCTTCATTTTTAATACTTATCTTTAACTTCAGTTCTTATGTTCTGATGTTCTTAAAAGCTCCCTACATTCTAAGTAGTCAACCTTGCTTTTAATGCAATGCAATCATCGCAACCACATATTAATGGTACAACTGATAACACAGAACACAGTTAACTAGACCTCTGGAAGCGTGGATAACTGCACCACATAGCAGTTAATGCAGAATAACAGCCTTCCTGTTAACTACAAAGTGCAATCTCTGCTCATTCCAACTCATACCATATCCCCTAATAAGAATTTATGTTAGGTGTTTAATGTGGCAGTTAGCATGTATTAACTGTTAATATGGTGCTGCACTCTTGGTATATGAAATGCTGACTTAAACTCCTAACACTGTTTATTAATAGATCTTTAAGAGGGATAGCAAGACTCTATCTTCTCTCTCTCTCTTTTTATGGAAGTTAAAAAGGAATAAAGGGTGAAAAAAATGCCCTTCTAATTAATAAGAAGCAAGGGATGCATTTCAGAAGTTCTCTGAAATAGTATAGCTGAGAAATCACTGGCATAGTATATTCTCAGAGAGTATTAAGGAGTGAGCCTCAGGAATCCCCTGGAGTGCATATCTGAGAGACAGCTGGAGAAGCATAACTCCGAGAGGAATTGGGTTAGAACAATTCCATCTCAGGAGTTCAAGGTTACTATCAGTGTGTTCTTATTTTTAAGGGGAAGCAGGGTAAATACCTTTGTTGCTGGAAGGAAAATCAAGGCAGCAAGCCAATTGTACTCACCATTCCAGGTTTGAAATGAGTGGAAAATTAATTGATGTTACTATAAGTCTCTATACTGTGAAATATAATTTTGTTTTTCAGGATATTTTCATTTCTGTGGAATTGTAAGGTGGTTCAACATCTGTTTATATTTATTTAAACTTTGCTCACACCTTTTTCAGTAGTAGCTCAAGGTGAGTCACATTCAGGTACACTGAGTATTACCCTGTTAGGCTCACAATCTAACCCCCCTGTTTACTAAGCTGTGCTAGTGGCTTAGTAAACAGGGGGTAAGTTTGTACCTGAGGCAATGGAGGGAGTAAGTGATGTCAAGACAGGCACTCTAACCACTAGGCCATTCCTCCACTCTATCTATTAGAGCATTGTTATTTAGGGCCCTGTTTACTAAGCTGTGCTGTAGGTGCATGCTGATAGAGACACCCGTTATATTCCTATGGGTGTCTCTAGTATTAGCATGCTCTAAAACGTTTGCGAACCTACAGCGCAGCTTAGTAAACAGGGCCCTAAGTTAATTCAAAAGTTATGAAACTTCTTGATTTGCACACAGAACCTAAAAGCACAAAAGGGATAATTTTATAAATAAAGTGCTAATATTTACATGCACATAAATGATTAGAATACCAATATAAATGTGTATGTGTACGTATATGTGCATAAATGCTGACAATCTAACTACCTGCTATTCTGTAGCTACATGCATATCACATGAGCGGAGTCTGGGCAGACCATGGATGGGTTACATATGCATGAAACTTACAAAATAGCATACAATGACCTCCAGATTCTATATATGGTGACTATAGTGTGAAGGAGTAGCTTAATGGTTACTGCAGCATGCTTTGATCCTAACAACCTGGGTTTGAGTCCTACTGCAGCTCCCTGTGACCTTGGGCAAGTCACTTAATCCTCCATTGCCCCAGGTACAAAAAGTTAAGTTGTGAGTCCTCAAGGGACAGAGAAAATACCTGCATATAATGTGCACATCTAGTAGCGCTATAGAAATGATTAGTAGTAGTATTAGTTTTATGTGCCAAAATTTGAGCATGCTCCTGAGGTGCACACACAAATTAATTGTCTAGCAAGCCAATTAAGGTAAAAAATTGGGTACTAACAGCTAGTTATTGAAGTTAATCGGCACCCATTAAAATTTGCACACACATCTAGCTACACACTCTTCTAGAAGGCATGGTGTCAAACTCTAAAGTGTGTAACTCAAAAGGGGACATAGCCATGAAATACTGCTCTAAAATTGTTCCACCATGCCCAAAAGTATGATTATATCTCTCCTCTCTTTATCAAATCCCACTGACTCCCATATGATCAATGGATTGCCTTCAAGACTCTTACACTTGCTTTCAAAATCTACTGATCGGGTCACCCCCCCATATATCTCTATCCTTACTATTCCTTATTCCCCAGCATGTCTCCTTCGTTAAGTAAATGAACACCAATTGTGCCTCCCTAGTCCCTGTTCTGTTCAGCTAGAATCCACCCAGCACTGGGCTTTCTTCTTTGCTGCCTGTCACGGCCGTCATAGTCCATGCCTTGCTCGTCAATGCCTTGCTCCATCTAGAGCCATTAGATTTACCTACAGTTCTAGTGGGTCACTGTATGGTGGTGGAGGCCAAGCTGGTGATGTCATCAGAGCTGAGCCCTTCTTAAATTGGCCTGTGCGTGCACTCAGTGTGCTCGCAATAATTCCTGATTGAGATCAGGCCTGCCTGATGCTCTGCTAGTTCTATCTGCTGTTTCTTGTTTACTGCAGCTTTCACCTTCTTGCTCTGTTCCAGTGAAGCCTGCTTCCAAGCCTTGAAGTCCAGAGAGCTTCTTGTACTTCAGCTGAGATTCCAGATGTACGCAGTGGGTCCTTGGTTGCTGGTTTCAGTGAGTTCGCTCTGTGCTGAGTTTTGGACTGTGTGTGCTGGGACAACATGGAGTGCTGGAGGTACTGGGGCCATGGCTGCATCTCGAAGTATCTCTGGAAGAGGTGGCTGTGCTCGGAGCATGGAGGGATCCGTGTAGGCTGTTTCTGGTTCCTGTTTGCTGCGTTGTGCCTATGCGTGTCCTTTTGCCCTGGGAGAATTGGCTTGGGCATTGCTTGCTTAAACCTTGTATGCCCTGGAAGCATTTGGCTCAGGCACTTCAGAGATTGTTATTGACCTTTTGCCGTGGAAGCACTGGCCCGAGCACTGCTTGCTTAAACCTTGTCTGCCCTGGGAGCATTCGGCTCAGGCACTTCAGAGATTGTTATTGACCCTCTGCCCTTGGAGCCTCAGCTCGGGCATTGCTTGTTTCTGTCCTGCTTCCAAGAGAAATTGCCATGGGGGTCCCGCAGCTTACATGAGAGTCCTGACAGAATGAACCTTTATCTGACTGCCAGCAGTCTTACCGCTTCCAGCTAAGTGCCCTTTGCTTTCAGTTGTCCTGCCGGAGCGGGCCTTTACTTACTTTCTTGTGTTCTTGTGTTTGCTTTTCCAGTTCGGCTAGACTGTCCTCCTATTTGCCATTATTGTACGCTGTATGTTTTGCTTTGCTTTAGTTGGTGTTAGGATGCGCAGCTAGGCAGCTTATTGTTCTTTTCCCTCTCTTGTTTTTCTGTGTCGTTTGTTTGCCCTTTTGGCTTGTTTCCCTTTTCCTACCTTAGTTCCCCTCCATCTGCAATCCAGTCCAGTTCTTTGGGATACTCTTGACTCTATGGGACTCCGTCTACCCAGAGGTGGTAGAGTGATTTTCACGCAGTCACCTCTGGGCCAAGGGCTTACAAACGTTACACTGCCCCTTTCCTTTGGAATTATATGCCTCTCTCAATCCATGCAGAATTGTCATTAAAAAATTCAAAGCAACCTCAAAGCAAGGCTGTTTCAGCAAGCATTCAATCTTGGTATGTTTAGCGCAAAATGTTCAAAGTCCATCTTAAATGCCCCTCCACATCTTGTTATAGAATATACTCTGAATAGGCACCTTCTAGGCACCCATTTATTGAAGTGCCCTCAAAGTGCCCACTAATAGGAGTAAGAAGCTGTGGTTTCCGTCTTATGGAAAGAACTCTTGAAAAGCACAGCAATCCCTGGAAGCCACCATTGTAAAACAGATGCAATGGCATTTCATTTGGAGACAGATTCATTTGCTACAACTAACACTCCCTCCAATATTTAAACTATGTGCTCAGCGTTGATATCAAACACTGACTGTGGCATTTTATATCTAGATATTCAGCACTAGGATGTAACTAGATACCGACACTGAATATCCAGGAATAAAGTGGCCACCAGAAGTTATCCTGGTAATGCCGATATTCCATGCCAGTACCTGGCTAACTAGCCAGATAACTTAAGACAGCTATTTTGCTGTCCAAACTTATCCAGATAGTTGGGTACCACACCAATAACTTCCGACTCCACCTTAGCTCCTCCCCAGGACCCCCTGACACTATCCGGATAGTGTCACTGAAAATCAGTAGCTGGCCATATTAAGAAGCACTTATCTAGGTAGGAGCAGCACAATATCAGGCCCATTATCTTTTAGAGCTATTCTTTTGTTTCCCTTTCAGTTATATCACTTCATATATACAATCAGCTATTAAATGCCTCACAGTACGAAAGTGGAAATGTATGAGTTACCCAGAAACATGGTTTTGTTATATTAAACCTTGAAGAGCTGTTGTCTCACTTTCAGCATTATAATTTACAGCATACACATTCCCAGTGATCAGGGAACCAAAGTGAAATTCATGGTATTTTTATATCTGCTGCCTCATTCATTCCAAGTATGATTTTTAAGTCGCTCACAGAGAGCCACCATTTGCAAGTCTTGAACACAGATTCCTGTTGCTATACTGCCTCCATTAGACTATCAACTTCTATTAGCCACAGTCCCTTTAGTTACAATATTAAGCACAGATGCCATGAACTTCCAGCTAGGATGTAGAGGCTTTTCTGTTGCAGCATGTACAGTAGGATAACCAAAAAGCTGTTCCAAATTAACTGGATAGTTTTGCAGATAGTAGCACAAAATATCACCACTATCTGGGTAACCACAGTAGTTGACATATTCCCAAAGAATCAGTACCAATATCCAGTGGCTGGTGCTGAATATCAAGGTAATTATTATTTACTTATTAGGACTGATTTACTGCCCTTGGAAGACATTCATCCAAGTTGGTATACAGCAAGTATATAGGGTAAAGAAAAATGGAGATGTTTCTCCTCCCTGATGATCTGATTGTGGGGTTCCCCAGGGTTCACCCCTTTCTCCATGCTTGTTCAACACATAGTTAAGCTCGCTTGGAAAAGCACTGACCAAAATGGGTGCTTATGTGTTTTCTATGCCAACAACATATTTTTGTTTTCTCCAGAACAGATCTACCATGATGATACATTACTAAAGTTAAGATAAAACATATCCCTGATAGATTCTTGTTCCCTGGAGAACATTTTGCAGTTAAACAAATCCAGGACTAAAGTCCTGTGGGTTGGAGACTGAGTCAGTACCAGTTGACACTGACATCAGGTGAAATTTTGAAAACTGAAAAAGAGTCAAGAGTTGTCTGGGATTTCTTCTGGACTCAAGATTGATTTTTGAGGCACAGATAAACAACCTAGTGAAAATTTTCTTTTTTAAGTTAGGCCAAATTAGGGAGATCAGGTCTTCACTCAGTAAAAATAGTTTCAGGGTTATAACTGATATGGCTGATATTCAGTGCTGTACTTACATTGCTAAAAAGGCACAGTTATAAGACTGATTTTATTGCAGTCCAACATGCACAGTTAACTATCTGGGAACCATCACTGAATATCAGCAATGCCTGGATAACCCCATGCTCTGCCCTGACTCTGTCCCTGGACTGCCTCAGCACTAACTGGAGAGTGTCATGACTGTCAGAAAAGTTTTTCAGCAGCACCCTGTGACTAAGAGCCACTGAAAATCTGCTCCTGGACTTGCCAGCATGATTTAGCTGGGTGGTTGCAAGTCCTATTGAAAATGTATCCCAATATAAACTCTTGCTGATAAATTAACTGGCTCATACAATATCAATTGGATGTTATATTAATTCCCAACCAGAATTTTACCAAAGTGGTTTCCAAAAAAAGAAGAAAAAGTTTACAGTATTTTCACAATACACAACCAACACAAGATATACACCAGCTAGTATCATTTTACAAAAAAACACAAAACATCTGTATCATTGATCTCAAACAACAAATACCATCAAAAAACTCTTATAAAGGGGTGTTAAAACTGATTTGGTTTTTTAAAAAAAGCAATTGTGGGCTTACCGTGGAAGTTTTTTTTTTTGCTGATATTTGAAAATAAGTGTAGTACAGAGACTGCGGAATGTTGTGGATGTCACATATGCTTGCTGAGTCTCCCTGTGTTGCCCTGGTAACCCAGGGTAAACATTCTAATGTAGCTGTTCCTGGACAGTTGGGAGGGAAGCAACTGACTGACTGGATGTGTACACTTTGAGGTCTTCTGTCAGTCCTAGAAATATCTTTAAATGTGATGATATTGCTATCAGAGGTTGACAGAAAATATCAAGGCATGAGTGTAAGTGAGAGTGAGACTTAGTTTAGCTGTTCCAGACAGGTAAGTGCATGAGAAGTGCAGCTATAGCTGCGTGAGACTGTGGAGGGGCCCATGATGGTTTAGTGAGCTCTCGAGCGGTTTTGTGTAAGAGAACAGAGTCCTGACAAGATTCATACTCTAAGGAAAATTTTGTTTCAGAGATATCAGTCCAGAAACACTCTGAAGGATTTCTGGATCCTTAAAGAGTTCCTATTAGGTCTGAACCGGGACAGGGGATATAGTGAAGGCACCTCAATCTCACTAGTATGTTTAGCGAGCACTAAAAATAAACATATGCTAAACACTAAAGACACCATATGAAAATATGGGTATCTCTAGTATGTAGTACACGCTAAAATTTAGCATGCACTAAAAAGTTAGCGCACCTTTGTAAAAGACCCCTGAGTGTTTGCAAAGAAATATTTTTAAAAGAGCAGACTAGCTAAAATAGTTGAAGCAGAGTGGGAGCCTTGCAGAAGGGGCCTGACCACTTGCTACCCCAGCTTATAAGTTGTGGGTTGAGGCAGTTCATGCGCACTGCTGTTGTTTGAAGCCTGGTGCCGGAACACTGAAGTTGATGGTGATGCCATATCAAAGGGACATCACGATTATTTTTATTAAACAGAGGAATTACTGCATCCCTGCAGAGATTTTAATAAACTGACTAGTAATTGGTGAAACCGTTGTGTAAGGAGAATAGCCAGTCTCTGAGTTTGAGAGTATGAATGACCAAATTTGAAAGAGAACTGGGAGGGTTAATTACGGAATCCAATTACCATTTCCTTTCCTTAAGCTAGACAAGGACTGTATAGAGCAGGGAAGAAAATTTAACACCACTAAAGCCCAGTACATGACAAAGCAGTAATTAACTGAGAGATAGGAATAGTTAGTTAAGGTCTTCCTTCTTTGAGTTCAAGTTAGGAAATAGGTGTAGCGAGAGCAGAGCATCACAGCTGAAGACAAAGGAAGACGGACGCCAGATCCGTAGGAAGGCGAGCTAGCCTACGTAAGAGAGCATCAAGTCGGTGAAGCCAAGTAATTACCAGAGACTGTGGTTATGGGGACAGACAACAAAATTGGGTACAAAGATGTACACAGAACACAAATAGAGAGAACTACAAACTCATACTGGGTTGGATCCAGTTTTGTCCTGAAGTTCCTTGTCTGAGAAGAGAAAAACAAAATTTAAGAAAAGAATAATTTCTACATAGTGGGAAAGTAAAGGAAGTGTAAGAAACAGAAATCCAGCTAACATTTCAGTGGTAACTCAGAAGGGTTGTCTGAAAAGGAGAAACAAAGAATGTCAGTGATATGAGCCTGACATTGTTGTAACATGTTATGATAACTCTGATATAGCTGTTTATAAATTAATATGAGAAATTTTTGCTAGCAACTAGTTTTACTTAGAGATCTCAATAGTTTAATCTATTTTATAAACTAAATTTAAAAAAAATCTTAAACATCAAAGCTGTTGTACTTTCTCCCACCAACTAACCATTGGGATTGGGAGACAGAAGTATCAAATTCCAACACAATTATTCTCTTTGTGAGCATCTAGCTGGTGTGAACTCACTTTAAAATCAGAACCACCCCAGCATTGACAAAAACAGTAAAAATAAGTAAAGGTATCATTTCTTCTTCTACCACTAGGTGCTCATGAAACTATCTTTAAACCCTAAAAAAACTATAAAATAACACAATACAGCACCCAACTTATTGTACTTCCAGCCCAACACATCACTCATGATCACCTAACATTGCACCCAAGCCTTCAACATCACATTAATTCCTTCACATCCTAACACACTATAACTGTATCCTAGCAACTCCCCTCATTATTGCACCCCAGGCTCTGAGTACCATTCACTCATCCTTTCATTTACCAAAACCTTCAACCTATGACTACAGTTGTGTTGTTTTCACCTTTCACAGCACTCATCATTTCAGTCTCCACAGCAAAGAAATACTGAGTTTTCACTACCGTAATTTCCTGGAATACTAAACTGTTACTTGTCCCACATTGGGTTCCACCATATTCTACTATCATTACACATTCACTCTGTACTGTCTAAGGCTGTGTTTTAAATGATGTACTGAATGCAGTTTGCTGTGAGTCAGAACTATCCTAACCATCTGCCTCAGTATTTTAAGATATGATTTCATAGCATGAGACTAGGAATCTATTGGTAGCAAATTGCAAGTCTCATGCTTTGTTGCAGCGGTTCTCAGTGGAAGGAAAACAAATTAAGGAAAAAGTAAAAGACAAAACATGAAATCTTACTATTCACTGAAATTCTATTAACACTGTTTCAAAATAAATTCACTTCAAATCGACTCCAGGTATAAGCAAACACAAATTCAAGCCAATTCTATTTCAATTTAATTAGCTACAACTAGGTGGGTAATCTATATAAATAAAAATGTAAATGTTTGTTTGTTCAAAATCTCATATCTCCGAAAGTTCTTCACTGATTGCTTTCAAATTTGGACACAATGTTGCATTCGAATACGCGCATGTTTTTATATACCTACTATTATATAGATATCACAGTTGTTGTACTCGCGGAGCGGAAGCAGTGCGACGAGTAATTGCAAATCAAACTGAGGAAGAACGGCCATCACCGAACGACTGAAACAAAGAATGGCTCAAATATGTGCCGAGGAAGCAGCAGAGCAACGTGCAGCCAGACTTGACGATGCATGGTTGCGAGCATGGCAAACGCGTTATGCAGCTTCAGATCTGCTTCGTTCTCAACAGAATCAATGCGACAGGCTGAGAGTGGCTTAAATCTAGTGGCGTACCAAGGGGGGGCCAGTGGGTGCGGTCCGCCCCAGGTGCACGCTGCTGGGGGGGGGGGGTGCCGCGCACCTGTCCGCTACGTTCGTTCTGTGCTCCCTCTGCCATTTTTTACTGCATCTTAGTAAAAGGGCCCCAATATAATTAGACAGGACATCTAAATCGGAATTCAGGCATCCAGGTCAGGACATCCAAAGTTCTGTTAGTATTCTAGAAAAGGATCTGTCAACATAGAGCCTGTTCTAAAATATGCCAGTTACATATGGCAAGAGCATCCATTTTAGAAGCATAAATGTTTAAAATATCAGTGGGTCTAAATAGGCATATAAACATATAGGTATGAAATAGCATCATAAACATCTATGTACCAGAACATAAATGCTTTTGTCAGCTACTTTATGAACATAAACATCTATTTTTTCTAAGCTGTTACAGAACCCAGTATCCTTTAACAGTTTTGCTTTCATAGGGGTCCTGTTTGTCTGTCCTATCTCTTCATGTTCAAGTGTACAGTGCTGCGTACGTCCAGTAGCACTATAGAAATGATAAGTAGTAGTAGTAGTAGTAGTAGTAGTAGTAGTAGTAGAAAATAAATAGATACTTTCCCTAATTCCTTCAATGGAGCGCTGCTCAAGAGGAGCACTTTTCTGAAACCTAGATGTCCTGAGTAATAGGTGTTAACCCTGACATCAATCTTTTTGGATATAGACATGCATTCCCTTTCTCAAATATAAAATGCACGATTATTTTTTGGCTCGCCCTAGTACCACCCAAAACACACCCAGACCATACCCTCTTGCCAGATATACATTTTTCAGTTTTAGACTGTATTGGGATTTAGACATTTATGAAATACAAACTTCTGCATATCAATTTACACACATCTAAAGTCTCCAATGACCTATTACTGGCTAAATCCAGAGGTCAATATTCCATCCTCATTCTTCTTGATCTTTCCGCTGCTTTTGACACTGTCGATCACAGCATACTTCTCGATACCCTGTCCTCACTTGGATTCCAGGGCTCTGTCCTTTCCTGGTTCTCTTCCTACCTCTCCCTCCGCACCTTTAGTGTTCACTCTGGTGGATCCTCTTCTACTTCTATCCCTCTGCCTGTCGGCGTACCTCAGGGTTCTGTTCTTGGTCCCCTCCTCTTTTCTATCTACACTTCTTCCCTTGGTTCATTAATCTCATCCCATGGCTTTTCCTACCACCTCTATGCTGATGACTCCCAAATCTACCTTTCTACCCCTGATATCTCACCTTGCATCCAAACCAAAGTTTCAGCGTGCTTGTCTGACATTGCTGCCTGGATGTCTCAACGCCACCTGAAATTAAATATGACCAAAACCGAGCTTCTCATTTTCCCCCCCAAACCCACCTCCCCGCTCCCCCCGTTTTCTATTTCTGTTGATGGCTCTCTCATTCTCCCTGTCTCCTCAGCTCGAAACCTTGGGGTCATCTTTGACTCTTCTCTCTCCTTCTCTGCTCATATCCAGCAGACCGCCAAGACCTGTCGTTTCTTTCTTTACAACATCCGTAAAATCCTCCCCTTTCTTTCCGAGCACTCTACCAAAACCCTCATCCACACCCTTGTCACCTCTCGTTTAGACTACTGCAATCTGCTTCTTGCTGGCCTCCCACTTAGTCACCTCTCCCCTCTCCAGTCGGTTCAAAACTCTGCTGCCCGTCTCATCTTCCGCCAGGGTCGCTTTACTCATACTACTCCTCTCCTCAAGACCCTTCACTGGCTCCCTATCCGTTTTCGCATCCTGTTCAAACTTCTTCTACTAACCTATAAATGTATTCACTCTGCTGCTCCCCAGTATCTCTCCACACTCGTCCTTCCCTACACCCCTTCCCGTGCACTCCGCTCCATGGATAAATCCTTCTTATCTGTTCCCTTCTCCACTACTGCCAACTCCAGACTTCGCGCCTTCTGTCTCGCTGCACCCTACGCCTGGAATAAACTTCCTGAGCCCCTACGTCTTGCCCCATCCTTGGCCACCTTTAAATCTAGACTGAAAACCCACCTCTTTAACATTGCTTTTGACTCGTAACCACTTGTAACCACTCGCCTCCACCTACCCTCCTCTCTTCCTTCCCGTTCACATTAATTGATTTGATTTGCTTACTTTATTTATTTTTTGTCTATTAGATTGTAAGCTCTTTGAGCAGGGACTGTCTTTCTTCTATGTTTGTACAGCGCTGCGTATGCCTTGTAGCGCTATAGAAATGCTAAATAGTAGTAGTAAATAGTAGTAGTAGTAGAGTAACATTTCTAAAATAAGCACTTTAATATCAGTAGCTTTCAAATCATATCTCTATCAATTTAACGGGAATTATTTCAAACTTAGGGCCTCATTTACTAATTTACATTAATGTTTTAATTTATATTAATGCTGTGACAGCTTACTAGCAGTTTATGCATGTACTTCTTTGCAGGGACAGATAAGAATACAGGAACCAGTCAGAGACAGGGATTCTTCTGCTGTTAGCAGATATTTTCCGCTGCAGGTTGAGCCTTTGCGTTCAGACAGCCACCAGGACTTTGGTGATCCATGACTAACTATCAAGAATAAGACTAAGAGCCAGTTGTGAAAACAAGATTCTGGTTGCAACAAGAAAAGATGCCAGGAACTAGACAAGATTTAAGAATTAGACTAGACAGGATTCAAGAACAAGGCTAGAGCTCAGGAATAGGAGCAAGGCAAGACAAGATTTAAGAACAAGGCTAGGATTCAAGAACAGGAATAAAGCAATATTCAAGAACAAGGCTGGATAAAGAGGAAGAAGCCACAATGAACCAGCAGCCAGCACAGGAATTGGCCGAGCATAATAATCAAAGAATCCACATGTGAGGAATTAACTCATTAGTTGAAGGAGCTGTGAAAGATCAACAAGTCTGGGTAAACTTTAAATTTTGGCTTCCTGTGTATAAGGGATGTGGAGGCATGTTGAGGGTGTTTTTTCTGATTGGTCCATCATGCGAGGGCGGGGCAGAGAGACATGGTCAGTGTTATGGCTTCACCACCATGAATCCATGAACCCTTCAGTGAGTGACTGAGTGACTTCAGAACGTTGTCTTCAGAACGTTGAGGGTGAGTTTTATTATAGTAGATTTGTAGCCTTCACTATCTACGTTTTTAGGGCCCCTTTTCCGAAGCTGCGGCAAAAGG